>NC_091271.1:3930000-4549500 GCF_042477335.2 Ovis canadensis
ATCAGGGTCTTTTCCAATGAGTAGGCTCTTCCCATCAGGTGGCCAAAGTATTGCAGCTTCAGCATCAGTCCTTCCAATGAATATTCAGGACTGATTTCCTTTAGGATGGACTGGTTGGATCTCCTTGCAGTCCAAGGGACTCTCAAGAGTCTTCTCCAACACCACAGTTCAAAAGCATCCGTTCTTCGCTGCTCAGCTTTCTTTATAATCCCACTCTCTTATCCATACACGACCTAAAATACATAGTTAGACTTATTTATATATTTATCCATTTTTGGCTGTGCTGGGTCTTCATTGCCATGCACAGGCTTTCTCTGGCTTTGCTGAGCAGAGACTACTCTCACTGGGGAGCAGAGGCTCTCGGATGGATGGGCCCAGTGGTTGCAACTTGCGAGCTTTAGCGCTTGGGCTCAGCAGTTGTATCCCCTGGGGTTAGTCGCCCCATAGCACGTGGGATCTTTCGGGGTCAAGGACCTAACCTGCATCTCCTGCACTGGCAGGTGGACTCCCAACCGCTGGATGACCAGGGAGATCCCTGACTGGGTATTTGTGAAAGATTTCTGTAGGACCCAACTCTATCTGAGGTTGTCATTCAGGCAAGGCTCCAACCAACTCAGGCCTGTCAATCTAGAATTGCAGTGCACTTCCTCCCAAAGTGAACATCACTCTGAGACTGGTTTAATTTTAAAACGTATATATTTAATTTAGGGGTGGCGGTGGTGGTTTAGTCACTCAGTCGTGTCTGAGTCTTTGCAACCCATGGCCTGTAGCCCGCCAGGCTCCTTTGTCTATGCGACTTTCCAGGCCAGAATACTGCAGTGGGTTGCCATTTCCTTCTCCAGGAGATCTTCCTGACTCAGGGATCGAACCCAGGTCTCCTGCATTTGCAGGCAGATTCTTGACCGACTGAGCTATGAGGGAGGCCCTAATTCAGGGGAGGCCTGGTCAAATTTACCTTGGTGTTTTGGCCTTTCAAGGAGTAAAATCACGTCTCTGGGGTGTTCACGGCCTCACAACTCTGTGGTCATGGAATACATTACATGTTAGAACTTTGAGGATGCATCTCCCAGGAGAAAAAGGGAACAAAAAATGAGAGAATTAATGAGGTCAGAAACAGCCCTCTCTGGTGTTACTCTCAGCTCCCAGGAACGTCTGGGATTTGCTTTCTGCTGCCGGGAGGCTGCCAACAAGCAGAGGCACTTGGAAGATAGACTTTCATCTCGCACCATGAAGCATCAGGAAAACAAGACCAACAGATCCCGGTCCTTGTCCCAATGAGGGAGCCTGTACAACAGTCATTCCACCCTGTGGGCTAACAAGTCTGCAATAGCCTTCCCCCAAAGTGCAGAGCCTGTATCTCTCCCAAGATCTATTATTTTGCCTTTAGATTCTGGGGCAGACACACCAGTGTTTTGTGATACCCAAGTGGATTTGATCCCTGGGTCGGGAAGATCGCTTAGAGAGGGGAATAGCAACCCACTTCAGGGTTCTTGCCTGTAGAATCCCTATGGGCACAGGAGCCTGGCGGGCTGCAGTCAACGGGGTCCCAAAGAGTCGGACACGACTGAGTGACTAACACTTTCACACTTTCACTTCTTCAAGTGACGTGTGGTTCATCTTTTACCTTAGAACACATATCTCTGTTGTGAGATAGCCCAGGGCACCAGTTACGAATGTCTACAACCTCCACACCTCTCACTGGCTTACAACACACACACACACTCTCACTGGCTTACAACACACACACACTCTTACTGGCTTACAACACACACCCACACACACACATCCAGTCCTTATTCAAGACTTACTCCATGCCAGTACTCAGCCAATTAGCAGTTTTGTGTTTCCTTAAAAAAAAAAAAAAAATCCTGGCTTTGATTTTATCTCCAAGATGGACAGGAGTCCTACTCTATCTTTGTCAATTCTTACAGTTCTTTGCATACCCATCCATGTAGTTGCACTTCTAAAAAGCAGAGCCCATCAAAATCCACGCTTTTGAACCATGAGGCTTCCATGTAAATAATCAAAGAGCAAAGACGCCATAGGAACTTCCTTCAAGGTGGATTGGTGCCCAGTGAGGGGGTCCAAATTGTCACCTCCATCACCGTTTCTGTTCTTGTGCTGAAGTTTAATGGGTCAGGAACACATCTGGGGCACGGCAGGAGGAAGTGGACTTTGCAACGAGAGACAGAACTCAGAACAAACCCAGGTATAAGGGTCTAACGGCTCGTAGGTGGTCCACTCAAGACTGATTGGCTAGCCTGAGCCCTGAGCATGTATCTGGACTAAACCATAATCAGACACATGACCCCTTATATCCGCTGCAGCAATATTCACAGCAGCCAAGTCACAGAAGCAATCTAAACGTCCATCAACAGACGAATGGATAATCATGGGATACAAAGGAACATTACTCAGCCATAATAAAGAATGAAATAATGCCCTCTGCAGCAACATAGATGGAGAGATTGTCACAGTAAGTGAAGTAAGTCAAACGAAAAGACAAATGTCCTATCACTTAAACGTGGATTTTAAAAAAAGAAATAAAAAGATACAAGTGAATTTACAGACAAAAGAGAAACAGACCCACACAGACAGAAAACAAACTTACGGTTACCAAAAGGGAAACACTAAGAGGAGGGGGAGATAAATTATGAGTCTGGCGTTAACACATGCACACTACTACATATTAACTAAACTACAAGGACCCATTGTATAGTAAAGGAAACTGCATTCAATATTTTGTAATGACATGTAAGGGAAAAGATTCTGAAACAGATTCTTGTACATATGTATGCATGTATACGTATCACAGAATCACTTTGCAGTACACTTGAAACTAACACAGCATTGTAACTCAACTACCTTCCAACAAAAAATAAAGTTTCAAAAGAATCTATCCATCCTTAAGGAAGCTGTGGTCCATATACACAATGGAATATTTCTCAGCCATTAAAAAGAACGCATTTGAATCAGTTCTGATGAGGTGGATGAAACTGGAGCCTATTATACAGAGTGAAGTAAGTCAGAAAGAGAAACACCAATACAGTATATTAATGCATATATATGGAATTTAGAAATATGATAAGGACAATCCTATGTGCCAGACAGCAAAAGAGACACAGATGTATAGAACACTCTTTTGGACTCTGTGGGAGAAGGCGAGGGTGGGATGATCTGAGAGAATAGCATTGAAACATGTATATTATCACACGTGAAACAGATCGCCAGTCCACGTTCGATGCATGAGACAGGGTGCTCGGGGCTGGTGCACTGGGATGACCCAGAGGGATGGGATGGGGAGGGAGGTGGGAGGGGGCATCAGGATGGGGAATACAGGTACACCCATGGCGGATTCATGTCAATGTATGGTAAAACCCACCACAATATTGTAAAGTAATTAGCCTCTAATTAAAATAAATAAATAAAATTTAAAAATCTATCCATCTTATTAATCACTGCAGCTGTAGGACAAACAAAAGTGTTCAATATTTAACAGAAAATTTAATAAACACATTTAAATTTTTTGCAAAAAAATGATTACATATTACCAAACATGATTTCCAAATATAAATCAAGTTACTTGCAAATATCTCCAGGGTTTGTGTGGAGCTCTCTCACCAGACTCAGTCACAGAACATCATGGTCAAAGTGTCAGGCCTTCAAGACATCGTGTCTCTGAAAAATTTCCCATTTCTGTGCTCTTCAAATAGCCTTCATAATTTTTGTTCCACACTCCAGTAACTAGGACCATCCTTTTTCTAAATATTTAGATAAATTCAGGACTTCCCTTGGTGGCTCAGATGTTAAAGTGTCTGCCTGCAATGCAAGAGACCCAGGTTCAATCCCTGGTGAGGAAGATCCCCTGGAGAGGAGAGAATGGCAACCCACTCCAGTATTCTTGCCTAGAGAATCCCATGGACGGAGGAGCCTGGCGGGCTCCAGTCCATGGGGTCTCAAAGAGTCAGACACGACTGAGCTACTTCACTTTCACTTTAGATAAATTCAAAGCCATCTCCAGTGTTTCCCCTTTTCAAGACACCACATACAGTAACTCCTCAAATCAGCAGAGAGTCTTAATACTGGACCAGAGAGATTAACTCATTGGGTACTGGTGAAAGAGAGAAGAGGTCACTTAGGGTCAGCGAAAATGCAAAAGCCAAGAGGCAGAAAGCATCGAGCCACGATGTGGAGCAGTTCCATGCCAGGCTGGTCACAAATTAGGGTGGTCCCCCGGGAAAACAATTCTGTGTCATAGAGGAGTGTCAGGCGTGCACTCGACTCTGGTGCAGATAAACACAGACACACACAATGTGTCCATACAAACTATACAACCTAAACACTCTGTGTGTCTCCTACAGCGCTTCCTTGATAGTCATGTCAGGAGACCCAACCAAAAAGTTCCATTTACAAGCAAAATCATAATAGAAAAAAAAAAAAACCCACTGGAAAACCCCCAGACATTCACGAAGAGGTGAATGGATAAGTACATTTTAGCATATTAGAATACTGCACAACAGTGAAAAACGTATAAAATGAAGATCTGAGTCAAAACAGATACATTCTCCAAGTAAAGAGCAAGTCTCAGAAAAAGACATATGACGGGATGCTATTATTGGCATTGTATACACAGCTTAGAGCTGTACTTGTACTGAAATACAAAAAAGCAACAAGGGCATTATAAAAACCAAAAGCCAGGGCAGTAACTACCCTATTCTGGGTAGCAATTCATATGGACATACAAAAATATTGGTGATGCTCTCTTTTACAGTATGTCCGTAGATGTATTTGTTTAACTTATATAAATATATATGAATATATATATATTTATTTCTCTGTTTCCATACACTGCTCATTTTCTAAGTGTGGTTATTGTACAGTTCTTCCCTGGTGGCTCAGATGGTAAAGAATCCACCTGCACTGTGGGAGACCTGAGTTTGATCCCTGGATCAGCAAGATCCCCTGGAGAAGGAAAAGGCAACCCACTCCAGTATTCTTGCCTGGAGAACCCCATGGACAGAGGAGCCTGGTAGACCATGGGGTCACAAAGTTGGACACGACTGAGCGACTAACACTTTCGCTTTCTAGCACCCTACAGTGCAAATTTCCATTAGGAGATGCGTATCTTTACAGGTTTCTCCCCAAAATTGATTTTCCCAAGCACTTAAAAAATATCTGAAATTTAAAAGAAAATTTAAGTTGATGTATGGCCAAAGGAAAACCATCACAATGTTGTAATTATTCTCCAACTAAAATAAATTAATGAAAAATAAGAAAATAAGAAAGAAAGAAAGATATCAACACCAAGGTTACATTCCAAGGCCAAGGAGATAGACCAGCTGCCCACACAATCCAGAAAAAGCAGCAGAGGCTGACAGCATTGCTCACACAGAGTCAGGTCACCTAAGACTGCCGTTGCCTTAGTCACCAATTAGCCAGCAGACCTCTGAAACATCACGTAGCGCCCAGTGCTTCAGCGTCCTGGACCGAGCCATGAGGGCTTGGATGAAGTGACCTCATCAGTTGCCTTCAGCCCGAGGGTCCTCAGAAACCTGACTGTTATCTTCAAAGCAGAGTGTGTGTGGGTTTCCCTGGTGGCTCAGTGGTAAGGAATCTGCCTGCAATGCAGGACACCCGGGTTCAATCACTGGGTTGGGAAGATTCCCCTGGAGAAGGGAATGGCAACCCACTCCAGTATTCTAGCCTGGAAAATCCCGTGGACAGAGCAGCCTGGTGAGATATGGTCCATGGGATCACAAGATTCAGACACAACTAAGCGACTAAAGCAATGCCCAGACTGTACATGAAATATGGAGGTCGTGGCGACAGAAAGGTCTCCAGTGAAGCAGGAAGTCACAGTTCAGGGGAGACCACTGGTACTGAAGAATACGGGAAGATGAATGTTGTCAGAAGCAGATAAAGCAGCCTTACAACCCCATTCTTAATGGATGTACTTTTTCAAGACCACACACCCTCTATGAGCAGGATTAAAATGTCACTGGAGTTCATGCACCTGAAGTCTACAGCCAGATTCAGAATGAATACTAATTCTCTTTACCCCCAGTATTCATGGAGTCCTTGTACTCACTGTCCGCCACAAAGAATCCATTACCTTCTTCCCATATTTAACCACACAGGGTTATTTCACAGGGTCTGGAAAGACTGATGGCAAGAGGAGAAGGGGATGACAGAGGAAGAGATGGCTGGGTGGCATCACCGACTCGATGGACATAAGTTTGAGCAAGCTTTGGGAGTTGGTTATGGACAGGGAGGCCTGGCGTGCTGCAGTCCATGGGGTCATAAAGAGGCGGACACAACTGAGCGACTGAAGTGAACAGTACTGTAAGTTATATATACATGTATGTAGTTACATGTATACAGTTTCAAAATACAGCCTTCCCTGATGGCTCAGTGGTAAAGAATCTGCCAGTCAATGCAGGAGATCCGGGTACAATCTCTGGGTTGGGAAGATCCCCTGGAGGAGGAAATGGCAACCCACTCCAGTATTCTTGCCTGGAGAATCCCATGGACAGAGGAGCCTGGTGCGCTACAGTCCATGGCATTGGAAAGAGTCAGACCCAACGGAGTGACTAAACAACAACAAGTTTTAAAATATACATATATCTACATCTAAGCCGATACTATACGATATGTGTATGTTTGTCTATAAGTTATCTATGTGCGTGTGTCTACCTTTAAACCAACCCACTGAGGAATTAAGGTCCCTGGGCTCAGAAGTACACCTTCTCCATTCTTTGAAAACCTCTACAACACCTTGTGTTGGAGATGATCAAATACATGGGATGGTGACCACCCATTTCTAGATAGATGGGTCAAGCGTCAGCAATCTGAGAAAGAAGCTCAAATATGCACCACTGGGCATCGAAACATTCTCTCATCCAGGTCTTACACATTTGGTAGGAGTATGGGGCAAGGGTTAGGAACGTACCTTCTAAACGTGGCCTGCCCATCAGCAACCACAGAGAAGGCTCTCTGCCATCAAAGCCGCCATATTCTTTTATTTTTCCGCCCCCAAAAAATCCTAAATAATGTAAATGCAACCCCAAGAGGGGAGCAGGGATAAAAATAAATATATTTGAAAGTGAAAGTGAAAAGTGAAGTCGCTCAGTCGTGTCCAACTCTTTGCAACCCCATGGACTGTAGCCCACCAGACGCCTCCTTCCCTGGGATTTTCCAGGCAAGATATTGGAGTAGGTTGCCATTTCCTTCTCCAGGAGACCTTCCCAACCTAGGGATTGAACCCAGGTCTCCTGCATTGTAGGCAGATGCTTTACTGTCTGAGCCACCAGGGAAGTCCTTTCTAAATGTGATGAAAACTATAAAGCAAAAGATCGAATACACATGATGAAATACGCATGAATGACTCCCTATTCTTCTTTGCACAATGAGCATAGAATATAATGAAACTTATCACATTACTGTATGTAGGGATATGGGAATGCATGTCTGTGTGAATGTATATACATATTGTTTTATAAATACCCATGCATGTGTGAAAATGAAAGAGTCAGTCGTTCAGTTGAGTTCAAATTAGTCACTCAGTTGGGTCTGACTCTTTGCAACCCCATGGACTACAGCACACCAGGCCTCCCTGTCCATCACCAACTCCTGGAGTCTACCCAAACTCATGTCCATTGAGTCAGTGATGCCATCCAACCATCTCATCCTCTGTCATCCCCTTCTCCTCCTGCCCTCAATCTTTCCCAGCATCAGGGTCTTTTCCAGTGAGTCAGCTCTTGTCACCAGGTGGCCAAAGGATTGAAATTTCAGCTTCAACATCAGTCCTTCCAACGAAATCCAGGACTGATCTCCTTAAGGATGGACTGCCTGGATCTCCTTGCAGTCCAAGGGACTCTCAAGAGTCTTCTCCAACACCACAGTTCAAAAGCATCAATTCTTTGGCGCTTAGCTTTCTTTACAGTCCAACTCTCACATCCATGCATGACTACTGGAAAAACAATAGCCTTGACTAGATGGACCTTTTTGACAAAGTAATGTCTCTGCTTTTTAATATGCTGTCTAGGTTGGTCATAACTTTCCTTCCAAGGAGTAAACTTCTTTTAATTTCATGGTTGCAATCACCATCTGCAGTGATTTTGGAGCCCAAAAAAATAAAGTCTGACGCTGTTTCCACTGTTTCCCCATCTATTTCCCATGAAGTGATGGGACCAGATGCCATGATCTTATTTTCTGAATGTTGAGCTTTAAGCCAACTTTTTCACTCTCCTCTTTCACTTTCATCAAGAGGCTTTTGAGTTCCTCTTCACTTTCTGCCATAAGGGTGGTGTCATCTGTATATCTGAGGTTATGGATATTTCTCCTGGCAATCTTGATTCCAGCTTGTGCTTCTTCCAGTCCAGCGTTTCTCATGATGTACTCTGCATATAAGTTAAATAAGCAGGGTGACAATATACAGCCTTGACATACTCCTTTTCCTATTTAGAACCAGTCTGTTGTTCCATGTCCAGTTCTAATGGTTGCTTCCTAACCTGCATACAGGTTTCTCAAGAGACAGGTCAGGTGGTCTGGTATTCCCACCTCTTTCAGAATTTTCCACAGTTTATTGTGATCTGCACAGTCAAAAGCTTTGCAATGTCAATAAAGCAGAAATAGATGTTTTTCTGGAACTCTCTTGCTTCTTCCATGATCCAGCAGATGTTGGCAATTTGATCTCTGGTTCCTCTGCCTTTTCTAAAACCAGCTTGAACATCTGCTGAAGCCTGGCTTGGAGAATTTTGAGCATTACTTTACTAGCCTGTGAGATGAGTGCAATTGTGCAGTAGTTTGAGCATTCTTTGGCATTGCCTTTCTTTGGGATTAGAATGAAAATCGAACTTTTCTGGTCCTGTGGCCACTGCTGAGTTTTTCAAATTTACTGGCATACTGAGTGCAGCACTTTCACAGCATCATCTTTTAGGATTTGAAATAGCTCAACTGGAATTCCATCACCTCCACTAGCTTTGTACATAGTGATGTTTCCTAAGGGCCAGGGGATTTCCCATTCCAGAATGTCTGGCTCTAGGTGAGTGATCACACCATCGTGGTTATCTGGGTCATAAAGATCTTTTTTGTACAGTTCTTCTGTGATTTCTTGCCACCTCTTCTTAATATCTTCTGCTTCTGCTAGGTCCATACCATTTTTGTCTTTTATTGAGTCTATCATTGCATGAAATGTTCCCTTGGTATCTCTAATTTTCTTAAAGAGATCTCCAGTCTTTCCCATTTGATTGTTTCCCTCTATTTCTTTGCATTTATTGCTGAGGAAGGCTTTCTTATCTCTCCTTGCTATTCTTTGAAACTCTGCATTCAAATGGGTATATCTTTCCTTTTCTCTTTTGCTTTTCACTTCTCTGCTTTTCAGAGCTATTTGTAAGGCCTCCTCAGACAGCCATTTTGCTTTTTTGCATTTCTTTTCCATGGGAATGGTCTTGATCCCTGTCTCCCGTAAAATGTCACGAACCTCATTCCATAGTTCATCAGGCACTCTATCTATCAGATCTAGGCCCTTAAATTTATTTCTCATTTCCACTGTATAATCATAAGGGATTTGATTTAGGTCATACCTGAATGGTCCAGTGGTTTTCCTGACTTTGTTTAATTTAAGTCTGAATCTGGCAATAAGAAGCTCATGATCTAAGCCACTGTCAGCTCAGTCATGTCCAGTTCTTTGTGACCCCATGGACGGTAGCTCCCAGGCTCTCTGTCCATGGGATTCTCCAGGTAAGAATATTGGAGTAGGTTGCCATTTCCTTCTCCAGGGGACCTTCCTGACCCAGGGATGGGACCTGGGTCTCCTGCAGCGCAGGCACGTTCTTTACCATCTCAGCCACACCAACTGTCACTTTCACTTACCTGTATGTTAACATACATTTAGTACAAGACAGGCCCCCTAGAGAAGTGAGAGCTAACTGTAATTACTTATTAAGGTGCTGGTCAGTGGTTCCACTGTGAAACCCACTTTGATCAATATGAAGATACATCCATCAAACTCCCATCTGAAGACAGTCTATATTCCAGAAGATGAAATCAAGCCTAGATATAAATTATTACAGTTGAGCAAATGCTTGGTGCACTTCCTCCTCTTCCCTCCTCCTGTGGAACCCTGGGCTCGTGCAGGCTGCAATTTGAGATGGCGCATCTGAGAGATGTGTTTGAGTATCTTAGAAACGGAGACACAGCTCCAAGGGGTTTGGTCACGCGGTACCAGAGGAGTGAAGGACTGAATTTGGAGCGTGTGAATACAAGCCTACAAGGGCTTATGGACAGCGGAAAGGATCAGGGAACACACATTATGTCAGAGTTAATTCCTCCAGGCTGACGTTCATTGCCAGACGATGAGCAATGGAAGGTCAAAGACCACAGACGATTAATACTGATTCTGGTGAAACAGGAGGTCCTCAGCAAAGGTTATTCCATGAAAAGGATGCAGAGAGAAGTCAGAAAGTACCCGGATGAGGAAGGCCAGGCCAGCGTTCAAGCTTCTCTCCTTAACTCCCTCTCCTCTGGGTAGCTGGTACACCTCTGC
Organism: Ovis canadensis; assembly: GCF_042477335.2. NCBI lineage: Eukaryota > Metazoa > Chordata > Mammalia > Artiodactyla > Bovidae > Ovis > Ovis canadensis. The sequence continues at coordinate 3,940,547 of NC_091271.1, forward strand.
CTTCCCGTCAATTCCATTCATACTCCAGACATAAACCTCCTTTGAGTCCCATGGTTCAATCTCTATCCCTTTTATTATTCAGTTCAGTTCAGTTCAGTCACTCAGTCGTGTCCGACTCTTTGCAACCCCATGAATCGCAGCACGCCAGGCCTCCGTGTTCATCACCATCTCACAGAGTTCACTCAGACTCATGTCCATTGAGTCCGTGATGCCATCCAGCCATCTCATCCTCGGTCGTCCCCTTCTCCTCCTGTCCCCAATCCCTCCCAGCATCAGAGTTTTTTACCAATGAGTCAACTCTTCGCATGAGGTGGCCAAAGTACTGGAGCTTCAGCTTTAGCATCATTCCTTCCAAAGAACACCCAGGGCTGATCTCCTTCAGAATGGACTGGTTGGATCTCCTTGCAGTCCAAGGGACTCTCAAGAGTCTTCTCCAACACCACAGTTCAAAAGCATCAATTCTTCGGCGCTCAGCCTTCTTCACAGTCCAACTCTCATGTCCATACATGACCACAGGTAAAACCATAGCCTTGACTAGAAAGAAGTCGGCAAAGTAATGTCTCTGCTTTTGAATATGCTATCTAGGTTGGTCATCACTTTTCTTCCAAGGAGTAAGCGTCTTTTAATTTCATGGCTGCAGTCACCATCTGCAGTGATGCTAGAGCCCCAAAAAATAAAGTCTGACACTGTTTCCACTGTTTCCCCATCTATTTCCCATGAAGTGATGGGACTGGACAGCCTTGTCTAACTCAATGAAACCAAGCCATTCCTGCGGGGCAACCCAAGACGGGCGGGTCATGGTGGAGAGGTCTGACAGAGCGTGGTCCACTGGAGAAGGGAATGGCAAGCCACTTCAGTATTCTTGCCTCGAGAACCCCATGAACAGCATGAAAAGGCAATATGATAGGGCACCAAAAGAGGAACTCCCCAGGTCAGTAGGTGCCCAATATGCTGCTGGAGATCAGAGGAGAAATAACTCCAGTAAGAATGAATTGGTGGAGCCAAAGCAAAAACAACACCCAGCTGTGGATGTGACTGGTGATAGAAGCAAAGTCTGATGCTGTAAAGAGCAATATTGCATAGGAACCTGGAATGTCAGGTCCATGAATCAAGGCAAATTGGAAGTGGTCAAACAGGAGATGGCAAGGGTGAACGTCGACATTCTAGGAATCAGCGAACTAAAATGGACTGGAATGGGTGAATTTAACTCAGATGACCATTATATCTACTACTGCAGGCAGGATTCCCTCAGAAGAAATGGAGTAGCCATCATGGTCAACAAAAGAGTCTGAAATGCAGTACTTGGATGCAGTCTCAAAAATGACAGAATGATCTCTGTTCGTCTCCAAGGCAAACCATTCAATATCACAGTTATCCAAGTCTATGCCCCAACCAGTAATGCTGAAGAAGCTGAAGTTGAACGGTTTTTATTATTATTATCATTAATTTCTACATTTGTTATTGATTCTGTTACCATATTGCTTCTGTTTTACATATCTGGTCCTTTGTCCACGAGGCATGCAGGATCCTCAGTCCCCGAACAGGGATCGAACCTTCAGCCCCTGCGTTGGAAGGCGAAGTCTTAACCACTTGACCACAGGGAAGTCCCAGCCTCTATGCTTCCTGCCCGCAGAAATTTCATGCTAAAGAGCGCCTCTAGCGTTTGCCCTTTGACACAGGAAATCAACAGTGCTAGAGTCTTTGGCTGGAGAAGGAAATGGCAACCCACTTCAGTGTTCTTGCCTGGAGAATCCCAGGGACGGGCACAGAATCAGACACGACTGACGCGACTTAGCAGCAGCAGCAGCAGTCTTTGGCACTTGACAAATTCCAGCCAGTCCCCATGGAATCTAACATTAAAAACTGAGGTTCCTTTGAAATAAAGTAGTGTGTACATGTCATTGCCAAAGACTCTAACCATATACTCCAATATAAAATAGTGTGTATATATAGTTAGGACTGGTCTGCATTGTTGTAGAGCAGAAACCAACACACCGAGAAGCAATTAATCTTTCCATTAATAAGAAAAGTGGAAAAAAAAACCCATCACCTAAGGCTCAGATCTGGTTTTGAGGACCTACTGGTGTGACCTCTGCAAGCAAAGTAAGGAGTCCCACATGCCAAGCAGTCACTTTTTTTCTTGCTTGTTTTACCTCATAAAAAAAAAAAATGAAATTTTGCCACTTGCAGCAACATGGATGGACCTGGAAATTATCAAACGAAGTGAAGTAAGTCAGAAAGAGAAGGACAAATATCATATGATGTCACTTCTACATGGAATCTATTAATTAAAAACAATGATACGAATGAACCTATTTACAAAACCGAGATTGAGTCACGGGTGTAAAAAACAAATGTATGGCTACCAGGGAGACCGAGGGGAGGGATAAACTGGAAGATCGAAATTGACATATACACACTACTATTTATAAAATAGGAAAGAGCAAAGACCTCCTGCAAAGCACAGGAAACGGTACTCAATACTCTATAATGCCGTGGATGGGAGAGGAACCTAAGCAAAAGTGGATATATGTATACGTATAACTGATTTTCTGTGTCGTAAACCTGAAATGAACACAGTATTGTAAACCAAATATACTCCAATTTAAAAAAATAAAAAAAGATGTCATTGGATGCTGGGTACGCAAGACGGAGTCTCCACTCATTGAAGCCGTGGAGAAGCAATACAGGGAAGAACAGAACTGATCACGGCATTTATAAAGCCACTGCTTTCGGGCGTGCTGCCCACCTGTTTCCTGCGATCCATGTCTGAGACAAGGGACACAAGAAAGCCTCGATGTTATAGACGCTCCAGAGTGTTTAATGGCGAAATCCTGAAACCCTAAAGATAATGCTATCCTTTCTGACATGTAACCTGTGGCATCTCCCCTTTCGCAACTCAGAACTTTTCCTTTCTTATATATGTATCAGATGACAAAGAATCTGCCTGCAAGGCAGGAGACCTGGGTTCGATCCCTGGGTGGCAAAGATCCCCTGGAGGAGGGCATGGCAACTCACTCCAGTACTCTTGCCTGAACAATTCCATTGACAGAGGAGCCCGGCGGGCTATAGTTCACAGGGTCGAAAAGAGTTGGACACAACTGAGCAACTAACACTTTCAGACTTTTCACACACACACACACACAAATATATGGAAAGATTTCTTTCTACCCTTCACCTCCTTCAGCACAGAGCAGGATATAAAAAGGTTGATTTTTCCTTTGCACTACAATCATCAGATGTCACAGCTCTTTTTTTTTTTTTTTTTTGCAATGAATGCTTTCTTTGGTTATTTTCAGACCTCCTATTAAGAGTTATTCTTTCCTTCTGGCCTATTCCTCTTAACCCAATTAAACCCAATTAAATCCTCTGCCTGACGGTTCTATTTCCCCCGCCTTAATTATCCATTAGCACATCTCTGTTACTGCGTGTTCTTTTCCACTGGCCCACACCCCCAGCGTTATCACTCAGAGGCCGTGATACACATGCAGATTAAATCTTCACGTTAGATTTTCACCTGGCAGACTCTGTGCCAAGCGGGAATTCATCAACACGACACTGCCATTTTAAGACTGAATTCCAAAGGAGCTTCACATACTGGAGGAGGGCAGGGTGAAAACGTTCAATAGGTTTTAAAACAGCCACATACAAAACAACTTGCCTCTGCTGAGAATGTCTTTGAATTAATTAGGTCATTAGGAAAACACACTGAATTTATGGCAGTCCAGGTAACCGCCTTCCACATGTATTTATAAACTTCACTTGTCTGTGTCTATGGGGAGGGGGCAGAATTGCTTTTCCAAGACTTTTACAGATGAGCTGCAAATAAGTGTCTCTCCAAAGAGACCTTGGTTCAATTCCTGGGTTGGGAAGATCCCCTGGAGAAGGAAATGGCAACCCACTCCAGTATTCTTGCCTGGAGAATCCCATGGACAGAGGGGTCTGGTCGGCTATACGTCTTCGGGTTAGAAAGACTCAGACAGGACTGGGTGACTAACACTTCCCTTCACTTTATTAGAGGTACTTCCTTGGTGGCTTAGATGGTAAAGAATCTGCCTGCAATTTAAGAGACCTGGGTTTGATCCCTGGGTTGGGAAGATCCCCTGGAGAAGGGAAAGGCTATCCACACTTCAGTATCCTGGCCTGGAGAATTCCATGGGTCCATGGGGTCACAAAGAGTCAGACACCACTGAGCGACTTTCACTTTCACCCTCTTTCAAGGAGACCCATTTAGATGCTTGATTTTACTTCCCAAATGAAGAGCTTTTAAAAATACACTCAATATTCCGTTGTCGGTATGCACCACAGATTCTTGATCCATTCATGTTGATGGACTTCTAGGCTGCAGAATATTAGCCATAAAAAGGGAACAAAATTGAGTTTGTTTTGGTGAGGTGGAGAAATGCAGAGTTTGTCATCAAGGAGAAAGGAAAGTGAAAAAGAGAAAAACAAATATCGAATATTAAGGCATATATATGGAATATAGAAAGATGGTCTTGATGAACCTATTTGCAGGGCAGGAATACGGATGCAGACACAGAAAACAGACTCGTGGACACAGCGGGGGGAGGGGGGCGGTGAATTGTGACCACAGCACTGACGTCTGTACTATACACCAGCGCGTGTGAAACAGGCCGCTAGGAAGCTGCTGCATGACACAGGGAGCGCGGCTCGGCTCTGAGATGACCTGGGTGGGACGAGGTGTGAATCAAGAGGGAGGGGATGCATGCATGCGTATGGCAGATTCACACTGTCATACAGCAGAAACTAACACAACATTGTACAGCAATTATCCTCCAATTTAAACACACACAGGCACACACTGAAGAACATCAGAAATTCACTCGCTTTAACAAGACTGTGGCTCCGTGGTAAACAATCTGCCTGCCAGTGCAGGAGACGCAGGAGACATGGGTTCGATCCCTGGGCTGGGAAGATCCTCTGGAGGAGGAAATGGCCAGCCACTCCAGTATTCTTGCCTAGAGAATCCACGGACAGAGGAGCCTAGAGGGCTTCATCCCATAGGGTCGCAAAGAGCCAGACATGACCAAGCAACTGAGTAAAGCTTACACACACAAGAGAAAAGTCAGGAAGGCAAAACTCTTTAACGAAAATGGTGAAGACAAATCACGAGAGGCAGGAAGGAGAGACAGCCCACCACCCATGAAGAAGAGTTTTCTAGATCCTAGGAAGGGACCTCCAGGCAAGAGGAAACACAGGTGTCTGCCACTGGGGAACAAATGAGTCCCAGCAACATCCATCATCTGAGAAAGAGACTCAAGGATCAGATCGTGTCACAGTGCCAGCTCAATATGCCAGCCCCCAACGTGGCTTTCGATCGGGTTTCTGCTTGGAAGAAAGCAACTCCTTAAAAATAAACAGTCTCTTTTAAAAATAAACAGAAGGGAGCTGAGTCTGTCACTTCTTGTCTCATAATACAGAGACCTACCTGCACGCCATCAGATTGTTTATCGGGTATAAAGTTTACTGAAGAAATGCAGGGAATACTAGCTGTAGAAGGTAAAGCGTGCTATGCATAGTGGCCAGGTTTTGTCAGGAGAAGGTCAATACTTCTCACTATAGAAGCTCAGTCCAGTTCAGGCGCTCAGTCGGGTCTGACTCTTTGCCACCCCATGGACTGCAGCTCGCCAGGCCTCCCTGTCCATCACCAACTCCCGGAGCTTGCTCAAACTCACGTCCATCAGGTCAGTGATGCCATCCAACCATCTCATCCTCTGTTGTCCCCTTCTCCTCCTGCCCTCAGTCTTTCCCAGCATCAAGGTAGAAGCTGAGAAGAAGCCAGATTATGGTGAAAGGAAAACCTGGCTTCCACACATGCATCCTTGACCACTGAACACATTTCTACAGCAGATAATGAGGTCATGAAAAGACCTCATGGAATTAAGACCCTTGGAATTCAGGGAGCTCATCCAAGGAGCCACTTAGAAGGCCGGACTTCCCCAGGAAATGCAAACTGAGATAAGTGTGTTTAATTTAACCTCATGCAATGTTCCAGAAACAGGAAAGAAAAGGGGCAGCAGTGGAACTGGCAGAAGTGCCTCTGAACCGGCCCGATGGGCCTCCCGCAGGACAGACAAAAAGCCCTCTACCCCGAGGACTTTCTGTGACTTGAGTTTTTAAAGAAAAGACAAGGAAAACAACTCCAAGAGTGAAAGGCTTTCTGAGGGGGCATGAGGTCACTGATCAGCCACGGCTGCCTTTCTGGAAAGAACACATCCGATAATAAGGGGGAAAACGAAAACAACAAAAGGAGAAATGAAGCTGGCTCGTGGTACACCCTTGTCTTTTTTTTTTAAGGTTTAAAATGATGTAATCTTTACAGTAACCCTAAATACAGTCGTACGTAACCCTCCTTTTAACAGGTGAAAAAATGGAAAAGAGAGATTAAATGAATCAGTATTATATAGTTAATAAGGTGTAAGTTCCAGATTTAAACTAGGGCTTTGGATATTAAGTCCCTCTCTCTTTCTTTGCTCTTTAACGTATTTCATTTTTTTAATTGAAGGATAATTGCCTTACAGAATTATGCTGTTTTCTGTCAAACCTCAACATGAATCAGCCATAGGTGTACATAGATCCTCTCCCTCTTAAACCTCCCTCCCATCTACTGCCCCACCCCACCCCTCTAGGTTGATCCAGAGCCCCTGTTTGAGTTCCAAGTTGGGGCACATATACACAATGGAATATTACTCAGCCATAATAAGGAAGCCATTTGAGTCAATTCTGATGAGGAGGATAAACCTAGAGCTATAATACAGAGTGAAGTGAGTCAGAAAGAGAAAGATAAATACCGCATTCTAACACATATTTACAGAATCTACAAAAATGGTACTGAAGAATTTATTTACAGGGCAACAATGGAGACACAGACAGAGAATAGACTTACGGACATCGGGAGAGGGGAGGAGAGGGTGAGATGTGTGGAGAGAGTAGCCTGGACTAGATTACCAAATGTAAAATAGAGAGCCAATGGGCATGTGCTGTACACCCTCATTTTTATCTTTTAAGGGTAAGTGCCGTACCTCGGTGAAGGGAACCAGGGTCGTGATTTTTGAATCAGCAGGAAACTCTGTACTATAGCTCTGGTTGTGAGACTCAGCTCTGTACTAGACTCCTAGGGGAGAACTGAGAAATCCTCCAGTCCAGGCTCCACTCCAGACCCACATGGTCAACATCTCCAGGGGTGCGGAGGGGCAGAAGACCAGGTATTTGTAAATACCAGATCCTCCAGGAGATGCAAATGGGCCGCCTGACCAGCCACTGATGCTTGGACCCAGGGTCTCTGCTTACATGTAAAACAATCTCCTGAAACCTGGGCCTTATTTTATTTTATTTTTAAAGAAAATCTCATTTCACCACAAATACTCATACATTGTCTTAAAAGGGAAACTATAAGTATTATATAAGCAGCAGCAATAACAGGACACAGCAAATGTGGGCCCCAAGGTTCAACCCCTTTGCTCCCCCACCCCCAACCACCATGCCTGCCTTGGAGGCAGAAAGATTTCCAGGCGTGTCTCAGCTTTGCTTCTTAAAATATGCTCCATCGAAAAAAAATGTTTTAATTTAACATTAGGTCATTGTGGATTATCTGTTTTAAATAGAGCAGTGTCTGTGTGTCAATTGCAAACTCCCAATCTATCTATCCTTCCCCACATAGTTCTAAAAAAAATGTGCTTTGCTACTTTCTCTCTCTTTTTTTCATTGTATATATTGTTTCTGGCTGTCCTGCGTCTCTGTTGCTGGGTGGGTTTTTCTCTAGTTGCAGCGAGCAGGGGCCACTCTCTAATTGTGGTGCTTGGGGTCCTCCCTGGGGTGGTTTCTCTCCTGGAGCAAGGGATCTAGGGCGTGTGGGCTCCATATTTGCGGGTCCCGGGCAACAGAGTGTAGGTTTGATATTGGTGGTTCATGGGCATAGTTGCCCTGCGGCATATGGGATCTTCCCCAACCAGGGATCCAACCCCTGTCTCCTGCATTGGCAGGTGGGTTCTTGGCCACCGAGCCACCTCGGAAGCCCCTGCTACATTTTCTTGATACATGACTTTCAGCTAGAACACGCAGAAATGACTCTCCATCGTTATGTAGAACAGCTAGCTAGGAAGGTACAAGAGCAGATAGAAAATGTCTGCATCACACGTAGACAGCATCCATCCTCTTTGCGTCTGGTCTCTAAACTTCCCAGAACAGTTACAGACACTCTAGCTTTTATCATTCTCTAGTACAAACATCACTGTCCCTGTGCAATTAATGGGCATTCTTGAAGCAAGCTCTGCAGTCTAACAAAAATCTCCTTTAAAAAAAAATATTGTTTTTTGAAGGATAATTGCTTTGCAGAATTTTGCTGTTTTCTGTCAAACCTCAACATGAGTCAGCCACAGGTGTACATATATACCCTCTCTTTTGAACCTCCCTCCCCATCCCACCCCTCTAGGTTGATACAGAGTCTAGAGTTTGAGTTTCCTGAGACATACACCAAATCCCCATTGGCTGTCTAAAAAAACTCTCCTCCTTTTAATGACCTGTTTTAACTGGAGACAGTTTAACAGCCTCAGAACTTCGTATTCACGTTTGCTGTGAACCTATTGTTCATTTTTCTAAATGCTTCCCTTCTAAAAGAAAAAGGAAAAAACACGATCCCCATCTCCAGGACTGTCTTCACCAGAAACTCTCTTCTCAGGACAAGCATGATTGTCAGGGAGGGGGTGGACCCTGGGGCACGAATTAGCTGTTTGAGGTTGCTGCTGGTCCTTAAACAATACTAGTAGTTTGACTTTTAAGACAATGTGGGGAACTTCTGTGATGGTGCAACGGTTAAAAATCCACCTGCCAAAGCAAGAGACACGAGTTCGATCCCTGGTCTGGGAAGATCCCATATGCCTTGAGGCAAGAAGGCTCGTGTGCTTCAATTCCTGAGCCTGTGCTCCGTAAAAAGAGACTCCACCATAACAAGAAACCTGTGATCAGCCAAGAACAGACCCTGCTCGCTGCAACTAAAGCAAAGGCCGTGGGCAGTAACACACACAGCCAAAGTCTCAGCACAGCCAAAATAAACAAAGAAATAAAAGAAATAAACATTTTTTTAAAAAAGACAACACTAAGTCTTTCTTTGTTGAAATGAAATTTTTCTCAAAGAAAAAATGATAAAGTCAAAGTTTGAGGGTGCGTGCAGGTGGATACCCTTTTCTAAAGCATCATTTGTCCAACTGGGCAGCCCATGAGCGTGCGCAAATGACCAAACGCTCCATTTCCTTCCTGTTTGCTTATTTTTTTCCCCCTAAATATCTCTCTTGAACATCCTTTTCTGTCCCAGCCTTTGCCCGGAATTCATGGGAGACTCAGTGGCTCTGGCTATGTTCTGTGAAGTCCACTGCTTCTTGGAAAGCAAGTCTTTCCATTCATTAAGCATTCTGCTTTTTAGGTTTTTGGCCGAGACACATGGCTTGTGGGATCTTAGTTCCCTGACCAGGGATCGAACCCAAGCCCCCAGCAGCGGGAAGCGCAGGGTCCTACCGACTAGACTGCCAGGGAAGCTCAATGTATTCTGCTATTTGAAGAAACACATCATCACACAGCTTTCCGAGGAAAAACAGGCAAGAGAAGGCTATCTTTAGAGACCCTGGATGAGTTAAGATTCTAGACTCTGACCTTCAGTGGACTGTATCATTCAGAATAGAGTTATAGATTGGAAATCAGTTCTGTTTAGAATGTGTGATTAGTCACTCAGTGGTGTCTGACTCTTTTCTGCCCCACGGACTGTAGCCCTCCAGGCTCCTCCGTCCATGGGATTTCCCAGGCAAGAACACTGGAGTGGGTTGCCAATTCTTCCTCCAGGGGATCTTCCTAATCCAGGGATCAAACCCAGGTCTCCCGCATTGCAGGAGGATCCTTTACCAACAGAGTCACTAGGAAAGCCCTCTACTTAGATTAACGGAAGATTTTTGAAGTGCCCAAGGTAGTCTAACTCTTGATTATTTGGGGTTATTCTTTTTTTTTATTTGCCCTTCCAACCACCTGAAGATCCCAAATTCTTAAGATCTTCTCTCTGCAGCTGCTGTTGTGAAACTTCCCAGTGGCATGCTTCGGGAGTGAATTTCATTTCATTGTCATGCTGGGCATGCAGTGTGCCGTGCAGGCATGGAAGCTGAGATCTTTCAATGACGGCAGAAGAATTTATTTATAAGATATTTGCATGTGTTCTGAATCACTCCCTCATGTTCCACTCTTTAAAACTGCAAGGACTATAACCTGCCAGGCTCCTCTGTCCATGGGATTTCCCAAGCAACAATAGTGCAGTGGGTTTTCCATTTTCTCCTCCAAGGAATCTTCCGGAACCAGGGATCAAACTTGCGTCTTGTGCGTCTCCTGCCCTGACAGGTGGACTGTTTGCCAACTTCACCATCTGGGAAGCCTCTTGTAAGCCATTTATGCCTCTTTTGGACTTCCCTGGTGAATCTGCCCGCCAATGCAGGAGATGTGGGTTCGATCCCTGGGTCAGGAAGATTCCCCTGGAGGAGGAAATGGCAACACACTCCAGTATTCTCATCTGGGAAGTCCCAGGGACAAAGGAGCCTGGTAGGCTACAGTCCATGAGGTCGCAAAGAGTTTTGGCATGACGAAATGAGTAAACAACAGTCACAGCAGACGAATGCAGTATAGCTACTTTGCTGCCATGCCAGAAATTAGAGAATTACAGCCCTGCTCCTGCCCTTTCATGTCTTATATGAAACACATCAGGCATATACGGCGATTTCCATATTCTTGAATTTGCCAAAGAAAACCCAATAGCTTATCTAAACAGTACTGTGGGATTAACTTTCCAATCTTAGGATTAGATACACAGAAAATTAAATATAACCATTCTTCCCCAGGAGAGAAGCTTTGGTGGGGAAAGTCTGTCATAATGTGGGGGGAAAAAATTGCATTCACAGAAAAGAAGAGACAGGACAGGGGATCAGACGTAACTTTGTGGAGCATCAGTGATATATTAGATTTTTGTAATTCTTTAAGTTCTCAGAGGTAGAGCTTTGCTACGGAAGCATGGCTGTTTATGAAGGTAGATCTGACTCAAATAAGAGCCTTGTCCAAGCAACTGCCATCAGTGAGCTGGTCTGGGGAGAAATTGATCACTCAGTAAGCCATGTTTGACTCTTTGTGACCCCATGGACTGCAGCAGGCGAGGCTCCCCTGTCCTTCACTATCTCCTGGAGTTTGTTCAAACTCATGTCCATTGAGTTGGTGATGCCATCCAGCCATCTCATCCTCTGTCATCCCCTTCTCTTCCTGACCTCAATCTTTCCCAGCATCAGGGTCTTTGTTCAGTGAGTTGGCCCCTCCCATCAGGTGGCCAACGTATTGGAGTTTCAGCTTCAGCATCAGTCCTGCCAATGAATATCCAGGGTTGATTTCCTTTAGGATTGGCTGGTCTGTGGAGAAGTGGGCATTTTCAAATGCTTCCTCCCTTTCCTTGCTTCTCCTGCCAGAAATGCTATCCTAAAAATAGGTGTGATTAATCCCTTTGGCAAACACATCGCCCCTGAATTGGGAAGCCTGATTTTGCCAAGTGTGTTGTCATTCCTGAGGCGTACCACTGTTTTGGTATTCAAGAAGAAAATCCAGAGTCTTCCCTTGCACAGGACGTGACGAATACAGTAGATTCCAGCAATCACACTCCTGAGTAATTACCCAAAGGAGCTGAAAACTTGTAGCCACACAGAAATCCACACACTGGTGTTTATAGTATCTCTAGCGATCATGGTCCAAACTTGGAAGAAACCGAGATAGTCCCCAGCAGCCAGATGGATAAATAAACTACAGTCGATCCAGATGAGGGAAGAGTACTCAGTGATAAAGAAGAACCGAGCTACTGGGCCATAAAAAAAGATTCGGATGAACCTTCAATGCATGGGTTTCACTCCGTGAAACAGGCTGATCTGAAAAGGCTACAGAATGTGTGATTTCAGGTAGGTGACGCTCTGGTAAAGGCAGCGTTGCAGAGACATTGTCTCTACATTTTATGCATATACATAATAGGTGACGCTCTGGTAAAGGCAGCGTTGCAGAGACATTATCTCTACATTTTATGCATATACGTAAAAGCATCAGTGGGTGCCAGGACTGGGGTGGTGAGAAGGGTGACGTACAGGACTGTTGCTGCTGTTACCACTGCTGAGTCCCTTCAGTCGTGTCCGACTCTGTGCGACCCCATAGACGGCAGCCCACCAGGCTCCCCCATCCCTGGGATCCTCCAGGCAAGCACACAAGTGGGTTTCCATTTCCTTCTCCAATGCATGAAAGTGAAAAGTGAAAGGGAAGTCGTTCAGTCATGTCCGACTCTTAGCAATCCCATGGACTGCAGCCCACCAGGCTCCACCATCCATGGGATTTTCCAGGAAAGGGTACTGGAGTGGGTTGCCATTGCCTTCTCTGACAGAACTGGTAGGACATTGAAAGTACTCTTTAGGACACTCTAACGATGGATCCATGTCGTTCCACGCTTGTCCACACCCATAGGATGTAGAAGATCCAGGGTGAACTCTAACTCAAAGGCTGGCCTTTGGATGCTGACAATGTGGCAATGTAGGTTATCCCTTAGTTAAATAGATATGTATATACACGCACCCCACTCTGGGGGTGGAACTGAGAGGTGTTCATTAATAGTGGGGTTAGAACATGACCACGGGCAGGGAGTGAACGGAAACTATACCTCTCTCTCACCTTTGCTGTGAATCTAGAATAGCTCTGAAAAAGAAGTCTGAATTTAATCACATTGTGGCAAACAAAAGGGGAAAAAGTGGAGGCAGTGACAGACTGTATTTTCTTGGCCTCCAAAACCACTGCAGACTGTGAAGGCAGCCTTAAGATAAATAGACACGTGCTCCTTGGAAAGAAACATATGACAGACCGAGACAGCTTAGAGACATCACTTTGCCGACAACTTCCGTCTACTCAAAGCTATGGTTTTTCCAGTTGTCATGGACGGATGTGAGAGCTGGACCATAGAGAAGGCTGAGTGCCAAAGAATTGATGCTTTCAAACTCTGGTGCTGGAGAAGACTCTTGAGAGTCAGGAAATCAGTCCATCCTAAAGGAAATGAGTCCTGAATATTCACTGGAAGGACTGATGCTCAAGCGGAAACTCTGATACTTTGAACTGACTTATTGGAAAAGACCCTGATGCTGGGAAAGATTGAAGGCGGGAGGAGAAGGGGTCGACAGAGGATGAGATGGTTGGATGGCATCACTAACTCAATGGACATGACTTTGAGCAAGCTCCAGGAGCTGGTGAAGGACAGGGGAAGCCTGGCGTGCTGCAGTCCACGGAGTCCCTAAGAGTCGGACATGACTGAGCGACTGAAGAAAGACAAATTCAGAAAATGGTCATATAACTGCAAAAAATATTTTTTTGAAATAAACTACTTTGTCCCCGTGAAATCACTGAGTACCACCAGAGTTCCAGGTTGAATGCCAGGCTGTCTCTCTTCCCCCGACATGGTGATGAGAGCAACTGTTGTCTACCCACATTACAGAGAAGGAGGTTGATGCTCTAAAGAACTTGAAACCTGTCTAAGGAATCAGAGGTGATATCAGAAGTCACACTATGCTTTGTTTCTTTCCAAATTCTGTGCTCTGAACCACTAGGATACAAAGTCTCTTCAGTATTTTAATATTCTACCTAGCAAAGCTTAAACAATGAAACAATAAAACCACTACCTGTTAATTAGGGTCAATATGCCAGCAAATTGGGAAAACTCAGCAGTGGCCACAGAGCTGGAAATGGTCCGTTTCCATTCCAATCCCAAAGAAAGGCAATGCCAAAGAATGCTCAAACTACCGCACAATTGCATTCATCTCACACGCTAGTAAAGGAATGCTCAAAATTCTCCAAGCCAGGCTTCAGCAATACATCAACCGTGAACTTCCAGATGTTCAAGCTGGTTTTAGAAAAGGCAGAGGAACCAAAGATCAAATTGCCAACATCCGCTGGATCATGGAAAAAGCAAGAGAGTTCCAGAAAAACATCTATTTCTGCTTTATTGACTATGCCAAAGCCTTTAACTCTGTGGATCAAAATAAACTGTGGAAAATTCTGAAAGAGGTGGGAATACCACTTGACCTGCCTCTTGAGAAACCTATATGCAGGTCAGGAAGCAACAGTTAGAACTGGACATGGAACAGACTGGTTCCAAATAGGAAAAGGAGTATGTCAAGGCTATATATTGTCACCCTGCTTATTTAACTTATATGCAGAGTACATCATGAGAAACACTGGACTGGAAGAAACACAAGCTGGAATCAAGATTGCCAGGAGAAATATCAATCACCTCAGATATGCAGATGACACCACCTTTATGGCAGAAAGTGAAGAGGAACTAAAAAGCCTCCTGATGAAAGTGAAAGAGAAGAGTGAAAAAGTTGGCTTAAAGGTCAACATTCAGAAAACGAAGATCATGGCATCCGGTCCCATCACTTCATGGGAAATAGATGGGGAAACAGTGGAAACAGTGTCAGACTTTATTTTTTGGGGCTCCAAAATCACTGCAGATGGTGACTGCAGCCATGAAATTAAAAGACGCTTACTCCTTGGAAGGAAAGTTATGACCAACCTAGATAGCATATTCAAAAGCAGAGACATTACTTTGCCAACAAAGGTCCATCGGTCAAGGCTACGGTTTTTCCAGTGGTCATGTATGGATGTGAGAGTTGGACTGTGAGGAAAGCTGAGTGCCGAAGAATTGATGCTTTTGAACTGTGGTGTTGGAGAAGACTCTTGAGAGTCCCTTGGACTGCAAGGAGATCCAACCAGTCCATTCTAAAGGAGATCAGTCCTGGGTGTTCTCTGGAAGGAATGATGCTAAAGCTGAAACTCCAGTACTTTGGCCACCTCATGGAAGAGTTGACTCATTGGAAAAGACTCTGATGCTGGGAGGGATTGGGGGCAGGTGGAGAAGGGAAGGACAGAGAATGAGATGATTGGATGGCATCACCGACTTGATGGACATGAGTTTGAGTGAATTCTGGGAGTTGGTGATCGACAGGGAGGCCTGGTGTGCTATGATTCATTAGGTCACCAAGAGTCGGACACGACGGAGTGACTGAACTGAACTGAACGTGTTAATTGAGCTTTAAATTCCCTGTGCCCCTTACTTCCGTTTTAAGTTCAAGCTATCTGGAGGCACTAATATAAAGCATTAATATAAAGTGTTTGCCTTTAAATCAGTCCCTCCGTGGTTTGAGCTCTTAAACCCATTGCCAGCACAGAATGTTTTCAATCATGCTATGATCTTGAAAACGGAAGGCAGTACAGAGGAAGCTGCCGTTCACTTTGTGGAAAGACGTTCTGAGAGTCTGTGTAAGTCGTAAGTAAGCTCACTTATGACGTTGTGATAGAAATGTTTGCAGAAACGAAAGGAGAGGATTCCTGATGTCTGGATCATCATCAGAGATCTTTTTGGTGATAATTAACATAAATCTGCTACATCTCCTATACAGAAAACAGTCACATTTATAGGTGTGGTGTGGTGTGGTGTGTGCGTATGTGTGTGTGTGTGTGTGTAGACACGTGCGTGCCTGCTGAAATAGCTGACGAACTGAAATGCCAGAGACGAACTAAAATCCAGGAGATGTGGATGTGAGAGCTGGGCCATCAAGAAAGCTGAGCACAGAAGAATGGATGCTTTTGAACTGTGGTGCTGGAGAAGACTCCTGAGAGTCCCTCAGACTGCAAGGAGATCCAACCAGTCCATCCTAAAGGAAATCAGTCCAGAATATTCACTGGAAGGACTGATGCTGAAGTCAAAGCTGCAATCTTTTGGCCCCCTGATGCGAAGAACTGACTCATTGGAAAAGCCCCTGATGCTGGGAAAGATTGAGGGTGGGAGGAGAAGGGGACGACAGAAGATGAGATGGTTGGATGGCATCACTGACTCAATGGCTGTGAGTTTGAGCAAATTCCGGAAGATGGTGATGGACAGGGAAGCCTGGCGTGCTGTGGTCCATGGGGTCACAAAGAGTCAGACACGACTGAGCAACTGAACAACAACAAGAACAGCAGAATCCTAAATTCCATGGGACTGGCAAAGATCAAATATCACCTTGACCTTCTGGAGTTCGGAGCTAACAAAACTTCCCTGCACTAATAACTAAAAAAAAAAAAAAAAAAAAAATCAAACCACTGATTATAGCATGAAAAAGAAGAAAAGGCAGGCTTTGTTCGCCAAGGTTCTAAAACCGTCACACAGCCAAGGGTAAAAGCAGGAGGCTTCAGGTCATGTTATCTTAGCAACAGCATCATCCAGACATGCGGGAAAGGAATATGCCTAAGGTCAACCATCTCCTGTGAGTGTCTGTGACTCTGCAGTTATCTTTTAAAACACAGTGGTAGAACCTCCCTGGTGGTCCAGTGGTTAAGAATCCGCCTGCCAGTGCAGGGGGCATGGGTGCCATCTCTGGTCCAAGAAGATCCCACATGCCACGCAGCGATTAAGCCCCTGCATTATGACTACTGAGCCTGTGTTAAGCACAGGAGATGCTACTACTCAGCCCCGAGCCATAATTACCCAAACAAGAGAGGCCCGCAAGTCAAGGGCAGCCCCTGATCACCCCAACTAGAGAAAAGCCTCTGAACAGCAGCAAAGACCCAGTGCAGCCAAAAATTGACTCTTATAACAAACATATTGTTAGAGAAAAAGTGATGGTAGGCTGAAATTGAGAGAAGAGCCATTTGCGAAAATCTTAGAGCATTCCTCTACAAGGAGAGAAAACCCCTGGTCCCCACGAGGGGCACGGTGGTCTGATATCTGGGTGTGAGCACGCGGACCTGGACGCCCCAGTGTGATCACAGCTGAGTTCATAGCATATTATCCGACGGCAGATTTAGCCAGTGTGACCTCTGAGCCCTGCAAGATTCGACTGTCCAAAAGTTTGAGGGAGCAAGTGCTCGTCTCTCGGGACCAAGTGCTTGTCTCTCGGGACCAAAAAGCAATTATAAGACCCAGGGAGGCCAGCAAAGTTCGGGTTCAGAGAAGGTAAAGCGAGAGATGGCTTGTTGCTCCCTTGCAAAGCTGGGATGTGCTCTGAACCTTTCTGCCTTCCCAAAGACATTTCCTTATTTCTCTCTGTCACCTAAGAGTTGAGCTTTCCAGGTGACTCTAGGGGTAAAAGAATCTGCCTGCCAATGCAGGAGACCCAAGTTCGATCCCTGGGTTGGGAAGATCCCCTGGAGGTGGGCATGGCAACCCACTCCAGAACTCTTGCCTGCAGAATCCCATGGACAGAGTAGCCTTGGAAGCTACAGTCTGTGGGGTTGCAAAGAGTCAAACACACTGAAGTGGCTTAGCACACACATACCTAATGACTAAAATGCTGAAGACAGCTACCTTCACACAGGAAATGACAAGTTACTAACACTACAAACCCTTCCTCTTTCAAGCAAAGTTAGCTCCTTCTGTCTTACAAAATTAAATGTGTAGCTTTAGCGAGTACATCCCCTTTAGAAATTAAAACAAGAGCCCTTGGACAGAACAAAACAACTCATTTCCACGACAGAGAGAGCCTTCAACTCAACCGTCCTTGATAAAACTCCACCAGAGCACAAATCAAGGGGAACAGGTTCCATCCGATTGTGTCTGTTGATTACAATTAACATCCAGTACGTTTCTCTCCTGCTTATAAATATAGAAACTAGCAACTGAACTGGGTTAAAAAAAGAGAAAACATAAATAAATCTTTGGCTAGGCCATTTCTCAGGGGGAGAAAAAAAATATATATATATATATGAGATCAGAGTGGCAATAACTCCACTTAAGCAATTCTCCACATGACCTTGAGAAGGTCTAAATCGCTGACAGCATTTTTTTTTTAAATGTTCACTTTCATCTCTCAGTGTTATTTTGAAAACATTACTCTTTAGTAGCTACCCTGGAGCAGAGTCCTGTCCCCCCAAACAAGGTTATCAGTTCATTTCCACCAGCCCGGCCAACATTTTTCTTTTAAGTGAAGGCTGAGCACCTCTTGGAGGAAAACAATATTGCATCAGAAGACAGCAATATTTAGCCTGTCTCTTCAGAGAGACAGAGACAAACGTTCTGTGTGCTCAGAAGGGAGGTTTATTTTCACCTGCATCCATAGATCGAGAGGTCTCGGGGACATCAGGGTTGACCGAGTAGAAAGCGGACCGCTCAGGTCACTGGCGACATTGGCCGTCTTCTGCCAACTCTGTACGGATGGAGTAAATTCTAGCAGGTGGCACGGGGAACTGCCAAGGGATTCCTGACGTCTTCAGTCATTCATTCTGACTTTGTCTTTTAGTCGACTCATTTTGTGACCCTATGGACTGTAGCCTGCCAGGCTCCGTGGGATGCTCCAGGCAAGAATACTGGAGTGGGTTGCCATTTCCTTCTCCAATGCGTGAAAGTGAAAGTGAAGTCGCTCGGTTGGGTCCGACTCCTAGCAACCCCATGGACTGCAGCCCACCAGGCTCCTCCGACCATGGGATTCTCCAGGCAAGAGTACTGGAGTGGGCTGCCATTGCCTTCTCCGCATTGTTGTTTCGTCAGCTCATTTTGTGACCCTATGGACTGTAGCCTGCCAGGCTCCATGGGATGCTCCAGGCAAGAATACTGGAGTGGGTTGCCACTTCCTCCTCCAGGGGCTCTTCCCGACCCAGGGATCCAACCCATAGCTCCTGTGTCTCCTGCACTGGCAGGCAGGTTCATCACCACTAATGGCAGCAAGGAAGCCCCGTTATCATTTACACAGACGTTCCCTCTCAGCTCAGTCAGTAGAGAATTGGCTTGCAACGCGGGAGACCTGGGTTAGATTCCTGGGTCGAGAAGATCCACTGGAGAAGGAAATGACAACCCACTCCAGTATTCTTGCCTGGAGAATCCCACAGACAGAGGAGCCTGGCGGGCTACAGTCCACGGGGTCGGCAGACCTGGGACATGACTTAGCGAGTAAATCAGCACCAAACATACACATACTATGGAAATTAACACGAACAAGCAACTCTAAGAGAGACTGACCGTAGAGTAGTGAGATATACCTCCAAACCTGGGGACCCCAACCTCTGAGATCTAATGTCTCATGATCTGAGCTGGAGCTGATGTAATAATAATAGAAATAAAGACGGCAATAAATGCAACATGCTCGAATCATCCCATTACCATGCCCCGCACCCCCCCCACCCCGTCTGTGGGAAAACTGTCTTCCATGAAACCAGAGGTTGGTACCAAAAAGTTGGGGATCACTGCTCTAAACACAGCCTTCACTGCTACTAATACATATTTTCATTACAACAGTAACATAATCTATTATATTACAAGCATATCATATAACATATAAGCTTATCATAATTTATTATAATGTCAGTTCAATAAATAAGTTTTGACTGTGCATGAGCACTGTCTCAAATGAGGCGGTGGTTATAGTAACACAGAATATTTCCGATACTCTAATGTTTAGTCTGGGAGAGAAGTGAGATATTCCAGTAAACAGGGAGCGATCCAGTTAGCCTGAGATGCTGTTAGATAAGGGATTTGACAGGGGGAGGAAGGTTTCCCTGAGAAGTGATGTGTGGGTGGGAATGGAGTCAGAAGGCTGAACGGGATTTTTTCCTAGCTCCCCAGAAAGCTGAGTTAAGGGAGGAAAGTGAAAGTGTCAGTGATTCAGTCCTGTCCAACTCTATGCAATGCCACAGACGATAGCCTACACAGAGCATTTAAAGCAGAGACATCACTTTCCTGACAAAGGTCCATCTTCGGGAAGCTATGATTTTTCCAGTAGTCATGTACGGATATGAGAGTTGGACCATTAAGAAAGCTGAGCGCTGAAAAATTGATGCTTTCAAATTGTGCTACTGGAGAAGACTCTTGAGAGTCCCCTGAATTGCAAGGAGATTGAACCACTCAAGGTTAAAGAAGATCAACCCTGAGCATTCATTGGAAGGACTGATGCTGAAGCTGAAGCTCCAATACTTTGGCCACCTGATGCGAACGGCTGACTCATTGGAAAAGACCCTGATGCTGGGAAAGATTGAGGGCAGGAGGATAAGGGGATGACAGAGGATGAGATGGCTGGATGGCATCACCGACTCAATGGGCATGAGTTTCAGCAAACTCTGGGAGAGGGTGATGGACACGGAGGCCTGGCATGCTGCAATCCATGGGGTCGCAAAGAGTGGAAGAGAAAGAAGGGGTGAGAGCAGGCGGAATGGAAGTGAAGAGGATGCTAAGAAGGAAGGGAAAAATAAAAGCGAATAAGAATGTTGTAAAAGAGATGCAGGAGGAGACTTCTCTGTGGGTCCACGGATTAGGACCCCAGGCTTCCACCGCAGTGGGGCAGAGGTTCCATCCCTGGTTCGGACCTAAGAACCCACATGCCAGGACGTGCGGCAAAAATGAGAGAGAGAGACAGAAGGAAGAGAGACCGTGCCAGGGAAGGAGATGGGTGTGGCAGAGGTCAGTGAAGGTGAGCGTTGAGACTTACCTCCTGACACTCACAGGACTGCAGCCTTCAACCTGCACTAGGCTGAACGACTCCACTTCATCTCAGTTCAGTTCAGTGGCTCAGTCGTGTCCG
Source organism: Ovis canadensis (assembly GCF_042477335.2). Taxonomy (NCBI): domain Eukaryota; kingdom Metazoa; phylum Chordata; class Mammalia; order Artiodactyla; family Bovidae; genus Ovis; species Ovis canadensis. The sequence goes on from NC_091271.1 coordinate 3,961,144, forward strand.
ACTCTTTGCAAACCCACGAACCGCGGCATGCCAGGCCTCCCTGTCCATCACCAACTCCCAGAGTCCACCCAAACCCATGTCCATTGAGTCGGTGATGCCATCCAACCATCTCATCCTCTGTCGTCCCCTTCTCCTGCCTTCAATCTCTCCCAGCATCAGGGTGTTTCCCAATGAGTTAGCTCTTTGCATCAGGTGAAGAAAGGATTGGTGTTTCAGCTTCAACATCAGTCCTTCCAATGAACACCCAGGACCGACCTCCTTTAGGATGGATGGGTTGGATCTCCTTGCAGTACCAGGGACTCTCAAGAGTCTTCTCCATCACCACAGTTCAAAAGCATCATCAGCTTTTGATGCTTTTGAATGACTGCACCCACAGCCAAACATACACATAGACACCACAAAGCCATCCACTTCTGTATTTCCAGAATTCCTGAGAACACACAGCTTTCCCTGGCAGAGAACTTTATGTGGACGCCGAACACGTGATCAAACGAAGGGTCCTAGGATGGGGAGATGTCCCTGGTTCATCCGGGTAAGGCCAGAGGAATTATAAGGTCCTTAAAAGGAAGAGGGGGCCTCCTTCACCAGGTGGCTCAGTGGGGAAAAATCAGCCTACCACCACGGGGGATGGAGGTTCGGGACAATCCCCCTGGAGGAGGGCATGGCAACCCGCTCTAGTCTTTTTGCCTGGAGCATCCCCACGGTCAGAGGAGCCTGGCGGGCTACAGTCCTTGGGGTGCCAGAAGATTGGGACAGGACTGAGTGACTAAGCAACAACTGAAAGGAAAAGGCGGGGGTCAGAGTGAGAGAAGGTGATGTAATAAATTACGGAGACAGAGGAGATGATGGGAGAAGGCAGCAGGAATCAAGGAGGGGCAGAACCGGCACGACAGTGGATCCTCCCCTCCCCTAGACCTTCGAGAAGGAACTGCCCCTGCTGAGCCTGGCTTTTGCCCCAGACATGGGAGCGCCAGCACTGAGCTTGTCCACGTGTCCCGTTCACACCAGTAACTTCATGATCATCTGTTCAGTACTAGGAGGAAATGAACAGCCTGCAAAAGCAGAGGGGAGTGACGCCAATGCGTTTCCATGACCCGTCTTCAAGAGGGCTTCCCTGACCGCGCAGCTGGTAAAGAATCCCCCTGCAAAGCGGAGCACCGGGCTTTGATTCCTGGGTGCGGAAGATCCCCTGGAGAAGGGATGGGCTACCCACTCCAGGATTCTTGGGCTTCCCTGGTGGCTCAGCTGGTAAATAGTCCGCCCACAATGCAGGAGACCTGAGTTCGATCCCTGAGTTTGGGAAGATCCCCTGGAGGAAGGAAAGACGACCCACTCCAGTATTCTGGCCTGGAGAATTCCATGGACTGTATAGTCCATGGGGCCGCAAGAGCAAGTTTCACTTTCTTTTCTTCAAGAAGACTGGCTGCGAACGGGGAACTCTGCTCCATGTCGTGTGGCAGCCTGGATGGGAGGGGAGTTTGGGGGAGGGTGCATCCATGGGCATGCATGGCTGAGTACCTTCATGGTGTACCTGAAACTCCCCCAGCCTTGTTAATCAGCTACAGCCCAAACCAAAACAAAAAGCTAAAAAAGAAAAAGAAGACGACTGGCTGAGAAAAATACAGCAGACGTAATGGTGAGGCTCCAAGAGGGTGCCTTTCAGATTGCAATGACTGACGTAGCATCTCCCAACAGAACAGCCTGAGAGAGCAATGGATCGGAAAGCTTCTCAACCAGCAGCTGGCGGAAACCACTGGTGAGAAAGGGACAGAATCAGAGCTCCAGGGGGTTCTCTCCAAGCCCTGAGATGTCACAAATGGCGACACTTCTTTCCAAAGCTGTTTGGCAATTTCAGCACAAGCATCCTTCCAATTTATCCTGAAGACCTAAGATCAATTCGTGGACCTTCAGAAGTGTGAAAACAAGATGGCTACCATGGTGGGAAATGACTTCTATCCTCAAATCATTTCCTCTGGGGTCAGATAGTCCTGAGTCCTACTTCATTCACAGTGCCACTTTACTGCTTTCAGAAAGAAAAAAATAATAATTATATATATATATTAGGGACTTCCCTGTGGTCCAGTGAGTAAAAGTCTGCTCCAAATCCAGGGGCCCTGGGTTTGACCTCTAGTCCCAGAACTAGCTCCCATAAGCCTCAATTAAGGGTTTGCATGCTGCAACTCAAAAAATCCACATGCCTTAACTAAGATCCAGCACAGCCAAAATAAAGAATTAACCTAAACATTTTTTTAATGGTTTTCACGGCACATCATTGTGAGAGATTTAAGACTTGACCCCAGAAAACCCAATGATTTGAAAATATTTGAGAAGATTAAATCCCGCGTTGTAAAATGCTTCAACTCTAATCTGACGTTTCCAACCATAAAATAACAAATGACCAAACATGATTCCACATTCAGCCTCAGTTCCCCTCATCCATCGATTTTTGAGGACGTTTGTGGTTTCAACATTTTAAAAAATTAAGCCTACAATGTCAAGAGAACACAGTTAGCAGACATGTTTAATTAACATTGGATTATAAAAGACTCAAGGGACTTTCCTGGTGGCTCACTGTTAAAGAATCCGCCTGCGAAGCAACAGGCTCCAGAGACGTGGGTTGGATCCCTGGGTTGACAAGATCTCCTGGTGGAAGGGAAGGGCAACCCACTCCAGTATTTTTGTCTGGGAAATCCCATGGACAGAGGAGCCTGGTGGGCTACAGTCCGTGGGAGTCTGAAAGACTCGGACATGCCTGAGCGATGAAACACCAACAAAAAATAAAAGACCCCATGCACAAAACAGCAACACAAGAGAGCAAAGGAACACCTGTTAGGAAAGTGAAACTCCAGAGCTGACACACGCTCCTTTCTCAAATCACCCTTCGTGATGAATCTGCAGTCTCTCTGAAGGTGCGAAATTAATGAGGACACAGATCCAGCGCGGACAGCGCTTCATTCATCTGACGCCACCTCCTTCTCCCCTCGCCAGGTTTTATTTGTTAACCTTCTCCCCAGAACAGCCTAATTTGAACAAGCCAATCAATTACCATTGAAAGGACAAGTGAAAGACTCAACATCCCCCCCTCATGCCCCACCAAGGAAGCCTTAAATTTTCTAAGTAATTGAGAAGAAAACACAGCCGCTGAAATCGTAGTCCATTTAGAAGACTTAATTACAGATAAGTCAATGCTAAATAATTTATGGTCTTCCGTGCATATGAACCAGACCAGAACAAATAGCGAGGGAAATAAAAATTCTCGAAAATCGAGGCTCCATTGTGGTGCTGGTTGGTTAGCCATTTAGCTGTGTCTGACTCTTGGTGACCCCATGGACTGTAGCCCACCAGGCTCCTCTGTCCATGGGGATTCTCCAGGCAAAAATACTGGAGAGTGGGTTGTTATTCCCTTCTCCAGGGGATCTTCCCAACTCAGGGATCGAACCTGACTCTCCTGCATAGGCAGGCAGATTCTTTATCCACTGAGCTATGAAAGGAGTCCCATCCCTGGGGTCAAAAGAAGATGTTTGGTCTCCTGAACACAGCAAACATGGGCTGGAATGACTCTGTTTTCTCCGTCTGATATTAAAGGTTCGAAGAAGGATTACCTGCACAATGGGAAAGAGTCTCGTCCACTCAGACGCTGGGCAGAAAAGCTTCACGCGTAGGAGGGGACCGTTTACACCTGGATAAAACTGCATCCGCCAGGCTGATTCCCTCACTTGTCAGCAGACGGCACAGGAAGGAGGTCGAGGAACTAGTGCAGTGTCCTTGACCTGCTCCCTTGAGCGTCTCAACCCAAACTAGACCTTAGAGCTACTGGTTGCCAGAAAGCACGTGTCCCTGTGAGACCAGGAGTCAAGCTTGTTGACCTGCATTCACCCGTCATTTACTGAGAACCTTCTGCACGGCCTTGTGCTATGATGGGAACACAGAAGACTCAGCCTTCTCGAGTTAAATCACCAGGACTTCGTGGATGGTCCAGTGATTGAGAATCCACCTGCCAGTGCAGGGGACACGGGTTTGATCCCTCGTCTGGGCCCATGACCTGCAACTGCTGAAGCCAGTACACCTTAGAAACCGTGCTCTGCAACAAGAGCAGTCGCTGCGATGGAAAGCCCATGCATCTCGACTAGAGAGTGACCTCCGCTCACCACAGCGCGTGAAAACACAAAGCAATGAAGACCCAGGACGGTCAAAAAAGAAATTCCAACGGCCTGCCAAGAAGGATCCCAGGAAGGTTCAAGTGACGGAACAGGACCACGTCTCCAGTCCCGTTTGCTAATGGTGTTCATGAGGTTATGTTACGGGATACCTCACTGAGGTCCAAACTGTTCTACTACCCATGACCCCATGTCATGCTGCAATAAATACTGAGGAACACAGTGGAAAATCTTATTTCAGCAGTCACCATGGAAAGGGAAGGAGGCAGAGCATGTTAGAGGCATATGTTGAGATTCCATCAGTCAGTTTAGTTCAGTGGCTCGTGGTGTCTGGCTCTTTGTGACGCCATGGACTGCAGCACACCAGGCCTCCCTGTCCATCACCAACTCCCAGAGTTCACCCAAACCCACGTCCATCGGGTCGGTGATGCCATCCAACCCTCTCATCCTCTGTCGTCCCCTTCTCCTCCTGCCCCCAATCCCTCCCAGCATCAGTCTTTTCCAATGAGTCAGCTCTTTGCATCAGGTGGCGAAACGATTGGAGTTTCAGCTTCAGCATCAATCCTTCCACTGAATATTCAAGACTCTTTTCTTTTAGGATCGACTGGTTGGATCTCCTCGCTGTCATACGTATTCATTAATATTCAATATTTATTTTTCTCTTTCTAAATTGCTCTGTTTGACAGGCTCTAGGTTCATCTGCATCATAACAACCGAGTCAAATCCACTCTTTGTTATGGCTGTGTAATTCCATTGAATATATGTACCACAGTTTCCTTGTCCATTTGTGTGTTGATGGACAATCTAGGTGGCTCCCAGATCCTGGCTGCAAACACTGGGATGCTTTGTGTCTTTCTGAGTCACAGTATGAATTAAGCTATTTGCAGGGCGGGAATTGAGATGCAGATGTAGAGAAGAGACTCGTGGACACACAGGTGAAAGGAAAGGGTGGGATGAATAGAGAGAGTAGCTCTGACATATATACACACTGAAGTGTGCAAATCGCTCAGTCGCATCTGACTCTTTGTGACCCCATGGACTATACAGTCCATGGGATTCTCCAGGCCAGAATACTGGAGTAGGTAGCCTCTCACATTGCTGCTGCTGCTGCTAAATCACTTCAGTCGTGTCCGACTCTGTGCGACCCCATAGACAGCAGCCCACCAGGCTCCCCCATCCCTGGGATTCTCCAGGCAAGAACACTGGAGTGGGTTGCCATTTCCTTCAATGCATGACAGTGAAAAGTGAAAGTGAAGTCGCTCAGTCATGTCTGACTCTTTGCCACCCCATGGACTGCAGCCTACCAGGCTCTTCCGTCCATGGGATTTTCCAGGCAAGAGTACTGGAGTGGGGTGCCATTGCCTTCTCCATCCCACATTGCAGGCGGATTCCTTACCAGCTGAGCTACCAGGGAAGCCCAAGAATCCTGGAATGGGTAGCATATCCCTTCTCTAAGGGATCTTCACAACCCAGGAATCAAACTGGGGTCTCCTGCATTGCAGCCGGATTCTTTACCAACTGAGCTAGTGAAACAGCTAACTAGTGGCATATAGCAGAGGGTGTTCAGCTCTGTGATGACCTAGAGGGGTGGAAGGGAGGCTCACAAAGGAGGCGATATATGTATGCATATAACAGAGTCACACTCTTGCACAGCAGACAATAACACAACTTTGTAAAGCATCTTGACTCCAATTTAAAAAAAAAAAAACTGAGAAAAAGGCATATGTTTACGCAAAAGATCCCGAATCACCTACAACAAAAATATATTTTCTTAATATTTACTGCAGGTCCCCAGCACGCCAAGGCATGACGTCCGACAACCCGCCAGAGAAAAGAGAAAACAAGTCTGTTCCATCCTGATGTTAATTACCCTCTTCCTGGAAGCCTGCTGAGTCACAATCACCTGGCTCTCTGAGACAGGCACAAATGGGATCTGCGAACTGCTTGGTTTGAACCCTATAAATGCCCTTCGTGAAAATATTCAGGGGAGCAGAAAGCAAAAGTCTTAATGACTGAAGGCGCTTCCTCAAGCAGTCCTTTCCTCTTGATTCTGATCATGATGGACAGGGGATGACAGCTGCTGGGGGTGACCCACCCTCATCAGGGCGGCTGAATCACACACGCTTTTCTGTGGATGGCCGTGGATTCTCTCCCCGGGGCAGGTCACTTTCAGACATGAAACTCTGGGGAGCTCCCAGACGTTCCTGAGCAAACTCCAGGAGCTGGTGATGGACAGGGAAGCCACGCGTGCTGCCGTCCGTGGGGTCGCAAAGAGTCAGACACGACTGGGCAACTCAACAACAGCCCAGGCCTCAGGCTTGCATGCACCCCAAATTTCAGCTGACAAACACCAGCTGCACAGTTAAGAGACTGTAGTTGGTGCATTCACAAAATTCCTAATTATGAAAGCACACACCTATAGTATCCATAGTTTGTTGTATATTAATGCGCACACAAGCTCAGTCATGTCTGACTCTTTGCAACTGCACAGACTGTAGTCCTCCTCCAGGAGAGTCTTCCTGGCCCAAGGATCAAACCCGAGTCTCGAACACCACCTGCACTGGCGCGTGGGTTCTTTCCCACCAGCACCACCTGGGAAAGCCCTTCCCTGGGGGCACTGTCTATCATCTTCCTTTTTGGGTTTCATGGCCTGAAATGAAAGTCGCTCCGTCATGTCTGAATCTTTGCAACCCTTCTCCCGGCCAGAATACTGGAGTGGGTAAGCCTCTCCCTTCTCATCCAGGGGACCTTCCCAACCCAGGGATGGAACCCAGGTCTCCCGCACTGCAGGCGGATTCTTTACCAGCTGAGCCACACGGGAGGCCCGTATTCAGAGCTGTGCTGTCTAGAGCTCTAACTCCAGACCTAGTAACCACCGCCTCTCCTTAGAACCAGGACGGCCTGCTTCACTGCGCTGAGTGCTCCTTGCAGGGCGGCTGCTGAAGTGACGGCAAGCAGAACTGCATACAGCTGTTCGAAAGGTTGCTGGTATGAGAAGGGAGACACGTATTGGGCTGGCCAAGAAGTTCCTTGGGGTGTCAGACTTCAGCCGACCTGATACTTGTGCAACCTCACGCCTTGGTTACATATATCCCATGTTCCTCCAAAAAGAAAATGACAATACAAAAAAAAAAAAAAAGTTTTGGAATTCACAAGAGAAACGGATTTGATTAATGCGTTGCTATTGATTGCCGAGCCGTATATCCTGATGAGAAATGTGTGTGCACACAACTCTTTTGATAACATAGGTATGTCTACACAAGATAAAAAGAGCAAACTGCGATGCATTCGTTTCCTCATCCACTATCTTTCATATTTCCATGTTAACCGCAAAAACGGGGGTGGCATTAGTCTTTCTTTATCCATTACAAATTAGCTTTTCTGGGAAGCCAAAAAAGAAAGCAACCTAGCATTTGTTTATGGCAGGATATAGGAAGCGGAGTTCAGAATTCTAGTTGGTTGAAAGCAAGAGTCCAGTGAAGGACATGACCTTGACAATCACCTAAAATCCCAGAAAGGCACTCAAGTTTGTTAGAGTGAAGACTGGAAAATTAAGTGGTTAAACGGGAAACAGACAGTTAAAAGCCAGACTCGGACACGACTTAGTGACTGAACAAACAGCAACAAGAATCACATATATATCAGCAGGGCTTGAATGGACCGCTGAGTCACGAAAACCTCAACTATTTACTTGAAATACACTAAGACATACTCTTTTTAGTATACTGACATACTTTTAAAGGGCTTCCCTGGTGGCTCAGATGGTAAACAATCCGCCTGCGACACGGGAGACCTGGGTTCCATCCCTGGGTGGGGAAGACCCCCTGGAGGAGGGCATGGCAACCCACTCCAGTATTCTTGCCTGGAGAATCCCCATGGACAGAGGAGCCTGGTGGGCTACAGTCCACGGGGTTGCAAAGAGCTGGACCCGACTATGGACTAAGTCTGCACGCATTTTTTTTTAAGTATGGGGGGGAGGGGGGTAAGTGTGTCAGTTTTGACTTGTGAAGTAGCTTCACTCATGTGAGCTCACAACCATCAAAATATTCTGTCAATTTCCCCTTCTTTGCGCTGTGCTCTATTTCTGATGAAGAGAAGGATTCCGGGGCCTCAGTGAGCCCCCAACCTGCATTAAAAGTACATCTCATATTTTGTGTTCCACTCCTCAGGGCCTCAGGCATAAATGATACAAGGATACACTGAGGCCATTCAAAGACCTCAGCAGCTTCAGATACTGCCTGCAGGATAAAGCGGGATGAGGGTCCATTTCAGAAGAAATATACACAAGCTGAGTCAGAGGATTGACTCTTCTGTCTCATTAATGAGAGAGACTCTGCACTGGGGCTATTTGCAGAAACAAGTGATTACGACGAAGTCCTAAATTCACAGGGCATGCCTGTTGTACCCGCCAAAGGAGGCTGAAATCGCTGCTCTGCACTGTGGTGAATTTGAAATAGATTCTTTTTTCTTTCTTTTTTTTTTTTTAAAGAAAACCATTTTTCCCCCACCAAAGTAATTTCAAAGCACTGCTAGATGTGAATTAACCAGGCAGTAAATGCTTCCAGAAAATAAACCAGCGGAGATCAGTGTTTACTTTTCTCATACTTACCATTACATCGTCCTTCTAAGAAGATGCTTTTAAAAATGCCTCCGTGAAAATCTACTTGATTGCTTTTCCATCTTAGCACAGTTTTCCCCTGTTACCATAAAACAGAGACACAGAGAAAGAGAGAGAAAAATCCACTCAGTAAAAGAGATGGTATCGTTGTGTCAAAACCAGCGTGACATTTCTTCTTAGCCTTCTTTTCGGTGATTAGAAAAAGTAGGGGATAGAGACATCAAGTAATTCTGAACCGACTTCCTAAACTCAAGCAACCAATCAAGAAAGGACAGTCATTACAGCAAACTATAGCTTTTCTGTCTGACCACATGAGTCCACGGGCAATTTGAGAATTCAGAATAAACTGGGGCGATTGGAGGTCAGCAGTGTGTTAATACTTACCACTTACACTCATTGGGCCGCCATTAAATTTTCATTGAAAATGAACAATCAGTTTACTTCATGTCTATGTTTGATCTAGTTTATTTAAGTTAAGGATTTAAACGCTTTGCCTGGGCTTCCCTGATGGTTCAGGAGTAAAGAATCCGCCTGCAATGCAGGAGACTAGGGTTCGATCCCTGGGTTGGGACGACTCCCTTGGAAGAGGAAATAGCAACCCACTCCAGTATTTTTGTCTGGGAAATCCCTTGGCCAGTGGACCCTGGGGGGCTACCGTTCATGGCGTTGCAAAGAGTCAGACAGGACTGAGGCAACCGAACAACAACAAGCTCCTTGCACAGTTTGATTTGTGGAAGCCCAACAACACCTCAGGCATCATTTAGTTGAGAGACTAATTCTCAGCCTGCAGGGATTTTTTTTTCCTCCAACAGCAGTACGTCAGACGGGCAAGATTCAAGCGGTCCTTGTCTCTCGGCTCTCCTATGGCAAAAGCAGGCTCTGTTTGGTCAGTAACCATCTTGGAACCACTGGGCACTTTACTTGTCATCTCAGGCTGGAGTCTTCTCTTTACAGGACGACTCTAACAATCTCACTTCTTCCCACTTCTAACTGAGGATCACCACAAAGCAAGTGACCACCGCATCGCCGCCCCCCACTGCCCGTGAGATATTTGGACAGACTACACACTTTTCATTGAGTCATCATTTTACTTCTGCAGGAAGACAGCAAGTGGGAACAGAGGATAAACCTTTCTACCCTCACTTTAACACACTTCAACCCTAGAGGACATTGGTACTGATGGTTGGCTTTCAAAGCTAACGACTTGAGCCCATTCTTTGATTGTAGGAAGGGAGGTTCATGGTCTAATTTTTTTTTTTTGATCACTCATAACACATAACCACCATCAGTTACTATGTCATAAATATCGCCAAGGCAAATACATTTATGAAAATGAATTTGTATGAAACAAACTATTTTAGTTGCACTCATTATTCTTGACCCTTCTATAGTCATGCAGGACAGTTTACCATCACACTGATTTTAAATACTTTTAGGAAAAAGGATATTCAGATGTTAGGTCTCACGACTCACAAGTTGTAAGACAGAGTTGGGCCCATGTCTGCCTTGAGATCAGAGAGCACATGCTTTTCCCAGAATCAAGATGCCTCTTTGTCCAAACATAATAGGAATTATTACCGGAGGTAACGTGTCCCAGGTGGGTCAACCTTAAACGTGTACGGTGTGTGTGTGTGTTCAGTCGGCGGACTCTTTGTGACCACATGGACTGTAGCCCACCAGGCTCCTCTGTCCATGGGGATTCTCCAGGCAAGAATACTGGAGCGGGCTGCCATTTCCTCCTCCAGGGAATCTTCCTAAGCCAGGGGTCGAACCTGAGTCTCCTGCACCTCCTGCACTGGCAAGAGAATTCTTTACCACTGAGTCACCTAGGAAGCCCATATATATGGTGGGTCAACCTTAAACATACTGCTTTACGCATGGACTCTTTTTCATTTTTGGCTTTTCAGATCTTACTTCCCTGACCAAGGATGGAACCCAGGGTCCCAGTGATGAAAGCACCAAGTCCTAAGCACTGGACCACCAGGGAATTCCCATTCGGACTCTTTTCATCCTCTCAATGAGCACAAAAGGCAGCATTATCTCCTTTAATTGAAAAAAAAAAAACCCACAAATGAAGGCGATATTAGGCAACTCACTCAAGATCACAGAGCTGTTAATGGCAGTGTAAGGCTCAAAGTGGGCAGTCAGACTATCAAGACAGATTGTATCAGGTGGAGCAATTAATATCTTCTCTTTGTCGCACTCTTAGTCCCCAGCCTGTGAGAATCTTTGCCTGACAGGCTTCCATCAAAGGTTACTTTGTATCAGGACCAAAGAGCCTCAATGTCCCAGTGATGTGGATAGTAATAGCAAGCATCCGACTGCAGCCTTGAAATTAAAAGACCCTTACTCCTTGGAAGGAAAGTTATGACCAACCTAGATAGCATATTCAAAAGCAGAGACATTACTTTGCCAACAAAGGTCCGTCTAGTCAAGGCTATGGTTTTTCCAGTGGTCATGTATGGATGTGAGAGTTGGACTGTGAAGAAAGCTGAGTGGCGAAGAATTGATGCTTTTGAACTGTGGTGTTGGAGAAGACTCTTGAGAGTCCCTTGGACTGCAAGGAGATCCAACCAGTCCATTCTAAAGGAGATCAGCCCTGGGTGTTCTTTGCAAGGAATGATGCTAAAGCGGAAACTCGGGTACTTTGGCCACCTCACGCGAAGAGCTGACTCATTGGAAAAGACTCTGATGCTGGGAGGGATTGGGGGCAGGAGGAGAAGGGGACGACCCAGGATGAGATGGCTGGATGGCATCACTGACTCGATGGACGTGAGTCTGAGTGAGCTCTGGGAGTTGGTGATGGACAGGGAGGCCTGGCGTGCAGCGATTCATGGGGTCGCAAAGAGTCGGACACAACTAAGCGACTGATCTGATCTGATCTGATCTGATGGACTAGGAGCGATTATAACATAGCGGGATTGCATACCACAGCTTACAAACTGGCTCTGTTTCTATTTCACTTGATCAGAGGTCCTGCCTTGGTTCACACCCACAGCTCACTGTCCATTTCACAAGGTGTAAAAGTCAACCATATGTGTGGGTGTCAGGAAAGAACCACCAAAACAATAAACCACTTATTGGGGGCGAAAAAATTGATGTGTCTATTACATTTGTGCTGGAGGACATATTACAGATGTCCTAAAAACAGATAAATATGACAACACATTGCTAATTAATTGAAAATTAATAGGAAATTACATTTTATTATGCAGTTTCACTATATAGGGCATAAAATTATATGCTACCATATAGATACCATCTGTAAAAAGGTTACACTATAATTATTAGGTTATTGACTCATCCGTGAAAGTTTCTTTTAAAATCTGAAGTTCCTTGGTGGTCCAGTGGTACGAATCCATCTGCCAGTGCTGGGGATGTGGGTTCAATCCCTGGTTGGGGAACTTGGATGCCACATGCTCGAGGCAGCTAAGCCCACGTACCAGAACTGTAAGCCTGTGTACCACAATTACTAAGCTTGCATTCCACAATGAAGGACCAGTGCAGATTTAAAAAAAAAAATCCCTTGGGGTGACTGATATTAAATTCTCAAGTTACACCAGTATTGATGAGTTACTGAGATGTTAGCAAATACTAGCATGAACATCTTATGTCACGTTGCTGGCATTTCAGGACACAGCAAACACATGAGTCAAAGCATACAGACCTCTGGCAGAATAGTCGATGCAGAAGCTAAGAACGGTCTACTCCACTCTATGACAACGATTCAAGGAAGCTTCTCCAAATAATTTCATCTTTATGACCGAAGACCTGGGGTTTCATAGAGATGTTCACAGCCATTCCAAAAGGCCCCGGGCAGCAGGTCCGGGAGACACCTAGAACATAAGGTTAACAGGGACATAAGTACTTTCGTAAAAGATGCCGTTGATGAAGCTAGGACTTTTCAATAGGGTACGAATATGATTTTATTTCCTGGTAGCTAAGTACTGTGAGTTTCTCTGGTGGCTGAGTGGTAAAGAATCCACCTGCCAATGCAGGAGATGTGGGTTCACTCCCAGGGTCAGGAAGACCCCCCTGGAGGAGGGAATGGCCACCCACTCCCATACTCTTGCCTGGAGAATCCCATGGACAGAGGAGCCTGGTGGGCTACAGTCCACAGAGTCGCAAAGACAGGACATCAACTAAACACCACCGACAAATGCTGTACAGTAAGCACTGCCTAGAAATCCTAAGTTATTGGACACAGACTTTGCATAAGATTTGAGGATACTAGAAAAGAAGTATCAGGGACTTTCCTGGTGGTCCAATGGCTAAGACTCTGCATTCTAAACGCAGGGGCCCCGGTTCCATCTCTGGTCAGGAAACTAAATCCCACATGCAATGACTAAACACGCCACAGGCTGCAACTAAGAGTTCCAACGCCACAGCAAAGACTGCAGCGTCCATGGACCGCAAGCAAGACTGACTGCGGCCAAATAAATAAGGTAAAGTAAGTGAGGTGAGAGTCACTCAGCAGTGTCCCACTCTTTGAGACCCCATGGACTGCAGCCCGTCAGGCTCCTCTGTCCATGGGATTCCCCAGGCAAGAATACAGGAGTGGGTTCTCATTCCCTTCTCTGGGGGATCTTCCCCACCCAGGGATCGAACCCAAGTTTCCTGCATTACAGGTGAATTCTTTACCAACTGAGCCACCAGAAGCTCTCAAGAAGTTGGAGCCAGGATTACAGCTGAGGGGGCCTGAGGTTTCCATGTCACTCGTGACCAATGTCTGCACGTAGTCCAGCACACACATAGACAAAATGGGAAAATGCAAGTGTACATTTTAAACCTAAAATATTTCAGAGAGATTTGTTAAAAAAAAAACAACAACTCTAGTTTCCATAAGTTTGTTTACTAAGTCTGTGAGTCTCTTTCTGTTTCCTAAGTTCATGTGTATCATTTCTTTTTAGACTTGTTATGGTTGCTGAGGGGGGAAAGGACAGTCAGGGAGTTTGGGATGGACATGGACCCACTGCTGTGTTTAACATGGAGAACCAGCAAGGACCTGCTGAACAGCACAGGGAACTCTGCTCAATACTCTGTAATAACCTCATGGTTCCCAGGGGAAAGGATGGGGGAAGGTATAATTAGGAAGTTTGGCATGGGCATGGACACGCTGCTGTATTTAACATGGAGAACCAACAAGGACCTGCTGGACAGCACAGGGAACTCTGCTCAATACTCTGTAATAACCTCATGGTTCCCAGGGGGAAGGATGGGGGAAGGGACAGTCAGGGAGCTTGGGATGGACATGGACACACTGCTGTGTTTAACATGGAGAACCAGCAAGGACCTGCTGTCCAGCACAGGGAACTCTGCTCAATACTCTGTAATAACCTTATGGTCACCGGGGGAAGGATGGGGGAAGGAATAGGAAGTTTGGGATGGACATGGACACACGGCTGTTTTTAACATGGAGAACCAACAAGGACCTCCTGGACAGCACAGAGAACTCTGCTCAATGTTACATGGCAGCCTGGATGAGAGGGGGGTTTGGGGGGATAGTGGATACATGTATGTGTACGGCTGAGTGCCTTTGCTGTTCACCTGAAACCATCACAACAGTGTTAACTGGCTATACCCCAATAGAAAATAAAAAAGTTCAGAAGAAAAGAACAATCTAGCGTCCATCATCATTTATTGTCATCTTGCACACACATCCACAGAAAGAGGAAAATATAAAATTGTCTTTAAAACCACAAGATATTTCAGAGATATTTTTAAATTAAAAAATATATAGTATCATTCATCATTTAACTGTCTTTTGAGTCTCAGTGACTTGCTGAATTTCTAAATGAAAAATGGGAGAAGCTGAATTTTGATAGACTTTCATGAGTAGCTAAAAAATTGAGTAAAATGCATGCTCAGATGAGAATACTACTTATTGCAAGGTTTTAGCAGGGTGTCCCAGACATGTCTAATGTGCAGATAAATGTCCCAATTAACATAAATCATCTTAATTTGCACCCTAATGTATCCAACCCAGACTTTATCTCTTTTCTGTCACAATCTTCCAAACCACATTCAGTTTTGAAAATTCGCATATTTAATAAAACATGTGTTTCTGTCTTGGATTTGCTCCCAACTTTAAGCAATGCTCGAATTGTTTCATTTTTAGCATTAGGAAAATCCAGCGAGGAGAAACAGAGAGAAATTTTCCTTAGCATTTAAAGAGTAACTGAAAATACAGATAACCAATTGTACACAGGTCTACTCTGCCGAAAACATCCCAGAATTCTGATGATTCTCAAGAAATTCATTTCGTATTCACTTTGCTAATTTTGAACCAAATCTTTACAACAAAATTAAAAAGTACTAGAGTCGTTATCCAGCAAATGGCGCAAAGAAACAGCTATAAAGGTACACTTATAGCTTTCACGTAAGACTTAAAAGGATTAAAGTCCAAAATCCTTAACGTTCCTAAACGGTATCCCTCCAAATTTTTCTAGGTGACAGTGTCTTTAAAATAATACGGAAAAAAAAAGAAACTAAAAATTCAAGGGACATGAATACTGGCAGAGATCTTCAAAGTAGACATTTAGAAATAAATCACAGAAGGATGTTGAATGATCCATGAAGGCACAAACGTGATAGTTACTCAGTCATGCCTGATTCTTTTGACCCCGTGGACTGTAGCCCGCCAGGCTCTTCAGCCCAGGGACTTCTACAGGCCAGAATACTGGAGTGGGTTGCCATTCCCTTCTCCAGCGAAATCATCCAGACCCAGGGATTGAACCTAGGTTTCCCACATTGCAGGTGGATGCTTTACCATCTGAGCCACCAGGGAAGTTCATATATTTTAGTAAATCGTGCTGGTCTATGAACAAGCTGAACCATCAAAGGAGACCCACCTTGCCTCATGTGGCCAGCTTCTCCAACCATAAACTGATTCAATGACGGGGTGGTTTCTCCAGCCTGACTCACCTACAAGTCCAACAGCGACGCCTCGGTTGTTAAGGCTTGTTAACAGGCAACATTTGATGTCCTCATTCTCTCAGTGAATGCATACAGGGTGCCTGACAATTGCTCATTTCTTCAACACATAGCCAATCAACACCCCCTTGTGAGGGCAAGGCAGAAAAACGTTTCAACCCACACATGTAGCCAAAGCGCGAAAATGCCTTTGAGTCTGGGCGAGCACGGAAACGGAAGCAAGCAGGAGATGAAATATGAGAACAGCAGGCGGGGTTCCCTGGTGTTCCAGCCATGAACAATCCGCCTGCCAATGACGGGACATGGGTGCGATGCTTGGTCAGGGACGATTCCACATGCCACAGAGCAACCAAGCCCGTGCGGCACAGCCATTATGAAGCCTGCGGTCCACAAGAGAACCCAACACAGTGGGAAGCCCACGCACCGCAATCAGACAAAGCCTGTGAAGCAACAAAGACCCAGCACAGCCAAAAATAGACAGATCAATTGATATTTTTTAAGAAGAAAGCAACGGTGTGCAGCCCAGTTTACGGTGGGAGGAAGGCAGGGAGAGGGGCCATGTGCTAACTTTGCTTGGTTAGCTAAAGACAGCTGGTATACCAGCAGCGATGTCCTCGGAGAACCCTACGTGAGGAAGCTTGTAACCCTACGTGATAGGCAGGCGGGAAGCTCCTTCCGCAAAGCCAAATAGGTCACGGAAAGGCATGTGGGGTTCCTGTTAAGCATCATTCATACGCAGCCCTTCTTTGTGAGCTCTTTTAGGCTGAGAAGGAGCAGCAGAAAGTCAAAGATAAATAATACGAAAAACCTCCCTCATAGGTACTTACTATCTGCCTCTATTTCAATGAGCTTTCACTGATTCCGCGACCTATTTTGCAACCATCTCTACAAGCAGGGACTCTGGTATAAGCCTCTTCGAGGAGGAGAAAACTGGAACGTGAAAAATCAGCTATTGCAATTCACCACCTGGGAAGTATCAGAGGCGGCCTGGCCACAGTGGTAGATAGCGATGAGAATCAAAGAGGGTGGTCAGTAGTGCCCATCGGAGAGGTGAGGGTGTGAGAGGAACAGAGCCGTAGCCTCCTGTGAGGGACAAAGGATGCCTGTATGTGAAATAGCGAAAATATACACGTAGCTCTCTGCCCCTGCTTTCCGGCAAAAAGCTCCTAACTGGGTGTGTTAGTCGCTCAGTCGTGCCCGACTCTTTGTGACCCCTTGGACTGTAGCCCACCAGGCTCCTCTGTCCATGGGATTCTCCAGGCAAGAATACCGGAGTGGGTTGCCATGCCCTTCTCCAGGGGATCTTCCAGACCCAGGGACTGAAGCTACGTCTCCCGCATTGCAGGTGGATTCTTTACCACCTGAGCCACCAGGGAAGCCCTGTATTTTAGTAAATCATGTTGGTCTATAAACAAGCTGAACCATCAAAGAAGACCCACCTTGCCTCATGTGGCCAGCTGCTCCAACCATAAACTGACTCGATGACAGAGGTGGTTTCTCCAGCCTCTCTGCCTCACCTACAAGTCCAACAGTGACGCCTCGGTTAACACTTGTTAACAGGCAATGTTTGATTTCTCCATTCTCTCAGTGAATATGTGCAGGGTGCCTGACAATTGCTGCTTTCTTCAACACATAGCCAGTGAACACCCCCTTTGGAAGGCAACCTGGGTCCCCTGCATTGCAGGCAGATTCTTTACCATCTGAGCCACCAGGGACGCCCGCCAAGTCTTTCATGGGCCATCAGTAAGGTCTCTTCGGCAGCTGCTCTGAACTCCACACTTCTCTGATCCCCAGTGCTCCCATCCTTCATGATCTGTTCAAGACCCTCCCAGCGGGCAGGCGTCAGTCCTTTAGGAAGGTGTCCGGTGAACTTGGTGTAAAGAAGCATCCCCCCTCCTTGCCGTTCTCCCCTAGGCCCGTAAACACGACATCACCCTGATTCCAGGAACGACATCACCTGCACGTATGTCAGCATCACCAGCACGTATGTCAGTCCTCCAACAGACCACAAGACCCCAAGACCAAGACGGTGTCTCCCGCTTATCTAGCAACCCCCATGGCAAGTCCGACGCTCGCCCAGGACTGCCCAGCGTGTTACAACACATGTCTGCGCTTCTAAAGGTTCTGACACTCACAGCGACTGGGAGATTGTTTTCCACG
The DNA here is from genome assembly GCF_042477335.2 of Ovis canadensis. Classification (NCBI taxonomy): domain Eukaryota; kingdom Metazoa; phylum Chordata; class Mammalia; order Artiodactyla; family Bovidae; genus Ovis; species Ovis canadensis. The sequence goes on from NC_091271.1 coordinate 3,979,012, forward strand.
TTCCCATCCATCCAGTTGGTCAAGGTCAAGAAATACTGTCCCCGGGGAGCAGAGAAGGCGTGAAGGGCTGGACAGCGTGTCCCCTCATGCAAACACGCATAAGACAAAAGGTCTGTTATTTGCTCAACTGTTTACAATCTGTGAGCTGCAAGTGGAAAAATACACTGGGGCAGACCAACGTGGCATCTTCTGTTTGCTTAGTGTCGGATGCTGGAGAGAGAGCTGAAGATGAGATAGGGCAAACCCTACATCCTCGGGGCTTCCCAGGTGGCTCAGATGGCAAAGAGTCTGCCTGCAATGCAGGAGACCCAGGTTGGATCCCTGGATCACAAAGATCCCCTGGTGAAGGGCATGGCAACCCACTCCACTATTCTTGCCTGGGGCATCCCATGGACAGAGGAGCCTGGCGGGCTACAGTCCACGGGGTCGCAGAGAGTCAGACATGACTAAGCAACTAACACCTCTCTGTCCAGGGTTAATTTCAGGGCAGTTTCGATTTTCTGACATAAAGGCCACCCTGAGCTTTAAGGATCCAGGGTTGGGACGGGCTGCCTGTCACTTAAGATGTCCATCTCCCTGCATTCGATTTCAGCGACACATTTCAAATCGCAAACCACACCCCTCCCCAGCCCTGCCCTTTCCCCAATCTGTCTGTGATGTCTCATGCCATCGCCAAGACACTGAGTAAAATCCCTGCAGCGTGTGGTCTCGATAATCACGGTGTCCAACAAGCCCTATTCACATGGAGAGTCTTAATTACAATGATCACGGCTCTCGAATCAGGCAGAATTAAGAGCTGGAGAGGACCTGGGGATGGGTCCAACCCACTCATTTCACAGTCGAGGGGGCAGGAGGCTGCCTTCCTTGTAAGCACTGTGATTAAAAAGTGGAGGGGGCCCATCCTCGCCCCGGGATGGGTGATGCTGTTTTAGGGTAGAGCGCCATCCTAGCAGTCTTCATGAGGGCTTCCCTGGAGACGCAGCGGATAAGAATCCGCCTGCCTGTGCAGAGGACACGGGTTCGATCCCGGGTCCAGGAAGATCCCACGTGGCGTCAGAGCTACTCAGCCCATGCACTCCCCGGAGCCTCGCAACCAGAGAAAGCCACTGCAGTGAGAAGTCTACTGGTGAGTAGACCCCCCTCCAACCCGCCTCTTTCTGCAGCTAGAAAAAGCCCAGGTGCAGCAATAAAAACCCAGCACAGCCAAAAATAAAAATGAAACAAGGAAGGGGATGTCTGTAGACATCTGTCTGATTCACAGGGTTGCACAGCAGACACTAACAGCCCATTGGAAAGCAAAGTAAAAGTGAAGTCGCTCAGTCGTGTCCGACTCTTTGCCACCAGTGGACTGTAGCCCACCAAGCTCCTCCGTCCTTGGGATTCTCCAGGCAAGAATACTGGAGTTGCCATTGCCTTCTCCATACTCCAGTTAAAAATGTTCGGTGAGCAAAAAAAAAAAAAAAAAAAATTAATTAAAAAGAAAAAGTAGGGACCATTGCTTCTGGAAGCCAGAAGTCCTAAAGTCAAGGTATCCTCCCTGCCTTTTGAAGACTCCCTGGGAGGGTGTTCCCTGCTGTGTTCTAGAATCAGAGAGCTCTTGGCTAGGGTGGGCTCGGAACTGTTGCCAGGCACTCCCATCGCCATCTTCTCCTCGTGTGTTGTCTGTTCCGGCCCTGCCTTGTCTGTGTCTGCAAGTGGCGTTTGCCCCTCTTAAAGGGGATGTTAGATCACAGCCCGCTCCAATGACCTCATCTTTCCCGACATCTGCAAAGCCCGCACTTTCAAACAAGGTCACCTTCGGAGGGCCTCAGGGTGGGAGAAGGGCAATTCGACTCACCAGGCCGGGTTTATCTACAAAATGAGATGGTCGGGCTTTGGACTTTTTGGCTTTAAGTGTCTAAGTGTTAATCCTAGAAAGAAATAGAAGAAAATTGCTCCAGGTGTGTGTGTATGTGTGTGTGTGTGTGTACGTATATGTGTGTGTGTGTGTGTGTGTGTGTGTGTGTGTGTGTGGCAGACACACATTTGGAATCCCGAAACAAGAACATCCTAACCATGGGCTGGATGGTCGCTTTCAACCAGGTGTTTTATTGTGCTTTTCCTTTATACAAAAAACTACTTTCTGTACATTTGCATGAAGCCAGACGGTGTGTTTTCTGCAGAAGCCACATGCACCCAGGACCCCCCCCCCCAGAAATGTAAGGAGAATGGTAACCAGATGGACCCTGGGAACAATTTGCATGCGAGCATCCAAAGCTCTTTCCCAGGAACGGCCCTGGCGGTTCAGTGGTGAAGGATCGGCCTGCCAATGCAAGGGACACTGGTTCGATTCTTGGCCAGGGAAGATCTGACTTGTCACGGGACAGCTAAGCCCGATCGCCATCTGACAGGCCACGAGACAGCTAAGCCCCTGAACCACAAGTACTGCGTCTGGGAGTCCGCCCGGAGCCCAGGAGTCACCATGAGACAAGCCACCAGAATAAGACGTCCGTGAAGCACAACTAGAGAAAGCTGGTCCAGCAAGGAAGACCCAGCACACCCAGAACTAATAATATAAAATAAACGATATGATGATCCAAAAATAAACAATATTAAAAAAACACGAAACTGATGATAAAGGAATTGCTGGAGATGACCAACACCTCACAAAGCATAGTAAAACAGAATAATCTACAAAGAAAGAAAGAAAGCTCTTTGCCATCCCTGAGTAATGAACTGACTTTTTCCCTTGCCTCTATTTTCCCGGAGCCCAGATTCTTCACCTCTTTCCTTGCGGTTCAGACACTCATTTTAAATCTGCTCTAGTCAGTAGTTTATACATTGTTGCCCCGGCATCAACACCTCAACCACATAAGGGAGAGTCTTAAAAACACACACAAGGAAAAGTAAAGCATTCCTGTTTACAAACTACAAACGGAATACGATGAAATCCTTATCCATTGTAGCAAACATACAAACCAAAGAAATGTTTGTAGAAGAAAAAAAAAAACAAACAGCAAGTGTCATGATCCAATTTTACGGAGATAAACTGTTAAGTATTAGTCGGGGTGTCTCATCTAGGTTGTTAGGGACCATTATGCGGTTGGTATCAGCAGTTTAAATGAAGCATGGCAAGGTACTGCTATTTTATTACCACCTGAATGAAAATCACTGTTGCTGCATAATCCTTTGATCATAAAAAAAAAGGGAGAAGGTGCCCATGTCTTACAGAAATTAAAAATGATAACAGAAAGTAAGTTATAATGCAGTCACTTATCACAGATCTTACACTGCCTTCTTTGGGGTCAACGATATTCAATCTGAACCTCTAAGGTTAACAACAGCATGTCTCAAAAACACCCTTTCCCCACACAAATCCATCTTGTGATCACTCACAGAATATTAACACTTCTTATTTTGCGGAAGAATCTAAATTTAAGCCATCAATGCAACACTGTACAGAAGGCAACACCATTTTCAAGGCGTCAGAAACTCTGCAAAGAACGTCTCTATGGTTTCCACGGATGCCAATAACTTCTCAACAACGGGCGGCTCTCCCCCATTCATGCTCATCTATAGAAGTGCAAATCGTATTCCAGGCATCAAATGTTCCAACACTGTCTCGACCCTCATCTACCGAGTGTTCCAACTGCAATGCGATTCTGCCCAGTTGTAGATAAGCTGGCTGGATTTTGCTCAGCACTTTGTTCTGAAACATAGTCACGGAGATTTTGCTGTTCCTGTTTCCCCTTTTTATTTGCTCTGAAGTGCTCCTTTATACAAATCAATTCCATCTTCCTTTGCGGTCCAGAACACAATAATGAGTATCTGCAACACCATCCTCCTTCGCATTAGAACCGACATAATTCAAAAAAGCCTGGTTTGTATAAAACAGAGCTTCCAAAATAATACAATTACTACCTCTCATGGCAAACAGTTCCCCCAGTTTTTATGATCATGCCTGGCACACATACTAGGCTAACAGAATCCCAAGTGCATGAACTCGGTAGCATCTGACTCTTTGAGACTCCAAGGACTGTAGCCTGCCAGGCTCCTCTGTCCATAGGGATTCTCCAGGCAAGGATCAGAGAAGGCAATGGCACCCCACTCCAGTACTCTTGCCTGGAAAATCCCATGGATGGAGGAGCCTGGAAGGCTGCAGTCCATGGGTCACTAAGAGTCAGACATGACTGAGCGACTTCACTTTTACTTTTCACTTTCATGCATTGGAGAAGGAAATGGCAACCCACTCCAGTGTTCTTGCCTGGAGAATCCCAGGGACGGGGGAGCCGGGTGGGCTGCCGTCTATGAGATCGCACAGAGTCGGACACGACTGAGCGACTTCCCTTTCACTTTTCACTTTCATGCATTGGAGAAGGAAATGGCAACCCACTCCAGCAGTCTTGCCTGGAGAATCCCAGGGACAGGGGAGCCTGGTGGGCTGCCATCTATGAGGTTGCACAGAGTCAGACATGACTGAAGCGACTTAGCAGCAGCAGCAGCAGGCAAGGATACTGGAGTGGGTTGCCATTTCCTTCTCCAGGGGATCTTTCCCACTCAGGGATTGAACCCTGGTCTCTTGTATTGGCAGATGGATTCTTTACCACTCTGCCAAGACAATGAAATTCACTTTTATTTGACAACATCAATGATAATAACATCATCCCTTTTCTTTTACTCTATAAGTTAGAAACCCAAGAGGTATTATTTTTCTCAAATATGGACCCACTGACTGAAAGGGTCTATGCCATTGTGCTGAAGGACGAAATAAACTTAGAATCGGACAGTACAGCGGTGGTTGTCAGGGGCTGGGGGATGGAGGAAATGGGGAGATGGCAACCAAAGCGTCACAACTTCCAGTTAGGAGATAAGGTCTGACAACACAGTGAGTCCCCTACCCATGAACTGGTTCTGTCCGGAGACCAGGTTCTTAAGTCCGATTTGTTCCAAAGGCCATCAGAGTGAGCCCAAGGGCCCAGCTAACACAAGCAGTCCTGCTCTGTCATGGGTTTATAACACATCCACTTCTTTGCAGCGTGGAGGTTCATATGCAGGGGGCTCATTAGACTGTCTCCTCCACTTGGACGCTGTTGAGAATAGACCTTCAAGGTGCTCACCACAAATAAGAAACAGTAATTGCAGGGCGTAACGGGGCTGGTGGCTAATACCACGGTGGCAGTTATTCTATAATATATAAAGGTATCAAATCACCAGACTGGACACTTTCCACTTTGCCACCCCATGGACTGTATGGCCTACCAGTCTCCTCCGTCCATGGGATTTTTCCAGGCAAGTGTCATGGAGTGGGTTGCCATTTCCTTCTCCAGGGGATCTTCCTGACCCCTGGGTCTCCCACATCGCAGGCAGATGCTTTACCATCTGAGCCACCAGGGAAGTTACCTTCCACTTATAATGTATCAGTCATGTCTCAGGAAACCCATCGTGGGACGAAAGGCTGAGACAGACCAACAGTGATGAGAAAGCCCCTCGGTTAGCTGCCTGACCCTAAACTGTCTTAACCAGGGGCCCCATAAGAATGATGAAGGTGAAAGCCTCTCAGTCGTGTCCGACTCTTTGTGGATTCTCCAGGCCAGAATACTGGAGTTGGTAGCCTTTTCCTTCTCCAGGGGATCTTCCCAACCCAGGGATCCAACCCAGGTCCCCTACCTTGCAGGTGGATTCTTTACCAGCTGAGCCAGCAGGGAAGCCCTATAATTGGGTAGCTTAGGTTGCTAGTGTTTCGTCTTTATTTTTGTAAATAGGATACACAGCACGGACTATTAACCAAACTGACAACATTTGGCCTTCTCTGTTGGTCCAGTGGGTAAGCATCCACCTGCCAATGCAGGGGACATGGGTTTCATCGCTGGCCCGGGAACTAAGACCCCACAGGCAACTAAGCCTACTGACCCTACACTCAGTAGGTTTGGAACCGGGAGCCCCAACCACTGAAGAGCACTTGCCCGAGAGCCTGTGTTCTGCACCTAGAGAGTAAACTCCACCCACCCTCCCCAAATCCATTGCTGCAAACGGGAAAAAGCCCTCGGGTAGCAAAGAAGACCCAGCAGCACAGCCAAAAATCAATCAACACATTTCTTCTTAAAAAAGAAAAAAATTGATAAAATTGGGTTAAGTATGAGCTACCAGGGGTTCCCTGGTGGCTCAACTGGTAAGGAATCCGCCTGTGATACAGGAGACCCCGGTTCGATTCCTGGGTCAGGAAGATCCCCTGGAGAAGGGATAGGCTACCCACTCCAGGATTCTTGGGCTTCCCTGGTGGCTCAGCTGGTAAAGAATCCACCTGCAATGCAGGAGACCTAGGTTCGATCCCCAGGTTGGGAAGATCCCCTGGAGAAGGCACTAGCTACCCACTCCAGGATTCTTGCCTGGAGAATCCCATGGACCAAGGAAGCCTGGCGGGCTGCAGTTCATGGGGTCACAAAGAGTCAGACTAAGCAACTAAGCACAAGCACTGAGCAACTAAGCACAGCACCTGAGCTAGCAAAGGGGGATAAAAATGCAGGAGTGTGTGTGTGTGTGTGTGTGTGTGTGTGTGTGTGTGTGTGTGTAGATGCCTTTGTAATGATGGGGCAAAGTTTACCATCCAAGTCTCTCCATCTCTGCCTCTCCTATGGGTACCCAGATAAAATGGGTACCAGTGATCCCAGAAGGGACCCAGTCACACAGGTCCACACTCACAAAGCTTTCCTTCTAAGGAGAACAATGGCTCGGGTGAGGCAGGATTCCTCCCTAAGGAGCTGGTAAGCTAAGACTGAGTATCACAGGAAACACTCTGGTTCTTTTAAAAATAACTTTGAGTACTGCTTTTTGCTGAGTCTATAACCTACTTTCACATTGGATAAAAACAGCGATTCCTTCAATAAGAATTCGCAAGAAAAAAAAAAATGCAGAGGGTCAGAGGCACACAAAACTCAAAAGATATATCAACCGACTGCAACTCACAGACCTTGGGTAAGCTGCTGCTGCTGCTGCTAAGTCGCTTCAGTCGTATCTGAGCAAACTAGTAAAAAAAAAAAAACAAAACTAAAAATCCTCTGAGTTTCGTGACTTCATTGTTGGTGATACTGAGAAGCTGTTGATAATTTTTAGAGGGAGTAAAGATACAACTGTTACATATGGGAAAAAAAATAGTTCTTTTTCATCTTAAAGTAGGTGACTGACATGTCAGGACGTGAATCATACATCCCCATAATGAGATTTGGTGAGAGAAGGGGTGTGGCGTTACATAGGAACATTTAGATCAGGCATTCATAATTGTCAAGGTTGAGAGATGGGGTAGTTGGGATTCATTATTCCATTTTCTTTCTTTCTTTTTTTTTTTTTTCTTGCAAGTACTTGAAAACTTCAACAGTAAAATAATCCCTAAGACTTCAAGCACATAAGTTTAAAAAAACACACACACAAAAGATAAACAAGTTTACAAATCAAAACAGCATATACATCAATCTACAAAACAAAATAAGTAATGCCCCTGTGGTAAAGCATGTGGGATTTATATGTATGAATTTGAAAATAATTTATAGGTACAAGACTACATAAACCCTCTACCAGCCAAAAAATAAAGACATTGCACATAAATCAATGAAGTTAAAACAGTCTTTCATACCACATATAAAAATAAACTCAAAATGGCTGAAAGACTTTATTATAATACATGACACTGTAAAACTCCCAGGAGAAAACCCAGGCACAACATTCTCTAACATAAATTCTAGCAGTGTTTTCTTAGGTCAGTCTCCAAAGGCAAACAGATAAGAGCAAAAATAAACAAATTGGACCTAACCAAACTTGAAAGCTTTTTTCACAGCAGAGGAAATCACAAACGAAATGAAAAGACAACCTACAGAATGAGAGAGAAATACATCCAAGAGTCAGGATGGACAAGGGCTTAATTTCCAAAACAAACAAACAGCTCATGCAACCCAAGGACAGAAAATCACAAACAACCGCATCCGAACACGGGCAGAAGACCTAAATGGACATTTCTCCAAAGAAGACATACAGATGGTCAACAGACGCTGCCAAGATGCTCAACGTCGCTAATTATAAAAGAGATGCAAAAGAAAACTGCAAGGAGGTTAGCACCTCACACCGGTCAGAATGGCCATCATCAAAAACTCTACAAACAATTAATGATGAAGAAGGCGTGGAGAAAAGGCACCCTCCTCCACGGCAGGTGGGAATGGAAACTGGTGCAGCCCCCAAGAAGACCAACAGGGGTTCCTTAAAAGAAATAAAATTAGAGCTACCATATGATCCATCAAGCCTACCTCCTGGGCATACATCTGTAAAAGGCAAAAACTCGAATCTGAAACAATACAGGCATCGTGATGTTCACGGCAGCAATATTCACAGTGGTGAAGACAGGGAGCACACCTACCTAAGTGTCCATCAACAGGTGAAGGTATAAAGATATGCTCCGTACATACAAAGGAACACTACTCAGCTGTAACAAAGATGGAATAATGTCATTTGCAGCAACGCGGTGGGACCCAGAGACGATCACACTGAGTGAATTTAGTCAAAGGCAAACATAGAGTATCACTTACAAGCTGAGCCTCGAAAAATAGTACAAAGGCACTTCTATACAAAACAGATACAGACACAGGAAACAAACTTACGGTTACCAAGAGGGAGAGGCAGGGAGGGATACTGCAGGGACATTCGGAGGGATGTTGCAAGGCAGGGAGGGATACTGCAGGGACATTCGGAGGGATGTTGCAAGGCAGGGAGGGATACTGCAGGGACATTCGGAGGGATGTTGCAAGGCAGGGAGGGATACTGCAGGGATATTCGGAGGGATATTGCACCTGTAGCTTATTTTCAAATTCATACATATAAATCCCACATGCTTCACTAGAGGGGCATTACTTATTTCATTTTGTAGATTGATGTATATACACTGTTTTGATTTGTAAACTTGTTTATCTTTGGTGTGTGTGTGTTTTTAAACATGCGCTTGAAGTCTTAGGGATTATTTTACTGTTGAGCTATGTTACTGTTGAAGGTTTCAAGTCCCTGGGTTAGCAGAGACTGCTATATACAGAATAAATGAGGACGTGCTGTAGCGCATTCAGTATCTTATAATAACCGAAAGTCAATATCTTATAATGCCCCGTAATAGAAAAGAAAATAAATGGTTAGGGTGTAGCGTCCTGAGAGAATTAATCACAGAAAATAACACTCATGGACATTTGTGGGACATTTGTGATAACCTTAAAGAGGCTTTTGCAGCAATACTTTGGGAAATGTAGAGTTCAGAAGGAGAATCCCTTAGGCAGAGGAGCCTGGTGGGCTACGGTCCATGGGGTCGCAGAGTCAGACACGAATGAAGCGACTTAGCACGCAAGCATACAGATAAAGATGGACACATGGGTAAATAACTAAATTATTAAAATATTCAGACAATAGTGAAATATACGGAAAATTCAGAGAGAAACTGTACAAGTTGTGTAGTGTTTAACCAGTGGCTTATCGGGTGAGGATTGACGCTAACATTTGTTCCAGAAGTCCTCTATTCCTATAAGATGCCTCTCATCCCTTCTCTACAAAGAAAATCACACTGTCCTTAAAACGTCCTTGAAAAGGTTTCATGTGCTTCTGTGTGCTTCACAACGTGGACTCATAGAATTCCAAACAGGAGGCTTCTCAAGATACGCTGAAATGATAATCACCTGTGTGCATATGACAATTTCATAGCAAGCCCCACAGCCATAATGTTAAGAGGACAAGCTCAGGTTTTACAGTATCGATCAAGGTGAAAAGGTGACCCCTTGCCTATGAGCATTTCAAAATCTACCCTCCCTGGGGTACCAGTGAAAAAAAGTCAGGAGTCTGTTCCCTCAAATTTGTGCCTCTTGATTAAAAAAATTCTACTCCCTTGAATTTATTCATCACCTCCACTTTATAATGATAAGGGCTTTGATGTAGGTCATAGCTGAATGGCCTGGTGGTTTTCCCCACTTTCCTTAATTTAAGCCTGAATTTTGCAAAAAGGAGCTCAAGATCTGAGCCAGTCAGCTCCAGGCTTTATTTTTGTGACTGTATAGGAGATCAAACCAGTCCATCCTAAAGGAGATCACTCCTGGGTATTCTTTGGAAGGACTAATGCTAGAGCTGGAACTCCAATACTTTGGCCACCTGATGCACAGAACTGACTCATTGGAAAAGACTGATGACTCGATGGACGTGAGTTTGAGTGAACTCCTGGAGTTGGTGATGGACAGGGAGGCCTGGCGTGCTGTAATTCATGCGGTCGCAAAGAGTCGGACACGACTGAGCGACTGACCTGAACTGAACTGATGCTGAGAAAGACTGAAGGCAGGAGGAGAAGGGGAAGACAGAGGATGAGATGGTTGGATGGCATCACCAACTTGATGGACATGAGTTGGAGCAAAGTCCAGGAGTCAGTGATGGACAGGGAAGCCTGGAGTGCTGCAGTCCATTGGATTGCAAGGAGTCAGACATGAGTAGTGACTTAACAACAACAAGGAGAAATAGAAAAATATTGGGATGAACTGTGAGGAGTGAGCCCAAGGCCATTCTGAAACTTGCAGCCCAGGAGGGTTGCAGATTAATGCAACGAGGGACTTAACAACAACAAGGAGAAATAGAAAAATATTGGGATGAACTGTGAGCAGGAGTGAGCCCCAGGCCACTCTGAAACTTGCTGCCCAGGAGGGTTGCAGATTAACGCAATGAGGGACCGTGAGCAACACTGTGACCTCTGCCAGTCCACTGAGGTGGAAGGTGGCATTTTTGCAAGCTGAGTTCCCCCGGGTCAGTGTGCTGAGCAGAGCTGACCCACAAGAGAGGAAGAGGCCCAAGGAAACAGCAGAGTCACATTTGTTGTCCTAGATCTTTCAAGAACAGAATCCTCCTCCCAGGTACAAACCCCGGATGGGACTTTTCCTCGTGGTTCTACAACCGAGGATGGGTTCCTTGGTGGCTCAGCAGCCAAGATGCAGGAGACCCGTGCTCCATCCCACTCCAGGGTTCTTGCCTGGAGAAGTTCATGGACAGAGGAGCCTGGTGGGCTACACTTCATGGGGTCGCAGTGAGTCGAACACTACTGAGCCACTGACACGTTCAGCTTCACATGCTAAATATCCACAGCTTCACATCCACTCATCCCTATGTTTGCGAAGGAAAGACTGACAATCGGTGAAGAAATGACGGAGGTGGCATGGAGTCCCCTTACACAGAAATTCTAAACAATCCAAGTCAATGCTCTACCATCCAAGACGACCAGCCGGACAGCCCACCTCCTTGCCTCTGTGCACTTTTAAGTGCCTAGATTACGAAGAACGGTCTGGGAAAATGTGAGCCAGGGTGCGACTTGAATGTGGGAAAAACCCACTTCCTACCTTCACCAGGTTTTGGAAGGTCAACCTTACCCTGTGGGTAGGTGATGCCTTGACAGAGTTGAGAAACTCAGCTGACCTTTCTGGGTTTCCTTGCCCAGACACGAATCCCAGACAACAACATCATTCAAACTCCAACTGGGGCGGGGCGGGGGGGGGTGCCCTCTGCACCTAATATCACGAAGCAATTAATAAAATCACGGAAGATAAGGTCACAAATGAGAGGAGATGGAGCAGACGGGACAGACTAATGAATTCAGCCTGGTGGGCTGCAGGGGCCCCGGGCACAGAAAAGCAGGATTAGGTGAAACCTGGAAAAATCCACACAGATCTGGTGTTTAGTTAACAGCACGGTACCAGTGTTGGCTCCTTAGTTTGACAGACGTTCCAGGGTAAAATAAGACATTAATTAAATATGGGGTAAGCAAGCTGCCTCTGTACTATCTTTACAGGTTTTGGCGGAAGGGGATATCTAGAATTTTTTATGTTTTGGGTGTGCTGGGTCTTCACTGGTGCCTGCAGGCTTTCTTTGGTTGCGGCAAGGGGCGGGCACTACTTCTAGCCGTGGCTTCTCACTGTGATAGCTTCACTTGTTGCAGCTGCCCCGCTTCTAGGGCACGTGGGTCTCAGGAGCTGTGAGTCCCATGCTCGAGAACACAGGCTCAGGAGCTGCGCTGCACAAGCTCAGTTTGCCCTGCGGCGTGCAGGATCTTCCCAGAAAAAGTGCAAGCCGCTCGGTCTCGTCCGACTCTTTGCAACCCCATGGACTACACAGTCCATGGCATTCCCCAGACCACAGTACAGGAGTGGGTAGTCCTTTCCCTTCCACAGGGGCTCTTCCCAATCCAGGGATCGAACCCAGGTCTCCTGCATGGCAGGCAGACTCTTTCCCAGCTGAGCCACCAGGGATGCCAGGGGATCTCCCCGGGCTAAGGATCAAACCCACGTCTCCTGCACTGGCCGGTGGACTCTTTACCACTGGGCCACCAAGGAGTCCCTAGTTTATTTTTTAAAGATGAAAACAGTGGGTGCATACCTTGGAATAATGCAGGTATGGTTCCATACCGTTTACATGAATTCGGTGACAACAATGCTTTGGGTTCCCACTGCATGTAAAAGTGATGCTTATTCTAGACTGCAGTCTAGTGAGTGAGCAAGAGCATTACGCCTTCATAAAGAAAACGAAGATCACGGCATCTGGTCCCATCACTTCATGGGAAATAGATGGGGAAACAGTGGAAACAGTGTCAGACTTCATTTTTGGGGGGCTCCAAAATCACTGCAGATGGTGACTGCAGCCATGAAATTCAAAGACACTTACTCCTTGGAAGAAAACTTATGACCAACCTAGATATTATATTCAAAAGCAGAGACATTACTTTGCCGACTAAGGTCCATCTAGTCAAGGCTATGCTTTTTCCAGTGGTCATGTATGGATGTGAGAGTTGGACTGTGAAGAAGGCTGAGCACCAAAGAATTGATGCTTTTGAACTGTGGTGTTGGAGAAGACTCTTGAGAGTCCCTTAGACTGCAAGGAGATCCAACCAGTCCATTCTAAAGGAGATCAGCCCTGGGTGTTCTTTGGAAGGAATGATGCTGAAGCTGAAACTCCAGTACTTTGGCCACCTCATGTGAAGAGTTGACTCACTGGAAAAGACTCTGATGCTGGGAGAGATTGGGGGCAGGAGGAGAAGGGGACGACAGAGGATGAGATGGCTGGATGGCATCACCAACTCGATAGACACGAGTCTGAGTGAACTCCTAAAGTTGGTGATGGACAGGGAGGCCTGGCGTGCTGCAATTCATGAGGTCGCAAAGAGTCAGACACGACTGAGTGACTGAACTGAACTGAAAGAATGTCCAGGGACATTCCTGGTGGTCCGGTGGCTAAGTCGTCATGCTCCCAAAGCAGGAGGCCCAGGTTCAATCCTCAGTGATGGTACTAAACCCCACATGCCGCAACTCGCATCTCACAACTAAGACTTGTCATGGCCAGAGAAATGAATGAATTTTTTTTTTTTTTTAAGAAACACAAAGTTTCTATCTGGGATAAAATTACACCGCAAGGCTTATAGGAAGAAAAGAGACAACATTCCTAAAATCGTTTCATCTCCTCCTAGCAATGTGTGAAACACGGCAAGGTGTAATAAACAAGTGCAATTAATTAACGTTTCAAAAAAAGAGAGAGAGGCGTTGGATTCTTACAGAGAATAATTAAGAATCAAGAGAAAAGGGAGATCAGAGGCAGGTAAGCTGCTTTCATTGCAATTCAGAAAAAAATTTGTTAGCGGATTCATGTTGATGTATGGCAAAACCAATACAATATTGTAAAGTAAAAATAATAATAATAATAAAATAATTTTTTTAAATGGAGGTCCAAGTAACACGTTTTACTTTCGATTCTGAAGACTTCTTTCCCCCCTGCGTCCCTCCTAGTTCCTTTCATTAGAAAGATTTGCTTTTTTCAATCCCTGTGACACAAAACAAAGTCGGTTTTGAAAATGAAATTATATCCTTTGTTTTAGTAACCTGTTTTTCTTCTTTTTAAGTAATCTGTACTTCCTTTTTTATGTTTTTTTAAATTGATGTGTTTTTACTTTATCTTATTTTTTTGGCCCCACCAATCAGCTTGTGGGGACATATGGGATCTTAGTTCCCTGACCAGGGATTGAACCACAGCTTCCTGCATTGCGAGGGCACAGTCTTAATCACTAGACCACCAGGGAAGTCCCTTAGTAACCTGTTTGATGAAGTGTCTGACTTCTGAAGATTCTCACAAAATGGCCAAAAATAGAGATACCTCCCGGGTAGCTCAGATGGTAAATAATCTGCCTTCAATGCAGGAGACGTGCGTTTGATCCCTGGGTCAGGAAGATCCCCTGCAGAAGGGAATGGTAACCCATCCCATTATTCTTGCCTAGAGAATCCCATGGACAGAGGAGCCTGGCAGGATATGGTCCATGGCGTCGCAGAATTGGACAGGATTGAGGCCCTAACGCTTTCACTTTCAATCTTCAAGAACAGTGTTTGAAAGGACTGACCCCCTGTGTGGTCAGAGATCAGTGAATCACTGGCTTTCTCTATGACTTAAGTTTCCTTCTGTGTAAATGGGTGAATACAAATAGTTACTCAGTTTTTAGAAGTTCCCATAACCCGTGATTCTCAAGTACCATCTTATTTTCTCACAAATATCCCAAGTGCCTATACAGTTGACATAGGTGATTCAACCATGATCTAAGCTCATTTTTATATTCCTGGAATTAAAGGTCGACTCAAATGCACACTTTCGTAGAATTATTACACCTGCCATCTCTCCACGCCCAAAACTGAAACAGCCAAGAAAGGATAAGGCATATTTGAACAGCTTTTTTTTTTTTTAATTTAAGTATTTATTTACTTGGCTACATTGGATCTTAGTTGCGGCAGTTCAGTTCAGGAGCTCAGTCGTGTCCGACTCGTTGCGACCCCATGGACTGCAGCACGCCAGGCTTCCCTGTCCACCACCAGCTCCCGGAGCTTGCTCAAACTCATGTCTACCGAGTCAGTGATGCCATCCAACCATCTCATCTCTCTGGCACTCAGGCTCAACCCCCTCATGGCATGTGGGATCTTAGTTCCCCGACCAGGGATCAAACCTGCGCCCCTGCCTTGGAAGGCAGATTCTTCACCACTGAACCACGAGGCAAGTCCCTTGAATAGCGTTCTTAATTTGAAGAGAGGATTTGTTTTTCCTACTGAGTAGGTCTGGAAGGAAATCAGACCGGAGGAGGAGGAGGACAGAGGAAAGACGGCTGCATTTCATTCTGATCTCCTCCGATGAGAGTCGGAGGTGCAGCCAGACCCAGAGGGCACCCCTGGTCCCTTGCCCTGGGGAGGACCCCTTTAGGACCACCTGGGGAATTAATTTCCTCTGAAGAAATGCCACTGATGCGTATCAAGAGAAACCAGAAGAAGCAAGGATGACAGCTTGGGAAGAGATAGCTGTTTCAACAGCAGATAATCCGGGGAAGACTCCTAGCTGTGACTAAAGCCCCCTCCCTGGGCTCAGCCCCACACTCCAGGGATGTCTGAGGTCTTCACAGATCATACAGGGTTTGAGGCTGTTCTGTGATTTCTCTAAATCAACACCATGCAGACAGTGGAAGACGGGAGATACAGTTGACAGTTAAATATGATATTTCAAGCTCCTTTCCCTTTGACTTTTTCCTTCAGCGACCTTCAAAGAGAGAAAAGGTAAATTTACACCTTGGAACGACTTAGCAATAGAACTGTTACCAGTCAGACTTTGTCCACCTCATCAACACATTTGTATCTTTCAGCTGATTCTGTTACCGTTTTACACAACACAGAGCAACTATTCTCTTTCTTTGTGTGAACACAGGGCCTCCCAGGTGGCCCAGTGGTAAAGAATCCACCTGCCAATGCAGGAGATTGCAAGGGACGTGGGTTCAATCCCTGGTTCGGGAAGATTCCCTGGAGGAGGAAATGGCAACCCACTCCAGTATTTTTTTTCCCGGAGAATCCCATGGGCAGAGGAGTCTGGCGGGCTGCAGTCCATGGCGTCACAAAGAGTCAGACACGACTGAAGCAACTCAGCACTCGCAGAAACACATCTAAGTGAACAAGATGGGGTGGGAGGCAGGTTCACTAGGGAGGGACTATATGGATACATACGGCTGATTCACGCTGTTGTACAGCAGGAACCAACGTAATATAATAAAGCAATTATTTTCCAATTTTCCAAAAAATGTGCATAAAAGAAGTGCACAGGAAATCGGTTGTCTCTACAAATGCCCAACATGTATCCTGACAATTTAGACATATATTCAGAGAATTAGGCAATTTCTTATTAATTTAGATGGGACCAGAATCAATACTCCCCCCTCCCCCAAACTCGTGAAATTAAAACACAGGCTTATTTGTGTCATTTTCATGTAATTTTGATAACTGTTAATAGCTGATCCTGTTGTTCATCAGAGAGACTTTTCCATCAATAAAAATCATCACACACGCTCAGAGACATCGCTTTATCTGTGAAATTGCTTTAGCAGAATCAATGGAAAACCTCCCCACAAATTGTAAGTGAAGCAACGTGTGAATTGCATGTCCATTCCCATAATACGACGCTGTTTGATTTCCACTATGACCCGAAATTATCAGAAGACGTGGGTTGAGATGGGATTTTTCCCAGGATAGCCATTATATTAACGTGTCTCCTCCATCTTCCTGTTTTTAAAACAATTGGGGCTTCCCTGGTGGCTCAGACAGTAAAAGAATCTGCCTGCCGTGCAGGAGACCCAGGTTCGACCCCTGGGTCGGGCAGATCCCCTGGAGAAGGGAATGGCAACCCACTCCAGTATTCTGGCCTGGAGAATCCCACGGACAGAGGAGCGGGTGGTTTCTTTACCGCTGAGCCGCCAGGGAAGCCGTGGGTGAGCAAACAGTAAATTAATGCAGACAGACCTAGATGGCTAGCTCAGGGCCGGGACACGGGTAGCATCCTCAGCCCGCACAAGGACAGACAGACCGTTTTTCCAGGAAGACCCTGGTTAACTCCTTGCTTCTTTAGCAAATCATCTCTCTGCGTATTAACCTCAGCAGCCTGTGCTGTTGAAGAAGATAAAACTTAACAGGGTGGGAGGAGAAGGGGGCGACAGAGGATGAGATGGTCGGATAGCATCACCGATTTGATGGACACGAGTCTGGGTAAACTCCGGGAGATGGTGATGGACAGGGAGGCCTGAGGTGCTGCAGTCTATGGGGTTGCAGAGAATTAGACAAGACTGGGCGACCGAACAACAATATCATCTGTATCTGAAAAGCACAGAATTACTGCTGCTGCTAAGTCACTTCAGTCGTGTCCAACTCTGTGCGACCCCATAGACAGCAGCCCACCAGCCTCCCCCATCCCTGGGATTCTCCAGGCAAGAACACTGGAGTGGGTTGCCATGTCCTTCTCCAATGCATGAGAGTGAAAAGTGAAAGAGAAGTCGCTCAGTCGTGTCCGACTCTCAGCGACCCCACGGACTGCAGCCCACCAGGCTCCTCTGTCCATGGGATTTTCCAGGCAAGAGTACTGGAGTGGGGTGCCATTGCCTTCTCCTATACAATTACTGATCTTCTAATATTTCAGCTATGCGGCCCTAATAATTGCCTTTAACTCTTGGAAAGATATTGATGAACACTGAATAAAGTTGCCATTTCCCTTATTGTTGGCTGTAGGACACGAGGAATTAGACACACACACACACACACACACACACACACACACACACACAGCCCCATGCACGCACTCACCAGCAGGGAGATTCTGCGATAAAACCTCTCTGTTCTTAGTCCTGAGTCTGGCTCCTGTTAGGTGCCCAACCGCCCGCCCTCCGTCCTCCACCCACTGTTTTTGTTGGTGGACCCGTCACGTGGATCATATAAGAAAGATGAACAACTCGGTCTTCTTCAGTTGTGTCTCAGCCCTCAATAAATGCTGAATAGATGCAAGAAAGGGGAAAGAAGCTGCTCTGGCAACTGAAACACTTCCAAGTCACCTTAGATCCTGTTAGCTCTGTGTCAATAAAATATCATAGAAGCCTTCAATATTACTCCGGTTCCACAATTTAGGGAACACTCGTTACAAAGAATCTCGAATTAGGTGACGTCTCCTGAATCCATCAGCGTGGGGTTTCTCAAATCCTCAGGGTGCCTGTTTTCAGTGTAAAACTCAAAACCAAGTATGACGAGTGAGGTTTTCCAGAATTATTGGATGTGGGAGTCTCCTTAAAAGAGGACTCCTTAAGGATATAGTATGTATATTTCCATACAATGGAATACTCCTCGGCCACAGACAAGAATGAAATCATGCCATCTGCAGTCACGCGGATGAACCTAGAGAGGACCATACAAAGTGAAGGACGCCAGACAAACATGCCAGGATATCGCTTATATGTGGAAGCTAAAATAAGATGCCAATGAACTGAGCTATGAAACAGACTCACAAAGATGACAGATATGTGGTTGCCGATGGGGAGAGGGTAGGGGCTTCCCTGGTGGCTCAAATTAAAAAAAATCCACCTGCAATGCAGGAGACCTGGGTTCCATCATTGGGTGGGGGAGATCCCCTGGAGGAGGGCATGGCAACGCACTCCAGTATTCTTGCCTGGAAAATCCCATGGACCGAGGAACCTGGTGGGCTACAGTCCGTGGGATCGCAAACAGTTAGACATGACTGAGCAACTAAGCATACAGAAGGCAGGGAAGGGATTGGCTGGGAGTTTGCAATTAGCAGAGATAAACTAGTATATATGGAGAGAAAACAAAAGTCCTCCTTATAGAGCACAAGGAACTATACCAAATAGCCTGTGATAAACCATCATGGAAAAGCATGAAAAGATATATATATATTTATATATATATATATATTTATATATATATATATATTTATATATTTATATATATATATAAACTGAATCAATTTTCTGCAGAGCATAAATTAACACAACACTGCAGATCCACTATATTCCAATAAAATAAACCTAAGAAAAGGGAATCCCTGATTTGGGAGGTCTTGTCAAAGACCTAAACAGCTGAAACATATGTGAGAGGTGGTGGAGTTTGAGACAACTATCTGAGATTTTATCATCTTGGAGACTCTGTTACATGAGGATCCATGGTATTTTTCAGGCCCACAAAATTGCTGAAATACACAACTGTTGCCTATCAATTTTTATAGTGACTGTATGAAATAGCCATTCATTAGCTAGATTCACTACTTTCTGTTTTTTTTTTTTTAAAAAAACAGTATTTTATGGGCCCTCAATTCTTTGTTGAATCAAAATAATCTGTTTCATATATGTATTCACTCACATGATGTACTAAAATGAAAAATCAACGTTTTACAAATGTATGTTTTGACAACTTTGAAAGCTTCACGAGGCTAAAGAAACAGGGCATGTGAAGGATTCTATTACACTGCCATGGAAAATCTTCTTAGCCATTTCATTTCGCTCTTCTTTCCTGACTAATGGAAAGAATTATCCTCTATCTAATTACCTTCATTGGTCCTTTAATCCTTTAAGGACCTCTGAGTCCTCATTACTCAGTCAAGCAGAAGAAAGACGAGGAGGAGAGGGAAGGAGAAAAGAAATAAAAAAGGAAAATTCACAGTACATAGGAGAAATGGGAAGCAGTGACATACACATGAATTAAATGTCTTAACAACCTTCTCATGATCATTTACACACATAGGCAAGCTTTTTTGAGGAAGCATAGTGTTGGAGAAGACTCTTGAGAGCTCCTTGGACTGCAAGGAGATCCAACCAATCCATCCTAAAGGAAATCAGTCCTGAATATTCATTGGAAGGACTGATGTTGAAGCTGAAACTCCAATCCTTTGGCCACTTGATGCAAAGATCTGACTCATTGGAAAAGACCCTGATGCTGGGAAAGACTGAAGGCAGGAGGAGAAGGGGACGACAGAGGATGAGTTGGTCGGATGGCATCGCCAACTCAATGGATGCGAGTTTGAGTAAACTCTGGGATTTGGTGATGAACAGGGAGGCCTGGCGTGCTGTAGTCCATGGGGTCGCAAAGAGTCGTACACCACTGAGCAACTGAACTGAACTGATGCCTAATTCCCCTCTACAATACGAGGACTGAGTTTCCTTCCAGACTTGCACCTTCGACGTGCTCAAGAAACGTGATGAAGAGAAGAAGGAATAGGAGTCAGAAACCAGTTTCTAGAAAAAGAGATGCATACTTGTTAATCGCCCAATTGCTCTTCCTGCCACTGCTGAAAGATCTCCATTCCTGAGCCACCATACTGACTTCCCACCCGGAAGAAGACCCCAAAAGACACCTCGCCAAGAGGAGCTACTCAGATGCAGAGACAGGGGACCACCACCACCGCCCCGGGTCCGTGGTGCCCAGCACTTGTTTCCTGAGACTTCTGTCCGGGCTGACATAGATTCTGGGTCTTGCATTCTAAGGGCAGAAGAAACCTATCACGGTTGACTTGATACATATGTTCCCAACTGACATAAGGTTGCCCACTAAGTATCAATTAGGTATGTTTCAGTGAGGGCTGTAATAAGCCTGTTACCATAGCAACACTCAGCTTCACTTGAGTGGGAAGTGGGAAGTTTCTGGGGACCATTAAATGGAGATTCTGGGGACCAGCCTGGAAATGGACTGGCCACAGACGACACAGTTTCTTCTGGAAAACGTCCATCAAACTATCCATCCATCCATCCATCTCTCTATATAATCTATATCTATCTCAATCTTATATATTTGTATTGATTCCTTATATACACTAAGCTTCATTTCGTTATATAACACAGCTATATTTCTATAATACATTGTCCAGTTTTCAGGTCATGCCTGGCCCTTTTGTGACCCCAGCGACTGCAGCCCACCAGGATCACGTCCATGGGTGTACTCCAGCCACGAATACTGGAGTGGGCTGTCATTTCCTTCTCTCTATAAGACATTAGGTAGCTGAATGAATTTTATTCATTATGGATATAAAGGTTTTCGAATAGATGTTGAAATAAAGCATGTTTTGATGAGTTTTTCTCATCAGTTGTATGAACTATATACAAATTCAATTTTACATATGCATAACACAGGCTATATATAAAATAGAAAACCAACAAGGTCCTACTGTATAGCATGGAGAACTCTCCTTAACATTTTGTAGTAACTTACAAGGAAAAGAATCTGAAAAGATACCAACACATACACACACACACACACACACACACACACACCCCTATGTTATATATATATATATATAAGTTATATATATATATGTATATAAGTTCATGTATACATATGTATATACACTGATATATATCAATATATATCTGAATCACTTAGCTGTACACACTAATGCAACACTGCAAATCAACCAAACAAATTTAAAAATGAAATGTATGAATATAAATATATATATAAATGCAAGACTGAAATAATTATATACACATATATTCAAATTAACTGTAGCTAGTTTACTGGATGAAGGCTTTCTAGATACGATTTGCCAATGAAATGATTTTGTACGAGAAACGGCTCTGTGATGTCATCTGTAACTATCCTGAGACCCCCCCCTGTGCCTACATGGCAGTGAACAGACATGTCAGGGACTTAAAGTCTATTTAAGTCCATTTGCTATTGAGGTCTTTGCTATATATATGTAGGTGTAAGTGTATATATATATAGATATGTATATATATATATGCTATATACCTATTTATATATTTGCTATATAAGTCTATCTGCTATTACGTGCAATCTGATTTCCAAAGAACCCGTGGCTGGAGACACAGTGGCAACTTGGGTCTGGAAACCCTGAGGTGTTAATTCACCGCTGACCCGTCTTTCCCAGGGGCTGGGATACTGCCCACGCTTCTTGGTAGGTGCGCTGCAGGGAAGCGGTCCACGTGGAACCGGAATCCATGGGAACAGCAGGAAGGCAGGGACCCCAGGCCACAAAGAGATTCTCCTGAGTCGCCCCACTCTGGGGACTTGCAGCTTCTCAGGGTTTAGGGAACATGAACCCCAGCTTTGTCTGCTGTGCTGATACAAAGCTCCTTGGACCATGCCAGGCGAAGTGAATGGCAACAGCCTCTCATCAGCGCCCTTGCACACCGAGAAAGACACAAAGGCTGGCATCTCCTACCAGGCAGATAAAAGAGCTATTAGGTTTGTCTTTTTATAAAAAAAAAAAAAAAAAAAAAAGAGTGTCTGGTTTGATCCTCAGGGGGAAAAAAAAAGTCAGTTTCTGCATCCCAGTTATGCAAGCTGGTGGAATATGAATGAACATGAAGGGGCTGTCTGATTTCACTCCTACCTCACAGAAGGGCTCAGCCTTGGTGTGCACAATGATACCCAGCTGGAAAACATCACTCATATCGGAAGAGAAAGCTTCCGGGAAAATCAGAGAAAGTGTGCCCCTCAACGCACACTCACAAACTCTTTCAGTCTCACGACTGAGGTCTCAACATCCTGTAATAAATCCTAACAGCAAAGCGCGTGAAACAGAATCTGCATATGCATAAATGGACCACTGCGCTGTACACTTACTGTAAGTCAACAAAACACCGGTAAAATAAACAGATACAGGTGTAAGTATAGCTGGATCACTGTGCTGTACACCTGAAGCTAACGCAACATTGTAAGTCAACAAAACCCCAATAAAATAAACAGATACACATATATGTATAGCTGGATCACTGCTCTGTACACTTGAAAGGAACGCAACAGTGTAAATCAACAAAACACCAATAAAATAAGCAGATACACGTATATGTATAGCTGGATCACTGTGGTGTATCGCTGAAGCTAATGCAACATTGTAAATCAACAAAACTCCAATAAAATAAATAGATACATGTATATGTATAGCTGGATCACTGTGGTATACCCCTGAAGCTAATGCAGCCTTGTAAATCAACAAAACTCCAATAAAATAAATAGATACACATATACGTATAGCTGGCTCACTATGGTGTACGCCTGAAGCTAAGGCAACGTTGTAAACAAACTACACTTGAATAAAACTCAGAGATACACACATATACACGTATATACAGAGATACACGTATATAAAAGACACCTCCTCCTGGGAAGAAAAGCTACCACAAACCTATACAGCAAGATGGAGGGGCAATAAGACAAACACACTACCCTCCTATGAGTGCTAACAGGTACAGAAACAGTGAGTGGATGCCGGTAACTGAGAGAAATGCAAATCAAAGCCACAGGGAGATATCACCTCAAAAGGGTCAGAGCGGCCGTCATCAAAAACGTCTTGCAAACGGTAAACAGGCGTGGGAAGAAGGGAGCTCTCCCCCACTGTTGGACGGAATGTGAACTGCTACAGCCCCGATAGCAAACAGGATGGAGGCTTCTCAGAAACCTTAAAAAGAGAACCACCATATGACCCAGCAATCCCAGTCCTGGGCATATATTCAGGAAAACACAAAAGCTTTTCATTCAAAAAGACACACGCACCACCCCTCCAACCATAATATTCACAGCAGCACTATTTACAGTAGCCAAGATGTGGACACAATGCAACGGTCCGTCGATGGCTGAAAGGGTAAAGAAGATGCAATCTACACACACACACACACACACACACACACACAATGGAGTACGACTCAGCCACAAAAAAAAAAAAAAAGAATGAAACAACGCCATCTGGAGCGACGTGGATGGGCCTAGAGGTGATCATGCCAAGCGAGGTTAGGGAGAAGGAGAAAGGCAAGTCTCCTGACATCACTTACACGTGGAATGGAAAACAGGGCACAGATGAACTTATCTGCAGAACAGACTCACAGACGCAGAAAACAAACAGATACTCTTTGCTGTGTACCTGAAACTAACACAACATTGTAAAGCAACCATGAAACTGAAAGTGTGAGTCGCTCAGTTGGGTTTCTGCAACCCCATGGACTGAGGCTCCTCTGTGCATGGGATTCTCCAGGCAGGAATACTAGAGTGGGTTGCCATTCCCTTCTCCGGGGGCTCTTCCTGGCCCAGGGATCGAACCAGGGTCTCCTGCACTGCAGGCGGATTCTTTACTATCTGAGCCACTCGTAAGCAGGTAAATCAACTATGCCTCAATTTTTTAAATTTTTTTAAAAAGAGGGATAAGCTGCTGTTATAAAAGAGATAAAGATATACCGATCAGCACAGGGAACTGTGTTGCATAATGTGTTGTCCGTGAGAAACTAGGAAAATTATGCAAAGCAACCTAAATTCTTTTAAAAACAAGCTTTTGCTTTCCCACCATCAAGCGCATTCACAGAGGATACTCGTGCAGGAAAAAAACTTGAAAGCTCTGCAGCTACCCAACCTCAGTGGGTTCTGGGCTCCTCACCCCATAACCACCAGCCGCCCCCACCCTCCCAACCCTCTTGGTGGTTTTCAGAGACCACAGTTTGACGCCGCGGGCTGAGCATTCAAAGCTGGCGGGCCGTCAAGGTAACCCAATCTACGTCTCCCGCTGTGACTGTGAGCCAAACACGGGTGATACCGACAAACGAGACCTGGAAAATGACACCACGTTCCAATCCCATCACCGCTGTAAGAACACAAGCAAGGAGCTCTTTCCCAAGCTTTGCAAAAATAATCAGGGGCTCCAAGGGCACACCTCTCATCACTGCCAATCACACTTTCTGTCACCTTCATTTTTTTTTTTTCTTAAAGGATTCCAAAGCTTAAACAAGTTTGTTTTTTAATGTGAGAAAAATCAGAAGAGAAATTCCACATTTTAAAGGACTGCATTTGGCGGAACAAAATTTCTTTCCCCCATCATCGACCTCCGCAAAAATAAAATAAAAGCCATAATCTGCCAAACAAAAATAAAAGAGGTTTGCAAAGGGGAAAGGGGATGGTGTAAATTGGGAGTTTTGGATTAACAGATACACACTAAAGTGAAAGTCAGTCAGTCGTGTCCAGCTCTTTGCGACCCCATGGACTATACAGTCAGTGGAATTCTCCAGGGCAGAATCCTGGAGCGGGCAGCCTTTCCCTTCTCCAGGGGATCTTCACAACCCAGGGATCAAACCCTGGTCTCCCCCATTGCAGGCAGATTCTTTACCAGCTGAGCCACCAGGGAAGCCCAAGAATACTGGAGTGGGTGGCCTATCCCTTCTCCAGGGGGTCTTCCCAACCCAGGGATGGAACCCAGGTCTCCCCCATTGTAGGCAGATTCTTTTCCAACTGACCTACAAGGGAAGCCTCATAGACACACACTACTATGCATAAAATAGATAAACAACAAGGAGCTACTGAAAAGTGCAGGGAACTATACTCAATTACTTTATAATCATCTGCAAAAGAAAAAAAAAATATATATATATATATATGTATGTACGTATAAGTGAATCACACACTTGAAATGCAACTTTGTAAACCAGCTAGGAAAAGTGAAAAGTTAAAGTCTCTTCAGTTGTGTCTGATTCTTTGTGACCCCAGGGACTGTAGCCCACCAAGCTGCTCTGTCCATGGGATTCTCCAGCCAAGAGTACTGGAGTGGGTTGCCATTTCCTTCTCCAGGGGATCTTCCCAACCCAGGGACTGAACCTAGGAATCCTGCATTGCAGGTACATTCTTTACCATCCGAGCCACCAGGGAAACCCAACCCTACAAATCAGCCATATTTTAATTTTTTTTTTTTTTAAAGAGGAAGATGAGTCAGGATGGGGGATGAGTGCTTACAGGAACCTACAGAGAGCCAAGTGCACAGGATGAAAGACTAGAATGGGGGTGGTCAGGGGGAAATGGCAGGTTAGCAAATCCATGCTTATAAAGCTGAGGTAAAGTATTCTTGCCTGGAGAATCCCATGGACAGAAGAGCCTGGCAGACTATACTCCATGAGGTTACAAAGAGTCAGATAGGACTGAGCAACTAACACTTCCACTTTCAAAGCAAGGTGACAATGTTTTAGACCTGCTGTATAATGTTGTAGCTACACCCCACAAGACTGTATGATACACTGAAACCCAAGCTAAAAGGGTACATCTGTTTTCCCCTGTTCTTACCACAATGCCATAAGATGAAAAGGTCTTCCCTGGTGGCTCAGACGGTAAAGAATCTGTCCCCAGTGCAGAAGACTTGGGTTCAGTCCCTGGGTTGGGAAGATCCCCTGGAGAAGGGCATGGCAACCCACTCCAGTATTCTTGCCTGGAAAATCCCAGGGACAGAGGAGCCTGGCGGGCTACATACGGTCCATGGGGGTCACAAAGCATCATACACAACTGAGCTACTAAGTCTCCTAAGATTAAAAAGATGTGCCTGGGGTGGTGGCCTCAAGATCAAATGATGACTTCATCACCCAATGGGATATCAGCCTCTGGAAACCAAAATGTTCACCAATGTTGACACGTCAAACCAAGTTCCAACTGTCAGCCAAAACACTGTCATCTGTTAATGGGAAACCATTATACTCAATGCACATTTTAAAGAAAACCACCAGAGCTCTGGGTTTCTCGCCCTCATTTCTGAAGACCTGTAAAAGCACCTTGTTATTTCCTGAATACCATTCTGAAATGAGGGCTTCCCTGGTGGCTCAGACAGTAAAGTATCAGCCTACAGTGCAGGAGATCTGAGTTCAATCCCTGGGTCAGGAAGATTCCCTGGAGAAGGAAATGGTAACCCACTCCAGTATTCTGGCCTGGAGAATGCCATGGACAGAGGAGCCTGGAGGGCTACAGGCCAGGGGGTCACAAAGAGTCAGATGCAACACATCCTGAAATCAAGACTTGCCTCTTTGAGATGTCTTCCAATGAGGCCCTACAGGGTTTTCTCTTTCTCAAGCCTTTCCTAAGACACTTATTCTTTCCTGGAATAAATTTAATAATACCTCATCTTAACTGTTTATTTTATGTTTGCTAAGGTTTGGTTTCTGTTCTATCCCTTCTGGGGAGCAGGGAGGGGAAGGCTGGACCAAATTCAGGTCAGTTTAGCTGCTCAGCCATGTCCAACTCTTTGCCACCCCATGGACTGCAGCACGCCGGGCCTCCCTGTCCATCACCAACTCCCAGAGTTAACTCAAACTCACATCCATCCATCCAGTCGGTGATTCCATCCAACCATCTCATCTTCTGTTGTCCCCTTCTCCTCCTGCCTTCAATCTCTCCCAGCATCAGGGTCTTTTCCAATGAGTCACTTCTTCGCATCAGGTGGCCAGAGTATTGGAGTTTCAGCTTCAGCAGCAGTCCTTCCAATGAACGTTCAGGACTGATTTAGAGACGCCTTCTGGAAACTGACTGGCCCATTTCCACAGGCAGAGGGCGCTCCAGAGTCCTGCACACGGAGAGCAGTTGCTCTCACCAGTGAATGTCTTAAGTTTGAAACCGGAGCCCCAAGTGGCCTGGATATATTCCCCACTCAGGCACCAATTTTACGAGCCTTTTATTTCATTTCTGTGTCATATGACCACCGCAGACATAAATCCTTCTCACAACCTAGATATTTGTTCGCAGCCTAAAAATTGCCAACTTCTTTCCTTGGGCTCAAAAATCACTGTGGATGGTGACTGCAACCACGAAATTAAAAGATGCTTGTTCCTTGGAAGGAAATCTATGACAAACCTAGACGCCACATTAAAAGGCAGAGACGTCACTTTTCCAACAAAGGTCCATATAATCAAAGCTATGGTTTTTCCAGTAGACACATGTGGATGTGAGAGCTGGACCATAAGGAAGGCTGAGTGAAAAGATGTGATGCTTTTGAGCTGTGGTGTTGGAGAAGACTCTTGAGAGTCCCTTGTACTGCAAGGAGATCAAACAGGTCAATCTTAAAGGACATCAACTCTGAATGCTCATTAGAAGGACTGATGCTGGAGCTCCAATCCTTTGGTCACCTGATGCAAAGAACTGACTTATTGGAAAAGACCCTGATGCTGGGAAAGATTGAAGGCAGGAGGAGAAGGGGGTAACAGAGGATGAGATGGTTGGGTGGCCTCACTGACTCGATGGACGTGGGTTTGAACAAACTTGGGGAGACAGTGGAGGACAGGGAAGCCTGCTGTGCTGCGGTCCAGGGGGTCGCAAAGAGTCGGGCACGACTTAGCAAATGAACAACAACCACCACCACTTTCCCCCACCCCTCTCCTTTATTCATTTGCGCTAATCTGCCCCTCTCCAAGAGAATGCGAGGAAGGATTTCCCATCCTGCCATCCACTGAACAAAGAACAGAAGAGGCTTTGAAAGGCCAAATGTAGGTTGTTTAGAGAGGGAAAAAAAATGACAAAACTGGAAAATATTCGTGCCATGAATGGCCCTTGAATGGTTTACAGGCCACAACAGATGACCTAATTGCCTACAACCACGGGGGCTCAGTTTTGAGAGCCTCACTGTCTCCCCTTCTCTGCACACAAGCGGAATATTTTATTTGAAACTGGTAGCTGACACGCTGAAGAAATCAGCTGTTGCTATGTTAGAAGGCATAATCTGTCTCAGAAATTTTTTAAAGTCCTTAAGCAGATGATGAAGTGTTACTTCTGAAAAAAAAAAATACGGCATCCAGAATTCTTTTTTTTTTAATTGAGCAACTGATTTAAAGCTGAACATATTTCTCTCATTTGAAAATAAAGGCATGCTGTGAAGGTTGGAGAATATTCAGAAAGAATACAGTCATCGTTGATATATTAAAAATCTGGTCCTTGCCCTTGACTTTCACATACCAAAAAAAAAAAAAAAAATCAACTGTCATCAAGTTTGGGATTTAAATCTGTTTTCATCAGAGAAGCCTGTCTTCAGAGTGAGGTCATTTAAAGGACTTTAAATATTTTCACAGGGTCGCTTCATTTGAATCACATAAATTCTGTCAACAGGTTGCACCATCGACAATACTCAGGCTGTAACAAAGGTTGAGAATCTGGAGTACCAATTAAAACGGAAGAACGGTGAGCCCCCTGCCAGATTCCATGCACTTGAATACTCACTTTTGTGAGAACCATCTCTGCGTTTTTGTTTTGTGGTCCAGGCATCAAAGCCCAGTGTTCTAAAGAGTTCTTACAGAGTTGCCTGTGCATTCTGAAAAGCCACAAAATGTCTATAGACAGGAAACACTCTTGTCTTTGTATGGAAACCAGAAGCTTTCCACAAATTACTGCAAAGAAAAAAAAAAATGAAAAGGCCAAGTTCAAAAATAAAAGAAAAACACCAACTTGCTGTTGGTCTACATGCCAGGCCAAAAAATAACTTGACAATTCTGCACATGTATTCACTTGTGAATTTTATAGGATCATACCTGCTCTGTGCTTCTTACAGAACAATTCCTCATTTATCAAGCACGTTATCTATTCTTAAGACTGGGATAAAAAATTCCCTGGATAGCTGGATTTAGGGCTAAATGTACATTCAGCATTCTTTTATTTAGGGGAAAAAAATTACAAAGGAACGTTAACAATTCTTCCACCAAAGAAAAACATGTCAAAGCGCCTTGCAAACAGCATCAAAGCACGGCTGTTATTATGAAAATGCAATGATCATTAACTCCTCGCTCAAAATCATACTGGTTTCCAAAAAATTTAATGTGTCATTTTAATCCAGTAATTTAAAACTGATGAAGTAATTTTCCACTTGCTACATCCTGGCCCTCATTTTTTTTTTTTTTTCCTTCCATGTCAAGGAAAATACTCTTTAAAAACTATCAATTACATTTCTTTGAGTAATAGAATACTGAGGTTCTCATCTTGGAAAAATAATTATTTGTAGAGGCCTCTGTGAGATGCTTCTGTTTTTAATATCGGGGCACGTTTCTAAAATTCAGTATTTTTTTAAAAAGCTGGATATAAAGGATGAGTGCAACCGTGTGCCATAAACGCCCGGCTTCCCACACACACACCTTGTGCCGCATTCAAACACGGGCACCAGCCCTGAATATTTTCGAGATCGCTAGTAACCTCTTCCCAACGCGGATGGGAGGCCCGCAACCTGTCCCTACCGCACCCCCCAATGTGCCCCAACACACATGCAGATTTCGGGGCCATCAAAACCATTTCCCCTGGCTCCGCCAGCCCCGAGGAAAAACGCGAAAGCATCTCCATTCAAATCACGCCGCTCTCCCAAGCAGCTGAGGTTGCTTTGTTCCGCCGGGAAGTCAGGTCTCGACACCCCGGTCGTTTCATTTCTAGCCGAAGGAGGTGCCCACCAGACGGTGCCTGACGCCTGCGCTTCTGGTCTGGCCTGCAGAGACCTCCACGGACTCGAAATTCGGCCCCGTGAGGATCACTAAGTCTCCCCAAACTTTTTTCTTCGTTTTCCTTCCTTCCCCACCCCACCTCCTTCTGCGTCCTGTTCCTCAAATCAGGGGACAAGCTTGACTCAGAAAAGAAGCTAGGTCGGCACCACCTCGCACCGGGACACGGGGAAAATGGAACGCGCTCAGAAGGTGGAAACCCGGTCGGCCAGTGGAGCCTTCCCAAAACTACAGGATATCACAGAAAGCTATTTCACCCCACTGACCAAATGGAAGGAAAGAAAAAAGAAAAAGAAGGCAAATCAAAATGAAAGGAAGAATCCATACTACCACCTTGCGGATCCTGCTCGCAAGGACAGCACCTGCTTACTTCGCTACTCCCCCCTGCCCCCCGCCCCCGACACCCCTCACCCCAAATTTCTTAAGTTGGGTCCACCTGAAAGACAGGCTCGCCCCGGGACCCGCCCGCGCTCCGGGTTTCACACATTACGCGCGCACCCGGTGCGCGCGCGCGACATGCCAGCCTCAGCTCCAGGTTATGGGGTTGGGGGGGGTCCACCTCCACCCCGGACCCCCGAGACGCTGCCTGCTGCCCCCTCCCCCCACGCCAGCCCCGAAATAGCAACCTGGTGGCTCCAGAAATAAAGTAAAAAAAAAAAAAATTTTTTTTTAAAGAGGCCCACACCTGCTGGTCGGTTCCGAGGAATGAGTCCGAAGCCGAGGAAACCCGCAGCCAAAAAAAAAAAAAATCAAAACCCGCCGAGAAAAGGGGAGGCTGGAGAGACGCAGAGGACGTCGTCCGAGCGCCCCTCGTCCTCCCGGCCGGACGTCCGTTCCCAGGGTGGTCCCCCAGCCGGGGCCCCGGTGGGAGGGGGATGGTCTGGGTGGGGGGGACCCCGGGACCCCGCCGATGGGGGAAGATCGGGTGATGTGTGTGTGTGTGTGAGAGAGAGAGAGGCGCCGGAATGGTGCGCCCGGGCCCAGGGCTGCGCGGGGTACCCGCGTCCGAATCTGGAGGTGCAACCCCCCTCCCACCCCCGCAACCCCGGGAAGGCCGCCCGGGAGGATCGGAGGGGAGAAAGCCAGCCTCCTGGGTTCTCGGCGGGAGGAAAAGAGCCGGGGGGGTCCAGGTCGGGGAGGGGGTGAAGAGAGAGGGGCGCGTCTGGGAGACAGAAAGATGGGTGCGCGCCGGGAGAAGGCGGCGGGCATCCTGGGGGCCGGAGGGGGGCAGGCAACTGTCGTGCCTGGGGGCTGGGGGCGGGGGGTGGATTGCAGCCGGGGAACCTTAGCCTCTCCTCCTTCCTCCAGCTCGAGACCCCCCCCCCCCCCGCACCGTCTGCAGCCGAGCGGCGCACACACACACCCCCCCCCACCACCATCAACACCTCCCCAGACCCGGTCCCCACCCCGCGCGCCCGCGCCCCCACTCAGGCCCAGGGGGCAGCCCGCCGCCGCCGCCGCCTGGGGGAGGGGGCTGGCTTTTGCCCGGCTCTCCCAACCCCTCACCCACCTCCGGGTACCCCCTTCCCCGCCGCCCCATCTCCAACTCCCCCTCCCCAGGCGGCGGATCTCGGCCACCAGTTCCGCCCGCTGGAGGCGGCGGCATAACCAGGCCGAGGCGCGCGGGAATGCCTTGTGGGGTGGAGTTCGGGGGTGGGGGGGTTCGGGGCGGGGGGGGGAGGGGAACGGGAGGTGGTCGGGACGAAATCGGATTGAAAACGTGGGGAGGGAAGGGCGGGAGGAGAGCCGCCGGCTTTTAGGTCGGGGTGGGGGGCGCTTCTGTGGGCCACAGGCTGTGAGGGTGGTCCTCAGATCCCACTGACTCCCCAGACCCCCAGCCCCAACCTGGGACGAAAGGGCTGGCCCGCCGCGCGTCCGGCGGCGGTGGCGGTGGTGGTGCTGATGGGGGAGCAGGGGAGCGGGCTCTGCTCTACAGAATCGGGGTCCTCCAAGGGGCACGGATGGGGTCGGTCCGCACCCCCCACCCGAGACCCCGGCCTGGAGCGCCCCGCGAGGGTGCCCGCTGCTAAAGCAACTTTTGTGGTTCCTGGGGCCAAGCGGACAGCCTTGGGGACCGTGCCGCGCGCGGGAGCCGCGTGCCCCTCGAACAGGTCCAGGCCAGACCCCCACCACCCCGCTAACCCCGCCCCCGCCACCAGCCGCCCCCGAGTAGCTTCCCCCCAGCACCCTCCACCTCGCGCCGCTGGCTTTTTCTCCCAGCCCACACGCACGGGAAGAGGAAGATTGGGGGGTGCAGGTAGCCCGCCCCCCTCTTCCCCCACCCCCCCCCCGCACCCAGCTTGGCAGAAGCCGCGCGGAGCTAACCATCAATCCGTCTTCACCCCGGGGTCTCCAGCGCGCCCCGGGTCGCTGCCCAGCAAACCCCAGCCCGGTCCTAACCAGTCACGTGCGTTATTCAGCGCATCACACAAGCCCGTCACCTGCTCCCAAGGCCAGCAGAGGAACGAAGGGAGAAAAAAAAAAAAAGGAAAATCGGTTAATGCAAGCCCGGCCAAGCCTGTTTTTTGTGTGTGGTTTTTTTTTTTCCTCTCCCTGGTTAACCGCCCCCCCAAAAAAATGCACCCCAGGAGGTAGCAGCTGACAGTTTTCCTTAAAGAAGGAGGGAGGCAAAAAAAAAAAAAAAAAAAGGCCATGGTTGCTCACAGTTTCCATTAAGTCCTCCAGGCTGCCTCGCCAGTCCCGCTTTGCAGAGAGCTAGCGCTTCGGTCTTCCTGTCCCTGTACTGCAGATATATATTTTTTTTCTCCCCCTTTCTCTCTCGGCCACACTCTTCTCTGTTTATTTGTATGTAACACAACGCTACTTTGTAAACAGCAAACACGGCCCCGGCGCCGTTCAAACAGCTGATTGCAGCCAAAAGGCTTCCAACCCCACGGTGGTATATCGCGATTTTTCTAAGTCAAAAGAAAATAATAATAATAATAATAATAATAATAATAATAATAATAATATAACGTTTGTGTCGAGATGTGCACGGAGCTGGCAGACGACACGCGCGTCCACACTCCCACCCACACCTAAGAAACGGAGCGACAGAAGAAAGTCCTATTGAAAATTTCAAAATTAGGGGAAAAAAAATTTTTTTTAAATGTCGGATGAAGTGAAGCGCAAACGTTAGCAATCAGGCTTATTAGCATCCTTTTTCTGGGAAGCACACACGAGTCCAATCGTTTAAAAAAAATTTTTTTTTAAGACATTAAATGAAAAATAACCCAGAGACGTATATCTTAAAACGGCACCTACCTCAGCCGTGGAGAAGCCGCATCGGTTCTGAGTGTTCCTGTTAGACATCCAGATTTTTCCAGGGAACCCTGACCGGTGCTTATGATTCAGGAGGATGTGTATAAATCCAGACGCCTGGGGTTCTGTCGAATCCCAACCAGATTTGCACACCGTCCCCCACCCCCAACCCACGTCCCCAAAGGAATGCGAGGACCACCGACCCCGGCCGTTGGCAGGAAAATTCGGTGTTTCCGGCGTAAATAGTCTGACGGGGAGGAAGAAACGGGGACGCAGGCGGAGCTCGAAGGGCAACGTGAGGTCTGAATAGCGCTCTGTACGGAGAGACAGAGACCCGGGCTGCAAGAAAGAGAGATTGAAGCGAAAGGTCCTGATGGCTCCCAGCTCGCCCTCTGCTATTGGACCAAACTGAATGAAATTTACAAAGCAGCAGCCAATAGGTCTCCGCAGTCGGCCCCGTCACTACAGAAACCACATCCGCGGCTACAAAGCGCTTGCAAAGAGCAGCTAATCCCAGTGCAAACCAGCTGGAACGGAGAGATTCCCCGGGTGTGCCGGGGGTGGTGAACAGGTGAGCCGCGTCTCCCTGGGCCCCCAGGGCCCGAAGCGCGGGGGTTGGGGGGGGGGGGGAGGTGAGAGCTTCCTGCGCTCCTAGGGCACCCTTCGGAGATAGCAAACGTGCCGCCGTATTTGCAAACAGCTTTAACCCTTTACTGCCGGGCTAGGCGAGAGCCAGAGCGCCAGCGGTGGTAGCGATTCCCTGGGCGTCAGGTAGACAAAAGTGTTACTGTTTCCTGACTGATGGTATGGGAAGCGATGACACAGAGATACACAGATGAACACAGAGATACGTACACATAGTCACAGACAGATACACATAGTCACAGACAGATACCCAGACCAACTCATAGATACACACCCATAGATATACATAGATAGATACAAAGATGGACAGGCAGACAGACAGACAAGTACGTTACCGTTTCTGCCTGGTACTGGGAAGCAGTGGTTTGTAGATTAATGCATACACAGATACCTGAGTAGGCAAAGTGAAAGAAAGTGAAAGTGAAGTCGATCAGTCATATCCGACTCTTTGCAACCCCGTGGACTGTAGTCGACCAGGCTTCTCTATCCATGGGATTTTCCAGGCAAGAGTGCTGGAGTGGGACTGACAAAACCTGTTACTGTTTCTGGATGGTGTTGGGGTTGTCTTTCTCTTTCTCTTTAGTCAGTAAGTTGTGTCAGACTCTTGCCACCCCGTGGATTGTAGCCCACCAGGCTCCTCTGTCCATGGGATTCTCCAGGCAAGAATACTGGAGTGGTTTGCCATTTCCTTCTCCAGGAGACCTTCCCGACCCAGGGATCGAACCCCAGTCTCCTACACTGCAGGCAGATTCTTTATTGACAGAGCTACTGGGAAGCGATGACATGTAGGCAGAAAGGTGGATAGATAATACATAGAAGGATGAATGGAAAGATGGAAGGTCAGATAGATGGATAGATTCCTCCATGGACAGATAGATACCCATATACATACAGTGATGCACAGCTCGACACATAGATAGCCATCTGTATCCTTCTGTGTAACAAAATGACAATGAAGACCCATAAAGGACAGAACCTCTTTTCTGTCCAGGTCATGGGCTAATATTAATCCCTTTGGGGGTCTGTTTTTTACACGTAAGAACGTATGGTTTTGATGAATAAAACACGTAATGGTTCTGATGAATAAAATAATGAAGACATTGGTGGCGTCTGTCGTGTACTTTGAAACGTCCCTCTTCACTTTTGCGATCTCTTCCAGCCAACTACACGTTTGTTGACAGGACCTGGTTTTCATCACTGGGTTGAGGTTGAGTTGGCGGTCCACTGGGTGATATCTGAGGCTGCTTACGGCCCACCAAGTGGAGAAGGCAGTAGAGTATTGCGGCAAGCTGCACACAGATTCCCAAACTCGATTCCTTGGGTTCCAGTGGCCTGTGACCTTCGGGGTGTGTGCTGAGACGCTGTGTCTGGGTTTCCGCCTCGGTGACGTGGAGCAGATGAAAGTCATCACCTCATGATATCCTTCTGATGTGATGAGTGATACAGGGCTCAGGCATGTAAGATGCTGTAAACAAATGTCTGCTTCTATTAATCACCTTATTTTGTAGACCTACGGCTTCATGTCTTGGAAGACAAAGATGATGTCTCCTATGCATAGGACATGCTCACAAGCGCTCCGGAATCCCATCCGCTGTCTTATTTGGTGTGATGGCACAGTTAGGGATTCCTCACAAGTTTTAAGAGAAAGACACTTGGGGGACACAGCCCATAGAGGGGAAGGTGATGCACACTGATTTAGGGGACCCAGTTTAAGATCAAGTGTCTGATCTGTGCTAGCTATAACCTACTGGAAAGTCTGTTAGGGTCGGTGAACTTTAGGGAATAGATCCTTTAAGCAGAGATTAAAATAGCTCTCCTGTGGGTCCCTCGGGATGGCTAACGAGATAATATGCACGAAACATCCTTTACCAAAAAGAGCTGTATATCTCATATGCATAAAGAGGTTACTATTTCAATCACTGTTATCTATACATTATATGTACACAAAATAGATACACAATCTAATAGTAGAAGAAACGTACATATGATTTATATAAATATTTATTTTCTTCTATCATTGAATAGAAGAATAGACTTCCCTAGTGGCTCAGACGGTAAAGCGTCTGTCTACAATGCGGGAGGCCTGGGTTCAATCCCTGGGTCGGGAAGATCCCCTGGAGAAGGAAATGGCAATCCACTTCAGTATTATTGCCTGGAAAATTCCATGGACAGAGGCGCTTGGTAGGTAACAGTCCATGGGGTCGCAAAGAGTCAGACACGACTGAGCAACTTCACTTTCACTTTCTTTTTATCATTGAATAGATATTTAAAATCCAATAACAGTATCGCCAATAATAGCTTTCCTTCCAAAGTAGTAAAACATGTGACTTCAGATACAAAGGGCTTCCCTTGCAGCTCAGCTGGTAAAGAATCCACCTGCAATGTGGGAGACCTGGGTTCAATCCCTGGGTTGGGAAGATTCCCCCAGAGAAGGGAAAGGCTACCCACTCCAGTATCACAGCCTGGAGACTTCCATGGACTGTATGGTCCATGGAATTGCAAAGAGTCAGACATGACTGAGCCACCTTCACTTTCAGATACGAAAATATAGATATATAGAGAGGGTAGTTATAAACAAGGAGGGCATGGTGATGTACTCTAGTATTCTTGCCTGGAGAATCCCATGGACAGAATAGCCTGGCGGGATTAAAGTCTGTGGGGTCGCAAAGAGTCAGACGCAGCTGAAGCAGCTAAGCATGCATGCACACAGGCATAGATACACACATACATCCTTCCTAAAGTGGAGTTTAGGAGCAGAGCCTCAAGTCAAACACAAAACTTACAGCAGGCCAGAAAGTCATTGGCTTTGCCAACAAAGTGTGAATTAACTGATTTATTTATAACTTTATCAAGTGTATCCTGAGCACAAGCATAACGCTAGGAAGTAAAAAGGGCGTGTGTGAGTAACACCCATCCATTTTATTTTGGAAGACACAAACAGTCCAGTGGATAAGGGAGCCAACAGCATAAGAAATGAAAAAAAAAAAAAAAAGAGTAGCTGAAGTTGTGGAAATACCTCTGATGCATGAATTCACAGGGATCCATGGAGGTGGAAATGAAGGAGAAAGCTGGGAAGGGACTGCAACAGACCACAGCAGACCGGACCCCATGTTGAACCGAACCCTTCCGGTTGAATCGAATCCTTCCGGTTTAATCTTTGTGCTCTATTTCCTGGGATCCGTCATGCTGGCTCCGCCCCTTTGGTGAAACTATCCTGCCTGTTGCCTGAAATATACACGACAGGGCATCCACAAGGCTCTGCCTTCCAGGCGTGAACCTTTGAAGGCATAATGAAAGTCGCAGAATGGAAACTTTTGCATATAGTAAAATATGGAAACTTTAGCGTATATTCAAAGTTGAAGAATGGAAACAAGGGCAGGGAGTTGCTGGCAGTCTAGTGGTGAGGACGGGGCGTTTTCAAGGCTGCGGGAAGGGTTCCAACCCTACTTTGGGGACCTGAGATCTCATGAGCTGTGCTGGGGAAATCGGAAGGGACAGAGAGAGAGAAAGGAAAGAAAGAAAATGTTTACAAGAAGCAGCAACACCCCATCCTCATTTAATAAAACACATATAGATATATACAGAGAACTAGTGGGAATCTGCTGTATTGCACAAGGACCTCAGCTCGGTGCTCTGTGATAGCCTAGAGGGGTGGGATGTGGGGAGGAGAGGGAAGGGATATATATACATACACACACACACACACATATATATATGACTGATAGGGCTTCCCTGTGGTTCAGACAGTACAGAATCTGCCCCTAGTGCAAAAGACCTGGGTTCAGTTCCTGGGTCGGGAAGAACCCTTGAAGAAGGGAAAGGGTACCCACTCCAGTATTCTGGCCCGGAGAAACCCAGGGACAGAGGAGCCTGGCAGGGCTACAGTCCACGGGGTCGCAAAGAGTTGGACAGACATACTATATTGTATGATATTATAGAGAGGCGTTATATGTTATGTGTAAATTTGTATTTTACAATATACATATATAATTTTTATGTATTTATATAATGACAATGGTTATATATAATATAATATATAGGCATTCAGTTCAGTTCAGTCGCTCAGTCATGTCTGACTCTTTGTGGCCCAAAGGACTGCAGCACACCAGACCTCCCTGTCCATCACCAACTTGCAGAGTTTACTCAACTCATGTCCATTGAGTCAGTGATGCCATCCAACCATCTCATCCTCTGTCATCCCCTTTTCCTCCTGCCTTCAATCTTTCCCCAAAATTATGAAAGTAAAGTGAAAGTGAAGTCTCTCAGTTGTGTCCGACTCTTTGCGACCCCACGGACTATACACCACCAGGCTCCTCCATCCATGGAGTTTTCCAGGCAAGAGTACTGGAGTGGGTTGCCATTTCCTTCTCCCAGCATCATACTGCAGGTTCCGTTCCAGACCTCCAGGATAAAGTGAATGTCTATGTAAAGTCAAGAGATGGTTTGGTTTCCCAGTGCACAGAAAAGTTATGTTTACTTTTGAGTGTAGTCTATTAAGTATGCAATAGCATTATGTCTTTAAAAATGTCCATCCTTTCATTAAAAAATACTTGATTCTAAAAAATGCTCTCTAGCTTCTGAGCCTTCAGCGAGTTGTAGAAGTGACATCAATGATCATGAATCACAGCTACTGTGGCAAATATAATAGCAAGGAAAAGGTACAAAATATTCCAAGGAGGACCAAGTACAGAGGATGAGATGGTTGGATGGCATCACCGACTTGATGGACATAAATTTGAGCAAGGTCCGAGAGTTGGTGATGGTCAGGGGAAGCCTGGCGTGCTGCACTCCATGGGGTCACAGAGAGTTAGACACAACTGAGCAATTGAACTGAACTGAAGAAGTACCAAAATGGGACGTGAAATGATCAAATACTGTTGGAAAAATAGCCCTGATAGATGTTCTTGAAGCAGGGTTGCCACAAACCTCCAGTTTGTTAAAAGAAAAAAAAAAAGCAATATCTATGGAGTAAAATGAAGCAAAGTGCAAGAAAATGAGGTATGTCTGTAGAACATTATGAAAGTGAAAGTGAAGTCACTCGGTCGTGTCTGACTCTTTGCAACCCGTGGACTGTAGCCCACCAAGCTCCTCCATCCATGAGATTCTCCAGGCAAGAATACTGGAGTGAGTTGCCATTTCCTTCTCCAGGGGATCTTCCCCACCCAGGGATCGAACCCAGGTCTCCCACATTGCAGGCAGACGCTTTAACCTCTGCACCACCTCTGCCCATATAGCATTATATATGACATATAGAGAGTTATACATATATATGGACATGAGCGTGAGCAAACTGCAGGAGACAGTGAAGGACCGGGAAGCCCAGCGTACTGCAGTCCATGGGGTCACAAAAAGTCAGACACGACTTAGTGACTGAACTGTTAACAACAGTAGGGAACATATCTGTGTTGTATGTTGGTTCGGTTCAGTCATGAGCTACTGAACTGAAGTGATGATGTAATTATTATGTTATACATAATCCTTCTCTATTGCATACTATATAAATATACATACATCATTCATATGTATGTAGATTGTAGATTGTAGACAGAGGTTTACATTTCTTTAAAAGTTGATTGGTTCCTGATTCTGTTCCTGTATTCTTGTTCGGTGTAGACACACGACTTCTCTTCCTAATTTATACCCTATACTTCAGCTGTGCTGTGCTCCGCTTAGTCGCTAAGTTGTGTCCAACCCTTTGAGACCCCGTGGACTATAGCCCGCCAGGCTCCTCTGTCCATGGAATTCTCCAGGCAAGAATCCTGGAGTGGGTAGCCATGCCCTCCTCCAGGGGATCTTCCCAACCCAGGGATTGAACCCAGGTCTCCCGCATTGCAGGCAGATTCTTGGCCAGCTGAGCCACCAGGGAAGCCCAAGAATACTGGAGTGTGTAGCCTATCCCTTCTCCAGGGGACCATCCCGACCCAGGAATCGAACCCAGGTCTCATGCATTGCAAGTGGATTCTTTTCCAGCTGAGCCACCAGGAAAGCCCACACTTCAGAGAGCCATTTTTAAAAAGAAAGAAGTTTAGCGCCGAGGGGACAAATTAAGAAGTGGCCTGGATGTGCCTTATTCCTTGACGCAAAGAGCCTTCTGTCTCGTTATGACCTGTACCCACGACACCAGTGGGGAAATGGAACAACTCTGCTGAATGCAATGTGGTTTAAAACTTTACTGTTAATAAAATGAAGCTGAGCATAACATGATTAATACCATTGCTCTCTCGTACCTTTTCAACCTCAAGGTTCATTATGGAATATTAATAATCATTTCCTTTTTTAATCCTTCCTTGGGAAGAGGAGGAAGGGATTCCAAATTGTGCTTTGCAGTTCTGGTTCTTAAGTCGTTCAGTCGGGTCCAACTCTTTGGGACCCCACGGACTGTAGCCCGCCAGGCTCCTCTGTCCATGGGATTCTCCAGGTAAGGATACTGGCATGAGTTGCCATTCCGTCCTCCCGGGGATCTTTCCAACCCAGGGATTGAACTCATCTATCCTGCAACGGCGGGTGGATTGGTGACCACTGAGCCACAAGGGAAGTCCACCAGGGAAGCTTTGTGTGTGACTTGCACACAAAAGTGGATTTACGTGCCTGTGGAATCAAAGCAAGAAGACGTATATTTATACCAATGGATTAGTTTCAAAGAGGGACCAACTTCTGCGCTAAGACACTGGTACATGAATCATAAGGCAATATTCTCCTGGAACAGTCATGACCCAAATTATACAGAAAACAGCCCAACATGTGAAATATCTTCCTATCAAGAAACTGATGTAAAATATGGTGCAAATGAACACAGCCTACAATGCAGAAACCGTCTCACATAG
The DNA here is from genome assembly GCF_042477335.2 of Ovis canadensis. NCBI lineage: Eukaryota > Metazoa > Chordata > Mammalia > Artiodactyla > Bovidae > Ovis > Ovis canadensis. The sequence goes on from NC_091271.1 coordinate 4,019,815, forward strand.
TGATCAGACTTGGGGTTTACAAGGAAGAGGTAGGTGGGTAGGGGAGGCAAGGCCTGGGGGTTTGGGATTAACATGTGCAAACTGTTATATATATGATGGATGAAAAACGTCCTCCTGTGCAGCACGGGGGACTCTCTGCAATGTCCTGTGAGCAACCATCATGGGAAGGAATGCAGAAAAGAACAGATATACATGTATAACTGAGTCTCCATGCTGTGCAGCAGAAATGGACATACGACTATAAATCAAATAAATTTGAAAATAAAATAAAAAGATTGTAAATCAACTATGTATGCCTCAGTTTAAAAAAAAAAAAAAGAGAGAGAGAGAAACTGACGTTGCTTTTTGGCTAAATCCTGGTGAAGAGCTGAAATGCTCAGTCCGACAGCCTGTGACAAACTGAATTCCCAAGCACAGAACTGCAAAAGTGGGTCCTTCCATCACTGAGTTCTGCGCTGAGATTCCAGCCTCAACTGTGATCCAGATCGCAGCCTATGAGAACCGCTAGCACCAGGGGACTCCGCCAAGGTATACTCCGGTGTCGCCAGGGTGCGTCCCAGCCTCCGCAGCTGTGAATTTGTTACACTGTGACAGACAGCTGAGTTGTTTCAACACAGAGGGCTGCCTGAACAGAGGCAAGAATGGGTGTGGAGGTGGAGGGCCGTTACCAAGCTGAAGCAAACAGGGGTTGTAAAAGAATCCTGACTGGGGCTTCCCTGGGGGTGGGGGCAGTCCAGGGGTTAAAGAGTCCTCCTTGCAATGCAGCAGACACAGGTTTGAGTCCCAGTCCAGGAAGAGTCCCCACGTGCTGCAGGGCAACTGAAGCCCATCGGCCACAACCACTGGGCCCAAACTCTAAAGCCCACAAGCCTCAACCGCTGAGTCCAGGTGCCAGTAGGGAAATGGAACAACTCTGGCAAATGCAAAATGGTTTACAAATCTTTATGGTTAATAAAAATGAGATTGACCATAAGATCATTAGTGTTAGGGACCAAACAACGGGCTCTAGGACCTGAGTCATGTTTACGAGAAAGAGACAGGATATGCACTCATCCTGCCTGGCCAATCACGTAACACCAGCTACTCCTGTAACTGAGACAAAGAACTGCCTGTATATAAGCCACCATACTCCTTTGTTCCGGGCTCTTGTCAGATTCCCTTGTGTGGGATGAGACTTGGGCCTTAGCGCGCTAGAGATAAACTCCCTTCTTGCCCTTGCATTACCGTGGTGGACTTGCTCTCTCTCTCTCTTGGTCGGTTCGGAGATACGGGCTCGGAGCATAACATTTGGGGGCTCGTCCGGGATCTCCGTCCTGCTGGGGAGGACAACTCTCCTGGTAGAAGGGAGTAACCTCGTTAGGAGATAAGAACTCTGAGCACCGGTGCTAACGTTGCAGAAGCCCAGATTAAGTCCGGGGCCCAGTATCGTACTGGGGAGGCATCTGGGTGTAAAGTGCAGAGGCAAGTCAAGTCCAGCGTAAGGCCGGGGCCCGGTTTCGTGCTGGGGAGGCGGCTGGCTCTGGTTACTGGATTAAGTCCAGCGTAAGGCCGGGGCCCAGTTTCGTGCCGGGCAGGCAGCTGGCTCTGTGAACATCCTGCAGGTAAGATTGAGTGCATTGTCGGTGGCCACCTTGCGTTTGTTATCTGTTTGTCTATTTGTGGTGTCTGCGCTGCTCTTTGTGTGCTCTGTTGGCTCCCAGTGTACTTTTCTGTGATCATGGGACAAACAACTTCTACTCCTTTATCTCTTATGATTAACCACTTCTCTGATTTCAAGTCTAGAGCTCAGAATCTTTCGTTACTGGTAAAGAAGAGCAAACTGGTGACTTTCTGTTCCACCAAGTGGCCCACATTTGACGTCGGATTGCCACAAGAGGAAACCTTCAATCCCCAAATTATCCAGGCAGTTAAAGAGAGAGTTCAAGGCCCGTAGACGGTATGAGGCCGGTAACGGCCCCCGGCATGCCGGGCCTGGGTTTTGCCAGAGTCAGGTTGCTTGGGAATGCAGCCCAAAGCGGGTGGTAAACTCCATCTAAGGCTAAATACCGGCACGAGACCGATAGTCAACAAGTACCGCAAAGAAAAGTTAAAAAGAACTTTAAAGAGAGTTCAAGGGGGTGTAAAACCGTTAAGAGGTAAACGGGTGGGGTCAGCGCAGTCAGCCTGGAGGATTCAACCCGGCGGTAGGCCCGGCCGTGCCGGCGGCCCGGCGGGTCTTTCCCGCTCCCCGTTCCTCCCGACCCCTCGCCACTCTTCCCTCCGCCTCTGGGCGGAGGGGGGGAAGAGAAAGGGGGGGAGAACTCGGGGGTAGGTGGGCGGGGCCAAGGGTGGGGTCGACGGGGGACTGCCCCCCGGCCTGCGACCGGGCGCTGCCGGGCGCATTTCCACCACGGCGGTATGCCACCACCGGCTCCAGGACAGCTGAAAAGGCCCGGCAAAAAAAGGTGGCTGAGGGGGGGCCCACCATCTCGAGGTGGCGGGTCCACCCTCCCCGAGTGTTACAGCCCCCTGGCAGCAGCGCTAGCTGACTCCCGGGCCGAGGGAGCCAGCCCTCGTCGCCGCGCTCTCCCCCCTCCCTGCGCTCCCCCTCCCCTGCAGGGGATGCTCGGGGGTCTCTTGGGGAGGGGGGGAAGCATCTCCGAGTATACCACCGGACTCTCATGGCCGGCCTTAGAGCGGCCGCCAGGAAGCCAACTAAATTGGCCAAAATAAATTCAGTGAGGCAGGAACCAAATGAGAGCCCAGCAGCCTTCCTTGAAACGATAATGAAAGCTTTTAGACAGTATACCCCTATGGACCCACAGGCAGATGAGTCATGAGCGGCAGTTATGTTAGCATTTGTAAATCAAGCAGCCCCCGATATTAAAAAAAGTTACAAAAAATAGAGAGGTTAAATGAACAATCCTTGCAAGATCTAGTGAGGGCAGCCGAGAGAGTTTTTAATCATAGAGAAACCCCAGAAGAGAGAGAGGACCGCATTAGAAAAAAAAAAAAAAAGAAAATTTAGAGCTGAAAAAAACTGTAAAAATCAAAAAGAGCTGGCCCAGATATTTTTTGCTGGGGTTAAAAACAAAAACAGGTTCCAGAAAGGAAAAAAATTGGACTCAAAAACTGAAGGAAAAACGACAAGTCGTAAGCTTGAGAAAAACCAATGTGCATTTTGTAAAGAGTTTGGACATTGAAAAGATAACTGCCCCAAGAAAAATCTAAAAGAGGAGCCCCAAAACCCCCCAAATGAGACTCCATCTCCAGACAGTCATATCCTCTACGCGGGTAAAGATAGTGACTAGAGGGGTCAGGGCTTGAAGCCCCTCCCCGAGTCCTGGGTAACTATAAATGTGGAGGGAAAACCGGTTGGCTTCATGGTGGACACGGGAGCCCAATACTCAGTCTTAAACCAAAAAGATGGACCCATGTCTAAGAAAAGTAGCTGGGTGCAGGGAGCAACCAGGACTAAACAATATGGATGGACTACAAAATGGCATGTGAACTTGGGGGCCCACCAGGTAACCCATTCTTTTCTGGTGATACCTGAGTGTCCAGCGCCCTTGTGGGAAAGGGATTTACTGTCTAAAATAAATGCCCGAATTCATTTCGACCACGGACAAGTGTCGGTTTTAGATGGGACCGGGCATCTTCTTCAGGTCTTGTCTCTGGCATTAAAAGATGAATACAGACTGTACTTGCCAGAGGCCCCAGCGACAATAAGCCCCGAAGTACAACCATGGGTTCAAAGATACCCTCAGGCCTGGGCTGAAACAGCAGAAATGGGACTGGCCAAACAGAGGCCCCCTATCATTGTGAAACTGAAAGCCAGTGCTTCCCCGGTGAGTGTACGGCAGTATCCCATGAGTCAAGAGGCTCGACAAGGAATTACTCCTCATATACAACGCCTCATAGACGCTGGGGTCCTGAAAAGATGCCGGTCCCCATGGAACACTCCCCTGCTGCCTGTGAAAAAGCCTGAGGAAACTGATTTTAGACTGGTTCAAGATCTACGAGAAGTCAACAAACGGGTGAGTGATATTCATCCTATGGTTCCTAACCCTTATACATTGCTAAGCAACTTGCCTCCAAACTACATTTGGTACACTGTTTTAGACTTAAAAGATGCCTTTTTCAGTTTGCCTCTTGCCCCCACAAGCCAAGAGATCTTTGCCTTCGAATGGCAGGAAGACGGTGGTCAGACCCCTGTGCAGCTGACATGGACTCGCTTACCACAGGGTTTCAAAAACTCGCCCACGTTATTTAATGAGGCCCTGGACGAAGACCTCCGTGAGTATCGGGTTGAACACCCTACCATTGTTTTATTACAATATGTTGATGACCTTATGCTGGCGGCAGCTACAGAAAAAGAGTGCCAAGAGGCAACAGGTGACCTTCTCCAAACCTTGGGGACTTTAGGTTACAGGGCCAGTGCCCAAAAGGCCCAGATTGCCAAGCAAGAGGTTACATACCTCAGTTATAAGATAAAACAGGGCCAGAGGTGGCTAACACAGGCTATGAAAGAAACCATCCTCCAGATCCCTGAGCCGGCTAACCCTAGACAAGTGAGAGAATTTCTGGGAACGGTGGGATATTGCCGGTTATGGATCTTGGGGTTTGCAGAAAAGGCCAGGCCCCTATATGAAGGGACCAAAGAAAACAAGGACTGGAAATGGACTGAGCCAATGAAAGAGGCCTTCCAAGAGCTCAGGCGAGCCTTGCTAGAAGCTCCTGCCCTTGCCCTCCCTGATCCATCAAAGCCTTTCCAATTATTTGTAGATGAAAAGCAGGGGATAGGAAAAGGGGTACTAACACAGAGATGGGGACCATGGAAGCAACCTGTAGCTTACCTTTCCAAGAGACTGGACCGAGTGGCAGCTGGATGGCCACCTTGCCTCCATATCATCGCAGCCACCGCGCTCTTAGTCCACGATGCTGATAAACTGACTTATGGACAGAGACTCTTGGTCTACACTCCTCATGCCATAGAGAGAGTTTTAAAACAACCCCCAGGTAAATGGATTTCTAATGCCCGCTTGACGCACTACCAGGCCTTGCTACTTGACACCCCACGGTTTCATTTCCAAACACCCTGCACTCTAAATCTGGCCACTCTTTTGCCCAATCCGGTGAAAAATAGCCTCCTCCATGATTGTGATGAGATACTGGCCGGGGTAACAGCAATGCGAAAGGGCTTAACCGATACTCCACTGGATAACAGTGAGCTAAAATGGTTCACAGATGGCAGCAGTTATGTAAAAGATGGACAGAGACGGGCGGGAGCCGCAGTAGTAGATGACTCTGGACAGACGATATGGGCAGAGGCCCTTCCCCCGGATACCTCAGCACAAAAGGTAGAGTTAATTGCCCTGATTCAAGCATTAGAGAGAGCCAAAGGAAAAAGAATAACTATTTCCACTGACAGTCGCTATGCTTTTGGCATGGTACACATCCAGGGCCCGATATATCAGGAACGGGGGTTTTTGACAGCTGAAGGAAAAGAAATTAAAAACTTGCCTGAAATCCGTAGACTTTTAGAGGCTGTACAGATGCCTCGGGCTGTGTCAATAGTACACGTACCTGGACATCAGAAGGGTGACAGCCCCACGGCACGAGGGAATCGTGCCGCAGACCTGGCAGCTCAAAAAGTAGCTGATGAAGATTTCATCACCCCTGTGTTGGCGATCGGACTTCCACCTCCAGGTGTGGGAACTCTGCCCCCAACCCCTGAGTATTCATCCACAGACCTTGCTTGGATCCAAAAACACACCAACCTTCAAAAAGGTAAAGATAGATGGTACCGAGACTCAGATGGCTACTTGATACTCCCTGCTCAGTTGGGACGGCAACTATGTGAGCATTTACACTTGTCTACTCATCTGGGAAAAAAGAAGACTCTGATGCTCTTTCAAACTGCGCGCCTGCGATTTCCCTGGCACCAGACAACTGTAAAGAACATAGTACATGCTTGTAAGGCGTGTCAACAGATGAGGCCAAGAAAAAGACAACATGCAGGACTGAGGTATCGGGAAAAAGGACCAGGGAAACACTGAAAAATAGATTTCACCGAGGTAAGGCCAGGTCGATGGTATCGGGCCTTGGGTGCATTACAACCACGTACGCCCAGTTGCTTCAGCAGAGCAGAAAGACGCTAAAAAAAAAAAAAAAAAAAAAATCTCTGCACCCATCCAACCCCCTGAGGCTAAAGCTTCAAAGGCGCCAACAGGACCAGGACAGCTCGGCTGGGCCGTCTTGTGGATGACCCAGTTACTCTGCTCTGGAGCTGACAGCGTGAACCCGCATCAACCCATCAAAATCACCTGGAAGCTGCAAAATAGACTAACACGTGAGATGCTTAACTCCACCACCGCAATACATCCACCAAATACTTGGTGGCCAGACTTATACTTTGACCTTAAGCCAGTGGTAAATGTACCCTGGAAGAGGGGCAAGCTCCCAAATCATGCATTCTGGGCATGCCCAGGCATAACTAAAAGATCTGTGGAGAGATACAGGGGGGACTCTGTGCTGCCCTAAAAAAAAAGTGTTGTTTTTATGCTGATCACACAAAAATAGTTTAAAAATCTATGGCCAAAGTAAGAGAGGGACTAGCCCAACATAAATGAGAACGTGAGGCTCAACAAGGATGGTTTGAGTCTTGGTTTCAACAATCCCCTTGGTTGACCACCCTAATCTCCACCTTGCTGGGACCCCGGCTAATGCTTCTACTGATGCTTACCTTTGGCCCATGTATTATCAATAGACTTATAGCCTTTGTAAAAAAAAAAAAAACGCATAAATACAGTACAGCTGTTTGTGCTTCGACAACAATATCAAACGGTGTCTCAGGACCGAGAGGAAGATTCCTCTATATGATCTAAGGACAGGGGGGAATGTTAGGGACCAAACGACGGGCTCTAGGACCTGAGTCATGTTTACCAGAAAGAGACAGGATATGCGCTCATCCTGCCTGGCCAATCATGTAACGCCAGCTACTCCTGTAACTGAGACAAAGAGCTGCCTGTATATAAGCTGCCATACTCCTTTGTTCGGGGCTCTTGTCAGATTCCCTTGTGTGGGATGAGACTTGGGCCCTAGCGCGCTAGAGATAAACTCCCTTCTTGCCCTTGCATTACCATGGTGGACTTGCTCTCTCTCTCTCGGTCGGTTCGGAGATACGGGCTCGGAGCATAACAATTAGTACTGTCGCTGGATTGTACACTTTTCAGCCTCAACGTTCTGAAGCCAGGGCTTCAGCCACTACTGAAGCCTGTGCACTTAGAACCCGAGCTTTCCAACAAGAGAAGTTACTGCAATGAGCCCACACCCCTCAACTGGAGAAAAGCCCATGCAGCAAAGGAGACCGATTACAACCCAGGAAACAAATAAACATAATTATTTAAACAAAGAAAAGAATGTTGACCAAGTCAAACCACGACGCTAAAGATTTCACAGCGTGCAGCGTGATGGGGATGGCTCTTTCAAGGGACAGCGCAGATAAAGAAGTATTATCATCTGCCCGTGAAGCCTGCCAAAAGGCTATCAAATTAGGGGGAGGCAGAACCTGACAAGGAGATCTGTAATTGCTGCAACCGGCAGAATAGACGGTGTGCCCTCTGGCTGAGCATTGTTTTAACCCTATCAACAGGCTCCTGTGTGTCCACCACAGTCTGTGGCATCATGGGATTACAGAGGACCTGCCCCCCCGCCCCGTCCAATCAGCTCTGTGTGCTAACCAGCATGTCGGGGCCTTGGGGATACTACCTTTCAGTGGCAAAGGATGCATAGTGTCTTGATAGATTCCCTCACTCCGCTCTCCCCCACATCTTCCTGTACACAAAACTCACCATTCTACCTCCTCCGCTTTCCACGTAGGTTAACCTTCTGCTAGCATGTAAACCGTCTGCTCCTGGTGGCATCTAGAAAGTACGTGTGTGTGTGTTTCTGTGTGTGTGTGTGTGTGTGTGTATCTTGTCCCCTGTAGGCTGCATTTAGAAGTCTATCCTTAATGCCTCACTTTAAAAATGCTTGTGACTTTTTAGAGCTACCGATATTGATCCAGGAGTCCCATTCCTGAGCATATGTCCAGAAAAGACAAAAGCTGTAAAAAGAGAAAAGATAGGTGCACCCCAGTGTTCACAGCAGCACTGTTTACACTAGCCAAGGCGTGCAGGCAGCCTGCATGCCCAGTGGCAGAAGAATGGGTAAAGACGATGTGATACATATACATGGTGGAATATTACTCGGCCATGAAAAGGGGATGAAATGCCTCCATTTGCAGCAACATGATCATATGAGTGAGGTTAAGTCAGGCAGAGAAAGAGAGATCTCATAGGATGTCTCTTATATGTGGAGCTTAAAAATGATACAATTACACTTATTTACAAAGTAGCAATATACCCAGGAACTTAAGAGAACAAAGTTATAATTACCAACGGGGAATTGGGGAGGGATGAATTAGGAGTTCGGGATTAGGGAAATCTAAACCACTACAGAGCATAAGAACTGTATTCAGTATCTTATAAAAAGCTAAAGAATGTGAAAATATGTATATTTACATATGTGTGTATACAGCTGGATCACTTTTCTGTCCACCGAAAACTAACACGACATCGTCAGTCTGCTGTGAATCCACTCTGTTCCTGCTGTTTCATCGCTCAGTCATGTCTGACTCTTGGCAACCCCAGGGACTGCAGCGCACCAGGCTTCCCTGTCCTTCACCATCTCCCGGAGTTTGCTCAAACTCATGTCCATTGAGTCGGGGATGCTATCTAGCCATTTCATTCTCTGCCGCCCCCTTCTCCTTCTGCCTTCGATGTTTCCCAGCATTCGTCTCTATGGATCACGTAGAAAAAGAAAAAAAAAATATTTGTTATGTTTTGACTTTAGCTTCTTCTTTTTCAGTTTGCTTTCGTTTCATAGACTGGGCAGATTCCTCCAGAAACTCAGTGGAAATCTACTGGGAAGGATGGATGTTACTCTGTCTTCCAGGAGGGTTGAAGTTTCCATATCCTCCGGTAAACCACAGTGAAGTCATCTGCCAAACTGATCTCATCCCATCTTATAGTCATGAGCCATCTAATATGAGGGGAAGTCACATGACTTTATTAATAACGCAAAAGAGTTGAAGTCTTGGATAGAGATGCAGTCTTGCCCACAGCATAGCCAGTCTGTTCAGTTCAGTCGTGTCTGGCTCTTTGCGACCCCATGAATCACAGTACGCCAGGCCTCCCTGTCCATCACCAACTCCCAGAGTTCACTCAGACTCAGGTCCATCAAGTCGGTGATCCCATCCAGCCATCTCATCCTCTGCTGCCCCCTTCTCCTCCTGCCCTCAATCCCTCCCAGCATCAGAGTCTTTTCCAATGAGTCAAGTCTTCCATGAGGTGGCCAAAGTACTGGAGTTTCAGCTTCAGCATCATTCCTTCCAAAGAAATCCCAGGGCTGATCTCCTTCAGAATGGACTGGTTGGATCTCGTTGCAGTCCAAGGGACTCTCAAGAGTCTTCTCCAACACCACAGTTCAAAAGCATCAATTCTTTGGCGCTCAGCCTTCTTCACAGTCCAACTCTCACATCCATACATGACCACAGGAAAAACCATAGCCTTGACTAGATGGACCTTTGTTGGCAAAGTAATGTCTCTGCTTTTGAATATGCTATCTAGGTTTGTCATAACTTTTCTTTCAAGGAGTAAGCGTCTTTTAATTTCATGGCTGCAGTCACCATCAGCCAGTCTGTAGTCAACCTCAAAGGTAACTAGCATCATCAAGGTGTCTGTCCCTAGATCCTAGACCGTGATTATAAACAAGTCCTCTCTGATAGCCACTGGGGATCAACAGTCTTTAAAGTGAGTACCCAGCCCATGGGCCGTTAGACTACACAGCCATACATGTATCCTAGGTTGGCCGATTTAAAGAACGTAAAGACTACTTACAGATCATATTTTTGAAGTTTCTTCTCTGGACCATTTTTAAAGTCTTGGCTGAAGCTGTTTTCTGTTTTGTTGGCTTTTTTTGGTCTCAAGTCATGCGGACTGAAGCCTGAAGCCACACTCTCCTCATTGGGAGGCGAGGTCTCAACCACTGGACCACCAGGGATGTCCCTAGATCGTATTTTTTAAAATGATTGCATTCTTTATTTCTGGGTGTGCTGGGTCTTTGTTGCTGCGTGGGTGTGTCCCTAGTTGTGCTGAGCTGGGGGGTGGGGAGGTTACTGTCGAGTTGCAGTGGGCCGGCTTGTCGTGCCGGTGGCTTCCCTTGTTGCGGAGCGTGGTATTCCAGAGTCGTGGGGCACAGGTTTTATTTGCTCTGTGGCATGACAGGATCCTCCAGGACCATGGGCTGAACCTGTTATCTCCTGCCTCGGCAGGAGGATTCTTTATCACTGAGCTACCTGGGAAGCCCACCTCGGTTGTAATCTTTCTTAAATCACAGGAGAAGCGAGTTTCACTGTAGTCAGGGCAAAGGATCGCTCCGTCGTGTTTTCTCTCTGTCTCTCACTCAATCAGTCACACATGCACACACACACACACACCCACACACACGCACACACACGCTTTTCCCTGCATGGGACTGGGGAGCACAGACCAGGGGTTCTATCTTTGCGCAAGTTCTCTTGTTCCTTGCAGGAACCTCACAGGTCCTTCTGGGTTGCAGGCTGAATCCCCTTTCCCCCTTGAGAACCACGAGTATCCTCAGTCCTCAGCCTTCCCCAGACCCGCCCATGTGTCCACAGGCTCCCAGAGTCATCCCCTTCCAGGAAAGCCTTCCCTTAGCCAATCTCCAGGGTCCTGCAGCCCCCCCTAAAAAGCTGGGGTGTAGGAGACTCAGAGGTTGAGGAGACCCCAGCCTGAGATGTTTTGGCCCCCAAACAATCAGTGTGGTGTGTTTCTCTGTTCTGTTGCTGAGAACATTATTTCAATGTGTATAAATGTATGTTTAAAGATTCCATGATCCTTATAACCTATTCCCTTTGTCTTCATTTGCTCAGATAGCACAAGCCTCAAACAACGGAGATGTTTTTTAGCCTCGGATGCCCTCAGGTCATTCCGACTGGCCGGTTCCTCCAGGGCTTCCAGATGGCACTTCTAACATTTGCAGAAAGACTGGCCCAGAGAAATCTCCCCTTTCATCTGTCTGCTCTGTAACAACAGCACCACGCTGCCGCTTGCAGCCCACAAGATTCCACCTAGTCCGCACAGGGCACTTGAAATGAGAGGGGCAGAGACATCACTTTGCTGACCAAGATCAGTATTTCCACAGCTATGGTTTTTCCAGGAGTCATGTGCCGATGTGAGAGTTGGACTGTAGAGAAACCTGAATGCTGAAGAATTGATGCTTTTGAACTGTGGTGTTGGAGAACACTCTTGAGAATCCCTTGGACTGCAAGGAGATCCAACCAATCCATCCTAAAGGAGATCAGTCCTGAATATTCATTGGAAAGACTGATGTTGAAGCTGAAGCTCCAATACTTGGACCACCTGATGCGATGAGCCGACTCGTTGGAAAACACCCTGATGCTGGGAAAGATCGAAGGCGGGAGGAGAAGGGGACGAGAGAGGATGAGATGGTTGGATGGCATCACTGACTCCATGGACCTGAGTTTGAGCAAACTCTGGGAGTTGGTGATGGACAGTGAGGTCCAGTGTGCTACAGTCCATGGGGTCAGAAAGAGTCGGACACGACTGAGCAACTAAACAAGAGACACACTCTTCCTGGGGTTCATCAGTGTGTCCCACGAGTGTTTTGTCAGAGTGGAAGAGCTGTCTTTTCTTCAGTGACTAATTCCTCAAACATGCTTTCCAGCCACTTTCTTTTCTTTATAAAGGACACACGCTTTCACGTCTCACTGAAATCAAACGCCCAGTGGTGGCTTGGAAGCTACGGAAGACGGTTGGAGAATTCCTAGAGAAAACAGACTTTTTCTTGGCTCATTTCTTAAAGTTGTCAGCTACCCGCCCCACATTTGATTTCAGTTATTTCCAGTGTCGGGGCTTTTCTTATCACGGTGTTTGCTGCGTGTGTAAGTCACTCAGTCATGTCCAACTGTGCGACCCCATGGGCTGTAGACCCGCCAGGCTCCTCTGTCCACGGGATTCTCCGGGGGAGAATACCAGAGTGGGTTGCCACGGGAGGGCTACAGCTCATGGGGTCCCAAAGAGTTGGACACGACTGAGCAACTAATTGTACAGTGAATGAAAAAAGTGGTGATTTCTACCAGTTGAGGAAAACAGGAACCAGAATGATTCAAATGATGTCTCTGCTTTGCGTTTCCTATCCTAGTAAACCTGGCTTTTTGCGTCTATACCCTGTGCCACCTGAAGCTCAGTAAACCTGCGTATCTCCCATTTGGGCTGTAATCACTCAGTGCTAAAGCCCTCACTGCAATTGCCCCCAGAAATAACCAAGAGAAACCAAAAAAAAAAAAAAAAAAACTTAGCAAGACAAACAATAGGAAGAACATGATTTCTTCCTTCATACTTTGAGCTCCAAGTATGATACTGAGCACTCAGGATACTCAATCTGAGCTGATACAACTGAATAACAGAAAGCGACTCAATCGAAAAATGGGCAGAAGCTCTACACAGACATCTCACCAGAGACGACGCACAGATGGCCCACAGGCACAGGGAAAGATGTTCATCGTGGCTAATTATTGAAGAAATGCAAAGCTACCAGGAGGTATTAGCTCGCATTGGTCAGAAAGGCCCTCATCAGAAAGTCTACGAGTATGGAGAACGGGCTTCGCTGGTGGCTCAGCTGGTAAAGAATCCGTCTGCCATGCGGGAGACCCTGGTTTGATTCCTGGGTAGGGAAGACCCCCTGGAGAAGGGATAGGCTACCCACTCCAGTATTCTTGGGCTTCCCTGGTGGCTCAGATGGTAAAGAAGTGGCCTGCAATGTGGGAGACCTCAGTTCGATCCCCTGGAGAAGGGAAAGGCTCCCCACTACAGGATTCTGGCCATGCCTTCTCTATGTCTTCTCCATTTGGCAGGCAGCTTCTTCACCACGTGTGTGTGTGCGTGGCGTGTGTTTGAGCGTGTCTTCCTCTCTCAGTCGTGCGTGACTCTTTGCGACCCCATGGACTATAGCCCGCTTGGCTCCTCTGTCCGTGGAATTCTCCAGGCAACAAGTGAAGGAGTCTTTTGGGCCTAGAAAAGAAAACAACACTTTCAAAGGCTCTTGCTGAATCATCTAACTTTAGGTCCTGCCCTGATGCTCCAGGCCGGTTGCATCTATCTGGGTCTTATCACCCCCTGTCCAGAAACCTTCCACCCCCTACACCTGCCCAGAAGACTTATCAACCCCTGTCCAGAAACCTTCCACCCCCTACACCTGCTCAGAAGACTTATCACCCCCTGCCCAACTACAAATGCCATCTCAACTAAAGATTACCTGAAATATCCCCCCTGATTAACGTTTCCTTATCGCTTCCACAAACCTCCCTATAAATATGGAGCCTTCCTGATCCCTCTCTGCGCTCATCCCTGATCCCTCTCTGCGCTCAGCCTGATCGTAAGGCCAACCGTCGCCCCTCCTTGCCTGAATAAAGGTAACCTACTTCTGTTGAGATCGTCTTTCCTCTTTCTGCCTCGGCCAGAATTATACCTTACAACAAGACTGGAGTGGGTTGCCATTCCCTTCTCCTACACACACACACACACAAACACACACACACACACACACATACACACACACACACATATGTATGTATATATACATATACATATATAGCGAAATCACTTTGCCGTACCGCAGAAATCAGAAATTAACACAATACTCTAAACCAAGTATACTTCAATCACTTCCAAAAGAAGTGGCTATGTCTTGTAAATGAAACTTCGTCAAACCTGCCCTGTGAGCATGCACACTGGTATTTAAATAAAAACACAAACCTGGTTAGAATACAGTTGCTGACTGATTCCTGTTCTCTGCTGAGGACTTTTCCCAAAGGAGATGGGGGTCAAATTCTTATAATCTGGGTGTTGGGGGTGAGGATGATCTCTGTGCAAGAAAAACCAAAGCATGGGACTTTTAGTAATAGGTTTATGGGACAGGTATTAAAGTCGGTGGCGTTCATATTTCAATGTATTAGATAATCTCTTCCTATAACTACTAGAGAGCAGTCTTCCTTTTTACTGATAACGTTTGATGATTTTATAAGAGCCTGCTTCAGAAATTTTATACTTATATATTCTTGTCCTAGCCAAGTAGACAGAAAGCAAGCCATGCCTGTTCTAGACACGCAAGCTCCCTGCCTCATGAAGATTCCAGGAACGGTCCTTCACCCAGGAACCTTATATAAGAACCACAAAAACCCAACCTGCCTCTCTCTGACTGGACATGAACCAAGCTCATTTATCTTAGATATTTTGACTCAGATGGAGTCATCAGGAAAAGATTGTTCATCTGTCATTTGAGGACTGGCAAATGTTTCATTTTTAATTACAAGGCAATGATATTTAAGGATAAAGAACAAAGAATTAAAAGCAATATTTTCTTTTTCTGTGCAATTACAGAGATTTGTTTTGTTCACAGGGTGGAACTCAAATGCCGTATCTCACACTCTGAGTGCCTGTGTGCTAAGCTGCTTCAGTCGTGTCCGACTCTTTGTGTCCCCTTGGACTGTAGCCCTCCAGGCTCCTCTGTCCATGGGATTCTCCAGGCAAGCATACTGGAGTGGGTTGCCATGCCCTCCTCCATGGGATCTTCCTGACCCAGGGATCGAACCCAGGTCTTCTGCAATGGCAGGCGGATTCTTTAGCACTGGTGCCAGCTTGGCAGCTCATCTCACACTCTAACCGGATTAGTAATGGCTACACAAATTTCAGTTGATTTTAGATTTTGTGACATTCAGTTCTTATTATATCTTCTGCTTTCTCTTTTTGAAGTAGACACTTCAGTAAAAGTAATATAGTGATTGAATATGAACATTTGCAGTAGATGAATATTTCATTTTATGAAAAAAAAAAAAGACTGGCAAGAGATATTTGGTGAGACTAACTATAGGAATGTACTAGATTTGATTTCTTCCATTCACTGACTCAGAGGTTAAAAATGCAGGAGGCTTTCACAGAGAAGACCAATGCTGTTACACAGATCACAAAGTTTATGTTCTAAAAAGTCACTCATATTTACGTTAACAGAGTGGCAGTCGAAATGTTTTGTTGGTCGAGGCTGATGTTTAAAAAAAAAAATAAAAAATAAAAAATAAAAACGCTTATGGGCACGCTGTTACATTTTTTTTAAGCTGCTGCCAAAGCCCTTGGTTTGACAACTGGAGATGTTTCTACTAAGGCAAATAACTGATATCAAACATCTTTCTGCTGATTTTAAGGGCTACCTTGAAAGTGTTAGTTGCTCAGTCATGTCTGACTCTTTTCGACCCCATGGACTGTAGCCCAGCAGGCTCCTCTGTCCATGGGATTCTCCAGGCAAGAATATTGGAGTGGGTTGTCATGCCCTCCTCCACAGGATCATCCCAACCCAGGGATGGAACCCAGAACTCCTGTATTGCAGGCAGATTCTTTACCGTCTGAGCCACCAGAGAAGTCTAGATATTTCTTTAAATGTGTTCTCAGTTACGTGTGACTCACCGATCATGGCTAACAATTTTCCTAGCGGTGCGCGTGCGCATCAGAGAGCTACAGTTAAGATACTATGTGTTTACAAAAGGTCACTTGCCTGTCTTCCTGCAACAATGAAGAACCACAGTGAATTATAATATATGTTGACACTGTGATAAAGTCAATGAGCTTGCAGTGGCAAATTGCAAGTTAGGAACAGGGAGGTAATGTGCAGTGTGTATGTTTCATGTGGGGTGTGGAACAGCATTTTGAGGCTGTCCAGGTGGCTCAGTGGTAAATAATCTGCCTACAAAATGCAGGAGACACAAGAGATGCTTGTTCAATCCCTGGATCAGGAAGATCCCCTGGAGAAGTGAACGGCAACCCACTCCAGTATTCTTGCCTGGAGAATCCCATGGACAGAGGAGCCTGGTGGGCTACAGTCGTAAAGAGGCAGACACTACTGAGTGACTGAGCGTGTAGGCACAGCATTTTTTCCAGCAAAAGAATCAATCTAGAAGTATCTCCGCTGCTTCCCAAATGCTCAAACCCGGTTTAGTGGTGGTGGGTTTAGTCGCTAAGCTGTGTCCGACTCTTGCTACCCCATGGACTGTAGCCCGCCAGGCTCCTCTGTCCATGGAATTCTCCAGACAAGAGTACTGGAGTGAGTTGCCATTTCCTTCTCCAGGGGATCTTCCCAACCCAGGGAGTGAATCCGGGTCTCCTGCGTTGTAGGTAGATTCTTTACTTTCTGAGCCACCACGGAGGCTTGCCCAAGGCTTTAACCATCTTGAAATAATGAACTTGTTGTTGTAAAGTTGGCTCCTTCTTTGCAACACTGCCTGTGTAGTAGACTTGCAGCTGGAGAAGTGCCCTCAGACTTACAAGTTGGAGCTGTGAACAGGAAGACGTTCCCAAGCTACCTTGGCTGTTATCATTTGGATGGACCCACGGGCTCTGAATACTATCCATCTGAAGGATGTACAAATACAAGGACTCGGTGTCTAGATGAAGGAAAGAGCTTTGTGAAACCTCCACAGCTACAAAGAACTCAGCTCCATTTTTGACAAAAACATTTTTTTTTTAATAATGCAGTACAGCTGATTAACAACATTTTGTTAATTTCGGGTGGACAGCAAAGGGACTCAGCCATACATCTTGTTGTTCAGTAGCTCAGTCGTGTCCAACTCTTTGCTACCCCATGGGCTGCAGCAAGCCAGGCTTCCCTGTCCTTCACTGTCTCCTGGGGTTTGCTCAAACTCATGTCCATGTCCAACTCATGAGTCGGTGATGCCATCCAACCATCTCATCCTCTGTCGCCCCCTTCTCCTCCCACCTTCAGTCTTTCCCAGCATCAGGGTCCTTTCCAGTGAGTCGGCTCTTTGCATCAGGTGGCCAAAGTATTGGAGCTTCAGGTTCAATGTCACTCGTTCCAATGAATATTCAGGGTTGATTTCCTTTAGGATGGACTCGCTTGATCTTCTTGCAGTCCAAGGGACTCTCAAGAGTCTTCTCCAGTACCATAATTATAAAGTATTGTCCATTCTCCTCCAAACTCCCCTCCCCTCCAGGCTGCCACATGACATCAAGCAGAGTTCCCTGTGCTGTCCAGCAGGTCCTTGCTGGTTCTCCATGTTAAATACAGCAGTGTGCCCATGCCCATCCCAAAATCCCTGACTATCCCTTCCCCCATCTTTCCCCCTGGTGACCATAAGGTTATTACAGAGTATTAAGCAGAGTTCCCTGTGCTGCCCAGCAGGTCCTTGTTGGTTCTCCATGTTAAATACAGCGGTGTGTCCATGTCCGTCCCAAACTCCCTAAAGATCCCTTTCCCACCATTTCAGCTTCATTTTAATGTTTGCAAATCAGACCAGCGTTGGCCACGTAGCTCTATGAGTTTTCATGGGACCTTTTCCTACTGAGATAAACAAATATTTAGCTTACTATAGCCAATGGAAGAATGTCTTCCCTTGAGATTTGGAAAATAAGGAAGACAGACCAAATGATCTCTTACACTCCCATTTCACACTTGAAAGAGTCTTCTGGCTAAACCATGGGTTGAAAGAGTTAAGTGTTAAATTCCCAAACAAATCTATATACAGTCCATAGGAACATGATCGTGAAAGGTTTATCTAAGAAAACCTGCAGAAAAAGGCAGTTGATTCTGCTTCTGGGTAAGTCAGACCTCACACAAAGCTGAAATTAAGTTTTCTTTTTTTTTTTTTTTTTTAAGAAGTGGATCAGCATTCCTAATAGGTCTGTAGTCTGGCTATCTGGATAAAAGACACACTCAATTTGTTTTGGTAGACCTTGAAATTGAACGACCAATTTGGTCTGGACATTAAATCAGTTTTGATTTGGTCTGGGCATGAAAGAAAGCTTCTACTAGTTTGAATGATGTGGAAAAAAAGAAAAAAAACTTTTAAAGTCAGTGTTGAGCACCATTTAGAAAAAGTGTTTGCTTTTTATAACATAAAAAAAAATGATAAAGCAGATTATAGCTTTTCCTCCTGAAACTCAAATACGAAAATTGTATGATGAGTTCCATTTAGGAATGCTTAGCTTCACTTTGATGTCATGGGACTTCCCACCCTATTTTTTAAACTTTTCCTCCTCCCATTTCACTGCTGTAAAAGTTAGAGGCAAAACAGAAGAAACCTCTCCCATAGTTAGGCCTTAAAACTTAAACAAAGTCATTTACTTCAGTTCAGTTCAGTTCAGTTCAGTTCAGTCGCTCAGTCATGTCCGACTCTTTGCGACCCCATGAATTGCAGCACGCCAGGCCTCCCTGTCCATCACCAACTCCCGGAGTTCACTCAGACTCACGTCCATCGAGTCCGTGATGCCATCCAGCCATCTCATCCTCTGTCGTCCCCTTCTCCTCCTGCCCACAATCCCTCCCAGCATCAGAGTCTTTTCCAATGAGTCAACTCTTCACATGAGGTGGCCAAAGTACTGGAGTTTCAGCTTTAGCATCATTCCTTCCAAAGAAATCCCAGGGCGGATCTCCTTCAGAATGGACTGGTTGGATCTCCTTGCAGTCCAAGGGACTCTCAGGAGTCTTCTCCAACACCACAGTTCAAAAGCACCAATTCTTCGGTGCTCAGCCTTCTTCACAGTCCAACTCTCACATCCATACATGACTACTGGAAAAACCGTAGCCTTGATTAGACGGACCTTAGTTGGCAAAGTAATGTCTCTGCTTTTGAATATGCTATCTAGGTTGGTCATAACTTTTCTTCCAAGGAGTAAACGTCTTTTAATTTCATGGCTGCAGTCACCATCTGCAGTGATTCTGGAGCCCCCCAAAATAAAGTCTGACACTGTTTCCACTGTTTCCCCATCTATTTCCCATGAAGTGATGGGACCAGATGCCATGATCTTCATTTTCTGAATGTTGAGCTTTAGGCCAACTTTTTCGCTCTCCACTTTCACTTTCATCAAGAGGCTTTTTAGCTCCTCTTCACTTTCTGCCATAAGGATGGTGTTATTTGCATATCTGGGGTTATTGCTATTTCTCCCGGCAATCTTGATTCCAGCTTGTATTTCTTCCAGTCCAGCGTTTCTCATGATGTACTCTGCATATAAGTTAAATAAGCAGGGTGACAATATACAGCCTTGACGTACTCCTTTTCCTATTTGGAACCAGTCTGTTGGTCCATGTCCAGTTATCTTTGTTAAGCCAGATAAGACTATTGTATGTATAGACTGCTCTGAATAGCCACCTGTTTCATTCTGCAGACAAAACATTCAACGTGAGAACCATCCTTCTTTATTCTCCATATTCTCCATACATGTATTTCCTGGAAGCTTTGACGTGCTAAGTACCATAAATTCCCACATACAGGGTCAATATCACCACGGTCATTTGCAAGAGTACAGTCAGTGATGTGTGTGCCCAAAATGTCTAGGAAAGTTGACCGTGGGATTGGGAAGATTTTTCTTTTTTCATCCAAAAGACAAAAGGGAAACAATTTTTTTTTTCTTTTTACTTACTACAAAAGGAAATAATTTAAAACAAAAATAAAAGAGTTGAGCCTGATAAAGTTTTAAAAATCATGGTTTTGTGCTTAGACCGTGGGTTGATCATTAGAAGGAAGAAGCTGGCAAGTGGGATTGTTTCTGAAGTCAAGGACCGAGGAAGAGGGAGAAATCTCGAAGGCAAGTCTAGGTCCTTCAAGCAGCCCTTTAGCAGGCAGCCTAAAACTTGAAAATTATGTTTTACTTGGTGGACCTGCTGAGATCCTAAGCCAGGAAGGTGGCCCCTCCGATAGCTCCAAGGGACTGCTCTGAGCAACTGAGGGAGGGGTCAGCATGGATAGCAGATCTTGCAAGAAAAAATCAGTATCTGGAAGACCAAACGATTACTATTAAATAACAAAAAACAGGCATTTCAAGATAATGACTTTAGAGCTTTCCTATGTATGGGAAAATGTAGGAATCTGGGCTCCCTGAAATCATTCCTGGGTTTCCCAGACAGCTCTGCTGTTAAAAATAAAAATAATAATAATCCGCCTGCCAATGCAGGAAGACACAGGAGACATGAGTTCCATCCCTGGGTCTAGAAGATCCCCTGGAGAAGGGAATGAAACCCTTCCTCTGATACACACCTCAGCTCTCGAGGGCCAGGGAGCAGGTTTTCTCCACCCTGAATCCCTTCAGGGTGCACAGTCAGGGGTGTGCGAATTGGAATTACCTCTGGCCAGTATCAATGATGGAGAAGGCAGTGGCACCCCACTCCGGTACTCTTGCCTGGAAAACCCCATGGACGGAGGAGCCTGGTAGGCTGCCATCCATGGGGTCGCACAGAGTGGGACACGACTGAAGCGACTTCCCTTTCCCTTTTCACTTTCATGCATTGGAGAAGGAAATGGCAACCCACTCCAGTGTTCTTGCCTGGAGAATCCCAGGGACGGCGGAGCCTGGTGGGCTGCCATCCATGGGGTCGCACAGAGTCGGACACGACTGAGCGACTTAGCAGCAGCAGCAGTATCAGTGAACATGCATTGAGTAGCCATCAGCCGTTGCAAACCTCCAAAAGTGAAAGGGGGCTCCCCAAAGGGAATACAGTGATGAGGATCCAGTCTGAGAAATTAAAAAAAAAAAAAAACAAAAACAGGACTTGGCCCCAGATAGCTGAGAGGAATGAATTCGGTCAGCTCTAGAGGCTTGCATCTTCCCATGTTATAGTCAAACGCTCCGGGAAACAAACTCACTCAGAAGGACAACCTGCAGTTTTATTACACCTGCAGGTCTGAGGCAGAGTATCCTCTTTAGCCAGGGACCCTGACCGGCTTTTGTGAAAACCTTATGTACCTTAAGTGTGTGACGTGCTCAAGCCCACATCCGCAAATTCCTTAAACCTAGCCTGGAAAATGTTACTGGGAGATGCCATCAGGTCACAGCCGTGAGTCATAATAATCAGAAGGGTCAGCTGGCTCTACATTGCAATGTGCATCAACGGGTGCCGTTAAGATTCCAAAGGTGACTGACCACATAGGGACTGTTACATTCTTTCTGGTGAAGGGAAATCTTAGTCTGGAATCTGGTGTCTATCAGTCTGGGAGGCCTGTTCCGTGTGTGATTTCCATGGCTACCAGGCATGCCGTCCCAAGTTCACGGGCAATGTAAGATGCAGTTTGCTTCTTTATCGAGATGGAGTCAGCTCAGCCTGTTCCTTTGCTTCTGCACCCAAACAGAGAAGAACACTAAATTCCTCTCCCGGATATGTCATTTCCCTTTTGTTGTTAACTCACTCAGTCCTGACTCCTTGTGACCCCCATGGACTGCAGCACGCCAGGCCTCCCTGTCCATCACCGACTCCCAGAGCTTGCTCAAACTCATGTCCATTGAGTCGGTGATGCCATCCAACCATCTCATCCTCTGTCGTCCCCTTCTCCTCCCGCCTTCAATCTTTCCCAGCATCAGGGTCTTCTTCACCTGAGAATAATCTTTGACGTTCAGACAACCTGCTCCCTTTGTTGCAAACTTGTATACAGCCTGACTCCTCAGCAGTTTTCTCAGACCTACTGAGATGCTGTCTCTAGGGGATCGGGGGTCCTAAACATTCCCACCAAGTAAAATAGCCCTCTACTTGTGAGCCTGCTAAGTTGCTTCAGTCGTGTCTGACTCTTTGCAGGGTGTGACTAATTTTTATTCCATGGGTAGTTGCAGTGGCTTGATGACTGGCATATCCTTTCTCATTAATAAGGCAGGTGATTTTTTTTTTTCTGTGCACAGTTTGAAGTCAGTGTGGACAGGGTTACAGGAAGATGGAGGTGTACCCCACCCCCATCTGACACCCCTATGTCAGGTGTACCGCACCCCCAAACGTTGACTGCCCGAGTCTGCAAGGCTCCCGGACCCCATGAGAATGGGCAAGGGCCACCAAGGCAGAATCTGAAAAGAGCCCTGTATCTCTAAAGAGGTGCAATTACAAGAGGACCTCCAAAGACAGGAGGATTTAGATTCAGGCCTGTGGGTGATGCTCCGTTACCTTCTGCAGTTAGACAGTGGAAATTACTCAGGTATACGACCTGCATGATGACAATTATCATCCAGTCTCCTCCAATTATTAACTTTAATTCGACCTGTCCTCTCAGCTGTTAGAGGTTTGGGACGCGGACACCTAGAATCTCCAAGCATATTTTTGGATACAGACAGGAGACAGGAAAAAAAAAAATTATCATGTTTTTGAAAAGTGCCAAATGGATTCTGAGGAAAATCTTATTTTGGAGAAAATAATTAAGTGAATGCTGTTTTCTCTTTAATTGCTGCCTGGTTTAAAATCGAACGTGCTTGGGTTAACGCTTTTCGACTTCCAGTGGAATCTTCACAGTTCCTTTTATTATGAGATGGGGTTAATAAGGAGAGGTGCTGACTTTAATGTGATTATTATTATCGTCATACGGAATTATGCCGGCATGTAAAATCTAGTACCCTGACTAGGGATGGAATGCAAGCCCCTTGCATTGGGAGCTGAGAGTCTTTGCCATCAGACCACCAGGGAAACCCCCATAAACAACTCTTCAAAGTTAAATGGCAGCTACAGAGTTCAAGAAGAATAAAGTGAGAAATTTATCTTCTATATGTACCCACTCAATTATTCAACATGCAGTTTTAAAAAGGGCATCTGTGACAAATCTGTATATAATGGAACATCTTTCTATGGACTTATCTATAGTTTTTCTATACTTATCTTTTACAGAATTATCTATAGTTTTATTTGATGGATAGCAGTTTTATTTTATTTTATTTTTTCTCCCTTGGACATTTCTTTAAACCATTTGTCACATTAGAATGGTTTTGAGAAATGTATACCTGAAATTTCAATGTCAACATAAAAAAAAAACATAATTAGTGAACTCATCTTATTTTTCATTTTCGTGTGATTTCCTTTTTTTCACGCTTCATCTCCTGCCTGGATGTTTCAGGGAAACTGTAAATCAATATATTTCCAAGTACCATATGGTTTCTCTAGACTATCAGGCAATGTTTCAATTGCCCAAAAGGTGTTTCTAAGATGAATGCTTGTTTTGAAAAGGAAGATTCTACAGGTAAACTTATTAGAAACACAGCAATCAAGAGTGAATGCTTCCATCACAGAAAAAAAAAAAAAAAAGAATCAATAATACGAGTAGGGCTTCCGTGATAAGGAATCCGCCTGCCAAAGCAGCTGACGGGAGTTTGGTCCCTGGTCCAGGAAGAGTCCACGCACGCTGAAGCAATGACCCAGCACAGCTAAAAATAAATACGCAAATAATTAACAAATCATAATAATGGAAGTAGACCCTGATGCTGGGAAAGATTGAAGGCAAGAGGAGAAGGGGATGACAGAGGATGAGATGGTTGGATGGCATCACGCACTCAAACGGACATGGGTTTGGGTGAATTCCGGGAGTTGGTGATGGACAGGGAGGCCTGGTGTGCTGCAGTCCCTGGGGTCGCAAAGAGTCGGACACGACTGAGCGACTGAACTGAACTGAAGAAACTTCTTGAAAAACATGCCACCTCCCTGGAGAAAGGAATTATATCAATATTAGAAGAAGGCCTAAATTTGAAAGGTTTACACGGACCCTACTGGAAGTTGGCAAAATAGAACATCAGTCTCTGAAAGAAAACCAGGCTCTCTAGATAGGAATTTAAATTTTCTTTCCCCAGCAAGATTTTATGATTTCTGGAAGACACAATTACGGGGTTTCCCTGATGGCTCAGTGGAAAAGAATCCTCCAGCAATGCAGGGGACCCAGGAGATGCGGATTTGATTCCTTGGGTTGGGAAGATGCCCTGGAGGAGGAAATGGCCACCCACTCCAGTATTCGTGCCTGGAGAATCCCCTGGACAGAAAAGCCTGGTGGGCTACAGTCCAGGGGATCACAAAGAGTCAAACATGACCAAGCAATTGAGTGTGCAAGGAGGGCATATGTGATCCTATTATAATGTAAGGAGAAGCAGAGAGTGTAAGACCTGGGTTTCGAATCCAAACAGACTTTGCTTCTCTCTGACTCCTGCTCACCTATCAGCTGGAATAACTAACAGCCTCACCATCCTAGATTCACCATATATATTGCCTTTGTTGTTCAATTGCTCGGTTGTGTCCTAGTCTTTGCGACCCCATGGACTGCAGCACGCCAGGCTCCCCTGTCCTCCACTATCTCCTGGAGTTTGCTCACATTCATGTCCGCTGAGCCGGTGATGCTTTATCCCACCAGCTCATTATACAGATAGTGTTCATTTTTAGGGGGCTTCCCTCATAGCTCAGCTGGTAAAGAATCTGCCTGCAATGCGGGAGACCCCGGTTCGATTCCTGGGGGGAGAAGATCCCCTGGAGAAGGGATAGGCTACCCACTGCAATATTGTTAGGCTTCCCTGGTGGCTCAGCTGGTAAAGAATCTGCTTGCAATTCGGGAGACCTGGGTTCGATCCCTGGTTGGGAAGATCCCCTGGAGAAGGGATGGGCGACCCACTCCAGTATTCTGGCCTGGAGAATTCCACAGGCTGTGAAGTCCATGGAGTTGCAGAGAGTCAAGCCCTTAGTGGCTGAGACATTAAAGAATCTGCCAGTAATTCGGGAGATCCAGATTTGATTGCTGGGTCGGGAAGATCCCCTGGATAAATATATATATATATATATATTTAATAAAGCTATCACTGTTATTTTTGCTGTACTGATTCTTTTCCCGTGGACTGAACGTTCAGAGAGGTGAATGGTGCTCAGCTAGTATTACTGTATTCTTTTTCTGCTTCTCAGATCTAATAGGAATCCTGCTCAGAGGGGAAGGAGTTGCCTGAAGAGCCATTCTTTCCAGAACACAGGACCCTCTCTGGGTTGTGTGACAGGTTTAAATATCAGGCCTCTCCTCTCCCAAGGTCTGTGTAATTATCTGCCTTCTATGCTCATTCCCAAACCTCAACAAGCTATTGATGTTTGAGGTGAGCACATTGATTTCTCTCTCTCTCTCTTGTATTACAATGCCAAGAGCCTTTAAGACACTGGGGATGGCCTTTATATGAGCTAAGTCCAGTCTCCCTGATAGAGTGTCTGCTAAGATACCTTGCAGACATATAAGCTGATCATCGATAAGGCCTGACTGTTGAACTTTGCTCGTCTGTGTTTGGACTGCAATCTCCAACCAAAATGTAAACCATAAAGCTCCCCTCTAGTTGTGTGACTCTTGACATCATACATTTATATGTATATATATATATATATATATACACATATATATATATATTCTAATCATTTGTGCAGGACAAGCCGTTTTTTGTGTGTGTGTGTGTGAGAGCTTCTTACAGGCTCAGGTTACTTGATTTTGTAAAAGGAAATCTCAACTTCTGCTTCTGTAAAGTGGTATAGTCACTGTGGGAAACAGGATGGAAGATTCTGAAAAAAAAATCAAACTGCAAATACCATATGATCCAGTACCTCTATTCCTGGCTATTCATCAAAAAAAAAAAAAAAAAGCTAATTTTATTTGATTATTTTTTGGCCCCAGTGCATGGCTTGTGGGATCTTAGTTCCCCCACGATGGACTGAACTCACATTCTTGGTAGTGAAAGTGCAGACTCCTAACCCCTGGACCACCAGGGCATCCCCCTTAAACACTAATTTTAAAAGATGCACACAGTCCGGTATTCACAGCAGCAGTGTTCAGGACAGCAAAGACATAGAAGGAATCTAAGTGTCCGTCCACAGGAGAATGGAGAAAGAAGATGTGGTTCACATACACAGTGGAATATTACTCGGCCTCAAAAAAGGAAAAAGTAATGCCATTTACAGCAACATGGATGGGCTTGGACAGTACTGTGCTAAGTGAGATGTCAGAGAAACAGGAATGCTGTATGACCTCACGTATATAGCAAGTCTAAAAAAATACAACAGACTGGTGGATATAACGAAAAAAGCAGCAGGCTCACAGATATAGAGGATAAAGCAGTGGTTGCCAGCAGGGAGAGGGAAGGTGGGGAGGGGCAAAACTCAGGTAGGAGACTAAGACGTACAAACCAGTAGGTCTACAACAAGCTGTAAGGATACGTGGTACAACATGGAAAATGTAACCAGCATCTTATACAAGCTATAAATGGAGTATAATCTTTAAAAATAATGAATCACTATAGCACACGCGTGTACTTACATAATAGCACTGAATATCAACTGTGAAGTGAATTTATAGTCGGTCAGTTGTGTCTGACTCTTTGCGACCCCATGGGCTGTAACCTGCCAGGCTCCTCTGTCCATGGGATTCTCCAGGCAAGAACACTGCAGTGGGTTGCCATGCCCTTCTCAGAGGATCTTCCCAACCCAGGGATCAAATGTGGATCTCCCGAATTACTGGCAGATTCTTTAATGTCTGAACCACTATGGAAGCCTCTATACTTTGCCTTTTTTTTTTTTTTTTTACAAAAAAGATGCTTTAATGTGAATGGACCAAACAACAAAAGGGAAACAGAAGTCTCATTCTATGGACTAGAAAAATATTTATGGTCCTGTGTATCTCTAACCTCCTAGGACACTTACCACTGATACAGTCATAGGTTACCGACTGGAAAAGGAAAATAAAAATAGACATCTTTGCTGCTTAGTATGGCGGCTCTAGGAACACACAGCTATGGCCCTCATGAAAAATGTGGGAGGTCCAGTGTGAGAGAAGCTATGAGTATCACATACTCAACAGATTTCAAAGACAGAACAAGTCCCTCCAAAAAGACATTAAGGTGTTATCTGTATACAAATTGCACGTTGAAATGATAGCGTCTTGTCTACAGTGGGTTACATGAATTATATTACTAAAGTGAACTTCGTCTGTTGCAATGTACTTATTTTAAAGTGGGTTCCAGAGAAATGAGAAGTCACACGGTATGAAGGGAATTTGAGGTCTGGTGGAAGACATAAGGCAAAAGGAGAAGGGGACGACAGAGGATGAGATGGTTGGATCATCACCGACTCGATGGACGCGAGTCTGAGCAAGCTTTGAGAGATGGTGAAGGACAGGGAAGTGTTATTGATTATGCCAAAGGCTTCGACTGTGTAGATCACAACAAACTGTGAAAAATTCTTTAAGAGATGGGAATACCAGACCACCTGACCTGCCTCCTGAGAAATCTGTATGCAGGTCAAGAAGCAACAGTTAGAAGCTGACATGAAACAACAAAAATGGCAACCCACTCCAGTATTCTGGCCTGAAGAATCCCACGGATGGAGGAGCCTGGTGGGCTACAGTCCACAGGGTCGCAAAGAGTCAGTTCGGACACGACCGCAAGACCCTGTGACTAAACAACAGCAAAGGTTATGAGTTCAAGTTCACGCCATTGTTAATGTCCACCTTGGAAACTTTTCCCTTTTTACCGTAGCACAATTAAATAGATGTCAAGTACGTTCTTCTCAGCACATTTCTCACATATTTTCTTAGCAATTACAGCCTGTTTCCTCAGCACCAGCGTTGACGATTGTCGGCACTTGAGAATGTTTTAAGTTTGCCGTGCTTCCTGGCAGAATGTTCAGAACCTGGATTAAAAATCTGCAAGGCTAAGCTCTCAAGTTTTCCTCTTAGTTGTTTTCTCATGCAAGTTTCATGGTTCATATTTTAATGATATCTTCTGTATCTCTGGGCAGATAACACAGGTTGAAAGGTGTGCTCAGAAATTAAATCAATAGTTATATAACTGTCGTGGTGGGCATGACAAATTTTAACCCAGACCTCAAAATGGATTATTTCTTACGTAAAAGGTAAACTCAAGATGACTGATCTTAAAGAAATGGCTGCTTCAAAGATGCATCAAACCTTCAGCGAAAGGTTGGCGTTTTCTTTGTCCAGAGATGAACCCGTGATTAATCTTTATCTACCAAGGAGCTGTATGTGAAGCAGCATTTGATTTTAAATTACTACTTCAGCAGAGAAAGATGTAAGTGAGTAGAATCCACCTACAGAACCCAGCGTTTTACAAGCCTCTTGTGTAAAAAACGTTCACTGTCATACAAAGCCCATGACTCTTTGATTAAAACAGAATCCTAAAAAACAAAAGAAAAAAAATAAAAGGAAACAATAACAACAAAAAACAGAACCCTATCTAACATAGTCTAAAGAGAAGTGAAGGAACTCAAGAATATTTAACTGATGACTTTTCACTGACGGCCAGGACACGCATGGAAACATTATGAGTGCAAGAACACATAGAGTTCTACAAGCAAGAATCAACCATTCTTGGACAGCAGATTCAGACTCCCCATTTCCTAGAGGCTGCTACAAAGTTCTCTTGTAAGCGTCTGCAAATAGTATAGTTTAGAACAAGGTACACACGTGTACACACACACACACACACACACACACAGGCCCATGCACACAATCCTTTCCATGGCTGCCTAATGTTCCATTTACCAATGGCTGTCGTTACACTCTTGTCAATGGTGATTCCGGCATCCTTCTGCACCATCACGGAGCAACTGTTTAGTATATGCAGCCTCCCACCCAGATCTGTCTGCCATAAGGGTGCTTGTATGCCTGAGCTCACCCCTACAAAGGAAGCGCTGCACGGTCGCAGGCTGTGTGCATTGTAAGTGGGGAGCATCTCTGCCAAAGTCCCCCCTGAGGGAGCTGCCCCATCGACACCGTTCTTACCAAAACTTACTAGGTGTTATCAAGCTTTTAGATCTCCAGTGCAAGGTTTAAAAATATGGGTTCCCATCCCTGTTTGTATTTCTTCACTTTAGAGGGAAAAATAATTTCCCACTTATTTAAGTTTATTATATAAACTTAATTAGTGGGAAATTATTTTATAATAAATGTCTTAATAAATGTCATTTATTAAGTTTATTATATAAACTTAATATATATTAACTTAATATATATACATGTTTTATGTATTAACTTAATATATTTATATATATAAACTTTATATATCTAATAAATTTAAATAAGTGGGAAATCGTATATATAAATATTACATATATATGTAATAAGGCTTTTATATATATAATATATATTTAGATAAGTGGGAAATTTATATAGACTCAGACAGTAAAGAGTCTGTTTGCAACTGGGGAGACTCGGGTAGGGAAGATCCCCTGGAGAAGGGCATGGCAACCCACTCCAGTCTTCTTGCCTGGAGAATCCCATGGACAGAGGAGCCTGGCGGGCTGTGGTCCAGAGAGTCACAAAGAGCCGGACAGGACTGTGTGACTAACACTAATGCTATTTATTATTTGTTCCTCTCAAACTCGGTTGTTATTATTGTTTGGGGTGAATATTCTGGACATCCTTTAAGCATGGTAGCCCCCAGTCTGTTAGCGCTTTTAATGGTTAGTCTTACATGTAGCCTTAGCCTGCAAAGGTTGTCAAAACAGAGACACGAGACTGAGCGGCTTGGAGGAAAGACATTTACCTCTCAATGTCCTGCAGGTTGGAATTGGGGATAACCAGTCAGCAGGGCTGGCCTCCCTCCTGGGTGTGTAGACGGCCGTCTCCTCCCTGCTTGCTCACGTGGTCGTCCGCCCGTGTGGGTCTGAGTCCTGACCTCCTTTTCTTATAAGGACCCTAGTCCTGTGGGGTCAGGGACCACCCCCCGACCAGTGACCTCATCTGACCTTCATCCGCCTTTTAAAGACTGTTCCCTCCAAATAAAGCACATTCTGAGGTCCTGGGGGGTCGGGGCGTTAGCACGTGAATGGTGCTGGGGGTGGGAACACGATTTCCTCTGTAGCATATCACCTGGGTTAGGCTATAGTGCCCGGGAGCTTAATCTAACGCTAGTTTGCATGAGGCTGTGAAGGTCTTTGGGCGGTGTGGTTAGCATCCACAATCAGCAGGCTGTAAGAAAAGTAGCTGAGTGGGGAGACATAAACTGGGAGATTGGGATGAACATGGACACACCAATATGTGTAAAATGGATGACTAATTAGGACCTCTCTACTCAGGGATCTGTGATGACCTCCGTGGGAAGAGAATCTAATAGACTGCATACATGTATATGCATAATTGGATCACTTGGCCATACACTCGGAAGTAACAGAACATCGTGCATCAACTATAGCTCCAACATGAGAGAAAAAAGAAAGACAAAACAAAAATAGAATCACAAATGTAGAAAATAAACTTAGGGTTATCAGGGGCGGAGAGGAAGGATATATCTATCGGAAGATTGGGACTGACAGGCTCACACCATTGTATATAAAATAGACAGCTAATAAGGACCTAAGGTATGGCAGAGGGAACCCTTCTCAATATTCCGTAATGACCTACATGGGGAAAGACTCTAAAAAAGGAGCATATACATGTATGAAAGGGAAAGTCACTCAGTTGTGCCCGGCTCTTTACAACCCCATGGACTTTACAGTCCCTGGGATTCTCCAGGCCAGGATACTGGAGTGGGTAGCCATTCCCTTCTCCAGGGGGATCTCCCCAACTGAAGAATTGAACCCAGGTCTCCTGCATTGCAGGCGGATTCTTTACCAGCTGAGTCACCAGGGAAGCCCAAGAATACTGGAGTGGGTAGCCCATCCCTTCTCCAGCGGATCTTCCCCAACCCAGGAATTGACCAGGGGTCTCCTGCATTTACAGGCCAATTCTTTACCAACTGAGCTATCAGGGAAGTCCATATACAGGTATACGTATAACTGAATCACTTCGTGTACCCCTGAAACCAACACAACATTGTACATCAACTATACTCCAATAAAAGCTAAAAAAAAAAAAAAAAAAGTAGCTTGTCCTTCATAATGAAAAAGGGGCCTTTCCTGGTTAGATGAAAAGTCTTTATATCAGAACTGAGATTTCCCACCAAAACAGAAAAAGAAATTCTGTCTCAGGACTAAAACATCAACTCCCGCCTAACTTTTAAGTCTGTTACAGATTTCGAATGTGAAGGTACTCTCCCCTCCACCACGCAAATCCTGGGAGCCAGTTCCTTGAAATAAACCATATGTGTGATTTATCAAAAAAAAGAAAGTGAATCCAACACACTGCATAATAAACTTGTTCATAATATAAATATATGTAAATTCAGGAGATGCAAGAGGCATGGATCAAGAAGGTCCCCTGGAGGAGGAAATGGCAACCTGTTCCAGTACACTTCCTGGAGAATCCCATGGACAGAGGAGCCTGTTGGGGTACCCAGTCCGTGGGGTCGCCCAGAGCTGGACATGACTGAGCGACTGAACACAGCATCCATCCACACACAGCGTCCCGGGTATTCTGGAGCGTGTAAAGTGAAAGTGTTGGTGGCTTCGTCTGGTGAGTGATAGGCATACAAATCTTTAGCTAGATGGATAGAGCTCCTGCATATATAGAAGCCACGTATTACAGAAGGTGCAGATCAAGGTGGCCTTGGGGGTGGTTCCCTCTCCAGCCTGGGAAGGAAGAGCGAGTTCCAGACCTCTCTCTCGGCCTTGTGCGTGGACATCTTGTCCCTCTGTTTTCTTCACCCGGCCTTCTCCCTGGGTATGTGCCTCTGATCCAAATTTCCCCCTTTCCGAAGGACACCAGGCTATCAGATCGGCCCCCACTGGCATGGATTCATCCCAACTCATCTGCCTCTTCAAATAAGGTCCCATGTCGAGATGCCGAGAGTGATGACTTCAAACCATAAATGGGAGGGTCATGGTTCAACACGGACCAGGACGGGCGGTGGTCCTTTCTTATTAGCACCAAGTAAACATGCCCTCCTGTTCCTTTGGATGTGTGTGTGTATGTGTGTGTGTGTGTGTGTGTGTGCGTGCGTGCGTGTGTGGCTAAAAGCTGAAAGGCAAACGGGGCACAGAGAGAGGCTTCTTTGAGCTGCTCCTGGTGCTCAGAAAGGACGACGCCTTTGAAACAATGTGCAAAGCGTTTTACAATTCCAAAGGGCTGTTCCCAAAACCACAAAAGACAGCGTGCAGCCTTCAAACTAAGCAGAGGGTGGGAGGGAGAATTCTGAGCCGGTTATGAGATGAGGGGGCATGTCAGGACAAGGTGAGAGGCCTCTTCTGAGAAGAGGTATTAACACGGAGAGGGCGCCTTCGCCCGACAGTAGACGTTGAGCATGGGAAAATAGCAGAGGAGGGCACAGGGCAGGAAGCTGGGTTTTTGCACACCCGATCCTTGTCACCTTGGCCACTGCAGGCCTTTGGAAGAGGTTTTCAGAAATCTTTCTGGTTTGCGTCTCGACTTTTCATACAATTCAGGGTGCCGACTCGGGTGACACGTTCTATTAACTGGCCACTCAAAGTTCTCCTAATGGAAAAGGTCTGCAGCTCACATCTGTGGTAAATGAACAGCTCGTTTCCGTTTCTTTTTTCCTTTTTGCAAATTTGCAGCAGGACAAGTTAAAAACTACTATGAGATATGATTGAACTATGAAAGTTCTGCCGCCTGATGGCTCAGCGGTAGAGAATCTGCCTGCCAAGCAGGAGACGCAAGTTTGATCCCTGGGTGGGCAAGATGCCCTGGAGGAGGGCATGGCAACCCACTCCGGTATTCTTGCCTGGAGAATCCCCATGGGCAGAGAAGCCTGGCAGGCTACAGTCCATGGGGATGCAAAGAGTTAGACATGACTGAATCGACTTGGCCCACATGCAGGCATATAAATATATATCTCTCCATACATGGAAGTGAAAATGTTGCTCAGTCGAGTCTGACTCTTTGCGACCCCATGGACTATACAGTTCGTGGAATTCTCTAGGCCAGAATCCTGGAGTGGGCAGCCTTTCCCTTCTCCAGGGGATCTTCCCAATCCTGGGAACCAACTCAGGTCTCCCACATTGTAGGTGGATTCTTTACCAGCTGAGCCACCAGGGAAGCCCATACGTACATATCTGTAATTTTTATTTCTTGGCTGCAACACATAACATGTGGGATATTAATTCTGTGCCCAAGGATCGAACCTGTGCCCCTGGCATTAAAAGCATGGAATCTTAACCACTGGACCATCAGGGAAGTCTGTTTATTTAAGATCTGTCCCAAAGGGGTTTTCCTTACAAACAGAGGGGAGTATTTCCCACATTTTATAAATTCAATTTGATGAGTACAATAGAATAGCATCTGTTTCTCTTATTTCAAAAATAGTTTCAAATATTCCTTTGGCCACGCTGGATCTTAGTCTCTAGTCTCACTACAAAGGATTTCTGGCCTGCATTCGAGCATGCAGGGTCAAGACTTTGGGCATGGAGTTCCCCGACCAGAGATTGAACCTGAGTCCCCGCCGCACTGGGAGCTTGGAGTCTTACCCACTGGACCACTGGGGGAGGTCCCCATCTCTTTCTTTCTTTTTTATTTTTGGATGATGAACATAAGTTTATTTATTTATTTCTTGATCTTTAACTTTTTTTTTTTTACTTCATTTATTTTAATTGGAGGCTAATTACTTTACATTATTGTAGTGTTTTTTGCCACACACTGACATGAATCAGCCATGGGTGTACATGTCTATCCCATCCTGAATCTCGCTCCCACCTACCCCCCCATCCCATCCCTCAGGGTCATCCCAGTGCACCAGCCCTGAGCGCCCTGTCTCATGCATCCAACCTGGACTGGCGATCTGTTTCACATATGGTAATAGACATGTTTCAGTGCTATTCTCTCAGATCATCCCACCCTCACCTCCTCCCACAGAGTCCAAAAGACTGTTCTATACATCTGTGTCCCTTTTGCTGTCTCGCATACAGGGTCATCATTACCATCTTTCTAAATTCCATATATATGCATTAATATACTGTATTGGTGTTTTTCTTTCTGACTTACTTTGCTGTATATAACAGGCTCCAGTTTCACCCACCTCATTAGAACTGATTCAAATGCATTCTTTTTAATGGCTGAGTAATACTCCATTGTGTATATGTACCACAGCGTTCTTATCCATTCGTCTGCTGATGGACATCTAGGTTGTTTCCATGTCCTGGCTATTATAAACAGTGCTGTGATGAACATTGGGGCACATGTGTCTCTTTCAATTCTAGTTTCCTCGGTGTGTATGCCCAGCAGTGGGATTGCTGGGTCATAAGGCAGTTCTATTTCCAGTTTTTTAAGGAATCTCCACACTGTTCTCCATAGTGGCTGTACTAGTTTGCATTCCCACCAACAGTGTAAGAGGGTTCCCTTTTCTCCACACCCTCTCCTGCATTTATTGCTTGTAGACTTTTGGATCGCAGCCATTCTGACTGGTGTGAAATGGTACCTTACTGTGGATTTGATTGGTGTTTCTCTGATAATGAGTGATGTTGAGCATCTTTTCCTGTGTTTGTTAGCCATCCGTATGTCTTTGGAGAAATGTCTGTTTAGTTCTTTGGCCCATTTTTGGTTGGGTCCTTTATTTTTCTGGAATTGAGCTGCAGGAGTTAGTCACGGGCTCACAGCTATATTTTTCTGCGATCACATCTATTTAAGATATGTCCCGAAGGGCTTTCCTCACGGGCAGATGGAGTATTTCCCGTATTTTCTAAATTCAAGAACAACAGAAGTGGCAAAGTACCACTTGCAGCCCCAAAGCAGAAACAAATGCCAAGATGCATGAACTCGGAAGAGAAGAAAGCAGACTGGCTTACCAAACGGGGTAAAATTCAGCAAGTAGTTCCCCTTTTCTGCAGGGTATCCCACTTAAATACAAAGTCAATTTGCTTATTCCGGGGCAGGGGGCATTTTCTCAAATGGACAGAAAGAATTCTCTGGCTGAACGCACCAGGGTGACTTTCCCGACTGTAGGAGCTTGTGGGCTCCACCAGGCCTATTGTTCGTTCCAACTACCAAGCCCTGGGACAGCCGGTACTGCTGTGGGGAATTTCGCAGGGACGGTCGGCAGGACTAGGGTGTCCCGACAGCTGCTAAGGCTTTCCCCGGAAATTCCCCCAAATTCCCGCAAGCAGCCAGGCCCCCTCGGCTGGTTTCACCAGCATTTGTTAGCGACTCCAAGCTCGCCACACGACAGGCCGACTCCTCGAGAGACGAGGTGTCCAGGCACGGAATCGTAGATGTATTTGTAGACTGCGGAGATGGTGGACTTGGGTATGTTCCCAAAAACTGTCTTTCTCCAGTTAGCATTTGGCTTAAAGAAAAAAAAAAAATTTTTTTTTTTTTTGCTGTGCACCACTACAATATTGCTTCTGTTGCTTATGCTCTGTTTTCGCTTGTTTGTTTGTTTACTTGTTTTGGCAGTAAGACATTGAGATCTTAGCTCACTCACCAAGATGGAAACTACACACCCTGAATTACAGTGTTAGCTGTTCAGTCATATCTGATTCTTTCCAACCCCATGGACGGTAGCCCTCCAGGCTCCTCTGTCCATGGGATCCTCCAGGCCAGAATACTGGAGAGGGTTGCCATTTCCTTCTCCAGGGGATCTTCCCACCCCAGGGATCGAACCCACATTTGATGCATTGCACATGGATTCTTTACCTTTTGAGTCATTGGGGTTTTCCTAATCACTGAATTTAAGTAAATTCAACTGGAAAGAATTAGCATCCACCCTTGGCAAGGTTTCAGCGATAAAAAACATGCTTTGATTTAAAGACTTGCATGATTCCATGGAAATAATCTTGAGCATGTGCTTTCCTGGTGGCTCAGCTGGTAAAGACCACCTGCAATGTGGGAGACCTCGGTTCGATCCCTGGGTTGGGATGATCTCCTGGAGAAGGCAATGGGAACCCACGCCACCATTCTTGCCTGGAGAATCTCATGGATGGAGGAGTCAGGTGGGCTGCAGTCCCTGCCAAGTTGCTTCAATTGTATCCAACTCTTTGCAACCCCATGGACTGTAGCCTGCCAGGCTCCTCTGTCCATGGGATTCTCCAGGCAAGAATACTGGAGTGGGTAGCCATGCCCTTCTCCAGGGGATCTTCCCGACCCAGGCATCAAGTCTGGGACTCGTGAATCACACAGGTACATTCTTTACGGTCTGAGCCACTGTGGAAGCCCCCTGCGTTAGAGGGTGAGGTCTTCACCACTGAACTGCCAGGGAAGCCTCCCGAGTCTTTCACACTAAAAGAGGGGAGGGTAAGACCTTACTTCAGGCC
Organism: Ovis canadensis; assembly: GCF_042477335.2. Classification (NCBI taxonomy): domain Eukaryota; kingdom Metazoa; phylum Chordata; class Mammalia; order Artiodactyla; family Bovidae; genus Ovis; species Ovis canadensis. The sequence continues at coordinate 4,055,839 of NC_091271.1, forward strand.
AGACTCCACAGGGGACATGTTAATCTCTCCCTTCCTGCAGTCATTCACAAGTGGCCCTGGGCAGGACCTTTATCTTGAGCTCAGTAGCAGTATTTTTTACCTTAATGCTCATTACCCGGGTGGCAGGGTTCCCAGAGATGGGCTATTGTGATCAACCCTTTACCGCTGGACTTGGAACACAAGGTTCTTCCCTGTTACACTCCGTCTGGGTGATGTCACTCAGCGTGATGGCCTCGGGGTTCATCGGTGTGGTCACATACGGCAGGACCTCCTTCTCTTTAAGGCTGCTTACCCTCCTGAGGTCGGATATGCTGCTTTTCATTATTTGTGCATCCTTGGTTTTTCCGTGTGTCAGTGGACAGCTGTGTGTGGCTTGCACACCTGGGTTGTTCTGGATAACGGCACAGTGGACACAGGAGCATGCATTTCTCCTGGAGGTCCTGGTGTGCCTTTCTCTGGATTCACACTCAGAAATGGTAGTAAAGAGAACAGCTTTAGCTCAGCACTAGTGGTAAAGAACTCGCCTGCCAATACAGGAGACAGAATTTCTGTTTTCTCGGATATTTCCCAAGTATATAGAATGCACACATGTTACTAAACTTCTGCTTGTTTCCGTCTTGTTAATCTAATCTTATGGGCTTCCCTGGGGGCTCAGAATCTTCCTGCCAAGCAGGAGATGCGGGTTTCATTCCTGGGTCGGGAAGATCCCCTGGAGGAGGGCATGGCAACTCACTCCAGTATTCTTGCCTGGAGAATCCCATGGACAGAGGAGCCTGCTGGGCTACAGTCCATGGGATCGCAGAGAGTTTGACACGACTGAGCGACTAACACACGTTTATCGGGCCGCACACTGCCGTATGTAAAACAGACAGCAGGTGGGAACTTGCTGTGTGACTCTGGAAGCTCAAACGGGGGCTCTGTGATAATGTAGAGGGTTAGTAGAGGGTTCAGGAGGGAGGGGACATGTGTACCCCTGCTGCTGATTCACGCTGATGTATGGCAGAAACCAACGCAATACTGTAAAGCAAGTATCCTTCAATGTAACACCAATAAATTAAATGCAGAAAATTTCTCTGGGAGTCTCCCAGTGTCCTGCTCAGAAGCTATCGTCTGCCAGCAGCTGTTGCTCCTTGGCGTCGTGTTCACCATGAAACTCGCCTCCTGTGTGATGTGAGGTCCCCACTCCCACCAGCAGAGTCAGTGTTCCCGTAACATTAATGTTAAGGGACACAGTGGAAGCTTTTCCCCATCATCTCCTAAAAGGGAATGGCGGCCACAAAACGGCTACATTGATTAGCTCCTGCCTGACGGCTGGCTGAAAAAAGAAACCAGGCTAGAGATTTGGACGAGGCTAGAGACTCTCACACAGAGTGAAGTCAGTCCGAAACAGAAAAAGAAATATCCTATATGAACACATATATGTGGAATCTGAAAAAAAACAAACTGGTATCGATGATCTTATTTCCGAAGCAGAAATAGACACGCAGACACAGAGAGCCAAGGGGTGAATTAGGAGACTCGGACTGACATATATCAACTATTGATACTAGGCATAAAACAGGTTGGAGGAGGAAATGGCAACCCCCTCCAGGATTCTTGCCTGGAGAATCCCGTGGACAGAGGAGCCTGGCGGGCTGCAGTCCATGGGGTCTCAAGAGTCAGTGGTTTAGCGACGAAACTGCCACCATCACCACCTCCGTAAAATAGGTAACTCATGAAAACCTTCTATACTGCGCAGGGATCTCTGCTCTACGCTCTGTGGTGATCTCAGTGGGAAGGAAAGACAATGAAGAGGGGATATGTGTATATACAAAGCTGGTTCACTTTGCAGTACAGCAAAAACAACATTGTAAAGCAACTATACTCCAAAAAGGAAAAGAAAAAAAGTACCATAAAGAAGGAAAGAAATCAGGCTTGTCTCCAAAGAAAGCAGGCTTCGGGAGAGGAAAAAACACAGGCAGGACAAAATAAAATTGAAAGCTGCCCTGATGTTTATAGGTGCCCATCAGTCCTGAATATTCATCGGACGGACTGATGCTGAAGGGAAACTCCAATCCTTTGGCCACCTGGGGGGAAGAATTGACTCACTGGAAAAGACCCTGATGCTGGGAGAGATTGAAGGAGAGAGGAGAAGGGGAAGGCAGAGGATGAGATGGTTGGATGGCATCACCGACTCAATGGACATGAGTTTGAGCAAGCTCTGGGAGATAGTGAAGGACAGGGAAGCCTGGCGTGCTGCACTCCATGGGGTCCCAGAGACTGGGACACGCCTGAGCAACTGAACTGAAGCGACCTTATCTTGAAAACAGTGACTGACAGGAAGGTAGAAAAACTTTGCAAACCGGAGCATGAAAGCAAGAGAAGACAGAGCCTGTGGACCCCAAACGGGTGACGAGAACCCCTTTTGGAAATGACGGCCAGTCTGAGTCAGCAACGCTTCCTTCTGACAGTGACTCCCAAGCTCAAAATGAAGACTTGAGAACTAGATGACTTTTGCTCTGCCGTTGTCAGATATGAAAGGCTATGGCAGAGATAACCCTCTGCAAGGCCGCTCTCGTCCACGAAGGGGAAGCACCTCCGGTTGCTTACTGAGCTCTAGTGGGTTACAAAGAAGCGAGATGGGCATGATTAATTTAATTCTTTCCTCGGCTGCTTTTCACACCGCAGAAATGATTCTAAAAATAGCCTACAGAATTACGTAACTTCCTTTGCCGTGATACTCTTGATTTCTTTCTTTCCTTGTTTTTCTCTTTTCTTTTCTTCTTTTTTCCCCTCGTTTTAAAAGAACTTCTAGACAGATCCACCATAAGCGGCTGTGCCTGGAAGCGATTTAAAAGGTATTTATCTCAGTGGATCCTTCTTCCTCATTAAAGTTCTAGCATTCCACTACTCCTGGGAATGATGATTTAATCTCTGCAGTCTTGCTGGTGCCTGTTGAAGCAGTGGGTTAAGTTGCAAAATGCGTGTTTGGGCGTCTAGAGCTCTCACTGTGAGATGTAAATGTTTCCACTTCGTTTCCACAGCCCAGATTCTCCAAGACAATTAAAAAAAAAAAAAAACCAACAAGGTGGGATGGGAGCCGACAGTGAGGTTGTCGTGTTGAGGATGCTTTAGACCAAGCTGGGTTCACAGAAGAAGGCAAACTGCTGCGGGCAAAGCACCGCCCCCCAGGCTAATAGGGTTTGAGAATTTTGGAAGGACTACTCTCTTGTAAGTCTCCTCTTTAATACCCATCCATATTAAATCCAGACTTTGGGGGCACCAAACGACTTGGAAATCAAGACAGAACTTCCTTCACCATGGTTCATTTTATTTCAAAAGGGTTTTTTTTTTTTTTCTTTCATTCCTTTAATGAAAGCAAAGTACTCAAACGCATCTTATTACGACAAGGCAATCTCAAATTGCCATTCAAATATACTCCGAGGTACACTGTAACTGTGGATCTGAGTCATTAATAGAACCAGAATGGGCTGAAAAAGGCAACGAGAAACCCCCCAGGAGTACTTTGAGAGTTACAAACAAGATAATTTACCTTCTCTTATTTTTTGGTGGTAGGAGGCCATTGGATCCATCCTGAAATCCTTTTAAACTCTCCATGAAATGCTCAAGTGAAAACAGGGCTTTAGTTCGTAGACAGCAGATTTATGATTTCTGTGTTTGCTCAGTCTGACTTATCATTGGAATTAAATAATTCAATGGAATGTATTCGGTTTGGTGAGAATAAAAAAAAAAAAAAATAGATGGGAATAAAATCAGGCTCAGGGTTTGAAATCTGTCTTTCCTAACGCTGTAGGCTCTAAAGTCCCTGAGCAGGTCTTGCAGAGGGTTTTGTAATAAAGAAAAAAGAAGATTCCCATCTATATTTAATGTTTGTTTTTAATGTAAATTCATTGAGGGCAGAACTGGATCTTCTTTCATTGATTAAAAAACCAGATTACTGTCTTGTTCCTTCTTGAGCAAACCGTGAGAGCAATCGAATTATGTTCACCCAGGTACACACAATTCATTCAAATTTCAGTGTTAGGGGTTAGATGAAAGGGGGGCGGGTATCTTGTACTTACTCATCTATGAGCAAAACAATCTAAGTCTCATCTTGAAGAACATGTATTCCAGCGTGATGTACATGTGGAAAGACCCTGGATATCACTGAAAAATTTGGCCACACTGATTCAGCGCAAAAGCTGACAACATGCGGAAAGCCATCTGGTTTCAATTCTTCTTGTAAGTATAGAAAGATGGGGATTTCACTATCAAATTCCTGTTCGTCTTATAACTGGGAGTGACGCTGGAACTTAGATTAAGGTAGCACCCTGTCCAAGGCTTTCCTGGTGGCTCAGCTGGTAGAGAATCTGCCTGCAATGTGGGAGACCTGGGTTTGATCCCTGGGTCAGGAGGATCCCTGGAAGAAGGGAATGGCTGCCAACTTCAGTATTTTAGCCTGGAGAATTCCATGGACGCTATCCATGGGGTCACAGAGAGTCAGACACAACTGAGCCACATCCATACTTTCACTGGCAGCTCTGGTGTAACCATTACAAGTTACGCTGCAGAATTGTGTTCCTGACACACAATGAATTCAAAGGGAAACGTTAAGGGTCAGAACATTTGAAACTCTTTCAAAAATCAGGGCCAGTTTTCTATGTGTTTAATCTGCAGAGTCTATTACCACACTTGGCATAAATGATGTTCTCAGTATACAGCTGGTCCTTGAACAACACAGATTTGAACTCTGGGAGTTCAATTTTATATATATATAGTATGTTTTTTTTAAGCGCTTCCCTCATAGCTCAGTCAGTAAAGAATCTGCCTGCAATGCAGGAGACCTGGGTTTAATCTCTGGGTTGGGAAGATCCCCTAGAGAAGGAAATGGCAACCCCCTCCAGTATTCTTGCCTGGAGAATCCCATGGACAGAGGAGCCCGATCCATGAGGTTGCAAAGAGTCAGACATGACTGAGCGATTTTCACTTTGTTAAAAAAAACAATAAGTATTGGGTTGCCCCCAAAGTCTGTAAGATGTTATGGAACAACCCAAACAAAGTTTTTGGGCAACTCAGTGCTAAAGTTCCAAGTAATACAAAGTTGCTTGAATTCCAGGATGCAGACAGAAAATGCAGAGGTTTAATTCTTCTATGTTATACGGAGAGTCTCAGCTGTGCAGGCCACTGCCCCTAACCCTTCACATTGTTCCAGGACCAACTGAATATTTATCTGCCAGAGGAGTGAATGAATGATTCTGGTGAAAATCGCTCAGTCGCATCCGACTCTTTGAGGCCCCATGGACTATACAGCCCGTGGAATTCTCCAGGCCAGAAGACTGGAGTGGGTAGCCTTTCCCTTCTCCAGGGTATCTTCCCAACCCAGGGGTTGATCCCAGGTCTCCCGCACTGCAAGCAGATTGATAAGACGATTGAAAGGATGATTCTAACCTATACACAAAACTCTATGCCCTGCAATTTGAGAGGCAACTTAGTCATTAAGACCAGAGACACAAAGAGTTCTCCATCTCTACTGAAATCCCCCCTCACAGCAGAGAGCTTATCGCCTGTGGCCTCTCTGAATGAGAGTAATAAAAATAAGCAAAACAACAGGCTGCATGGATACAATGCCCCAGATTCATTTTGTTTTCCAGAGAACCATGATGGAGGGTTTGAGACAGTTGATTAATACTGCTCAATACTGATTAAGAAATGGGAACCCTCCCACACTGCTGGTGGGAATGAAAATTAGTACAACCTCGATGAAGATAATATGGACATTCCTTAAAAAAAAAAAAAAACTGAAAACAGAACTGCCATATGACCCAGCAATTTCACTCCTCGGCATATATCTGGAGAAAACTGTAATCCAAAAATGATATATACACACCAGTGTTCAATGAAGCACAGTTTACAAGAGCCAAGACATGGAGTCAACCTAAGTGTGCATTGTCAGAGGAACAGATAAAGAAGGGATGGTCTATATATAGAAGGGAATATTACACAGCTGTAAAAATGAATGAAATCATGCCATTGGCAGCAACCCCGATGGTCCTAGAGATTATTGTCCTAGTGAAGTAAGTCAGGCAGCGAAAGACAAACAGCACAATATATCACTCATATGTGGAATCTTATTTTTTTAAAAACGTATACAAATGACTGTATTTACAGAACAGAACCGATACTGAAAACGATTTGATTTACAGACAAACTGATACTGTAAACTTAGGATTACCAAAGAGGAAGGAAGGGATAAATCAGAAGTTTAGCATGAATATACCCACACTACTATATATAAAATTGATAACCAATAATAAGGACCTACTTAGCACTGGGAACTCTGCTCAATATTTGTCAATGACCTATATGAGAAAAGAATCATATATATATATATATATGATATATATATATATATTTGTTATATATATATATATATATATATATATATATATTTGTTGGAAGAAAAGTTATGACCAACCTAGATAGCATATTGAAAACCAGAGATATTACTTTGCCAATAAAGGTCCGTCTAGTCAAGGTTATGGTTTTTCCAGTGGTCATGTATGGATGTGAGAGTTGGACTGTGAAGAAAGCTGAGCACCGAAGAATTGATGCTTTTGAAGTGTGGTGTTGGAGAAGACTCTTGAGAGTCCCTTGGACTGCAAGGAGATCCAGCCAGTCCTTTCTAAAGGAGCTCAGTCCTCGGTGTTTATTGGGAGGAATGATGCTAAAGCTGAAACTCCAGTCCTTTGGCCACCTGCTATGAAGAACTGACTCATTTGAAAAGACCTTGATGCTGGGAGAGATTGAAGGCAGGAAGACAAGGGGACAACAGAGGGTGAGATGGTTGGATGGCATCACTGACTCGATGGACATGAGTTTGGGTGAGCTCCGGGAGTTGGTGATGGACAGGGAGGCCTGGCGTGCTGCAGTCCATGGGATCGCAAAGAGTCAGACACGACTGAGCGACTGAACTAACTGAACTGAAATGAACTGAACTGAACTGATGAAGCCTGGTCCTGGTCCTGAAGCTAAATCTTTTTTTTTTTTTTTCCAGAGATCATGAATCCAACACTGTTCACCGTAAGCTATCATTACCACAATAAATAAAAACACACACATAAATGTTTAAAATCTGCTGCTCCTTAATACTTGTGGGGAGAAAGAAAGAGAATCAGATCACGTTGCTCAAGGTCCTGGGATGTGGAGAACAAAATCTGGTGCGTTCCACGGAGCGTCTTTATTGCCTACTCTGGTTAATTAACTCTCTGTGAAGTTCAACTAGGTTGCACCGTCCCAATAAGGAAGCTGAGAGTGAAGAAGCTTAAGCGCGTTGGCAGTTTCAAGTACTTGATAAATGGAAGCAGCGATGCTGTAACCCTTATCTTCCATGCCCAGGTCCAGAGCTGTTCCCTCTCTCCTGATACCCGTTGAGTGGACATGAATTTGTTCATGCTACAGTTGTCTTCGTTGGAGAGATTTCTCTGGCATCAGGGAGCGTTTGGCAACAAGTTGACATGCTTTGCAGAATGCAAAGCCATTTGTTTCCAATGCGTGACTTCTCCCTTCTTTCCTTATTGAAGTGATCCTTCCCATAACTCATTCAAGATCATCCCCTGTGTTCAGGGTTTATACTGAAGTGAGTCAAGAACAGTGAGCAGACTTCTCTGTGCTCTCTGAGAGAGACGGTGGCATGGCCCAAACTTAATGTACCTTTGTGACCTCACAGTTTGTGCGAGCTCAGAACCAGATGGATTCTCCTTGCAGAGGTTGGTGAGGCTTCCTCCAGAGGAGCCTGGCTGGGCTGAGACCTCATCTAAAGGACTGACTGGGGAAGAACACACTCCTAGGCGGGTCACTGCAAGATTTTTAAAGACGTCTGTAAGATCTTTTATTAAAAGATTTTTAAAGGCTTCTATAAGATCTTTTTAAGATTGCTTACTGTTTTAGCATTCAGATCAGTTCAGTCTCTCAGCCGTGTCTGACCCTTTGTGACCCCATGGACTGCAACACGCCAGGCTTCCCTGTCCTTCACCATCTCCCAGAGCTCGCTCAAACCCATGTCCATTGAGTCCGTGATGCCATCCAACCATCTCATCGTCTGTCGTCCCCTTCTCCTCCTGCCCTCAGTCTTTCCCAGCATTAGGGTCTTTTTCAGTGAGTCAGTTCTTCTCATCAGGTGGCCAAAGGATTGGAGTTTCAGCTTCAACATCAGTCCTTCCAATGAAGATTCAGGACTGGTTTAGACTGGTTTGCTGTTAAAGGGCTTCCCTGGTGCCTCAGACAGTCAAGAACCTGCCTGAATTGTGACATACCCGGGGTCTGATCCCTGGATCAGGAAAATTCCCCTGGAGAAGAGAATGGCCACCCACTTCAGTATTCTTGCCTGGAGCATTCCAATGGACAGGGAGCCTGGTGGGCTAAATAGTCCACAGGGTCACAAAGAGTCGGACGCAACTCAGAGACGAACACTTTCAGTTTCACTTACTGGCAAAAGTGTTTAAATTAATTGTGCCCTTGGTTACATGTTGAAAAATAGAGCTAAGGTTTTAAGGGATGACCAAGAGATTGTACTTCCTTTGTGCTTTTGTTGTGGGAAAGAGTAGATGAAGATGAAACAGCAAAGGCATAGCCAAGAATCAAGTTGTACAATTAAGGGCTGATATTTTCTCAATGAGAACAAGAAGCAGGTCTCAATAATAAAGAACAAAAACGTAGGTCTCTGCCTCGTCCTACTCTGACAGTTAATTTCTGATACCTTGAGACACACACTGATAATATATAGCACCCTCTGCATTCAGCAGTCACACGTGCCCCTCTGCCACTGTAGGTTTTGTGGTCTCATTTCTACCCTCCACTAAATATATCCAGGGACTCTGGAACTCCTGGGTGGCGTGAGCGACACACAGACCCTTCCTGCACCATGAGTGTGTGAGTGTGTCCGAGCATTCAATTTCTCAATTCAGTCTCTGAGCTCATCAAGAGAAATAGGCAGGACATGCGAACCAATGTAATATCGCTTTCTCCAAACTCAACTTTGGAGTTTTGGACTCAAAGCTTTGTCAGGGTGCAAGTAGATCAACCCTGAATATTCACTGGAAGGAGTGATGTTCAAGCTGAAACTCCAATCCTTTGGCCACCTGATGAGAAGAACTGACTCATTGGAAAAGACCCTGATGCTGGGAAAGATTGAAGGTGGGAGCAGAAGGGGACAACGGAGGATGAGATGGTTGGATGGCATCACCGACTCAATGGACATGACTTTGAGCCAATAGTGAAGGACAGGGAAGCCTGGTGTGCTGCAGTCCATGGGGTCCCAAAGAATCGGACACAACTCAGCAGCTGAACAACAATAACCAAAGCAGCAACAAAGAGTTGTTCAACTCTAGAAAATTGCTTGGTTGTGAAAACCCTTCCACTTTATCCACCTATTGTTTTTGTAGGTCTTCTTTAAAGAATCATGAAATCAGAACAGTATCTGAGTGGCTAGAAATGGCATAAAATAACAGATAGCCAAGTAGACAAAATTTTAATCAAATCTTTTGGTGTTTGGAAAGGAAAACAAATGGTAAATCATTTAAAGGTTTTTAAAAAAAAAAAAACATTTAGATGTAAACTGTTCTCTTCAGAGACCATCCATATTTAATTTTCATGTTTTATAAAACAGAACCATGTTGTAATTAGTGATACAAACACGCATGAAAACAGTTTTCGTGTGGAGCAATTCAAATTCATTTGGCTTGCTGATGGTGCATTACAGGCTTATAAACCCCCCTAGTTCTTGGCACAAAGAGGGAATGGACTTTTCTTAGAGGGGATTTTTTGGACATAGCTGAAAACTATGGAAATTCTTATACGCCTTGAGTGAATTCCTACAGGGCAGGTATTATAATGCTTAGAGTAGCAAGATTTGACTCTTTTCCTTAAGTAGTAATATGAAAACAGTTTTCACCAATTAGACTGCCCTTACCAAGTTAAATGCATGTACCTAACATACCTATGCTGAAAAAGACCGCAAATATATATATTAATATGTAACGAGTCGGACACAATTGAGCAACTAACACACATCACCTTGGGGCTTCCCTGGTGGCTCAGAAGGTAGAGAAGCCACCTGCAATTTGGAAGACCCAGGTTCGATCCCTGGATTGAGAAGGTCCTCTGGAGAAGGGAATGGGCAACCCACTCCAGTGTTCTTGCCTGGAGAATCCCACAGACAGTGGAGCCTGGTGGGCTACAGTCCATGGGGTCCTGAAAGCTGGACACAACTGAGCAACGGACACCCACATATATTAATATGCAAGTGTCTGTGCATAGCAGAAGCTGGTGAGAGGCTGTGTCTACTGGTCTTCATGGGAGCACACTGAGGCCTTGTATTCAAGAGATGCAGAGAGCTTCGCTTGCAGTGCTGATGTTCAAAATCTTTGTTCATGGGCTGCCACACCAGTATGGTTGGGGAGATTGCTCATAAACACAGATCTCCAAGCAACTCGTAAAAGTGGAATCATGCTGTGTATGTCCTTTTGGGACTGACTTAGCAAAACACCCCCAAGCTTCACGCATATTGTAGCACATGTCAGAATCTCCTTGCTTTTTAAGACTGAATTATAGTCCACTGTGGGCTTCCCAGCTGGCTCAATGATAAAGAAGTTGTCTGTCAGTGTAGGAGACGGGGGTTCGATCCTTGGGTTGGGATGATCCCCTGGAGGAGGAAATGGCAACCCACTCCAGTATTCTTGCCTGCAGAATCCCATGGACAGAGGAGCCTGGTCCATGAGGTTGCAAAGAGTCAGACATGACTTAGGGACTAAAACAGCAACATTCCATTGTCTTTGTAAACCAAATGTGATTCTGCATTCATCTGTCAATACACACTTGGGTTTCTTCCACCTTCCGGCTACTGTAAATAATGTTGCTATGAACACGGATATGCAAATATTCTGCTTGACATTCTTTTAAGGGTATACTCACAGGTGGAATTCCTGGATCACGTACAACTTTTACCAACTCCCCACTGCCCCCTCCACCCCGCAAAAAACAGCAGAATCTCAAGTTCATATGAGACTTGCTTCAAGTTTTTATTGCAACAAAATCCTTGCTGTGATTCCCGTGCACGTGATCATACAAGAAGCTGCGTGGAGAGAAAAAGGGCAGACATATTTGCATCCAGGGAGAGTCAACGTTGGTTGGGTCGAGTCCCTGAGCAGTGGAGCTCTGATACAACAACTGGTGTTAATCACACTCACCGATACTCAGAGGAAGTCATACCATCACGTGACCCATCAATTCTTCAGTGGTGTTGGGACAAAGACACTTGGGTTTGGGGTGCTTTATTAGTGAAGAATCGAAGCAGAGTTTGGGAGCTCAGAGTCGTAACCACTGGGCCACCAGGGAAGCCCCCAGCTATTACATAAATTACTTTAAATTCAAATTATTAATCAGTGTGCCAGGTTATATGAGTGTGGGTCTAAAAGCAGACATTTACACACAAACGAAATCCTATTTCCCCTTGCCCTCCCATATTTTAGCTGACCTGGCACTTTGTCTGAATGCATTTTTACCCTCCTTACCCACCCTGATGCTAGGAAAGACTGAGGTCAGGAGGAGAAGGGGGAGACAGAGGGTGAGATGTTGGATGGCATCACTGACTCAATGGACATGAGTTTTGAGCAAACTCTACTATATAGTGACGGACAGGGATGCTTGGCGCATTGCAGTCCATGGGGTTGCAAAGAGTCAGACACGACTGAGCAGCAACAACACACGCCTTCTCCAAGAGAACCAAAGAGAAACACGTGACTCTTTTGAAAGTTCTGGAACTTGGCATTCGTGTCTGTGAGATTTGCAAAGGATGGAGCGTTCATTGCCATGAAGGGAGGCATCCTTTCTGAATGTCGTATGAGGGTTCATCCATAAAGTCTCAAATCACTTCAGTGAAAGAGAGTGTATCCTTTCCTAAATTTTTAGGGAGCAGGCAGGAAGCCACATGTTCTAAGTCAGCAGTGTCCATCACTTCTGACCTGGGGAACAACTTGACCTCCTTAGAAATGACTAAGGACCTCAGTTCAGTTCACTTCAGTCCTGTCCAACTCTTTGCAGCCCCATGAACTACAGCATATCAGGCTTCCCTGTCTATCAGTATCTCTTAGAGCTCTCTCAAATTCATTCATTTAGTGATGCCATCCAACCATCTCATCCGCTGTTGTCCCCTTCTCCTCCCGCCCTCAATCTTTCCCAGCATCAGGGTCTTTTCCAATGAGCTGGCTCCTTGCATCAGGTGGCCAAACTACTGGAGCTTCAGCTTCAGCATCAGTCCTTCAATGAATCAGTCCTTCCAGTGAATATTCAGGACCGATTTCCCTTAGAATGGACTGGTTGGATCCCTTTGCAGTCTGAGGGACTCTCAGGAAACTTCTCCAACACCACAGTTCTAAAACATCAATTCTTTGACACTCAGCTTTCTTTATGGTCCAACTCTCACATCTATTAAAAAAAATCATGTATTTATTTCGCTGTATTAGGTCTTTTGTGATCTTTTCTTGCACGTGGGTGCCTCTCTAGTTATGGGATACAGGCTTAGTTGCCATGTGGCATGTGGGATCTTAGTTCCCTGACCAGGGATCGAACCTGTGTCCCCTACAGTGGAAACTCAGATTTCTAACCAGTGGACCACCAGGGTCGTCCCCCAGAGAACATTTTTAACATCCATTATATTTATTCATACTTCTGAAAGTACAAATGAAATGAAGTGAAAACCCAGACACAGTTAAAGTATTGACTCATTAGTCTTTTTTATACTGTAGCCCACCAGGCTCCTCTGTCCATGGGATTCTCCAGGCAAGAATACAGGAGTGGGTTGCAATTCCCTTCTCCAGGAGATCTTCCCGACCCAGGGACTGAACCTGGGTCTCCTGTACTGCAGGCAGATTCTTTACAATCTGAGCTATGAGTTCAGTTCAGTTCAGTCACTCAGTCATGTCCAACTCTTTGGGACCCCATGAACTGCAGCACACCACGCCTCCTTGTCCATCACCAACTCCCGGATTTCACCCAAACCCATGTCCATTGAGTCGGTGATGACATCCAACCATCTCATCCTCTGTCGTCCCCTTCCTCCTGCCCTCAATCTTTCCCAGCATCAGGGTCTTTCCCAGTGAATTGGCTCTTCTCATCAGGTGGCCAAAGTACTGGAGAGCTCTGCAGTAATTAAATGAATGAAGAAGGCACAGCACATTTTTCAATAACGAGCATTATAGTTATTTTCAGGAATTCATGAATCTAATCAACATATGCTTTTCAGAATCATCCAATGGTTTCCAGGGGCAGGGGAGAAAGAGGAGAGAAAAGAGTTAGATGTGAAGTGAAGCCATGATTTGTTGCCATCCCCTGCCATGTGATGTCTTAAACAGCGACAGAATGATACAGGGTTGAGTACTAGCAATTAACTTAATGTCTGTTATTAAAATGGTCGCTGGTTTTCCTCCATTGATTTTTCACTCTCGGGGAATGACAAGCTCACGGCCCTGTCTCCATCTCTATATGAAGGACTTGGGATAAGCAGTGCTGTTTTAATGCCTTGAATACTGTTGGCAGGACCAGTGGAGGCAGTCACCCAAGAGGAAGGGAGAGTTTGGATACCTCAGATGTGGGCTTCCCTGGTGGTTCAGTGGGTCAAAAAACATGCCTGACGATGCGGGAGACTCGGGAGACCTGGGTTCAATCCCTGGGTCGGGAAGATCCTCTGGAGAAGGGCATGCCAACCCACTCAAGTTTTCTTGCCTGGAGCAATCCCATGGATAGAGGAGCCTGGCGAGCTGCGGTCCACGGGGGTCACAAAGAGTTGGACACGACTGAGCACACCCACCTCAGATATGGGACGGTGTGCAAGGGTGGACCAGGCCAGAAATATGCCCATTTAAGAACTTTCACCTGGACAGCTGTTTGCAAATGAGATCTGGAGGGATGGCAGCTGGGGCTGCAAGAATGTTGAAGGAGAGGGAGGTTGGAAAGGGTTGATGGCACTCTGGACAGTGAGAAAGCCCAGACATAGGAGTTGGCAGGAAGACTGGAGGGGGACATCAGGAAGGAAAGGAGAGGGAAAGGAAAGGGGACTGGTTATCAGGCAGGAAAGGACCAGCTATGAGACAAAGTGGCAGGATCCAGCAGTGCCGAAAGGAGTGAAGACGTGGACAGGTGTTCATCGTGTTAGACCAGTGACATCCTGACATCCGGGTCCAACATCCCTTCTAGGCGTGAACACCTTGAAAATAACATGATCTTCATTTTTGTTTCATTATTTCTTTGATGTGGACCATTTTTTACCGAACTTGATACAATATCATCGCTGTTTTGTCTTTTGTCTTTCTCTTTGGCTGCGAGACACGTGGGACCTTTGCTCGCCAACTGGGGGTCGAACCCTCAACCCTCTCTTAACCATTGGACCTCCAGGGAGGTCCTCAGTTCAGTTAAGTTCAGTCCCTCAGTCCTGTCCGACTCTTTGCGACCCCCTGAACCGCAGCACACCAGGCCTCCCTGTCCATCACCAACTCCCGGAGTTTATGCAAACCCATGTCTATTGAGTCAGTGATGCCATCCAGCCAACTCATCCTTTGTCGGCCCCTTCTCCTCCTGCCCCCAATCCCTCCCAGCATCAGGGTCTTTTCCAGTGAGTCAGCTCTTCGCATCAGGTGGCCAAAGTGTTGGAGTTTCAGCGTTAGCATCAGTCCTTCCATTTAATATTCAGGGCTGATTTCCCTTAGAATGGACTGGTTGAATCTCCTTGTGGTCCAAGGGACTCTCAGTGTCTTCTCCAACACCACAGTTCAAAAGCATCAATAGGGATCTTTCTTTTGAAGGCCACAGGAACATCTGTTAACTGCTGATAAAAACAGGGTAAACAAATCAAATATTAAAGTTCTGTCTTCCTGTATTAAATGAATGCAGGTGAAATGTGGAAATCTTTACATGTCAGATAACTAACGGGGGAAGCGTCATTGTAAGTCTCCATGAATAAAATAACTGCTACTTCTTGTCTATTTTTCACCCCAGAATATTTGCCAGCCCATATGGACATCCTGTCTTATTTATAATTAAATGTGATGCTTACTATAGTATTTACATTTTCTGACTTTGTATATGCTTTTTATTTTGTGTATATAACCCATTGAGTTGATGTGATTTATTTCAATGTGAACCAACAGGCAACATTTAAATTACTGGCCTTTTTTTCAGCCTCACTTTGTTTTACTTTCACAGATGAGCTGAAAATACAAATGAAACTCCACAACCATTTTCCTTCAAGGCTCTGCATTATTTTTAAATTACCTTATGGCATTTGTTGTGGGGGTGGGGGGGGAATAAACCTTGAGGAAAATCTGTTGTTTTCGTTCCAATTTTTAGGTTATGTGTGTTTCCTGCTTGAACGCATACAGACGATTCTTGCCTTTTCCATGAAATTCTTGGTAAACCTTCTTAAGTCACGAAACTCAATTATTTTATCAGCTTAAATGGCTGATTCATGTGAATGTATGGCAAAAACTACCACAATATTGTAAAGTAATTAGCCTCCTGCTCTGCTACTGCTAAGTCACTTCAATTGTGTCTGACCCTGTGCAACCCCGTAGACAGCAGCCCACCAGGTTCCCCCATCCCTGGGATTCTCCAGGCAAGCACACTGGAGTGGGTTGCCATTTCCTTCTCCAATGCATGAACGTGAAAAGTGAAAGTGAAGTCACTCAGTCGTGCCCGACTCTTCGAGACCCCATGGACCGCAGCCTACCAGGCTCCTCTGTCCATGGGATTTTCCAGGCAAGAGTACTGGAGTGGGGTGCCATTGCCTTCTCTGAATTAGCCTCCATTAAAATAAATTTAAAAATTTATAAAAATTATTTTGTCAGCTTAGTAAAATGTCTTCTATGATGCATTTAATATTTTCCCGTCTTCCATTGGTCTTTATTTTCCTAAGTGTCAACTGTATTATTTGGAGTTTAACGTGATGGTTCTGGAGGGCTCTTTAGCCTAAAGAAACCTACCAAATTCCTTTCATTTCACTAAAAAAAAAGAAATTGATCCCATTTCTTTGTTTTCACATGAACCATCTCAAACTGTCTTCCATATCTCTTAGTTGGTTTCTCTAACTTTCACTGTCTCTTTTTACCTATTCCAAAGCAGATCTTCATGTTGGTGGAGCATTTCTGAATTTTGCAAAATCTCTCTCTACCTCCTTGTGCTATTCAACCATCCCAACGTACCCCTTCCTTGTCTGTTGCTATTCTGATGCCTCGTAAGCAACCCGATTCTGTATTTAACATCTCAGAGCAGTCTTTCAACAACAGTCTCTCTTTGTGGCTCCAGTGCACTCCAGAAGAAAGCTTGCCTGCATTCCTCTGCAAATTGCAACCTTTGCTTAACACGGCAGAGTTGTATCCTAATCCTCGTGTTATCCTGTGAACCCAAGTGTCAACTCCTTCACCCGTTTCTCTCTCCAGGTTCACCTTCTGGAGTCCTCTGTTCACACTTTAGGTGTTTTAACTACTTATACTTAGAAAACACATCAGTCATTTACGAGAGCATCTTCCCCACCAACAGGAAGACCTCACAAAAAGTGGCAGGATCTTCCCCACTTGTACCTCCTTCGCATCCAGCCAACTCTTATTAGGTGGCTCAACAAACCGCATTAAATCCAGAAATGAAGGAACTCGTGACTGAGGGCAGAACTCTCACTGACATTAAGTTACCGTTCACTAGTCAGGGTTCTAAAACCTACAACCAATGGAGGCTTTCCTGGTGTCTCAGCGGTAATGAATTGCCTGCAATGCAAGAAATGATCTGGAGATATGGGTTTGAGCCCTGGGTCAGGAAGACCCCAGGGAGAAGAAAATGAAACCCACTCCAGTATTCTTGCCTGGAGAATCCCATGGAGAGAGGAGCCTGGCGGGCTGCAGTCCACGGGGGTTGCAAAGAGTTGGACAGGACTGAGCAAATGACATACACAACCAATAAGGAGGGCAATTCAACTGGGACCGCCCAACTAGGAAGCAATGAAACTAATACATAATCTCAGGACCTGTCAGAGGCCTTTCTAAATGCATTGCAGTAATAGCTCCCTAATAATGATTATGGGGTTTCCATGGCAGCTCAGTGGTAAAGAATCCACCTGCCACTGCAGGAGATTGAACGCGGGTTCAACCCCTGGTCTGGGAAGATACCATGTGCCTTTATCAGCTGAGCCCATGCACGGAAACCCCTGAGCCTCTGCTCTCGAGCCCATGAGGTGGAAGTACTGAGCCCACAGGCCACAACTACCGAATGAAGCCTGTGTGCCCTAGGGCCCATGCTCCACAACAAAGAGCAGCCCTTGCTGGGGACAGCCAGACAGAGCCCGCACAGAGCAGTGGAGACCCAGGGCAAATGGAAGCAAAGAAATAACTGTTAACAAGAAAAAAAAGCCCAGCAGGAAGTAATGAACAGAAAACAGAATAATGATTATGGATGAAAGAACCCAAGAGTCCACTGATGGATGGATGGATGGATATATATACACACACAGTGTACACACAGTGTCTGTGTGTGTGTGTGTGTATGTGTGTGTGTGTGTGTGCTCAGTCGTGCCCAACTCTTTGCGACCCCAATGGACTGCAGGCCTTCAAGCTCCTCTGTGCATGAGATTCTCCAGGCAAGAATACTTGAGTGGGTCGCCATGCCCTCCTCCAGGGGATCTTCCCAACCCAGGGATCAAACCCACATCTCTTATCTCTCCTGCCTTGCAGGCAGATTGTTTTCACTGCTGAGTCACCAGGAAAGCTGTACACACACACACACACACACACACACACACACACACAGAGCACACAACATACACATAAGACTATCATTCATGACAAAGAAGAAATAGTTCCAACTCAACAACGACGACAAGAAAAGATACAACGTAATCGAAAAAAGGGCAGAAGAAGACATGGACAGATGGTCAACGGGGACAGGTGAATATGCTCAGACATTGCAAATTATTAGAGAAAGAAAAATCAAAGCTATAGTGTGGTAGTAACTCACGGTGGTGAAAACAGCCAACGTCGGAAAGCCTAGAAAATAACAAATGCTGGAGAGGGTGTGGAGAAAAGGGAACCCTCCTACACTGTCGGTGGGAATGCAAACTAGTACAGCCACGAAGGAGAAGAGCATGGAGGGCCCTTAAAAGGCTAAAAAGAGATCTACCATAGGATCCACCAGGGGCTTCCCAGGTGGTGCTAAGGTAAAGAACCCGCCTACCAATGCAGGAGACACTGGAGACGTGGGTTTGACCCCTGGGTTGGGAAGATCCCCTGGAGGAGAGAATGGCAACCCACTCCAGCATTCTTTCCTGGAGAATCCCACGGACAGAGGGGCCACGGGGTTGTGAAGAGTCAGACAGGACCGAAGCCACTGAGCGTGCACACACATGATTCAGCAAACCCACTCCTGAACAGATAGCCTGAAACAATTAGAGTTCACAAAGGTAAGGTTATGATCACAGCACGGCTACGCACAGCTGCCAAGACACCAAGATGCAGAAGCTATCTAAATGCCTATCCACAGAGAAATGAATAAAGAAAAAGATGCGGTATCTATATATGTGGTATACATATACAATGGAATATTACTGACCCATAAAAAGGAATGAAATGTCATCTGTAGCAACATGGCTGGATCTAGAGATGACCTCAGCAGGAGCTGAGTGAAGTAAGTCAGACAAAGACAAGCACCACTCGGTATCAATTACGTGTAGAATCTAAAATAGGGCACAAATGAACTTATCTGTGTCATAGACAGAGGCCACACCCAATCATTTTTTTTTATGACTGGTTAAGAGTCATTCGGAGAAGGTCCCATGGGCAGAGGGGCCTGGTGGGCTGCACTCCATGGGGTCGCTCAGAGTTGGACACGACTGAGCGACTTTACTTTCACTGTTCACTTTTATGCAATGGCAACCCACTCCAGTGTCCTTGCCTGGAGAATCCCAGGGACGAGGGAGTCTGGTGGGCTGCCGTCTCTGGGGTCTCACAGAGTCGGACACGACTGAAGCGACTTAGCAGCAGCAGCAGGAGAAGGCAATGGCAACCCACTCCAGTGTCCTTGCCTGGAGAATCCCAGGGACGAGGGGGTCTGGTGGGCTGCCATCTCTGGGGTCTCACAGAGTCAGACATGACTGAAGCGACTTAGCAGCAGCAAAGAGTCATTGGTTTCCATAGGTAGTTGTGTTTCAGCCAAAGGAAAAAACAAACAGAAGAGCTTTCCAAGATTCACTGCGGTCCGTGACATCCGTAATGTAACACCAGATCTTAAATTCATCAGAGATAAAGTATCATATGCTGGGGATCTGGAGATATCTAACCATGTCTAAAATATAACATGGCGAACTCATCTACAAACCAGAAAACAGGCTGTGTATCAGACATGGAGAACTGACCTGTGGTTGCCAAGCGGGTGAGAGATAGCAGACGGAATAATCGGGAGTTTGGGGTCAGGAGATGCAAATGATTATACACAGTATGGATAAATGATGAGGTCCTACAGTACAGTTCAGGGAACCATATTCAACCTCCTGTGATAAATCACAAGGGAAAAGAATATTAAAAATTATATTTATTGCAACTGTATATATTTATGAGTCACTTTGCTATAGAACAGATTTAAAACAACATTGTAAATCCAGTATCCTTCAATTAAACAAAATTTAAAACATTACGAAAACAAAAAGCTAGTCCTGGAGATGACCTGTATACAGCATGGAGGGAATCGTTCAGATAATTTTGCATCTGAAAGTTGCTAAGACAGTAGGATCATAAAACTTCACAAGAAAAAGAAAATCTCCTACTGTGTGAGGTGGTGGATGGTCACTGGACCTCTTGAAGTCACAATGTCACAATATATGTGCTTAGAGGCTCAGGCGGGTCTGACTCTTTGTGACCCCAAGGACTGTAGCCCACCGGGCTCCTCTGTCCATGGGGATTATCCAGGCTAGAATATTGGCATGGGTTGCCATGCCCTCCTCCAGGGGAATCTTCCCAACCTGGGGATCGAACCCAAGTCTCTGACATTGTAGGCAGATTCTTTACTGTCTGAGCCAGGGAAGCTTGTCACAATAAATACACATATCAGATCATCATGAGAACTTCTGTGGTGGGCTAGTGGCAAAAAGTCTGCACTCACAAAGCTGCGGGCCTGGGTTCAATCCCTGCTCTGGGAACTAGCTTTTGCATGCCACAGCTAAGACATGGTGGATAGAAATTTGTTGTTCAATCACTCAGCTGCATCTGACTCTTTGCCACCCCACGGAGTCCAGTATGCCAGGCCTCCCTGTCCTTCACGATCTCCGGGAGTTTGCTCAAACTCACGTCCACTGAGTCGATGATGCCATCCAACAATCTCATCCTCTGTCCACCCCTTCTCCTCCTGCCCTCAATTTTTCTCAGCATCACGGTAAATACAAGAGAAATCCTTAAAAAATATTATGTTGTACATCTCATACGAATATGATATGGTGATTACTCCTTGAATTGAAAACAATAAAAATGAATGCAATATGTTGATTATACCTTGAGCTGAAATGAAAGAAGAAATACACCCTCTAACATTTTAATCCTGAACATCTGGCTTCCAGAATTATGAGAAAATGAGTATCTGTTATTTAAACTGAAAAAACAAGAGCAAGGTCCCTTCCATCTAAAGGTTTGGTCCATCTTGCTTTCCCACCCGTGTCCCTCAAGACCAGCTCTCTTTTCAGAGATATATGGTCCCTCACAAGACACCTTCCCGCTTATCCTAGGGGGCTGTTCCTTAAAAGTGCGTATACAGAGACAGCATGCCACCGATATAGTTTAAGCTCTCCAAAGGCAGGGAAAGCAAGTCGTCATCATCAGTCTGTTTACACACTGCCGAGAGCATTATCTCAGTGCATTCCAAGCAAGAATGATTCAACGTTTCTCTTGCAGCCATTAATTATTGAAGAACATCCCCTCTGGGGGAGGGAAGATCTTCAGTGAGGTTAGAGCTATAAAAGCCTGATGTCTGCAGAGAGGGTATCAACGCATCCTGAGCCTCATCACGGAGAAGAAGGTCCGGTTTCAGATCCAATTAGCATCAGAAAAGTACCTGATGCGGCTTCTAAGAATAGGATCAAAGCACATCAACATTTCTGAACCGAGTAGCAGGGGGTGCGGGGAAAGAAGACACTTCTACATGGTGAGCCCTTTGGGGGTGAATCGGAAGCTTCTCAAACAGGGTCCATTTCAACCTTGAGAAACGACCTCTAGGGCTTCCCTGGTGGCTGCGAGGTAAAGAATCCACCTGCCAAGGCACGAGACATGAGTTCGATCCCTGGTCCGGGAATATGCCACGTGCCTTGGAGCAGCTAAGCCTGTGGGCCACGACTATTAAGCCCGTGTTCTAGGTGTCCAGAAGCCACAACTACTGAAGCGCGTGGGCACTGGAACTTGTGCCCTGCGGCAAGAGAAATCAGCTCAGTAGGAAGCCTGCATTCCACAATAAAAGCAGCACCACCCCCTACCCACCAACAACCCCCAACTCCCCAAACCCCCACGCCTCAGCTCACTGCAGCTAGAGTGAAGCCCGTGAAGCAGTGAAGACCCAGCACAGCCAAAGAATAAAAAGCAAGAAAATTATGAACAAGGTAATAATTTGTAAGGGCTTCCCTCACAGCTCAGTCGGTAACAAATCTACCTGTGATGTAGGAGACCTGGCTTCAATCCCTGGGTGGGGAAGATCCCCTGAAGAATGGAATGGCTGCCCACTCCAGTATTCTGGCCTTGGAGAATCCCATGGACAGAGGAGCCTCGTGTGCATTCATGGGCTCGCAAGATTCGGACACGACTTACAGACTAAACCAGCAATAATTTGTAAAGAAGACGTGCCTGGGTCCGTTTTCTAAAAGAATGAAACTGAACAATGGGAGAGGTCACCCAGTTGCTTGAGAACCTTTGCTCTGAGTTACTGGGTGCTGTTTGACTTAGTTCAAATGGGAGCCCAGAGTTTGCACCTCCATGAAAAGTGGGGGTTGCACTTTTTTAAAGGACTTTTCCTTGATTCTGACCTCTGTGCTTGCCTTACAGTCTCTCCCTTCTGGAGTCACCGCATCCCTCCAGGCTTTGACTGGTCTGAGAGCATCTACCCTCAGAAGACAGAGAAAATGCCACTCTCCCTGTCTCCCTTCATTACGGAGGAGAACATTCCTTCCCAAGGCTGGTTCTTCTGCATGGAGTGGTATCGACATCACTTCCAACACCCCCTGTCTCTCTAAGAATTATCCTGTACAGATTTACAAGTATTCAACTCAGTCCACAGCATTTTGAGTGAAATTCACCCAGAATGAACGAGCGTCTTTCCAGTGAATGACTATGATGTCATAAACAACAAGAACACAAACGTTGTTCCCTTCAATATTCCTTAAATGTTACCCTCTCATCACATCTTTATCACGACTAAACAGGTTCTGTTCAATCTGGGCCTCCCTCGTAGCTCTGTCGGTAAAGAATCTGCCCGCACTGCAGGAGACCCAGGTTCAATCAATGGGCTGGGACGATCCCCTGGAAGAAAATGGCAACTCAATCCAGTATTCTGGCCTGGAGAATCCCCATGGACAGAGGAGTCTGGCAAGGCTAGTCCATGGGGTCGCAAGAGTCAGACATGACTTAGCAACTAAGCAATGATGAAAGAGCACACGGAGAACATGCATTGAGGTGGGAATTGCTTTCTCGGTGAACCTGGTACTCATAAGCAATTCCAGAAACAAGACTTCCAGGGACTCTGGTCATATGTGGGCAGTTGAATCAAGAACCACACAGCACCTGTAGTCAACTCACATGTCAACACGGCTGTGGATGTAAAACTCATGTAGTTGTACAGGTGACGGCCAGGGGTCTCCATCTCACACGGTAGAAATACTGACTACTTTCAGCTTAGGGTTGAGCTCGGTGACCTCTGCCTTTACCCTGATTCTTTGTCCTTTCTCAGTTCATAGTGATCGTTTGATCAGGCCAGTCCATCCTATAGGAGATCAGTCCTGAATGTTCATTGGAAGGACTGATGCTGAAGCTGTAGCTCCAATACTCTGGCCACCTGATGTGAGGAGCTGACTCATTGGAAAAGACTTTGATGCTGGGAGGGATTGGGGGCAGGATGAGAAGGGGACGATAGAGGATGAGATGGTTGGATGGCATCACTTACTTAATGGACATGACTTTGAGCAAGTTCTGGGAGGTGGTGATGGACAGGGAGGCCTGGCATGCTGCAGTCTCTGGGGTTGCAAATGAGTTTGACATGACTGAGCAACTGAACTGAACTGATCAGACCCTCTCATCTGTTAGGGACTTCGCTGGTAGTTCAGAATGTAAAGAATCCACCTTCAATGTGGGAGACCGTGGTTCTATCCCTGGGTCAGAAGATCCTCTGGAGAAGGGAGTGGCTCTGCATTCCAGTATTCTTGCCTGGAGAATTCAATGGACAGAGGAGCCTGGCAGGCTACAGTCCATGGGGTCACAGACTCAGACAAGAGTGAGCAACTATCATTTTACTTTCTTATCCCTTACTCTTTCAGAGTTAACTTACTGCCTGGCAAAGTCTGGTGATGTCAGTCTCTCTCTCTATACACACACACACACACACACACACACACACACACACACATGGGCTTCCTCGGTGGTCTAGTGACTAAAACTCTGCACATCCAATGCAGAAGCCCAGGTTCAATCCCCTGGTCAGGGAACTGGATCTCACATGCCACAGCTAAAGATCTTGTGTGTTGCGACAAAGCCTGGGCATAGTCACATTAAATATAAATTATATATATATATATATGTATATATATCTCCATGAAAATTCTTTCCTTCACAGCAGTTCTGTGCAGCAAAATAGTTACTAATAATTAGTGCTATTAGCTTTGAATCAATAATCTATAAATAATCTACTGAGCTGAAGATCTTCACCACTTAGTTCTTCGTTGACCTATGGGCAAAACTCTTTTGCTAGATAGGACCCCTAGAATATGAGGAAGAAGAGATATTTACCGAGAGACACCAGAGGAGTTAGAACACAGAAAATCCAAGCACAGCACCCCACAACTTCTTTCCTTGGTAATCATTTAGCCAGCATATGCTTTCCCAGCATAATCATTTAGTAAATCGAGTCACTGTCTTGCTTTACATTTTTTTTTTCTTTTTAAAACGCACGCATGTGACACCATCTAGAGAATGATGCTTTCCAAAACGGCCACTGGAAGTTGCAGGGGTGAGGAAATAGACAAGGTCATCTGAGTTATCTTTCCTGTCACTCAGCTTGGAGATTCATTCCAATAAAAAGGGGGCCTAAGTTCCCAGAGGTCTGGTCCGTGCCAGGAATCTAGACTTTTGAAAGCATTATTTTTAATGAGTCCTTGAGTTTATGCAAAATGCCTTTGCTCATACGGGTTTGGTTGACAAGCATTTAAGTTTCTGGCCAAAGGTGGTTGAGGAAAAGACATGTTCACTGTACTCTCCTTCCTTAAAATCTGCCATAAAGACATGAAATGGTGAAAAGCTAGAGGGAAGAAGTAACCTCTAGCTTGAGTAGAAGAAACTTTCCACAGACCTTCATCAGTGGACTGAACGTGGAATCTGGATTTACAAAGAAATGACAGACACCCCCGCCCCCTTGTCCTGGGAGAAGGAAGCCTAGAAAAGCTAAGGAAATTCTCCAGGGTCATAATGCTGCCAAGGGGTGCCGTCACAGAGCTTGACGCCAGCAAGCAGGTGCGGAGAAGGGAGTGGAAAATAAACCCCTGAAGAGACGAAAGCCACAAAGCTGACTCACGCCGGCAGACACGGTCAAGATTCTTTCCCATGCCGAAAGGACCAGCAACACTGATTTTTTCATTTCTTTCTGCAGCTTCACCAGTTTGCTTGCTGTTGCGTGCCTGCCTTGCCTGTCTCGAGCCTTTGAGAGACCACAGTTTATTTATTCCCTTTCGCGATGGCTAAGAATAGTAATGCTTGGTGTTGCTGTAGGATTGCTATCGAACGGAACGCATGGGAGCATGAAGTAGAATGTGTACCCATTATGAAAAAGGAGGTGAAGTCATTATTGTTGGACAGGTTAGTTTTATAACAAAAACTTCAGAGAATCAACCAGAAAAAAAAATTTTTAAGTGATAGTAAGACAACAAAAGAACATGGGTATTTATGAAATTAGCACAGAAATTCAGTATTTCCCCCATATATGAGTAATAATATGTTAGACAAGAAACTGACAGGAAGGGAGTGAATCAAAGTGAAGACGCTCAGTCATGTCCGACTCTTTGCGATCCCATGAACGGAGCAGCCTGCACCAGGCTACTCCGTCCATGGGATTTTCTGGGCAAGAGTACTGGAGTGGGTTGCCTTTTCCTTCTCCAGGCAATCTTCCCGACCCAGGGATCGAACCCAGGTCTCCCACATTGTAGACAGATGCTTTACTTTCTGAGCCACCAGGGAAGCCTAACTCATTACCAGAAAGGTAACTCATCACCAAATAACTAGAGTAAAGCACCTCAAAATTAACTTAAAGGGCCATGTATGATATATAGAGAGGAAGGTGTTGAAATGTTATTGACATAAATAAGAATTAAATAAGTGGAAAAGCCTATTATTTCTTCCACGGCAAAGAAGACTCAGGATTATAACGACGTCCATTGCCCTAAATTAATTTGTAAATTGAAGGCGATCTCAATGTTAACGTTGATAGCATTTCTTTGAAACAAGGAAAGCTGCGTCTCAGATTAATGAGGAAGGGCCAGCCCCTCCAGACATTCAGACGTATGATAAAGCTACATTTATTAGAGCCACTTGACGTTGGCGCCGGAGTATACACAGAGAGCAAGAGACTGGACAGAGGGCATAAGTAGACAGACATACAGAGAGGAACTGAATTCATCACAAAGAGAGCATCCTGAATCAGTGGAGAAGAGACGGTACGCTTATCAAGCGATTGTGAGATAGAGATAGGGCCATCAAGGGAAGATATATATGTGAATATTGTACGCACATATACGTGCGTGTGTGTGTATATATATAAAACCATTTTTGTTACTGTATATGATAACTGATGTTTTTCAACTGTGACACTGGAGAAGACTCTGAGAGTCCGTTGGACTGCAAGGAGATCCAACCGGTCCATCCTAAGGGAGATCAGTCAGGGGTGTTCACTGGAAGGACTGATGCTGAAGCTGAAACTCCAATACTTTGGCCACCTCATGTAAAGATCCATTTCACTGGAAAAGACCCTGATGCTGGGAAGATTGAGGGCAGGAGGAGAAGGGGGCAACAGAGGATGAGATGGTTGGAATACATCACTGACTCGATGGACATAGGTTTGAGCAAGCTCCGGAAGTTGGCTATGGACAAGGAGGCCTGGTGTGCTGTAGTCCATGGGGCCGCAAAGAGTCGGATACGACCGAGCAACTGAACTGAACCGATGACAACTATATGTAGGCTTTAGGCATGGGCTTTCCTGGTGGCTCAGATAGCAAAGAAGCTGCCTGCAATGCAGGAGACCTGAGTTTGATCCCTGGGTCAGGAGGCAACCCACTTCAGTGTTCTTGCCTGGGAAATCCCACGGAGAGAAGAGCCTGGTGGGATACAGTCCGTGGGGTGGCTAACTCCATACTACATAAAGACAGACTCCACACTAACCAGAGCTCAGGCTTCCTTGGTGGCTCAGATGGTATAGAATCTGCCCGCAATGCAGGAGACCCAGGTTTGATCCAGGTTCGAGAAGGAAATGGCAGCCCACTCCAGTATTCTGGCTTGGAGAATCCCATGGGCAGAGGAGCCTGGCGGGCTACAGTCCATGGGGTCACAGACAGTTGGACACAACTGAGCAACTAACATATACTAAATAATATCTGTGTATATTCAGATAGATGGTAGATGACATATATTTACATTTCCATTTATTGACTTCTGGCTTATATTTTCCTTATACAGATTTAAGTAGCAGGGTAGAGATTCTATAATAGAAGGGAGCAGGGCTCATTTTACAAGTACAAGGCTGAAGTGGAGATGGCTTTCAAATCAAGGCAGAAACCTAGGCACCATATTGACTTATTGATTTGGCCATTCCAGATTTATGATATGTGCCCTCCAAAATGAACTATAAGTGAAATTAAAAGAGAAATTTTGACAAGATGCATCTCTCAGCCTAGTCATCACGGATTAAAGGCTGAGGATGCTTCTGTTATCTTGTTTTTTTTTAGCGTCATCAAAAGCCCTCAGCACAGCAGGCTGAATAAACAATCACTCTCCACACATACGATCATCAGTTCACGTGACTCAACTCCATACTCTCAAACAGGAAATCTTCCCTCTACATCCAAGCAGGAAAACAATTGTTTCACTTATCCCCCAAAAAGGAAAAGAGGCTAAAGTTTCCTAGATTTGTCTTCTGTCTCAGCTTAATATAAACTTCATGCTGCTGGGAATGAAATCAACTATAAAAAGTGAGCCAAGCTACTCCGACTTCCATTCCGTTTTTGTTTGAGTTTTCTTTTTCTTTCTTTTTTTTTTTTTTTGATAACATCTTTACTGAGATATTTACACTCAGTCGTGTCCGACTCTTTTGATCCCATGGACGATAGAGTCCATGGAATTTTCCAGGCCAGAGTACTCGAGTGGGTAGCCTTTCCCTTCTCCAGGAGATCTTCCCAACCCAGGGATCGAACCCAGGCTTCCCACATTGCAGGCAGATTCCTTACCAGCTGAGCTGCAAGGGACGCCCATTGAGATATAATTATTGAGATATAATCCACATGCCACAAAATTCACCCATTTCAAGCACAAATCAGTGATTCCTAGCACATCAGAGGAACTGCTCAATCATCACAAGAAATTTTAGAATATGTTCAACATCTTCAAAAGACCACCTGTAACCTTTGGCTGGCATTCCTCATTACCCCTCTCCCCAGCCCTAGGCAATTACAAACACGCTGAACGTGTCTATGGATTTCCGTATTCTAGACATTTCCTATCAATAGAATCCCACCGTATGTGGTCCTTGGTGACCAGCTTCTTCATTTAGCATAATGTTCTGAAGAATCATCCAAAGAGTAGCGTGAGGTAATTCTTCATTTCTTTTTATGGCTGAATACCGTTCCACTGCATGTAGAGACCACAGGCTTTCCAGTTGGCCCTAATGGTAAAGAACCCGCCTGCTAATGCACGAGATGAAAGAGACGTGGGTTCGATCCCTGGGTGGGGAAGATCCCCTGGAGGAGGCAATGGCAACCCACTCCAGTATTCTTGCCTGGAGAATCCCATGGACAGAGGAGCCTGGTGGGCTACAGTCCATGGGGTCACAAAGAGTCAGACATGACTGAACGACTCACCAGGCATGCAGAGACCACGCTTGTTGACCTATTTGTCTACTGATGGACACCGGAGTCCTCCAGCTTTGCTCCTCTTCTTTAAGAATGTTTTATCTATCCTGGCTCCTTACAATTCCAGATGAGTTGTACAATCAAGCTTTCCATTCCTGAGATGGGCCATTGGGATTTTGACCGGGGTTTCAGT
This sequence comes from Ovis canadensis, assembly GCF_042477335.2. NCBI lineage: Eukaryota > Metazoa > Chordata > Mammalia > Artiodactyla > Bovidae > Ovis > Ovis canadensis. The sequence continues at coordinate 4,084,386 of NC_091271.1, forward strand.
GAATCTGCAGATCACTCTGGTGAGTATTATTTATGCCAACAACATGAAATCTTCTAAATAAGGAACACGGATGTCTTTCCACCTACTGGGGTCGTCTTCACCTTCCATCACCAATGTTTCGTAGTTTTCAGGTTGTAAGGTGCATATTTTCCATTGTAAGTTATTCCCAGGCACTTCATTATCTTTGATGATACAGTAAATGGGAATTGTTTTCTCAAGTTTAGCTTTTTTTTGTGAATGTATAGAAATTTCATTGAGTTTTTTTTTCTGTTGATTTAATATCCTTAGGATTTTCTATATACAAGATATGACACCTGAAAAAAAAAATCATCTTTTACTTCTTTCTTTCATAGCCTGCATGCCTTCATTTTATTTTCTGCCTTAATTCTGCCCAGGCTGAAATGTACAGTACGATGTTAAAAACAATCAGCAAAAAAACCTGTCATATTTCTGACCCTGAGGGGAAGAATCCAGAATTTCACCATTAAGTGAAATGTTACCTCTTGTGTTTTTGTAAATGTTCTGCAGAGAATTTTCTATACGTGTAAGAAGAATATTAAATTTGAGTTAATGGCCCATGTTCAAATTTTGACATATATACAACCAGTCATTCTTACAAAATATAGCCACTGTGCTATTTAACGAGTGATCTTAAATTTGCATTAATAAAGTGCAGAAAAATTCCCAAAGAGCATTAGTAGAATTTGATATGCACCAAAATTCAAATTGCATATTAATACTTTCTCCAAACAAACAAAACAAAACAAAAAAACTATAAAAGATAAAAACAGACATTAAGATATATCCCATCTATTCAAACACAGATTCTAATCATGATATGTGTTAGCATTAGCAATGCTAAAAATATAATTGGTCATCTTAAAAATTACTGAAAATAGGTTAGAAATGTATTTAAAAATATACTAAGTAGCTTAATTCACTTGTCAGCTTCAGTTTGAAAATAACAATGTCACCTTGGTTGTATAAAGCACTTGCTTTCATAACCTTTGCCTCATTTTAGCTCTCAATTTCTATAATTTCAGTTTAAAAAATTGTAGGTTTAATTTCAGACTTCTGGTTTAGTTAGGTCTAAAAGTGGATATTAAATTAGGACTCAATATTAGTTTCTAGATGACCCAAGACCTTTTTTTTTTTTTTTTTTTGCCAACGTCTCCACATCCCCAAGAAAGGATGAATATCACCAGGACTTGCAAAGGAGGAACCAGCGGTGATCTGAAATGCATTTTGTAATTCTCAGCTCCTCACCTACATCAAGCATATTAGAGTTGGCACAGAAACGTCCAAGTTTGAGGTGTTGGAGGGGGAGGGAGAGAGTTTAATGGAAAGCAAATTTGAAGTTTTTTTTAAAAAAAGGCTTATTTTATTCAAGCACAATCGGTTTGCAATGCTGTGTTAATTTCTGCTGTATAGCAACGTGAGTCTATTAGACATATATGCGTTCTTTTCCATACTCTTTTCCACTAATGGCTTATCGCAGGATCCTGAATATCGCTCTCTGCACGCTCCATCAGAACTGTGTTGTGGATCCATCCTGTACAGCGTAGTTGGCATCTGCTAGTCCCAAACTCCCATGCCATCCATCCCTCATGGCAACCACAAGCCTGTTCTTTCTGTCTCTGTGAACTCTCAGTTATGAGACGAGAATAATGCATTTTCATCTGAGCAATGAGGAGACTGTAGCGTTGACATCTATCCCTCCATGTGAGGACAGCGTTTTACTGGCGACGTCTGTCCTAGGAATTAAGTTTCACCATTAGAGTCCCTTGGATGGCAATGAGATTCAACCAGTCCATTCTAAAGGAGATCAGCCTGGGTGTTCTTTGGAAGGAATGATGCTAAAGCTGAAGCTCCAGTACTTTGGCCACCTCATGTGAAGAGTTGACTCATTGGAAAAGACTCTGATGCTGGGAGGGATTGGGGGCAGGAGGAGAAGGGGACGACTGAGGATGAGATGGCTGGATGGCATCACGGACTCGATGGACGTGAGTCTGAGTGAACTCTGGGAGCTAGTGATGGACGGGGAGGCCTGGCGTGCTGCGATTCATGGGGTCGCAAAGAGTCGGACACGACTGAGCAACTGAACTGAACTGAACGGATTCCATCCCCTAGTTCTCATCTCTTTAATGCTCCCTCACTTGACCTGATGTTGGCATAATTTCTCATCAACCTCAGCACCACCTGAAGTTTCCACTGGACAGCAAAAATGGGGAAAGTTGAATCTGTTAAAAAAAAAAAAAGTATATTAAAGCACTGCATCTCAAAAGGGCACTCAATGAAAAATATAAGCCACCTTAAAAAATATGATTATGGGCTGTTGGCACTAATGAATGTTAATTTATTTTTTGCTATTCAGGTGCTTCACTGTGGGGGGTGGGGGGGGGAGGAGTTAATGGATGTGGGATGCCGGTCCAAAACTTTTGAAAATTTGTATTTCAGGTTAAAAAAAAAAAAGCTCAAATTTCCAGGGTGAGGTTGTCTTTTCTCAATAGTTGGAAACCAACAATCCATAGTTAAATCAATTTAAAAATGTTTAAAGAGAAAGGCATCATCTCGAAGGAGGATTCAGTACATTGTTCTGTGTCTTTACTTTCAAGGTAACTACATCATATTTCAAAACTCTAAGATACTAAACAAAGAAAGGGGAGAGAGAGAGAGCAGAGAGAAAATTCTTTTCTGAGAATTTAAAAAAAGAAAGGGGAGAGAAAATTCTCTTTTTTTTTTTTTTTTCTGAGAATTTCCCTAGGCATGAAAAGGAACACATTTGAGTCAATTCTAGTGAGATGGGTGAACCGAGAGTTTATTACACACAGTGAAATAGGTTGGGAGGAGAAAAACACATATCGCATATTGGCCCAATATATAGGGGCTCTATAAAGATTGTGCTGATGAACCCACTTGTAGGGTAATAAGGGATCTGCAGACACAGAGAACAGACTTGTGGGCACAGTGGGGGAAGGAGAGGGTGGGAGGAATAGAGACAGTGGTATTTAAATATATATATATATTTATTACCATATCTTAGACAGACAGCTAGGGGGAATTTGCTGTATGACTCAAGGCGCTCAAACCTGATGCTCTGTGGCAGCCTAGAGGGGTGGGATGGGGTGGGAGGAAGGTTTAAGGAGGAGGGGACATATGTATCCTTGTGGCTGGTTCATGCTGATATAGCTCAGAAAGCACCACAGCATGGTAAGTATCCTGCAATTAAAAATAAACACAAAGAAGGAAGTTTATGAGTCACCAGGAGCTATGAAGCGAAAATGATCCATTTGGTCAATACACCGGCCTTACAGAAACGGACTGTTTTGTCCATCCATGGTGGAAGGACTTTCAGCTTGAGGTCTAGGAGGCAATTTTTGAAAGTGACACTACATGAATGTAAGGACACCTGCTGGTTAAGAAAATGGGAAATGACAGCCTTGCACGCTCCGTGACAATCTTTTAAGTCACGATTCTTATCACATGCCCCCCACATGTCTCATCATCTTACCAACCCAGGGATCGAACCTGCGTCTCTTGCATGTCCTGAGTTGGCAGACAGGTTCTTTACCACTGAGCCAGCAGGGAAGCCCCCATATTACACTTGATCTTAGCCAAAAGGACAAGAAGTGATATACATAATATATATGAATTGGATATATAAGTATGAAAGAGAATGGGCTTCCCCAGTGGTGCTAGTGGTAAAGAATGGCATTGTAACATGTATACTGTCATGTAAGAATCGAATCGCCAGTCTATGTCCGACGCAGGATACAGCATGCTTGGGGCTGGTGCACGGTGATGACCCAGAGAGATGTTATGGGGAGGGAGGTGGGAGGGGGGTTCATGTTTGGGAATGCATGTACACCCGTGGTGGATTCATGTCAATGTATGGCAAAACCAATATAAATTAAAAAAAAAAAAAAAAGAATCCGCCTGCCAATGCAGGAGACATAAGAGACGCGGGTTTAATGCCTGGTTTGGGAAGATCCCCTGGAGGAGGGCATGGTGACCCACTCCAGTATTCTTGTCTGGAGAATCCCATGCACAGAGGAGCCTGGTGGGCTACAGTCTGTGGGGTTGCAAAGAGTTGGATAAGACTGAAGCTACTCAGCAAGCTCGCTTGCACAAGAGAATATTCTAATATATGCGATTCTCTCCTATATTTATCAATATATCTAATGAATACACTATATTAAGCAATAAATACTGGTGTCATTCAGGGGAAATAAGCATACTTGACAACTTCTGACTAGAGGTTATTTGTTAACAAACTTTCCACAAGGAAATAAATGGCAAAGGCTTTAAGCACATGGAATGTCCTTTGAGCTAGCAATTCCATCTGAAAAAGCGCATCTTAAGCAAATAGTCATTGATGAGGGGAAATATTTCATCCCGCGTTCCTCAAAGTTCTGAAGCTAAATACCCCAAATGAAGAACAGATAAAATATTATGCCAAGGACTTGAATTTCAAAGGATGGTATTTCAAGACACCGGATGATACAAATGAAAGGTAGAGTATATGAGTTAACAGAATAAGTTTAAACTACTGGATGGATACAAATATACAGATACAGAGATATACTGATACAGAGAAAATACTGAAAGCCTGTGTACTCAGTAGGTAACAGTGGCACAATGAAAGCTAATGCAACTTTGTTCTTTGCATCTTTCTGCATCAAATATATTATGAAACCCAAACCAGTAACTTTGCAGTTGTTCAGCTCCTTAGCTGTGTTTGCCTCTTTGTGACCCCTTGGGCTGCAGCACACCAGGCTTCCCTGTCCTTCACCATCTCCTGGTGGTTGCTCAGACGCACGTCCATTGAGTCGGTGAGGCCATCCAACCGTCTCATCCTCTGCCACTCCCGTCTCCATTTGCCTTCAATCTTTCCCAGCATCGGGGAGAAAACTAACATACTCTCTCAGCAGGTGATGAGATAGTTTAACAGCAACTGTGACACCATTTTGATACAATGTATCCTCCCTGGCCTGTGATGCAAACTGTAGCTGCCTATCTTTCTGGCACACCCTACAACTCTGGTTGCAACATGGTGAAAATCCCAGTTGAGGGATATTCTATAACACACCTGAGGAATCCTCCAAAGTTATCAGCAGCAGCAGTGTGAATCACTCAAACATGTCCGACTCTCTGAGACCCATGGACTGTAGCGCGCCAGGGTCCTCCATCCATGGGAATCTCCAGGCAAGAATACTGGAGTGGGTTGCCATGCCCTCCTCCAGGGGATCTTCCCGACCCAGGAATCGAACCAGGGTCGCCCGCATTGCAGGCGGATTCTTTACCAGCTGAGCTCCCTGGGTGGAACCCCCTCTAGTTTCCAGAGTTCATCTTCGTACCCAAAGGTGTGGTGTGGTCTTCACAACTCACGGTCTGATCTGCGTACGTGATCGGAAACTCCAGTCCACATGTTTTCCCCGTTTCCTTTGTTTTTATAGCTGACATCCCTCGTCTGTCCCAGCGTCTATTTGGGACATCCCGTGCCATTCTGCCCTCGGTCACCTTAGGGTCCTGTTGGCTATGACAGGCTCTTATGATATCCAAACTAACATGAGAGAGGGAGTTGGATACACTGAGTCTGTTTTCTGGCGGGGAGGGGTCTTCCAGCTTCAACCTTTTCACTCGAATGTCCCCACCATTCCTTGCAGTCCGATGATAGATGGGACACGGGACTGTCCTCTTTGAAGCTAAGATCCTTAACGGAACCCACTATGAGCATCTTTGACAAGCTTCCCTGCATCCCACGATGCTCACCTTCTCTTACAGATTCCACTGCAGGTGAGCCGACACCTGTCCTCAGGTGAGCTGGCTCAGGCAGGATACCAGGCTGGCAGGCAGCCTTTCAGGTCTCAGCTGGACCAAGCCCCAAGTCACGGGGCTGTGGTCCTGCCTGTCTGTGACATCACAAAAATTGTCCAGGAGACGGGCTCCGATGCTCACAGTTAGGGGGGTGGGCACCTTGATGCATCTGCAGTCTGGACCATCAGACACTGCTAAAGCAGGCTGCTGGAAAGCGCTCTGCACTTAGCAACAGAGGTAAGGGCTTTTATTCCTCTTTCTCCTTTTTCTTTCTCTCCTTGTTTCCTCTTCTCCTATTGCTTGTCCCCCTTGGCAACCCAGGGAATCTTCCTAACCCGGGGATGGAACTCACTTGCATTGCAGGCAGATTCTTGGGATGGAGCCCGGGTCCCCTGCACTGCAGGCAGATTCGTGACCGTCTGAGTCACCGTGGAAGCCCACAAATGTGTTGATATATGATATTTCTTTTTCCTCTGCCTGACTTGACTTTCCTCTGTATGAAGGTCTCAACCCTTGCGCCTTAATGACATTTTTGGACTAGTAGCCACGGGCTCTGGCTCTATGACAGATTTCATGAAGACGCCAGAGGCCGGCCTAAGAAGGACTAAGCCATATTAAGTCGAAAAGGCTGTGTAATGGCATTATCGTGGGATTTGGATAATCTGCTCAGCATCTGGGCCTCAGATCTTGATTGAGCAGGAGACGATTGGTCGGAACCTGTGACAACCAGGGAAGGATTCATGACATGTGGGGGGCAGGATGACTGGGCTGTGACTCACGTATTCTTTCATCAAAAAAATGAATTTTCAAACCTTCTGTTCAGCGCTTCCTCTGGTAGGAGCTGAGGGTACATGGAAGGATGAGGAGAGACAGGAGGGAAAAAGAAAAGAAAGGAAGCGAAGCGCAGTGTGGAAATCACACAGGAGGACTAACAACAGGGTGGCTGGGTCAGAAAAGTAGGAAGGGCTTAGCTCTGACAGGAGGGCAGAAGAATTCACACATGCAACAACCGTGGGGCTGAATCTTAAGGACCTTCTTTCAGGTGAAAAGGTGGGGAAGAGGTTTTCTGGTCCATCACTACATGCATATTCACCATTTGTAAGCTTCAGAGTAGACTCTGTGCTGAGGCTGTAGGGCTTGAAGGTCGACCAGCAGGGTAGGTCAGATCAGAAAGGAGAGAGAATAAGATACGGAAGAATTTAAGTGATGCTTTGAAGGTAATGTAGGATTTAAGTGTATTAGGCGTCCCTGGTGGCTCACAGGTAAAGAAGCCACTTGCCAATGCAGGGGATGCCCTTTGATCCCTGGATCAGGAAAGTCCCTGGAGAAGGAAATGGCATTCCACTCCAGTATTCTTGCCTGAGAAATCCCATGGACAGACTACAGGCCATGGGGTCACAAAGACTCAAAAATGACTTCCGTCAGTTCAGTTCAGTTCAGTCGCTCAGTCATGTCCGACTCTTTGTGACCCCAGCGACTGCAGCATATCAGGCCTCCCTGTCCATCACCAACTCCCGGAGCTTGCTCAAACTCATGTCCATCAAGTCAGTGATGCCATCCCACCATCTCATCCTCTGTCGTCCCCTTCTCCTGCCTTCAATCTTTCCCAGCATCAGGGTCTTTTCAAATGAGCGAGTTCTTCACCTCAGGTGGCCAGAGTATTGGAGTTTCAGCCTCAACATCAGTCCTTCCAAAGAATATTCAAGACTGATTTCCTTTAGGATGGACTGGTTGGATCTCCTCGCAGTCCAAAGGATTCTCAAGAGTTTTCTCCAACACCACAGTTAAAAAGCATCAATTCTGTGGCCCTCAGCTTCCTTTATAGTCCAACTCTCACATCCATACCTTACCACTGGAAAAACCATAGCCTTGACTAGACGGACCTTTGTTGGCAAAGTAATGTCTCTGCTTTTCAATATGTTGTCTAGGTCTAGAAACAACTTAGGCAACTTAACAACAAATGATTTAGAATTTTATTAAGATTCTCGCATAAATGTGGAGGATAGGGAAGACGCGAAGCTGGAAAGGGTCTGGACATTACAAATCCATCAATAGAGGAAAAGTCCGCAATGTGAAGAGCTCGTATTCAGCTGATAGCATGATAGGCATCCTGGGTTCAAGGGAAATAGTGCGGCTTAAATCGGGGTTACAGGCACAATTCAGAGACATTGTGGGCTTACTTCTACGCCACGGCAATGAAGAAAGTCACATAGATGCTTTTGTTTCTCATAAAACTTACGGTCGCACTGGACCACAGTCTATTAAGTGCGCAGTAACATGGTGCCTTAAAAAATGTACAGACCTCAATTAAAAATGTATAGTGTATATTTTTATATATATTAATCACTCATGCTGCTGCTGCTGCTAAGCCGCTTCAGTCGTGTCCAGCTCTGTGCAACCCAGTGGACGGCAGGCCATAAAAAAAGAAATGATGCCATTGGCAGCATCACGCATGGAGCTAGAGGTTGTCCCATGGAGTGAAGTCACTCTGGCAGAGAAAGACAAATATCATAGAATGTCTCATGCGTGTGGAAACTAGAAAAAGTGGTTCAAATGAGCTTATCTACCAAACAGATTCACAGACATAGGAAAGAAATTATGGTTGCCAAAAGGGGAATATGGGGAGGGATAAATTAGAAGTTTGGGATTAGCAGAGACAAAATATTCATATATAATGTAGGCAAACACAAGGACCTACTGTTTAGCACAGGGAACTATATTTAATATTTTGTGAGAACCTAGAATGGAAAAGAATCTGAATAACAATGTGTGTGTGTGTTACCTAGATAGTAACACAATATTATAAATCAACTACAGTTCTATTAAAAACATACATACCCATGTATGTGTGTGTGCATATATTTATATATACAGGGCTTCCCTTTGTGGCTCAGCTGGTAAAGAATCCACCTGCAATGCGGGAGACCTAGGTTTGATCCCTGGCTCGGCAAAGATCCCCTGGAGAAGGGAACGGCTACCCACTCCAGTATTCTGGCCTGGAGAATTCTATGGACTGTATAGTCCATGGGGACGCAAACAATCTGATACGACTGAGCGACTTTCACTTTTACACATATATACAAAGACATCCACGCCCTGATTCCTCACGCCTCTGACTCTGCAACTTCACATGGCAAAAGACATTGCAATTTTGATGCCAGTGCGGGATCTTGAGTTGGAGGGAGTATCTTGGATTACACAGGTATGAGGAAGGCAATGGGGTGACTCATGGTGGAAGCTTCTAATGCTGGTTGTGAAAATGAAGGCAGGTCCCCTCGAGCTTCTTTACAAGCTGGGAGAGACAAGAGCCGCAAAACCTCCTTGTTGCTGTATTTAGCCCTAAGTCATGTTCAACTCTTTTGCGACCCCTTGGGCTGTAATCATCCAGGCTCCTCTGTCCATGGGAGTCTCCAGGCGAGAATTCTGGAGTGGGCTGCCATGCCCTCCTCCAGGGGATGTTCCCGACCCAGGGTTTGAACCTGCGTCTCCCGCATTGCAGGCAAATTCTTTGCCATCTGAATCACCAGGGAAATCCAAAATCTTGCTTAGAGACATCAAAACGAATACAGTCTCAACATCACCTTGATTTTTAGACCAATGAGACCAAGGTCAGAATCTCGATCTCCAGAAAGGTAGGATCATAAAGCTGTGTTGTTTGAAGCCAGTAGGTTCATGAACAGTTTCTATCCCCCCTACAAGAGAACTCCTTTTCCTGTAAAGGAACAAAACTCTAGAATGGCCCTAATAAAGATGGGCCATTTCCAGATAACCAGATAAATGGCATCAGGCATATCCTCACCAGGATTGTTCTGCAACATTTTTTGGATACAACCCCTGCTTTGAATTTCCCCTGGAGCCAACAGATGTAAGAATTGATTGTCCTCATGGTACCCTGGCTGATACAAGATTTCTTCATTGGAAATGGAATACTTTAATACCCAAAGTGGTACATTAGAAGAGGCAACATCCACTCATTTTATTTTTTTTTAAGTATTTTTGTTTATTTGGCTGCACTGGGTATTGGGGCTTCCCAGGTTTCACTAATGGTAAAGAATCCATCTGCCAATGCAGGAGACGTAAAAGACACAGGTTCGATCCCTGGGTGGGGAAGAATCCGTAGAGGAGGAAATGGCAACCCACTCCAGGATTCTTGCCTGGAGAATCCCACGGACAGAGGAGCCTGAGAGGCTGCAGTTCACAGGGTCACAAAGAGTGAGGCACGACTGAAGTCACTCAGCTCACATGTCTAGTTTCGTGACGGGGAATGGAACCTGGGCCCCCTGCATTGGTAGCTTGGAGTTTTAGCCACTGGACCACCAGGGAGTTCCCTCAGTTTTAATATGCAATCGAATCATAACCACCTATTTCTTAAGAGATTACAAATCCTCTGAAAATTTTTCTAGGCATTCTTTCTTTGATAAACACCCTTAGCTATAAATTTATCATATAAGAGCAGAAAGGAGAAAATTAAGAACTTCTCGTTGGTAACTAATTCTTGCAAACACACACACACACACTTAGTAAGGACATTCTAAATAATCAGTTGAAGATACCGTGATATAAATGGGGGCTTCCTAGATGACTCAGCGGTAAAGAATCCACCTGCAATGCAGGAGATGTGGGTTTGATCGCTGGGTTGGGAAGATCCCCAGGAGAACCCACTCCAGTGTTCTCGCCTGGGAAAAAACAATAAACAGAGGAGCCTGGCGGGTCAGACTCGACTGACCACACAGTATAAAGAGTACTTCTTAGACTTTGATTTCCAAGTCAGCAAGATGAAAATGGTCCTGGGAATTTGTTATAAAGCCAAATTCTCAGATCCAGTCACAGACTTGTGGCTCAGCTGGTGAAGAATCTTCCTGCAAAGCGGGAGTCGTGGGTTCGATCCCTGGGTTGGGAAGAGCCCCCTGGAGAAGGGAAAGGCTGCCCACTCCAGTATTCTGTCCTGGAGAATTCCATGGACTATGATCGCAAAGAGTCACACACAACTGAGTGACTTTCATTTCACTTCATCACAGACTCACTGAGTAAAGGCCAGAGAATTGAGAGGTGGAAGGAACCGTGGCTGTTAACACACGGCAGGGTGACTCCTTGAAAGACAAGGCTCAGCTGTGTCATCCACAGTTAGGATGGTGTCATGCCAGTAAAGGAGAAGGAGGAGAAGGGGGCGATAGAGAGTGAGATAGTTAGATGGCATCATGAACTCAATGGACATGAGTTTGAGCCAACTCTGGAGAAGGCAATGGCACCCCACTCTAGTACCCTTGCCTGGAAAATCCCATGGATGGAGGAGTCTGGTGGGCTGCAGTCCATGGGGTCGAGAAGAGTCGGACACGACAGCGACTTCATTTTCACTTTTCACTTTCATGCATTGGAGAAGGAAACGGCAGCCCACTCCAGCATTCTTGCCTGGAGAATCCCAGGGACGGGGAGAGCCTGGCGGGCTGCCATCTCTGGGGTGGCACAGAGTCGGACACGACTGAAGCGACTTAGCAGCAGCAGCAGCAGCAGCAGCAGCAGAGGATATCGGAGGACAGAGGAGCCTGGCGTGCTGCAGTCCACGGGTTTGCAAAGAGTTGGACGCGACTTAACGACTCAGCAACAGCAACATGCCTGCAAAGTGAAAATTAGTACCAAGCCTTTGATTTTCAAATCTTACACAAACTTCCATCCCCTAACAATGGGTGCCATTTTAGAATTGAATTTCTCCATACCCTTAAAGAAAAAAAAAAGCTAGATAGTTTAAAAATGTACACATCACAGGTTATTTGCTCTTTGTGGACCTTCATGAAAAATAAACGATTAATTGTGCTTAGTAGCTCAGTCCTGTCGGACTCTTTGCAACCACACGGAGTGTAGCCCACCAGACTCCTCTGCCCATGGGATTTTCCAGGCAGGAATACGGGCGTGGATTGCCATTTCATCCTCCAGGGGATTTTCCTCACCCATGGATCGAACCCAGGTCTCCTGCATTGCAGGTGGATTCTTTACCAGCTGAGCCACCAGGGAAGCCCAAAGGATAATTACTTAATGAATAATATCCTCAATTGAATTACCCTTTCACAGACTTAAATACTGTCACCATTTCTTAAAGAAACATCTTTTTTTTTTCTATCTTGTGTTTACGGCCAACTGCTTGCAAAATAAAACAGAAATTACAGGAATCATGGAAGTATAATTACATTTTCAAAGAAGAAATGATGAAGAACTTTCATATTTAAAAAAGGCATTTTCAAGAGTTAAAATTTTAGTTTTGAATTTAAATCAGGGACAGATTACAGAAGCAGCCTGGATTGGGTATGTTTTCCTTCTTAATCTGTTATCTTGTTTCCAAATGTCACTATTGTTTGTGAATTTGCTGTGTCTTTTGTCTTTTACGAACCACACTTGTTTCTTTGCCCCTTTGCTTTTCCAACGCCAATCTGTTGCGTTTTTCTTATGCTTTCAGCTGCTAATTTGTTTCGTGTCAAAATAATTTTGCTTCATAATTCAGGCTCTCAACATGGCTCCCAGTTTGAATTAATGGGACAATTGGGAAATTTCCATTTCACTTTGGGGTGTGTGGATGTCACTCTTCAGAAACCCTCTTTAGGGTTCAAGATCAAATGTGTTCTGGGACTGTTTCTTTTTAAACCTTAATCTTGAGAGTTCTGCACGGTGATAGGTAGATAAATTGGCTCCTTAATTGAAGAAAACAGGTACACACTTTACCATCACTTACGAACAAAGCTTTGCCATGCACATCCGAGTCAGCTGTAGAAGCGAAGAATGTTCCAGCTAGTTATCATCATCACGGATGCTTTATTCCAAAATCAGCAAGAAAAAATTTAAAACACTCCTAAAAGCAGTGCCCGCCCCCCCCCCAACACTGGCAAATAAATATGTCCTGAAGATACTACTTATGATATAATTTAGTCACCATAAGTAAGTGTTAGTCGCTCAGTTGTATCCACCCCTTTGTGACCTCATGCCCTGTAGCCTGCCAGGCTTCTCTGTCCCTGGGATTCCCCAAGTACGAATATTGGAGTGGGTTGCCTTTCCAACATCCAGAGGATCTTCCTGACCCAAGAATGGAACTCAGGTCTGGTGAATGGCAGGCAGATTCTTTACAGTCTGAACCACCAGGGAAGCCCCATACCCCTCATGTAAAAAGAAATATATCACAAATGACTTTGTGTTAGCTGTGGCACGTGACCTCTTACTTGAAGCATGTGAACTCTTACTTGAGGCATGTGGGACCTAGCTTCTGGACCAGGGATCAAGCCCTGGGCCCCCTGCATTGGAAGCATGGAGTTAAGTCTGCTGGACCACTGGGGAAATCTCTCCATGGACTTCCTCTTCAGAAGTATGCTTCCTGGAGCAGTTGCATTTCATTGCCTGGAACCTCATAGGAGAAGCAGAATCTTGAGACCTGTCTTTCATCTATCTACAGAATGTGCCTTTGGACAAGCTTTCCATCTATTACAGAATCTGTATTTTGACAGGGTGACTCACATATCCAGTAAAACTGGAGAAAGTGTATGTTAGTCGCTCAGTCGTGTCTGAGTCTTTGTGACCCCAAGCCCACCAGGCTCCTCTGTCCATGGGATTCTCTAGGCAAGGATACTGGAGTGGGTTGGCATTTCCTCCTCCAGGGGATCTTCCTGAACCCAGGGATCGAATCGGAGCGTCCTGCTTTGCAGGCGTGTTCTTTTCCGGCTGAGCTACCAGGGAACCTCACTTAAAAGTACAATTACGCTCTGAAACCCAGGAGATTTGGGGATTCCATCCTTAAAACATCTGACTTAGGTATTCCAGTCTGGTGCATATGCTGTGCATATGAAAAAGTCATCCATCTTTGGTGTCAGGGCAAATGAGAAGTGTTATTGGAGACGAGAGCTTTGGACTGAAAGCTGCCAGAACAACAAGGGGGGCGGGGGCAGCGGTGAGCTGTGAGAAGGAAGGAAGAAAGAGATCTGCTTTTCAGAGCCCCAGCCAGGTGACTCCCCTCCCTGGGAATAGGAGGGAAGGCAGGACAGGGAAGCCTGGCATGCTACAGTCCGCGGGGTCGCAAAGAGTCGGACAGGACCTAACAAGAATGATAACAACAATTAAAATGGTAAGCGTAGTCCCTCCCATATTTGGAGATACCATCAGGGTTGAGAAACCTTGCCGTTCTGCCTACGGTACTTGGAGAGCCACAATATAAATTCAATTCCAGACTGTTCTACATTCGATGGCAAGGGGCAGATCTAAGAACATGTGCTCTTTGGAACCCACCTAAACGCTGAATTTCTGGACACTAATCTCATCCTCTCATCAGATCACTCATCTCCCTTTTAAGGACATGCCCATCCTCTTTCCATACAAATACACACAAAGAAAAAAAAAATCTTTTTTTTTTTTCTTCTTTTGTTAGTAACTCGCTGGAGGGCTGGTAATTACTCTGTATGTATTTAGGAGCAAGTATCATTAGAATTCTGAATTAAAAATAAGATTAATGATTTAATTTCCATCTTGTCAAGATGACCCATTTTAAAAAATACTGATGTGATATAATGCTATGAAAGATTTAAGCATAATTTATTGATAAATCCATTACAACTGGAATGAGAGAGCTATTTGTCTACATAATGGTTTCTGAAATTACAGATAGCACTTTCCCATTATTTCGCTGCAACATTTATAATTCCTTTTTGGATTTACCATTTCTTTTTATTTTTATTTTTTAGCAACCACATGTGGTACAGTGCCAGCCACATTTTCAAATGTCTTCCAGACAGGGCTCACAGTGGCCTTCCAAGTTACTGTTAGTCTTACATTAAGTATCAAGAAACGTAGCTGTGTAAAGTTCTGATAGATTCCCCGGTGGAACACAGTCATTGAGTCTGAGGGCCATGATACAAACGCACAGATTCTGGATCCTGACTGTAGCACTCTAATCCCCACTCTCCATTCCTGCTCCAAGAGCAGGGGAAGCTTAGCCTGAAGATAGGAGCAAAGACATCTTTGCATTTGGGAAAATAGCCAGGTGGCAATATTACTGGTGTAAAGAAGAAATGTTCTCAAATATAGAAGTTCCATAATCCTCACAGCTACATCAAATGTTATACAGATCTTCTCATAACAAGGAATTATATAATTTTAGGTGTAGAAAATTAAGACTTCTACTACATTAAAATTTTTTTAACTTTATATTGGGGTACAGCTGACTAACAATGTTGTGATCCTTTCTGGTGGACAGCAAAGGGACTCAGCCATACATACACATGGATCCATTCTCCCCCCCAACTCCCCTCCCATCCAGGCTGCCACATGGCACTGAGCAGAGTTCCCTGTGCTGGACAGCAGGTCCTTGCTGGTTCTCTATGTGAAATACAGCAGTGTTTCCATGTCCATCCCAGACTCCCTGACTATCCCTTCCCCCATCCTTCCCCCTGGGAACCATAAGGTTATTACAGAGCATTGAGCAGAGTTCCCTGTGCTGTCCAGCAGGTCCTTGCTGGTTCTCCATGGGAAATCCAGCAGTGTGTCCATGTCCATCCCAGACTCCCTGACTATCCCTTCCCCCATCCTTCTTTCCAGTAACCACAAATTCCTTCTCTAAGTCTGTGACTCTGTATCTGTTTTCCAAGTAAGTTCATTTGTACAGTTTCTTTTTAGATTCCACATACAAGGGATAGGATTTCTAGTGATTTTTTTGTTCTTTTTTTGCCTATGCTAGCTAGCCTATAAGATCTTAGTTCCCTGACCAGGAAGCGAACCCAAAGCCCCTGCATTTGAAACACAGAGTCTTTTTTTTTTTTTTTTTTTACTTTATTTTACTTTACAATACTGTATTGGTTTTGCCATACATCAACATGAATCCGCCATGGGTGTACACATGTTCCCAATCCTGAACCCCCCCCCTCCCTCCCCATACCATCTCTCTGGGTCATCCCAGTGCACCAGCCCCAAGCATCCTGTATCCTGCATCGAATCTAGACTGGCGATTCGTTTCTGACATGATAGTATACATGTTTCAATGCCATTCTCCCAAATCATCCCACCCTCTCCCTCTCTCACAGAGTCCAAAAGACTGTTCTATACATCTATGTCTCTTTTGCTGTCTCGCATACAGGGTTATTGTTACCATCTTTCTAAACTCCGTATATATGTGTTAGTATACTGTATTGGTGTTTTTCTTTCTGGCTTACTTCACTCTGTATAATTGGCTCCAGTTTCATCCACCTCATTAGAACTGATTCAAATGTATTCTTTTTAATGGCTGAGTAATACTCCATTGTGTATATGTACCACAGCTTTCTTATCCATTCGTCTGCCGATGGACATTTAGGTTGTTTCCGTGTCCTGGCTATTATAAACAGTGCTGTGATGAACATTGGGGTACATGTGTCTCTTTCAATTCTGGTTTCCTCGGTGTGTATGCCCAGCAGTGGGATTGCTGGGTCATAAGGCAGTTCTATTTGCAGTGTTTTAAGGAATCTCCACACTGTTCTCCATAGTAGCTGTACTAGTTTGCGTTCCCACCAGCAGTGTAAGAGGGTTCCCTTCCCTCCACACCCTCTCCAGCATTTGTTGCTTGTAGACTTTTGGATCGCTGCCATTTTGACTGGTGTGAAATAGTACCTCATTGTGGTCTTGATTTGCATTTCTCTGATAACGAGTGATGTCGAGCATCTTTTCATGTGAAACACAGAGTCTTAACCACTGGACTACTAGGGAGGTTCCCAAGACTTCTACTTCTTGGAGGGTTACCTTAGCAACAGCAAAAGTAAAACAGTGGTTGTCAAGACACTGAGTTTCAAAGAATGGATAACAGTGGCTCCAGAAAGATGGAGAATAAATGAGATTAGCACTGTGAGAGTACAGTTGCTGCAACTGAGCAGGATTCAAGGTCATGGTTCCAGGAGAGGGTCCAGGCAGAACCCAGCAGATGCCTCCATCCGAAGTGAGGGTTTAGCGATATCAAGGCAAGGAAAGCTTTCAGAGTCGAGTCTTCAGGACAAGGAAGAGCTGCACAGAGAATCCCAAAGAGTTACAGGGTCCACCCCTGAGTGTTTAGCAGACGAGTAAAGGTCACTCGAATATGACTGGTGCAGCGTGCATGCATAGGACCCGTAGATGGGGATGTGCTGTGTGCTGACTTTAATTGCTCAGTTGAGTTCGACTCTTTGTGACCCCATGGACTGTAGCCCACCAGGCTCCTCTGTCCATGGGATCCTCCAGCAAGAATACTGGAGTAGGTTGCCATGCCCTCTTCCAGGGGATTTTCTTCACCCAGGGATGGAACCCAGGTCTCCCACACTGCATGCAGATTCTTTATCATCTGAGTGACCAGCAAAGCCTGTTGGGGATATACCCATCCAAAAGCATTCAATGGGACAGTGCTTGGACCTTCAAGAGGACCACAAGTAGTGTCTGTTCCTCCTCAGTCAGAAAAGAATGAAATTTCACAGTACCTAATATGCTGCAGAGTGCTGAGGAAGGTCCAGCCTTTGTAAGGAGGAAATCGTTCACCACAGGCTGAGCACAGCTCAGAGTCTGCTTGCCAAACCTCATAAGCTGGGCTCCAGGAGACCAGTCTCCCTCCTCAGAGCTCACCTGCAGCCCAGAATAAAAGGTAAGACTTTCACAGGAATAATTCTCAAACCCAAAGTGGTAAAATTCACAGTGTTCTATATTTAATTTGAAGCAGAGCCACAGAAAATATCCAAAATGAAATACAGCTGAACCTTGAACAACAGGAGTTTGAACTGTTTAGGGGCCACTTATACGTGGATCTTTTTTTTTTTTTTTTCAAAAATATTACAGTATTACATGATTAGTGATGGACTGAATCTGGATGCAGGACCATGGATATGGAAGACCAATTACTGATACAAAGTAATATGGGGTTATCCAAGAGTCAGTTTCCCTAACCCCCAAGTTCTTTAGGGGTTGACTGGACACAGGAAAAAAAAGTATAAATTCACTGCACTACAACATCAAGTATCCTAATAAATGGGTGACTGGAATACTCAGAGGACAGGAGAGAGAAGAGGACTGAAAAATCATTTGAAGAAATAATGAACAGAAATTGTCAAAACTTAAGGAAAGCTAGAAGACTATAGATTCACGAATCTCAACAAACTCCAAGTGCAAGAGATAAATACAATTTTACCGTCATAACCAAATTGCTCAAAATCAGTGACAAGAGATAAAATTTTCACAGGCCCCAGAGGAAAGAAACATGTTCTATACAGAGGACAAAGATCAGAATAACTTCAGACTGTTAGGGACCAAACGACGGTCTCTAGGACCTGAGTCATGTTTACCAGAAAGAGACAGGATATGCCCTCAACCTGCCTGGCCAATCATGTAACGCCAGCTACTCCTGTAACTGAGACAAAGAACTGCCTGTATATAAGCCGCCATACTCCTTTGTTCACGGCTCTTGTCAGATTCCCTTGTGTGGGATGAGACTTGAGCCCTAGTGCACTAGGAATAAACAAACTCCCTTCTTGCGTTTGCAATACTGTGGTGGACTTGCTCTCTCGGTCGGTTTGGAGATACGGGCTCGGAGCATAACGCAGACTTCTTGTCACTAATTAACATATTCAAAGTACTAAACAAAGAAAGAAAATAAAAGTGGTCACCTACAGTTCTATACCCAAAAAAAATATCTTTAGATCAAACAATGGTATAGAAAGAACATGCATACAAATCTGGAAAAAAAATCATGACCAGAAGACCAGCATTATAATAAATTTCCAAATAATCTTTCAGATATAAAAAAATAAATGATCCTAGATGGATACTTGCATTAACATAAGAGTGGAGAATACCATATAAGCTCCTTGATAAATCTATATGTTTCTTGTTTAAATATCTTAAAAAATACCTGATGGGTTAAACAAAATTTACAGGACTGTTATTGTGAAATTTATAATATATGTAAAATCGAAACGACAATATTAGTATATCCTGTCATATATGACTGGAAAGGTGAAATTGAACTGTTGTACAAAATCAGACAGAGATAGCACAAGAACAGAAATCTACAGGCCAATATTCCTCATAAACATAGGGCTGGAAATTCTAAACACATGCCTTGAAAACTGTATTAAAATAGTGTAAAAAGGATAACATATCAGGATGCAGGAGGACCATTTCAAAAATGTAAGTTTGTTTTATCATTCAAAAATCGATGTGCTAGTGACCAGTTAAAAAAGAAGAAAAAAAAAAAGATCATCTTAATATATATGAAAGAATAACTGAAATTCAATATGCATTCCTTTTTTTTTAAGTATGATAAAAAAAGAAGTGAGAAAAGAAAGAGGCTTCCTCCGTATCCTAAAAGGCATCTACATAAAATCTACAACCACTAGCATTTTTCAGGGTGAATTCTTGGCTGCTAAAATCAGAAACAGACAAGTATGCTTGCTCTCAGCACTTCTGCTCACCATTGTACTGAAGCCTGTAGACAGTAAGATATGGAAAAGTAGCTTTTACACCGTCAGATTGCAAGGAAAGAATTAAAACTGTATTTACACATAACAAGATCATCTGTGTGGAAAAGTCCAGGGTATACACACAAGTACTCGAACTATTAAATGCATTTGGCATTGTTGGAAGATAAAATATCAACATCTAAATTTTATTTCTATACATTCAAACATCACAACTTAGAAAACAATCTCCATTATAGTACCATCAAATGGATGAAACACTTTGGGACGATTCTGACAAAGATGTGCGATACCTGTGTACTGAAAACTACAAAAAAAATTGCTGACAGAATTTGAAGACCACCCAAATAAATGAAAAGGTTACTTGATTTATGGTTTAAAACACTATTTATTGCCAAGATGTTAGCTCTCCTCAACTCAGTCTATAGGTTCAACACAATCCTAGTCAAAAACCTCAGCAGGATGGCTCTTTGTCAAAATTGATAAACTTATTTTAAAATTCATATGTTGATTTAAATAACATAGAAGGGCCCCAAACAAACAAAACTTGAAAAAGAATAAATCTGAAGGTCTCACACGATTTCAACACATACTAAAGCTATAGAAATCAGGACAATATAATATCCGTGTTCAGATAGATAAACAGATCAACTGAACAGAATCAGAACTTGAGAAACAGACCTACACATTATATGGCAAACTTCCCTTTTAAACACACACACACACACACACACACAGAGTCAAGGTGACATTTGAGGGCCACCAGGAGCAGGTGTTTGGGACTCAGGCCCCCAGATACTCTTCTGGTTCCTATGTAGACTAAAAGATCAATACTGCTTCCAACTAAGCCTCCATTCCTTCTCAGCAAAGAATGCAATGGGAGCCATTTCTATCTGATGACAGATCCAAGCCGCCATCTTGCATGCGGACCAGCCCGCCATCTCAGATGCTGACCAGCCCGCCATCTTAGATGCTGACCAGCCCGCCATCTTAGATGCTGACCAGCCCGCCATCTTGGACGCTGACCAGCCTGCCTTCTTGGATGCTGACCAGCTCGCCATCTTAGACGCTGACCTGCCGACATCTTTCACAGGTAAGAGCACCAGCCAAATGTGACTGGGGATGCTTAGAGGGTGATTCAGAACAAGAAACCCATTCCCTTGATGCCAACGCAGCGTCCCATAAATGACAGGCCAGAAGACAGAATAATTCAAACCTTAGTGTAAGTGCAGAACATGGGTGCAGATAAATATAAATAGCAAAAGGGTTCAAAATTAGATTGGTAGCATTGAACAGTTTTATTCACGCTATCTTTGTATCTGTTGACTTAAGATGTTTATTATCTAATTTCGACTTTAACAGGAATGAAACTAGAAAGGCTAGTCATATTTTATCTGAAAAAGACACCTAATTGAAAATGTGCTTTTTTTATATTTTTGGCTTATTATATTGAGCTGGGCAAGAAGTTTGTTCGGGTTTTTCTGTAAGCTGATACAGAAAAACCGGAATGAACTTTTTGGCCAGCTTGATCTAACTAAAGCAATTTTCTAATTCTCTAAGTCATAAGCTTAAGAGTCACTTGTTATTACAAGTGTATTTTTTTGTGTGACTGAACAGCTACATGCCACTACTATATGTTGAAGTCATGTGTCTAAATCGAATACACTTAATATTAAAAAAGAAATTAAGATATAAAATAAAGATGTGGCCGTTCTATGTGTAGTGACAATTCACCAGTGATTTATAGCCACTGGTAATGTTTTCAGAATAAAATTCAGTCTTATAGAAAAGAAATTTAAAAGACTAGGAAAAAGGACAAAATTTTTTTTTAGGTGTGATTTTTTTAAACCCCTAAAATATTTCCCCTTTCCTTATAAATCCCATTAAATAAAAAGAAAATATTTTGGTGTTTGACCAGTGGCATTACTCAGGATTTTACTGTATTTATACATTTCTAATCATTCCTAAAGGAAGTTAACCCTGAATATTCATTGGAAGGACTGATGTGGAAGCTGAAGCTGCAATATTTTGCCATCTGATGCAAAGAGCAGACTCATTGGAAAAGATCCTGATGCTGGGAAAGATTGAAGGCAGTAGGAGCGGGGGACAACAGAGGATGAGATGCTTTGATGGCACCGCTGACTCAAAGGACATGAGTTTGAGCAAACTCCCAGAGATAGTGAAGGACAGGGAAGCCTAGCCAGCTGCAGTCTGTGGGGTTGCAAACAGTCCAACATGACTGAGCAATTGAACATCAACAACAATCATTGTCAACAGAAAACTTGTCAGAAAGCTTTTAGTGACTTACTGACTGGGACAATTAAAAAAAAAAAGAATTAAAACACCTTAATTGCAAAGGGATTTTCAAAATTTTCTACTAAAAATCTCTTACAATTATACCTATGGTAATAAACTTGGTAATAACCTAATGAGAGCTTTTAAGACAGCACATTTTGCAGTGAAAAACGTACTCCAAACACCTCTTACACATTTAGAAATTCTTGTGAAATGTCTGGTCTAGACATATGGGCTACTTGGAGACAGAATGTTTGGCTAAAAATGTACTTCTTCATTACAGTCAGATGAGGCTATTATTTGATATGACAATACCGATACACTGGCAAGAAGGGGCTACAGGAGACAGTGTGTCCCTCCTCCCGAGATTAACTGAACATTAAATTACCTTGTTTTGACAGTGCAATAGAATATCAGCCGGCCTTATGATTCTCCATCATCAAGTCTTCATTGGGTTATAAAAGACAATACTAAAGTGTTTCCTTCTGAAACCCTCAGGCTCATTCTGTTCAGTTACAGAGGAGAAGATTTAGCAGCCTGTGTCATCAGTAATGAAGATATCAAGGCAACCCTGTTCCATTTTTACCAGGCAAATACAGAACATGGGTGTGTATTCCTGTGGATGTACACAAACGCATTCAGAAGTACTGGAGAGTCCGGATTGAAGTGTGCTGGGGTGGGCTGACACCTCTAATTCTTTAAGCTCCCAACTCTATAAAAGTTTTACACCTAAATGGTCTCACCAATTTTGATTCTTTTCATTAAGAAAAGCAGGTTTCATCCAATTACCATGGGGGGGGGGAAATGGAGGTTCCTCAAAAAATTAAAAAGATGATGCAGCAATTACACACTTGGGGATATACTTAAAGGAAAAGAAAGCAGTAGGTGCATAAATTAGATAACGAATTCGAACGCACTGCCCAGGACAGGGAGCTCTACTCAGTGCTTAGTGGTGACTGAGCTGGGAAGGCAATCCAAAAAAGAGGGGAAATATGTATACATATGGTTGAGCCACTTTGCGGTACAGCAGAAACTGACAACATTGTAAAGCTACTATACACCCATAAGAATTAATAAAACAAAGGAAAAACAAAGACATAAGTGGACTTCCATGCATATTGTGGCATTATTCACAACGGCCAAGATACGGAAATCACCTGAATGTCCCTCCATAGACGACTGAATAGAAAAGGAGCTGGTATATATGAACCATGGGATGTGATTCAGCCATGAGGAAACAAGATACATCCAGCCACCTGTGACGTCACAGGTGAACTCTGCGCACACCGTGCTCTGTGAGCTAAGTCAGACAGAGAAGGACAAGCACTGTATGAGTAATTTCACACATGAAACCTAAAAATGTCATGCTCCCAAAAGTCAGTGGGTAGACCGGCGGTTACCAGGGGACTGGGGTGGAGGATAAAATTGATGCTGTTGAAGGGTTACGAACCTGCTGTGAGCAGGAGATAAATCACACAGAGAGATCTAATGTACAGTATAATAACTGTAGACAATAACACTGTATTATAATCATGGAATATGATAAATGTCACTACTATGGCAAACACTAGAGAAAGAAATGGCAACCCACTCCAGTATCCTTGCCTGGAAAATCCCATGGATGGAGGAGGCTGGCAGGCTACAGCCCATGGGGTCGCAGAGTCAGACACGATTGAGCAACTTCACTTTTCATGGCAATTATGAAAACGGTAAAGAATCTGCCTACAATGCAGGAGACCCAGGTTGTTTCCTGAGTCGGGAAGATCTCTTGGAGAAGGGAATGGCAACCCACTCTAGTATTTTTCCCTGAAGAATTCTATAGATAGACCATGGGGTTGGACACAACTGAATGACTAACAGTTTTACGGCAATCAATCATGGTACATCATATAACTGTGAATGACAATTGCACACCTTAAATGTACCTTAAATGTATATATCAAATATATTCAGTTAAAAATGTTGGGGGGCAGTGCATTTTATACTGAAAAGGAAGGTGTACGAAGGGAGTCTAGTCACCCTGAATATTAAAATATACCAGGTTTCCCTGGTGGCTCATTGGTAAAGAATTAGACGTGGGTTCAATCCCTGAGTTGGGAAGATCTCCTGGAGAAGGCAATGGCAACCCACTCCAGTATTCTTGCCTGGGAAATCCCATGGACAGAGAAGCCTGGTAAGCTACAGTTCATGGGGTCTCAAAGAGTCAGACACGACTTACCAACTAAACAACAAACAACAACGAGGGGAGTCTAGTCACCCTGAATATTAGAATATACACCGAAGGGACTTCTCCGGTGCTGTAGTGGATAAGAATCCACCTGCCAATGCAGGGGGCACAGGTTGGGTGCCTGTTCCCATGGGCCAGCTAAAGCCGTGCCTGACAACTCCTCAGCCCACACTCTAGGGCCAGTGAGCCGCAACTCCTGAAGCCTGTGTGCTCTGCAACAAGGAAAGCCAACGCAACGAGAAGCCCGAGAACCATGATGAACACAATGAAGAATAGCCCCCGCTCGTCCCAACAATAAAGACACAGCACACGCAGCAAAAACAAACACACAGCAAAGTCTTCACAATGGTAACTCTGTTGATCTGGTAGAAAAATAGAATGGAATGGAATGGAAAGTCGACAGACACCCAAGGATACACACAAGCTCAATGAATGTTCTTTAACTAAGTTAGGATTGTGAAACTACTAAAATTTATATAGAATCTAGATTTATGTGAAATTGAATTGAAACTCACACACCATAAAATAAGCCGGTCTTCAGTAATGTTTCTATGTGATTTTGAAAGAGTGTGTCCATACAGGAACCTCTCTTTGCATATTATGATACGAATAAGAGCCACAGCTAAGAGTGCCTCTACAAAGGTCCGTCTAGTCAAGGCTACGGTTTTTCCAGTGGTTAAGTATGAATGTGAGAGTTGGACTATAAAGAAGGCCAAGCACCAAAGAATTGATGCTTTTGAACTGTGGTGTTGGAGAAGACTCTTGAGAGTCCTTTGAACTGCAAGGAGATCCATCCAGTCCATCCTAAAGGAGATCAGTCCTGGGTGTTCATTGGAAGGACTGATGGCTGAAGCTGAAGCTCCAATACTTTGGCCACTGGATGCAAAGAGCTAATTCATTTGAAAAGACCCTGATGCTGGGAGAGACTGAGGGCAGGAGGAGAAGGGGACGACAGAGGATGAGATGGTTGGACGGCATCACGGATTTGATGAACATGAGAACTGGTGATGGACAGGGAAGCCTGGCATGCTGCAGTTCATGGGGTCACAGAGTCAGACACGACTGAGCAACTGAACTGAACTGAGCTTACCTTTCCATGTTACAGACCTCAGAGTCTGTGATGCTCTGAGAAAGGAATGCATTGAGATCTGAACTCCGCATGGGGAGTGAAGACACAGCAGTGATCAGAGTGCCTTTTACTGCAGATTACTTTCCCTGGTTTTATATCAGACCTCATATTTAGGGAGCGGTCAGGAGTATGTGAGCATTGCTAACAAAGAAAGAGTATGGAAGTGCTGTCTCACAGGTCACCATCAGCGTCATCACGGAATGTTCTACTACAGTCTTAATTCTTCATCACCAGAGGCCCTGCTTATCGCTGGACCCACCCTTCAACTGGATTCTCTCTCCCCTTTGCCATCATCACTTTAGTAAAATATTGGCAAATACGATGAGACTTACTTACAGAGCTGAGGGTGCAGGGGAAAGAATTGCAGTCTTCAAGGTTCACAACAGGAATTTCTAAAGAGAGAAAGAAAGAGACAGACTGGAATAGAACTAGGCATGTGGAAGAGTAAGAAACAGACAGAAGTAATTGGGGTTAGTCATACGGAAAAATTCTATAATCATCAGTCACATATCGCCAAGAGTTCATTCAGAGATGCACAATGAATGAAATACGATAACTTCAGTCTTACTTCTTGAAGTCTGTCTCAAAATATTTTGCAAATAGCCAACATTTCCTTTGCAAGACTTCTGCAACTGTGACATTCCTTGTCTGATAAGTATCAGCTGAATGGAGGAAGATTTCCTGTTACCTACTTTTATAGTTGTTTGGCTAAAACCACAGGACACAACTTTGAATTTTTCTCTTCTTCTTCTTCTTCTTTTTTTTTTTACTTAAATAAAATCTTGAACTTTTTATTTTGTATTGGGCTGTCGTTCATTAATAATGATGTGACCGTTTCAGGTGAACAGTGAAGGGACTCAGCCACACTTGTACATGTATCCATTTTGCCCCAAATTCCCCTCCCATCCAGGCTGCCACATGACACTGAGTAGAGTTCCCTGTGCTGGACAGCAGGTCCTTGCTGGTTCTCCATGTTAAATACAGCAGTGTGTCCATGTGCATCCCAAACTCCCTAACTATCCCTTACCCCATCCTTCCCCCTGGTGACCATAAGGCTATTACAGAGTATTGAGCAGAGTTCCCTGTGCTGGACAGCAGCTCCTTGCTGGTTCTCCATGTTAAATACAGCAGTGTGTACATGTCCATCCCAAAGTCCCTGACTATCCCTTCCCCCATCCTTCCCCCTGGGAACCAAAGCAGAGTTCCCTGTGCTGTCCAGCAGGTCCTTGCTGGTTCTCCATGTGAAACACAGCAGTGTGTCCACGTCCATCCCAGATTCCCTGATTATCCCTTCCCTCCAGCCGCCATACGTTTGTTCTCTAAATCTGTGAGTCTCCTTCTGCTTTGTAAGTTCATTTGTGCCATTTTTTAAAGATTCCACATGTAAGTGATACCATATAATATTTGTTTTTCTCTGTCTTACGTCAATTAATATAATTTCTAGGTCCATTCATGTTGCTGCAAATGGCATCATTTCCGCCTTCTTCAGGGCTGAGTAATATTCCCCGTCTGTATGTCCCACATCTTCTTTATGGACGTTGATGAACATTCAGGTTGCTTCTGTGTCTTGGTTGCAGTAAACAGTGCTGCAATACACCCTGGGGTGCATGTATCCTTTCGGATCATGAATTTTTTTATATTTGGATTTTCTTCTCAAATCTTGGACATACTTTGTGTCTGGAGAAGTGCCATCTTTCAGAAAAAAAGAAGCTGGAAGTCCAACCAGTGGAACCACCAACACTCGCAGTTCCAGCTGTGGGCAGGAGCATGCCTGCTGTTAAGATGTTCTCAGGAAACCAGAATCCTGGGACCCTGTAGGGGATTTTGCCAGCCTGGGGAAGGTCAATGACCATTCTGGAGTTTGGTAGAAATACTATGTCCTGGAAATTCCCAGCATTACGATGAGCTGCAGGATTTTGCTTTTCTGCTTGGGGTGACGATTTTCATCAGCTGGTTCACATCTCCTGTTTTCTTTGTGGTGGTTTAGTTACTACGGCAAGTCCAACTTTTGCAGCCTCACAGACTGTAGCCTGCTAGTCTCCTCTGTCTATGCAATTCTCCAGGCAAGAATACTGGACTGGGCTGCCATTTCCTTCTCCTGGTTTTTTTTTTTTTTTTTTTTTTTTTGGACAGTACCATTGTTTTGCTTGATGTTTCTTCCTTTTCCTTGACATACTGTGAACACAGTTTCTGGGTCAAGACTACATTTTACTGTGACTGCAGGAAATGTGGTCTATTTAATCAATGACTGTGATGGGGGTGGTAACCTGTGGGAGTGGAATCTTAATTTTCCCTAAAGGGCCATGCCTTTAACAAGATTCTTTTTTTAATTATTTACTTATTTTTGGCATCCTTGTTAGCTCTGTTGGTAAAGAATCCACCTGCAATGCAGAAGATTCTTGTTTGATTCCTGGGTTGGGAAGATCTGCTGGAGAAGGGATAGGCTACCCACTCCAGTATTCTTGGGCTTTCCTTGTGGCTCAGTTGGTAAAGAATCCACCTGCAATGCGGGAGACCTGGGTTCGATCCCTGGGTTGGGAATTTCCCCTGGAGAAGGGAACGGCTATCCACTCTAGTATTCTGGCCTGGAGAATCCCATGGACAGTATAGTCCATTGAGGTTGCAGAGTCGGACATGACTGAGTGACTTTCAGATTTTTGGCTGCACCAGGTCCTTATTACTCTGTGTGGGCTTTCTCTAGTTGTGGCAAGTGAGGGCTACTCTCTAGGTGTGGTGTGCAGGCTTCTCATTGCAGCGGCTTCTCCTGTTGCAGAGCCTGGGCACTTGGACATGTGGGCCTCAGTGGTTGTGGTGCACCAGCCTAGTTGCC
The DNA here is from genome assembly GCF_042477335.2 of Ovis canadensis. Taxonomy (NCBI): domain Eukaryota; kingdom Metazoa; phylum Chordata; class Mammalia; order Artiodactyla; family Bovidae; genus Ovis; species Ovis canadensis. The sequence continues at coordinate 4,112,114 of NC_091271.1, forward strand.
CTGTGGCATGTGGAATCTTCCTGGACCAGCCATGGAACCCAGGTCCCCCTGCATTGGCAAGTGGAGTCTTAACCACTGGGTCCCCAGGGAAATCCCAGGACACATTATTGTCATTGTTTCCCCAGCTGCTACCCCCAGCTTCTTCACTCTGAAGTCTGCTCCCTCTTTGCACATATTGTGAGCCGCAAAAACTTATGCTCTGTATTTGGGTGCTTATAATTTTCACAACTTATACAATTTTTGTAATGTATACAATGTTTATGTAAAATATTAATTTTAAAATTTGTATAATGTTATATAAAATGTGGAGAAGGCAATGGCACCCCACTCCAGTACTCTTGCCTGAAAAACCCCATGGACGGAGGAGCCTGGTAGGCTACATTCCATGGGGTCTTGAAAAATCAGACACGACTGAGCGACTTCCCTTTCACTTTTCACTTTCATGCATTGAAGAAGGAAAAGGCAACCCACTCCAGTGTTCTTGCCGGGAGAATCCCAGGGACAAGGGAGCCTGGTGGGCTGCCGTCTTTGGGGTCGCACAGAGTCAGACATGACAAAGTGACTTAGCGGCAGCAGCGTATACAATGTAAAACCTTTGTTTTGGAATTTATATAATAGTCACATAACATGAAATGTGTATAAGTGTATTTGCATATTTGTAACTACACTGTGGGTTTTATTTATTTATTTTTTTACACTGGGTTTTCAATCCATATTACAAAGAATTTTTGATTTGTGTCTGTGAGTAGAAGTCACACAGTCTCAAATACCGAATTCTTTGATAGAGTAGTGATTTTTTTTTCATTTCAGAGTCAGTAAAATCTCTCACCTTATTGAAGCTAGTAGATTAGAAATGCTTGAATCAATCAAATTCATTTTTGATTCAAAATGAAAAGGCAAGAACAAGTGACTTAGACTAGCATGAGATTCAGTTCAGTTCAGTTCAGTTCAGTTCTGTCGCTCAGTTGTGCCCAACTCTTTGTGACCCCATGAATCGCAGCACGCCAGGCTTCCCTGTCCATCACTCAGACTCACGTCCATCGAGTCGGTGATGCCATCCGGCCATCTCATCCTCTGTCGTCCCCTTCTCCTCCTGCCCCCAATCCCTCCCAGCATCAGAGTCTTTTTCAATGAGTCAACTCTTTGCATGAGGTGGCCAGAGTACTGGAGTTTCAGCTTTAGCATCATTCCTTCCAAAGAAATCCCAGGGCGGATCTCCTTCAGAATGGACTGGTTGGATCTCCTTGCAGTCCAAGGGACTCTCAAGAGTCTTTTCCAACACCAGAGTTCAAAAGCATCAATTCTTATGAGTCTGCAATGGCCTGGCTTACCTAGGAAGAGAAAGTCATACTTTAAGAAATAAAATCAGAATGATGTATTACCACTCATTCTCCAGAAAAAGTAGGGAAGAAAGGCTTGTGCAAAAACGTAAGGAAATGTGAAAGGACATCCAAGAAAAAGCGACTGATTCCACAGCTAGGCTAGCGTAATACTGTACGCTGCATAATATGACAAACACAGAATCACTGATTCTTTCAAGGGAAACATTCCAGCAATATTTGGGTTCTAATATTGTGACAACTGACAACGATGGCAGTTGCTTATAAAACTAGAAGGAACGCTGTCATAATACGTCGTTGAAATTAGATACGTACTTTTTTCACACATTAGAGATGTGCTTTGGCATTTTCCGAATGGTAAGCCAAATATTCATTCATCCCATATTTGCCATCAGAAGAAGGGAGACACAGCTATGCTACGGAGCGTATGACCTGGAAGACAAGGAAGGCAACTTCAGTCAGTGGGGGGTCATTGCCTGAACATCTGTGGCTCATCCAGGAAGCAAGACACAAATCAATGGTCCTGGGTTATTGTCTCCCTCACCACCAGCCTCTTTCTGCCCTCTGTTAGGGAAATTAAAATGGAAGAAGTCTTGCACAGGCTTCAGAAGCAAGCCTGATCTGCCTGGACACAGCTCAGATTGCATGCCCGCCCCCAAGCACAGCAAGTCAGGCGGCACTGTGGATAAGAAAGGGAGTGGGTCTTGGAATTCTTGAGCCCCTGGAGGTCTGGCCAGTCCTCCAAGGGTCTAAGACCTCTTATGACTCCCAAGGTGAAGCAAACAGCATTGTAAAAGTTGAGACAACCAGAGATGAATTTCTGAGCACAAACTGATGGTAGCAGTTTGGACCTTGGGATTATAAGCGGGAGTCACTTAAACTGCAATCTTAAGTCTCACCCACAGGGTGGATGCGCCGCTTGGGACGTTTCCCCCAGTGGGACTCCAGATTGGTGTTACATTGGACCTCCCAATGCCGTTTATGTCTGCATGTAGGTTGTCAGCCCAACTGGGTAATGTATATGCTGATGTGCATGCGTGCTAAGCCCGCTTTAGCTGTGTCCAGTTCTTTGCAACCCTATGGACTGTAAGCTGCCAGGCTCCTCTGGCCATGGGATTCTCCAGGCAAGCATCATGGAGTGTCTTTCTATTGCTTCTCTTTCTTTTCTTTTAAAGTCTGTATACTGAAATTAAGTCAAAGAATCTTCGATTAAAAATTGAAATCTCTTTCTTGTGTGTAACTAGTGGTATCTTTTGCTAACAAATCCTTCAAATCTAAAAAGGAGAGTAAAACTTTTGTCAAAACACCTTCAACCACTTTTCCCCACTCAAACTGGATGCCCATGTATATGAATTCCGAAATGCATTCCTAGTTTTCATACCCAGGGTGATCTATCATAAATTCAATAACCCTCAGTTGCACCTACACCTGTTCAGTTCAGTTCAGTCACTCAGTTATGTCCGACTCTTTGCGACCCCATGAATTGCAGCACGCCAGGCCTCCCTGTCCGTCACCAACTCCTGGAGTTCACTCAGACTCACGGGAGTGTCATACTAGACACAGCCAACCTGTAGCATCTTTGATAAATAACAAGCGTAGCCATAGTGTTGAGGGGAAAAAGACCAGTATCTCAGACTGCGTCTCTAAATGTTTTATCGTGTTAGTTCCTCAGTCCTGTCTGACTTTGTGACCACATGGACTGTAGGCAAAAAGGCACCTCTGTCCATGGGATTCTCCAGGCACAAACACTGGAGTGGGTTGCCATTCCCTTCTCCAGGGATCCTCCCGACCTAGGGATCAAACTCGGGTCTCCTGGGTAGCAGGCAGATTCTTTACCATCTGAGCCACGAGGGAAGTCACAACATTTATATAGGGAACACTTCAACTCCATGAAGTCATCTTCTTATAGAGAACCTCTTATAGAGAACTCTTCAACCATAGAATACGACTTCATGAAGGGATTCCCTAAGCACTCTCTCAGGTGTTGTTTTGCAATGATGCTGGCTTTGTATTGGCAGGGGGTTGGGGGGTGGGCAGGGAGGGCAGGCCAATGTGTAGGCAAGCACCCCGGGTTGTAGCCGTGAAAGTCATTCCATCAAGACACTACCTAGGGTTTCCCTGGTGACTCAGTACTAGAGACTCTGCTTGCTGATGCAGGAGACAGGGCTTCTATACGGGGTCTGGGAAGATCCCACATGCCTCAAAGCAACTAAGCTGCTGTGTCACAACTACTGAGTCTGTGCTCTAGACCCCGGGAGCCACAAGGATTGAGCCCATGTGCCATCACTACTGAAGCCCGCATGCCCAAGACACTGTGCTCTGCAACAAGAGAAGCCACTGCAATGAAACCCTCCTCGCTGAAGCCAGAGAGGGGCCCCTGCTCCCTGCAGCTGGAGAAAAGCCTAGAGAAGGGAGGAAGAGCTAGCGCAGCCAAAAATAAATTTAACAAAGGTTTTAAAAAGAGACTATTGAGAATTTCCAGGAAAGTGGTAGATACAGATGCTGTTGTTACACCAGTAGCACTACAGATTTATCAACGCTTCCAGTTGCATTCAGCACTTCAGTTCAGTTCAGTCGCTGTCATGTCTGACTCTTTGCAACCCCGTGAATTGCAGCACACCAGGCCTCCTTGTCCATCACCAACTCCCGGAGTTCACTCAGACTCACGTGCATCGAGTTAGTAATGCCATCCAGCCATCTCATCCTCAGTTGTCCCCTTCTCCTCCTGCCCCCAATCCCTCCCAGCATCAGAGTCTTTTCCAATGAGTCAACTCTTCGCATGAGGTGGCCAAAGTACTGGAGCTTCAGCTTTAGCATCACTCCCTCCAAAGAAATCCCAGGGCTGATCTCCTTCAGAATGGACTGGTTGGATCTCCTTGCAGTCCAAGGGACTCTCAAGAGTCTTCAGCAAAGTTATTCCAAAACTGCACTTTCTTGACACCCAACTTCTGGTCCATTTCTCCATTGTTTTACCCTTGAGGGCTTGTCAGAGAAAGTGAACATATGATTTGAACATCCTCAATGTCAGAAACTTCCTTGATCTACAGACACAAAGACTGGGATCATAGGTGCAAATTTTCGTTTTTGAGAATATATTGTCTGCTTGAAAACTTTGCTGTGAAGAAAGTTTGCTCAAACTATGGAAACATGTGTGTATCAATAAGTTGTTTGCCTAAAATTAAGTGGAAATGATCACAGTTCCCCCCTTGAATGAACACGAGGGACTGAGTAAAGTCTTTGAGTTGTACTCACCTTCAAAAACTTGAACTGTTTTACATCAACTCTTTCCCATCCTGGTCAGAATTATGTTCTGATTAGTGGATGTATACTAGAAATCGAGGAATTAAAAATTTGAACCTACCTCTTTTTCTAATCACCCTTACATAGGTGTGTGCATGCTAAGTTGCTTCAGTAGTGTCTGACTCTTTGCAACCCCATGGACTGTAGCCCTCCACGCTGCTCTGTCCATGGGATTCTCCAGGCAAGAAGACTAGAGTGGGTTGCCACGCCCTCCTCCAGGGGATCTTCCTGAGTCAGGGATCTAACCCACGTCTGTTACATCTCCTTCACTGGCAATTGCGTTCTTTACCACTACACCTGGGAAGGCCACTTTTATATACCACTTTTAAAATTTCACTTAGTGTTAAAATGGGTGAGATAGCCATATAATTCAAAATTCAAAAATGATATGCAATGTGCCTTTGGATATTTCCTGCTCAAACTTCTGTTTTCTCCCAATAAGATTAGTATGCAACCAGCCAGTGTTTCCTTTATACAAATAAAAATGAATATATAATCCCTTTAACCTGTTTCCAACACAAAAGCTACATACATTTTCCATATACATTAGTTTATACCATATTTTTCTCATCTAATCCACTATAAAGAAATCTTTATATACTTAGCAGAATTTTACCTGCCAGTTTTCAAGCTTTTTAAGTCCAGTCCTAACTCACCTGAAAATCATTGACTGCACATCAATGTCCATGGCATTTCCTCTTTTGGGAAAGTGCTTTGCATGTCTTTGACCTAAAACAGGTTTCAATACCCTTAAATAAAACAATCCGTGCTTCCCTGGTGGCTCAGATGGTAAATAATCTGCCTGTAATCTTGAGAGTCCCTTGGACTGCAAGGAGATCCAACCAGTCCATTCTGAAGGAAATCCTGGGATTTCTTTGGAAGGAATGATGCTAAAGCTGAAACTCCAGTACTTTGGCCACCTCATGCGAAGAGTTGACTCATTGGAAAAGACTCTGATGCTGAGAGGGATTGGGGGCAGGAGGAGAAGGGGACGACAGAGGATGAGATGGCTGGATGGCATCATTGACTGGATGGACGCGAGTCTGAGTGAACTCCGGGAGTTGGTGATAGACAGGGAAGACTGGTGTGCTGCGATTCATGGGGTCGCAAAGAGTCGGACATGACTGAGCGACTGAACTGAACTGAAATGAACGAGGGAGACCAGGGTTCAATCCCTGGGTTGGGAAGATCCCCTGAAGAAGAAAATGGCAACCCACTCCAGTATTTGTGCCTGGAGAATCCAATGGATAGAGAAGCCTTTCAGGCTACAGTCCATGGGGTGGCAAAAAGTCGGACAGGACTGAGAGTGACTGACACTTTCTGTGAGGGGAAGGGAGTGCCTAAGAAAATAAAACTAAGCTCTACATTGCCTCTCACTGCCTACAGCAAGTTTGGCAAGAGTTAAACTTTCAAAAAGCCCACGAGCACCCTGAAACATACCTGAGAGGACTCTCAAATCGTCAATGCACTCTAAACAACAAAGACTATGATTTCAAGGCCTTTTGACATTAGAGAATCACAAGCCAAAATTAACTTCTGCAATGCTGAAGATCTGAGATCCACGTCCTCCACAACATCCAGTGTCTCTGCATCAATTTTTCCCTGGGAAATGTGATAGGGTAACAGAAGATTGGTCTCCTTCTACTGATTCAGTATAAAATGGGGGGAAAAAAGGTCATTAAGGAGGGATAGGGTAAGTATCGATCGCTCTTGGAAAGTTTGAGGAAGCAATAAGTCATGACTGACTTTGACAAAACAGTTGTATTAGAGAAACCTAGTTCCTGGCTCTTTTGTATTCCAAGATTCCAGATCCAGGACACGTTCCTGGAAGCTGGAAGGTGACAGTGTTATGACAAATAGAAGCATCTGCTGTTTCCACAGCAGGTAGGAAGGATGCCGAACTCATTTCTGGAAAGATCCATCACAGATGGGGAGGGTGCATAGGCACAGAAGGATCACGGTAAAATCAGAGAAGATGAATTACAAAGGAGGTAGAAAAAGAGTGATGATTTATATTCATATGCTTTATATATCTATCCATAGATATGATATGACATAGCATGCTTGCTTCATCTAAGCGAGAGAGACTCTACACAACTGTTTTCTTCATCTAAGCGAGAGAGACTCTACACAACTGTCCAAGAAGGAACACCCCATGTCCTGTGTAGTTGGTCTCAATTAGTACCCTGTGGGGGCTACTCTTCACTGCGGTGCATGGGCTTCTCACTGTGGCGTCTTCTCTTGTTGCAGAACACACACTCTAGGCATGCGGGCTTCAGTAGTTGCACCATGAGGGTTCAGTAATTTGTGGCTCCCAGGCTGCGGAGCACGGACTCAATAGCTGCGGTGCACCGGCTTACTTATTGCACACCACGTGGGATCCTCCCGGACCAGGGACTGAACCCAAGCCTCCTGCACTGGTAGGTGGATTCTCTACCACTAAGCCACCAGGAGAGCCCTCTTGCTACGTATTCTAAAAGAGTGTCTGTTACCCCCTTCTCCAGAATTCCTATGCATCTTTTCAGTGGAAGTGTTGCTTTGGCATAAGCAGCCTGCCATACTGGTGGGGACGAAAAGACTACACTTCTTCCTGTCCGAGCACCCTGCCTTTAGTTCTCCAGCTCACCTTCTTGACTGGATGACGCCAGCAGCCTCCTGATGATTTTCACTGATTGCTGGCTTTTTCTCGTTTTTGTCCATTGGCAATGACTTCCACGAGTTTAATTGTACTGAAGTGTTCTATTTATATTCCAAGTCCCTCCTCCAAACCTCATTATGCTCTTCCATTGTCCAATTATGGACTTCCCTGGTGGCTCAGCTGGTAAAGAATCCACCTGCAATGCGGGAGACCTGGGTTTGAACCTTGGGTTGGGAAGATCTGTTGGAGAAGGGAAAGGCTACCCGCTCCAGTACACTGACCTGGAGAATTCCATGGACTGTATACTCCACGGGGGTCACAAAGAGTTGGACATGGCTGAGCGATCTTCACTTCACTTTCATTGTCCAAATATGGATCTAAATTTCAGAATTTCTAGGTCTTTTATTTTTTCACCAGTCTACTTGGACAAACTTAAGTTGACTGCTGGCCAATAAGTAAGCTCCTTTTTCGTCAGTTTCACTTAGACAAGGTCTCTCAAAACATTCTCTTCTAAATCCCAGTGCCTTTGCTGATTTTATCCTTTTCAACTTCTCTTCCTTTTTCCTTTGAAGATTTGTTGTTCAGTCACTCAGTCATATCCGACTCTGCAACCCCATGGACTGCAACACGCCAGGCTTCCGTAACCTTCACCAACTCCTGGAGATTGCTTAAACTCATGTCCATCAAGTCAGTGATGCCATCCAACCATCTCATCCTTTGTCATCCCCTTCTTCTTCTGCCCTCAATCTTTCCCAGTATAAGGGTCTTTTCCAATGAGATGGCTCTTTGCATCAGGTGGCCAAAGTGTTAGAGCTTTACATCTAAGATAAATTCAAATAATTATGCAAGTCCATCCTTGTTTATGAGGCTTTTTACCAATCGGTGTGTCTCTGACTCCAATAATACTCGGAAGCACATATTGTAATTGCCACAAAAGAACAGGTAAATATTCAGACTTTTATTTGTTGTTTTATGGGCATTTGAATCATCCATCCAATTAGTTTTAATTGTAACAAAGATTTTAATAAATGAAACATTCATCCCCAACTGCCTATCCTAATGTTCATTATACTTAATAGAAGAATCACATAAGGCATGCTTTAAGAAGAGGTCTATTTAAAGCAGATGAGAGCTAGTGAAGGGAAGTGAAAGTCGCTTAGTCGTGTCCAACTCTTTGCACCAACCCCATGGACTATACAGTCCATGGAATTTTCCAGGCCAGAATACTGGAGTGGATGGCCTTTCCCTTCTCCAGGGGATCATCCCAACCCAGGGATCAATCCCAGGTCTTCCCACATTGTAGGCAGATACTTTACCAGCTGACTCACCAGGGAAGCCCAAGAATACTGGAGTGGGTAGCCTATCCCTTCTCCAGGGGGTCTTCCCGACCCAGGAATAGAACTGGGGTCTCCTGCATTGCAGGCAGATTCTTTACCAGCTGAGCTATCAGGGAAGCTTGATAAGAGCTAATGTTCACTTAATCATCTCTTTTTCTGGAAGTGGAGAACATGGAGTCATTTCTTCAAGTAGTCAGGATACTGCCTGCTAGGGTTGGGGACCCCTGGGGTCAGAGTAGATCCATGGGTTCGCATGAGCATGGGGGGAGGGGGAAGGATTCTCCATGCACCCAGACCTTAGGTCTATAATTCTGTCCAAGACCTTGAGCGTGTTCAGCACGCACTTCCTGTCTCCACGAGCTGTATTCTCAACAGAAGCAGATGACACAATATTCAGGCCAGATTTCACTGCCATCTGGGGCCACCCAAGAAAAGGTGTCCAGATAAATGGAGGGCCTGGTGGCTCAGACAGTAAAGCGTCTGCCTGCAATGTGGGAGACCCGGGTTCGATTCCTGGGTCGGGAAGATCCCTTGGAGAAGGAAATGGCAATCCCCTCCAGCACTCTTGCCTGGAAAATCCCATGGACGGAGGAGCCTGATAGGCTACAGTCCATCGGGTCGCAAAGAGTCGGACACGACTGAGCAGCTTCACGTTCACTTTCAAACGGAGGGCAACAAATTTCTTGATGTTTAAGACATCTAAACAGCACGTGAGCTAGTTCTCCTTCAGTTAGTCCCCCTTAAGGAAAATGACTCAGCAATTAAAAATAGTGAAGTAGTGGCATTTTCGGCAACATGAGTGGACCTAGAGATGATCATACCAAGCAAAGAAAGACAAATACCATATGATAGTATTCATACGAGCATTCTAAAGAAACGATATAAGTGAATTTATTTATCAAACAGAAACAGACTCACAAACTTAGAGAACATTTTCACAGGGGTATGGGAGACAGATTGGGACCTTGGGATGAACAGGGACACACTGCTGTATTTACAATAGATAACCCATAAGGACCTGCTGTCCAGCACAGGAAACTCTACCCAATACTCTGTAATCACGTTATGGTTCCCAGGGGGAAGGATAGGGGAAGGGATAGTCAGGGAGTCTGGGATGGACAGGGACACACTGCTGTATTTAAAATAGGTAACCAATAAGGACCTGCTGTCCAGCACAGGGAACTCTGCTCAATACTCTGTAATAATCTCATGGTTCCCATGTGGAAGGATGGAGGAAGGGATAGTTAGGGAGTCTGGGATGGACATGGACCCACTGCTGTGTTTAACATGCAGAACCAACAAGGACCTACTGTCCAGCACAGGAAACTCTACCCAATACTCTGTAATCACGTTATGGTTCCCAGGGGGAAGGATAGGGGAAGGGATAGTCAGGGAGTCTGGGATGGACAGGGACACACTGCTGTATTTAAAATAGGTAACCAATAAGGACCTGCGGTCCAGCACAGGGAACTCTGCTCAATACTCTGTAATAATCTTATGGTTCCCATGGGGAGGGAAGGGGGAAGGGATAAATGGACACACTGCTGTATTTAACATGGAGAACCAGCAAGGACCTGCTGGACAGCACAGGGAACTCTGCTCAATGTTCTGTGAAGCCTGGATGGCAGGGGAGTTTGGGGGAGCATGGATACACAAATATGTATGAATGAGTCCCTTTACTGTCCACATGAGACTATCGCAACATTCTTAACTGGCTATATTCCAAAAGAAAATGCTTAAATTATTAAAAAAAAAATAGTCTCCATGAAGTAAAGTGTTCAGAATTGGTTTGATGAGAACTTGGGCAGGAGACACGGCGGAATTATTTCCTCTCTGATGTATAACTTGATACTGAAAGACAGTGGATCTACTTACCTTGTGGGCCATGAAGGGCTTCCCAGGTGGATCTGGAGAGCCTAAGCTACTCCATCTTGTAAAAGAACTCCATTTTGTAAAGTTCCAGGCAAACAGACTTAGACTTAGACTTAGACTTTACGCAACCTTGCCCCACTGCCCAAGAGCCAATCGGCCCTCAGGGTAAACCTCCTGACTTTACGTTCAGGAGCTCGTGATTTACCTTGCCAGTAAATACCAATCAGGAATCAGCACACAACCCTATAGAAGAAGGTGACCAATCAGTCGTCCTTCAGCCTGAACACCCCCTTTTACCTGAATATTCCTTATAAAAGCAATGTAACCCAAAACTCGGGGCTCCTCCCTATAGCTGCTGCGTCGGTAACGGTGGGAGCCCCAGCTCGAGTTGGTAATAAAAACTCTCTTGCTTCTGCAGCAGATATCGGCTCCCTGGTGGTCACTGGGAAATTTCACTTGGTCATAACAGATCTAGTGGTAAAGAACCCACCTGCCCATGCAGGAGATATAAGAGATGAGAGTTCGATCCCTGGGTGGGGACAATCCCTTGGAGAAGGGAGTGGCACCCCACTCCAGAATTCCTGCCTGCAGAATCCCATGGACAGAGGAGCCTGGTGGGTTGCAGTCCATGGGGGTCTCAGAAAAGTCAGACCCGACTGAGGCGACTTGGCTCACCTGCAGGCAAGGATCATGAAACAGAAAGCTGTAGGCATGACCTATATTACAGTTTATGGATTCTAAGGACGACTAATGTTAGGGCGGAATAAAGGCCAATAGGTACTAGTTAAGCTGGTGAGAACCAAAGAATAAGAAAAACAAAACAAAACAAAACAAAAAAACCAAAAATGGACGCAACCTGTATTCCTGCAGGAAGAGGAATACACACAACTAATAAAATTCCTTGTGAACCCTAACCATTCTGTTCCCTAAAACAGAGCCAAGAAAGTTTAGCATGACTTGACTTATTTTTTTTTACAAGACATTATTAAATCCATGGCATTTCTCAGAATCTCTTGGCTCTCAAGGTGGCCAGGTTTAAGCAGCAGAAATCAAAGATCGTATTTGCTTCTCAGAAAGAAAGTCTGTGCAACACCAGCGTGATGAAATATCACCGTTTGGTGGGTTGGAGGCACTGGGGGCCCTGGAAAGCATAGAAGGAGAAAGTGATTGATCGTAACACTCTGAGGCAAGCAGATAGGAAGTCTCTCTGACTTCCTGAATAACCCCCAGGAAAGAAAAGTGGAGCGGTCATTGTTTCCAGGGGACTCCAGGAAGTTCCTTTTGTTGGAGCAAAACTGGTTGTTGATACTGGAGGAAAAAGGCATCACTAGAAATCACAGCCGTTTCAATCAGTGCTTAGTGAATGACAGGGACCCATGTCCTGAGGCAAAGGAAGAATGTTTAATTGATTGCAAATCATAGTTAAAATTAGGATTTCCTTTCTAGGTGGGAGGACTGTGTCAATGATGCCAAGAACAAAACAAATTTCAGGAAAGTGGAGTAAAGCCTGCCTGTCTTTTCAAAGTACAACTTAAACTTAAACCTCTCACTAGTAGGCAATTTCCCTAAACCTCTGAAAATGGGTTTACCAAAATTTTAGGAACAATGGTTCTAAACCTTAAGAGACACAATGGCTCAGACAGTAAAGAATTTGCTTGCAATGTGGGAGACTGGGGTTCGATCCAAGGATTAGAAAGATATCCTGAAGAAGATAACGGAATATCCACTGCAATATCCTTGTCAGGGAGAATCCAGTGGATAGAGAAGACTGGCAGGCTAGAGTCTATGGGGTTCCAAAGAGTCAGACATGACTGAGCGACTAAAATTCTGAGACACAAATATCCTATGTATGCAAAGATATCTTATATATTGATTATATATTGCTACAAAGCAAATATTTGAAACATCTCTTATGCTCACACTGATATTTTAATGCATATTAATAACCAACAACGATGGTAATATTAACTAACTTTATATGGTTTCAGGCACAAATATTTTACACACAAAATAAGTGACTCAATTCTCAAAAGTTCTAAGACGTTAGTGATTTTTATAACTGTTCTGTTAATTGGGAAACTGAGGCACAAAACTTAAAAAATTGCTCAAGATCACAAAGCTCATAAGTGATGAAATATGAAACCAGCACTCTTACTTATTACATTAATAATAACAATAATGAATTTCTTAATTACAGTACAGACAAGAAACAAATGGAAAGTAATATGAAATAATACCATACATATATTCTCACCACAGGTTACAACGAAGTGGTCCAAAGCATTAGGGGATGAATTGCTCATGCAAGTGACTCAAATACCAGGAGCAGTGTTGGAATTCTTCTAAAATTGCTAACCACTCTTGGTAAGTTTCCAAACAAATAAACTACAATTTTCCCTCTAATTACTTGGCAGCTGTGTTCCTGGAAAATCCAGTGCCTATTATAACTGTGCAAAAGAAAAAGTACTCCTTCAATTCAGATGTAAAATGAAATTAGGTTCTAGGTTCAGATAATGATGGAGAATTTTTTTTTAATGTAAACGAACACTTCGTGGGATATTTTAAAATTGTATGGGAAATGGTCATGTGTGGATGTGAGAGCTGGACCATAAAGAAAGCTGAGCGCTGAAGAATTGATGCTTTTAAACTGTGGTGTTGGAGAAGACTCTTGAGAGTCCCTTGGACTGCAAGGAGATCCAACTGGTCCATCCAAAAGGAAATCAGTCTTGGGTGTTCACTGGAAGGACTGATGTTGAAGCTGAAACTCCAATACTTTGGCCACCTGATGGGAAGAGTTGACTCATTGGAAAAGACCCTGATGCCGGGAGAGATTGGGGGGCAGGAGAAGAAGGGGAGGACAGAGGGTGAGGTGGTTGGATGGCATCACGGACTCAATGGACATGGGTTGGGTAAGCTCTGGGAGTTGGTGATGGACAGGGAGGCCTGGCGAGCTGCAGTCCATGGGGTCACAGAGTCAGACACAACTGAGCAACTGAACTGATGGGAAATGGTACAACTCCTCTTGCTGTTTTAAATTATGTTTGTTTCAATGTTAAGGACCCTGCTGAACCTTTTTTTTTTTTTTTTATCATTCCTGGCTGCTACCCAGTACACGAGAGAAGTGACTAAATTATGATAATAACTGTAATAACAACAAAATCCCACAATGACCACTGAAGAGTTACCGTTCTAAGGACTCTGTGGACAGAATTCGGAATCACCTCAGACTCTGCAATTCTAGGCAAAACGTTGAGTGGAGGATCATTCTTCTTCAGGAGCTATTGGTTGGCAACTTTTCAGCAAATTCTGAAATCTTACATACTATCTATTCCATCAAAAGTAAAGAACCACAGGTCCTGGGTATCCCATGATGCTGTAGAATTTTTTCCAATCCATTTTGTGTTTGCTAACCATTCTTTGTGGTTTGCATGAGACATTGTGCACGGTCCAAAGCTGCATTATTCTGCTGGTCCCTCAGCATCCTTCTCAACATAGCATCTCTCACAGACTTTTTATTTCCAGTGAAAGAGGCCAAACATTGGGCTTCCCAGGTGGTGCTAGTGGTAAAGAACCCGCCTGCCAGTGCAGAAGATCCAAGGTCGATCCCTGGGTCAGAAAGACTCCCTGGAGGAGGAAATGGTGACTCACTCCAGCATTCTTGCCTGGACAGAGAAGACTGGTGGGCTACAGTCCGTGGGGTCTCAAAGACTCGGATAAGACTAAAGGGACGTCCTACTCATGCATGCCAAGCACTGCCCGTGGCTGCATTAAAATGAGCTCACACATGTGGACCCGAGCACCACCGTTAAGTTCTCGGATTCCGCAACGATTTTTCTCTGGTGCTGTGTGCAAAGCACCAGTGGTTCCTGCTTAAACATATGGTTATGTCTGAAGTGCAAGCTGTACAACCTCCTTCCCCAGCCCTTTCTGGATGCAGAGTCATAAGCATCTCGTTTGAAGGGCAGGATGCAGGGGGCTGAGCAATCGCACACCTGCAGTTGGGGCAGAGGAAGCTGGTCCTCTGGACTCTTTCTGGTCTCTGATGATGGTAGCTAGTGGTACTGGCTCATATACCAGTGGAGCCACAGCTGGTACCAGGACCCAAAGTAAACCATCAGGGCAAGTTTCAGGGGAGAAACAGGACCTTACTGGCCAAGAAATATGGCAAAAGTGTGCTGGAAAAGAAGGCTCAATAGTACTGTCTCAGTGTCCATCAATAGTCATGTGATGCTCTGTGGTGGCAGCTTTGCCATTAATGTTCTTGTTCAGAGGCTCAGTCATGTCCGACTCTTTGCGATCCCATGGACTGCAGCACGCCAGGCTTCCCTGTCCTTGATCATCTCCAGGAATTTGCTCAAATTCATGTCCATTGAGCTAGGGATGGCATCCGACCATCTCATCCTCTGTCATCCCCTTCTCCTGCGGCCTTCAATCTTCCCCAGCATCAGGGTCTCTTCCAATGAGCTGGCTCCTCGCAGCAGGGGGCCAGAGTTTTGGAGCTTCGGCTTCAGCATCAGTCTTTTCAGTGAATCTTCAGGGTTGACTTCCTTTAGGATGGACAAGTTGGGTCTCCTGAGTGTGCAAGGGGTCCTGGAGTGCAAACCCGCTGCTATGTATCTGTGTTTGGCCGCTCTGATAGATACGTGCCATCCAGCTCAGGGGTAGGGTCCCTCAAGTCTCTGTCCAGATTTTGCAGCTGCATTTAGTGCGGTATGCAATGCGCTGGTTTCATGCGTTAGATGGAACAGTATGCCCCCCAAATTTCACAAGTTGAAACCCCATGTCCCTCATATAACTGTAAGTGGAGACACAGCCACCAAGGTAAAATGAGGTCACTGGAGTGGGCCCTGATCCCACAGGACTGAGGTCCTTACAAGGAGAGGAGGTCCTGTCACACAGACACAGGGACCACCACGTGTAGACATAGGGAGCAGACGGCCGTCCACACGCCCAGGAGAGAGGCCTCAGGAGACACCAGGCCTGCCCACACCTGCATCTCAGACTCCCGCCTCCAGGACTAGTGAGGAAAAAAAAAAAAAGAATTTTCTGTTATTTAAGGCACCCTGTCTAGGGTATTTTATGATGGCAACTGAAGAAGGAGAATATACCGCTTTATACAGAACAAGAAGGCAAGAAATTCCCAGGTGGCTCAGTGGTATAGAATCTGCCTGCCAAGCAGGGAGCTGGACTCCCTAGAGAAGGGAATGGAAACCCACTCCAGTATTCTTGCCTGGAGAATCCCATGGACTGAGCAGCCTGGTGGGCTACAGTACATGGGCTTGTAAAGAGTTGGACATGACTGAGCATGTATATATATATATATACACACAGATATACATACACAGATATAAATACACATATATACATATATACATATGCATATATACACATACATATACATATATATACACAGACACACAGACACATATGGGGCTTCCCCGGTGACTCAGATGGTAAAGAATCTGCACGTAAGACAGAAAGCCCAGGTTTGATCCCTGGGTGGGGAAGATCCCCTGGAGAAGGCCATGGCAAGCCACTCTAGTATTCTTGCCTGGAGAATCCCATGGACAGAGGAGCCTGGGGGGCTACAGTCCATGGGGTAGCAAAGACTCAGACATGACTGAGTGACTGACCTTGTACACACATATATACATACATACATACATATATATATATATATATAACTTTCCTTGTGATGAAAACCCTTAGAATTACTCTCTGCTTAGAAATATTTTTTTAATATGTGTGCGAGTAGAAATTCTTTTTAAGACCACTAATGTATAGCTCCCAATTCAATATAATTTATTTTTCAACCAGTAATTTAAAAAACATAATTAAATGCATGAATTTATGTACTTGTTTTTAATGTCCTTATTCTCTCAAGATTCCTTGTAAAATGATGAAATTCTATAGTCACCTGGTTCACATTCCTCTTAACCCAGGCACTCCTGAACGCCAATTCCTTTCCTCCTCTTTTCTCTTTTTTAAACGATGAGTCATTTACAAAGAATATCGAACCGCCGTTTCTCTGACAGTCCCCTGGCGCGTGGCTTTCCCATAATGCCATTAATCATTGATTAAAATTTTAAAACGTCACCCTAATGTTTCACAATATTAACGAAGTCTTTAATCCCTTCTGGAAAATTAAATCCATATTTCTTCCCAGCGACTGTGTGACAGCGATCGAACCAGCTGCCCGGTTGCCAGGCTCACGGGACTGCTCCCCAGGCACCTCTGCTCATTCCTGTCGATGCCAATAAGTGGATCCCGACCGAGACATGACGTGCAGGGCCGACTGCACGAGGGGTTTGTGTGGTCCGTGTGTGCTCTTTACACTCCATTTCTGCCCAGGACGATGGAGGTGGGTACAAACCAGTGGAATTCAGAGTTTTCACCTGCAGCAGGGATTCTTGTGTGTGGAGACTTTGAAAGGAGGTCGAAGTTGTCCTAGAGAGCATTTTCCCCAGCAGTGACCATTCAGGCCCACCCTAAAGCATGTGCGTGTGAGAGTTAGAATATAAAGAAGGCTGAGCGCCAAGGGAACTGATGCTTTCAAGCCGTGTTGCTGGAGAAGATTCTTGGGAGTCCCTTGGACAGCAAAGAGATCCAACCAGTCCATCCTAAAAGACATCAGTCCTGGGTGTTCATTCGAAGGACAGATGCTGAAGCTGAAACTCCAGTTCTTTGACCACCTGATGTGAAGAGACGACTCATTGGAAAAGACCCTGATGCTGGGAAGGATTGGGGGCAGGAGGAGAAGGAGACGACAGAGGATGAGATGGCTGGATGGCATCGCCGACTCGATGGACATGAGTTTGAGTAAACTCCAGGAGATGGTGAAGGACAGAGGAGCCTGGCATGCTGCGGTCCACGGGGTCGCAAAGAGTTGGACATCACTAAGCAAGTGAACAACAACAATTAAACGTGTGGGGGTGAGAGCCTTGTGAGCGCTGGAGGTCAGGCCTTGCAGCAAAAAGACCATCTCGGTGACCCTGGGGAAAGCCTTGAACAGCAGAGCCTTGGTTTCGTCCATTTGTCTGCAAAAGGCATTAGAGGCACCCTGCCTGTCTCCTCGTGTCAGAAGGAAATAAACGGGCAGGCAGAACCGCGTTAAGCCCATTAGAGAACGTGACGCAATGATCAAGCTGGATGACTCGCTCCTAATAATAATCACTAAATGCTGCCTTTTTGAGAGGAGAAGCCGAGCTGTTTTAAATTCTGCTTTATCCTCTACGTCGGGGATTCGGTATTATTATCGTACATTTTTCATGCATTCTCACACTGATTGCCTTAGTTATTCTCTGTAAATGTTAATACGCGGGCAGGCTTCCAAAACCTCTCCAAATGAATGCGTTTAGGATAACCATAAATCAACAGATATTTACTGAAATAATGAGTTCTAATTATGGATATGGAATGGATTTAAAGACAAGCCGTATCTACCCAGCAGTTGACTGGATTAGTGGGGGAGGAAAAAAAACAGGACTTTATGGATACTCATATTCACGATTTATTGCAAGGATACATAAATCTGTGCTTTAGGGGTTTAAACTATATATTTTGCACTTGATTTACAAAACCTGCTAATAAATCCAGTTCAACTTCTCATTGAGGAATCATTACTCTAGGCGTCAACTCTAGCTAAGTATGAGGATTTATAAGCTGGGAAAATTCGTCGACAAAACGAACCCCAGGATTTGAAAGCGTGCCAATAAATCTTAAAAAGAAATCCTTACCTTACACATAGGATATAGGTGAAAGATCGAAAAATCATGAACCTAAACATGCACCAGGCTTCCCGCGCGGCTCAGATGGTAAAGCATCTACCTGCAACGCGGTAGACCCAGGTTCGATCCCTGGGTCAGGAAGATCCCCTTGAGAAGGGCATGGCAACCCACTCCAGTACCCTTGCCTAAAAAATTCCATGGATGGAGGAGCCTGGTGGGCTACAGTCTATGGGGTCGCAAAGAGTCAGACACGACTGAGTGACTTCACTTTCACTTTCAAATATACACAGTTACGGCCTGCATAATAAACCACTGCAAGTGAAACTGTTGTTCACTCACTCACGTCTGATGCTTTGCACACCCGTGGACTGTAGCCCACCAGGACCCTCTGTCCATGGGATTCTCAAGGCGAGAATACTGGAGTGGATTGTTATGCCCTCCTCCATGGGATCTTCCCTACCCAGGGATCAAACCCAGGTCTCCTCTGCATTGGAAGGTGACATCTTAACCATTGGACCACCAGGAAATTTCCACCAACTCTCATTTAAGCTATGCAGGGTCACCTTTCAAGTTGCAACACAACCTTTCCTGTCTAGGGAAGCTCCTTGGTCAGAGTCTCCCTGTCGGAACGCATCAAGGATATCTCTTCCTGTTTCTCCATCTTGCGATCGCTCATACACAATTCAGAGGTTACTGTAAGTGCAGTTATCTTGAAAAGGGACATCGGCATTTCCTCTGGTTCCAGGAATCAAAGTTTGAAGTTTTGGTCATCTGAGCTTTATGTACTGCAGTCGGATTTGAGATGGACGGGGATGTCTCCACCTGAAGACACGGGCTTTCTGACCGCCAGAGCCCCTGTTCCCCATCTCCACTTGGAACCATCCTTCAGAAGCACATTAGGAGCACAAGGCATTCTGAGACGAGCACACAGCACTTTGGGAGCTAGCAAACCATTTTCCATTACTTGGCCAATGATGATGAGCATAGCCTCAGATGCTAATGACGGTGATAAAGGGGCTTAAAATATTCAATACAGAAAGAACGTTCCATACAGGAGCGACTTAAATAGATCCAAGGCTATTAGTGACTCCTTGGGCGAGTAATTCAGGTGCACACCAAACTTTTTTTTGCAATATTTTGTATGTCGAGCCACAGAAACATTATCTACAGAGCATCTTTTGCCAGCCTCTTTCAGCTCTGAGGTGCTATTACGTGGCTATTATGTAGAAGAGATTATGGTTGTGTACACACAAGAGCAAGAATAGATGTTGCAATTATTTGCTGTTTAGCCGCTCTGTCGTGTCTGACTCTGTGCAACCCCATGGACTGTAGCCCACCAGGCTCCCCTGGCGTGGGATTCTCCAGGCCACAATACTGGAGTGGGTGGCCATTTCCTCATCCAGGGAATCTTCTTGACCCAGGGTGGTGATGAATTTTGAATGCTAAATTTGACATGGCGGATTTCTGGGGATATCTGTCTCCTGCTGAGGCACCGTCTTGCTCTTGGGGATAAGTGGTGACTTCTCACAGTGCCTAGGGGCTGGGAGAGGCTCTCTGGACCATACTGACTAGAATCAAAGTACTGCTTTCATTCAGCACTTCTTGCTTGGAATGGCCACCTCGCCAGGCAGCAGGATTCATTGCAAAAATGGGTGCCTTTCGGCTCATGGCTGTTGTGAAGTTTCAAATCTAAAGCTGACAAACGTATCATACTTAGCAAGCTGCCTGATGTGAAACACTCCAAATAATTCTGTGCAAATATATTATTTGCCAATATATCATTGAGTTATTATAGATACATAACTTATATTAGCTATACACATACAATTATATATTGTTATATATATGATATATATATTTATAACATAATTTTATATAACATGTGAAAGTGAAAGTCACTCAGTCGTGTCCAACTCTTTGTGACCCCATGGACTTTACAGTTCATGGAATTCTCTAGGCCAGGATACTGGAGTGGGGAGCCTTTCTCTTCTCCAGGGGCTCTTCCCAACCCAGGGATCGAACCCAGGTCTCCCACATTGCAGGCAGATTCTTTAATAGCTGAGCCACGAGGGAAACCCTTATATAACATATATAATAACAATGTATATATAAAATATATATGTATATATATGTAACATACATATATACATATATACACAACATACATACACAACATATAATATATATAACATATATATGAAATATAGTATATAATACATAACAATAATATATATAATATATATAATATAACATAATTTATATATAACATATTATACATTATATGCTATATAATAAATGTAACATTATTATAATGTAAGAATGATCAATATGCTAACATCCAATAATATAAACTTTAATTATATAATAATTGTGTGTATATATATATATATAGAGAGAGAGAGAGAGAGAGAAGACTGTTGCTAGTGGTGAAGAGTCTGCCTGCCAATGCAGGAGACACACGACAGGTGGGCTTGATCCCTGGGGAGGGAAGATCACCTGGAGGAGGAAATGATAACCCACTCCAGTGTTCTTGCCTGGAAAATTCCATGGACAGAGGAGCCTGGCGGGCTCCCGTCCATGGAGTCACAAAGAGTCAGACATGATTTAGCAACCAAGCATGCACACGGATACAGAGACAGTCAGAAAGGAGGCACATATATATGTGTATATAGACACATACACGCATATGTGTACATGTGAGTCTGCTCGATGCGTCTAAATGCTTTCTGTTGCTTTTCAGTCGCTCAGTCGTGTCTGATTCTGCAACCTCACGGACTGCAGCATGCCAGGCCTCCCTGTCCATCACCAACTCTCAGAGCTTGCTCAAACTCACGTCCATCAACTTGCTGATGCCATCCAACCATCTCATCTTCTGTCGTCCCCTTCTCCTCCCGCCCTCAATCATTCCCAGCATCAGGGTCTTTTCCAGTGAGTAAGCTCTCATATCAGATGGCCAAAGTATTAGAGTTTCAGCTTCAGCATCAGTCCTTCCAGTGAATATTCAGGGTCGATGTCCTCTAGGATGGACTGGTTGGATCTCTGCAGTCTTGGCCGCAAATCTTGAAATCTTCCTTTTCAAACAACAGTGGCCTGACAAAGACCCAAGTGAGCCAGCAGCCTGTCAATGCCCCTTCTCATAGGTGCTGTGTACCCCTTTGCACACTTATGAGACCCTGGATATATTCATGACCCCCTGTTTCAGGACTACCCACTCAGAGACAGGAAGAGCAAGTCCAGGCTAGGACATCTGAGTAGGGCAAGGAAAGAAAGAGAGAGAGCGCTGGCAAGGACGGAAAGACAGCATGCAGAAGGGTGCAGGTCTTTTCAATCCAGAGATAATTGATGCTTTGCTCTCATTACTGATGCTGGGAACGGAATTGGTGCAAGTCAACTGCCATGAGTGAATCTCTTCATCTAAATGCAGAAGCATATGCCCGTGTGTTCTAACATATGTCCAAGATTTCCTGGGGCCTTAATCTTCAAAAAAAAAAACTATATTTTTCCAATGGGAAGACCTCTCTACTACTTGGTGCTTGATACAGAGTTTGCTGATACAAAAAAGTGACATTTAAACAGAAAAAAAAAAGAAATGGATGAAAGAGGAAAATAGGAAATTAATTGGATATTTTTCATCGCTGTGGAAGAGTAGGAGAAATTATGTCACAGGAGAATAATGCCTGCGATTTTCCACCTGTCCTAAAAAGATGGTTTTTGAAATGATGATGTGAGCTGTTGGATGCTGTCGAATGCAGCCTTGCAGCTCATGGGGGAGGGCCTGGAAAGATTCCTGGATGGGCTGGAAGATGTGGAAGAAAAGAGGATGGTGAATGGTTGTGCCGCAGTTCTGTCATGTCTTCTTCATGCTGGTTTGTGAAACATAAGGACACATTAGAGGAATATTCTTAAGTCCCTGGTGTACCTGCTCACCTTCTCTTCCCAGCAAACTCAATTAGGTTTCAACAGTGTTCCGGATCCCCGAGTTTGCTTATCCTTCTAACACACATGTGCCTATCATCTTTCTATCGAAACCTATCTATGCATCTTTCCTTCTATGTATCTGTCTGCCCCTCTCTCATCTAGATCTATGTAATGTACCTACTTTCTTATAGCTGTCCATCCTTTGTGTATCTCTCTCTCCACTCGTTCACCTCTCTTACTTTCTCTTCCTTTCCTTCTACGTATCAGTCTATCATCCAGCATCCATTTCATTCTACCTATCTCTCTATGTTATCAGGACACCGGGTTCAGTCTCTGGGTCGGGAAGATCCCCTGGAGAAGGAAACGGCCACCCGCTCCAGTATTGCTGCCTGGGAAGGGGAGCCTCGCCAGGCTACAGTCCATGGAGTTCCAAAAGCATCGGACACAACTGAGCGAGTAATACATCTCTCTCTACATCTGTGACCTGCCTATCTAAGCTACCTACCTACATCTATCCATCCATCGTGCATATATCTAACCACGTCTTTCTTTCTCTTTCCTTCCATCCATCCATCCGTCATCTATCCTCATTGTTTACCTCATTTATCATCTATTTATATCTACCCACCTACAGACAAGTATCCATCACCCATCTACCACTTATCAACAAGTGAGTGACTAATACATCTATCTATACATCTGTGACCTGCCTATCTAATCTACCTACCTACATCGATCCAACCATCATGCATATATCGTCTTTCTCTTTCCTTCCATATATCTATCCATCTATCATTTATTCCAATTGTTTACCTCACTTGTCATCTATTTATATCGACCCACCTACAGACATGTATCCATCACCTATGTACCACTTATCAAGCTATTCATTTTTTAACACTTAAGCAAATAGCATCATGCTGAAGGTCACTTCTTTCACTGACGATTCAGCTTTAGACTGATTAGACTGGTACTTGTAACTACAGTTTATTCATTGAGCTTGTAATTAACTATTCCAATGTGGGTGGTTCCTAAGTCTTCATTATGAAGAGCAGGTTACCAGGAATAGCCTTGCGCATGCTCTGTACTCATGATGTGAGCTTCAGCGGAGCAGACAGCTGGCTGAAGAGCTGACCACATCTTCAATCCCATGGATGCTTTCAGAAGTCTTCCCAAAGAGGTGCAATCAGTCTGTGCGCCCTCTAACGCTATGGGGACACCTTCCTGCTTCACAGTTTCTTTGGTGCTTCACACTCTCTGAGTTAAATTTTACCCGAACTTAAGGTAAGGCAAAAAATTGCCCCAATTTTGCCCCAACATTTAACATGAATGTCACTGTCTATAGCAATGGACATTGACGATTCCTGCCCTTCTGGTTTTACTCCTGTAAGTTCTATTCAGTCCCTATTTTCTACAGTGCTTTTCTGCCCTTCCCTTTTGGTTTCTTGGAATCCATATGTGTGTGTCTCTCAGAACGTGTTTTTATGTGTACTTTTATATATGCTTATACACAGGTGTATTCAGTTACTGTGATTTTAAGCTTTATATATGCCAAGACTGTTGTCACCATCAGAATACAAGTTCAAGCTTATCTGGGATTTTTTAAAATTTGTATTTGATATTGGAGCATAGTTGATTAACAACATTGTATTAGTTTCAGGGGTCCAGGAAACTCAGTTACACAAGTACGTGTATCTATTCATTTTCCTTTTTAAAAATTAATTACTTTAATTGGAGGTTACTTACTTTACAGTATTGTGGTGGTTTTTGCCATACATCGGCATGAATCAGCCACGGGTGGACATGTGTCCCCCATCCTGAACCCCCCTCCCACCTCCCTCCCCACCCCATCCCTCAGGGTTGTCCCAGAGCACCAGCTTTGGGTGCCCTGCTTTGTGCAGCCAGTTTGCCCTGGTCATCTATTTTGCATATTTATCAGGGAGTTTTGGTGGGTCATTTTTAGGACGATATAATATCCATAATCTCTGTTTTCTGCTTTGGTCTTCATGACAAAGACCTACATCTTCGTCTCAGGCGTGTCTGACACTTTGTGACCCCGTGGACTGTAGCCCTCCAGGCTCCTCTGTCCATGGGATTTTCCAAGCAAGAGTACTGGAGTGCATTGTCATTTCCTTCTCCAGGGGGTCTTTCCAACCCAGGGACTGAACACAGGTCTTCTGCATTGCAGGCAGGTTCTTTACTGTCTGAGCTACCAGAGAAGCAAATATCTGTAACATCTATTTTCTGCTTTGGTCTTCAGCAATTGTATGTCATAGCCAGAGAATGCACATATATTCTTATATATTTGAGGGTTATCATAATATATTCTGGATACTGACCATAAACCCATGTAAACATTTGGGGTGAAGAGTTTTCATAGATTCTTTACTCTTTGTTGACGGTATGCTTTATTTTTAGAACTATTCATCATCTGGGTATTCAAATTAGTTAACATTGTTTTAAAATAGCTGGTTCTTTGGTTGGATAGATAGACATACACGATGGATGAATAGTTGTAGGTAGGTAGATAAGATGTAGGTAGATGAGATATGTTAGACACATAGATATAAATAGATGGATAGATAGATACATGGAAGGAAAGAATGTACCTTCAGGATGCCACTGAACTGTAGGCATTCCATTTCTTGAATAGCATGCCTAATGAGCCTTTTCCTATTTCATGAGGACAAGAATGGGACGACCACTTAAGAAGGTAACTGATATGGAGAGCGTGCTACGTTGTTCTTCTAGACTGAGTACATTTGGCTATTACTGGAAGCCAGTTCCCCATAAATACCAAGCTCCCCATTACCACATTACACGGATACATCAGAGTATGCTTCCAAAGGGCTTTTAAATCACTTTTATTCGTTATTACCCCATGCCCTAGTTTTTTTTGTTTTTCAATTGGAAAGCATTCCTCCCAGTACTAAATTCCTAATTAAATCCCCAAACTAAACTATGAAGCCATTCTCCCATTTTTTTTTTATAGGAAGTGGGCACTATTTGAAGGAGGGATACATGTGTTTTAATTACATTGTTCATCTCTGCACAACAAGGACCCCATCACTGGGTTTTAGAAAAATAAATGCTACCCCAGCTTGTTCTAAACGGTTCTAAATTGGGTTCATTGTATTCTATAACTCTACGTCTTGTGGAACAAGCTTTACAAAACTCCCTTGGCTGAGCCTGGGTAATAACACAGCTACAGAAGGATACACTGGTATGATTCCACTTACACGAGGCGCCGAGAATCACGAAAACCATAGGGAAAGAAAGCAGAATGGTGGATGCCAGGGGCCAGGGGTCAGGAAATGTGGAGTCAGTGTTTTCTGGAGACAGAGCTTCAGTTCAGTGAGAGGAGAGGTCGGCAATGGATGGTGGTGATGGTTGGAAAACAGTTCAGTTCAGTCTCTCAGTTGCATCCAACTCTTTGCGACCCCATGGACTGCAGCACACTAGCCCTCCCCATCCATCACCAACTCCTGGAGTCCACCCAAACCCATGTCCATTGAGTCGGTGATGCCATCCAACCATCTCATCCTCTGTCACCCCCTTCTCCTCCTGCCTTCAGTCTTTCCCAGCATCAGAGTCTTTTCAAATGAGTCAGCTCTTTGCATCAGGTGGCCAAAGGATTGGGGTTTCAGCTTCAGCATCAGTCCTTCCAATCAACACCCAGGACTGATCTCCTTCAGAATGGACTGGTTGGGTCTCCTTGCTGTCCAAGGGACTCTCAAGAGTCTTCTCCAACACTACAGTAGAAAAGCATCAATTCTTTTGTGCTCAGCTTTCTTCATAGTCCAACTCTCACATCCATACATGACCTCTGGAAAAACCATAGCCTTAACTAGACGGACCCTTGTTGGTAAAATAATGTCTCTGCTTTTTAATATGCTGTCTAGGTTGGTCTAACTTTTCTTCCCAAGGAGTAAGCATCTTTTAATTTCATGGCTGTAGTCACCATCTGCAGTAATTTTGGAGCCCCCAAAAATAAAGTGTGACAGTTTCCACTGTTTTCCTCATCTATTTCCCATGAAGTGATGGGACCAGATACCATTGTCTTTGTTTTCTGAATGTTGAGCTTTAAGCCAACTTTTTCACTCTCCTCTTTCACTTTCATCATCAAGAGGCTCTTTAGTTCTTCTTCGCTTTCTGCCAAAAGGGTGGTGTCATCTGCATATCTGAGATTATTGATATTTCTCCCAGCAGACTTGATTCCAGCTTGTGCTTCTTCCAGCCCAGTGTTTCTCATGATGTACTCTGCATATAAGTTAAATAAGCAGGGTGCCAATATACAGCTTTGACGTACTCCTTTTCCTATTTGGAACCATGTCCAGTTCTAACCGTTGCTTCCTGACCTGCATACAGATTTACCATTTGCAAAACAGTAGAGATAAGCTGAATAACAACTGCACCGAAACCTTAAAAACAATTACAATGGTAAATTCCTGTTACATGTATTTTGCCACGATTTAAAATATTTTGTGTTCGTCACTCACTCGTGTCCGATTCTTTGCCATTCCATGCACTGTAGCCCACCAGCCTCCTCTGTCCATGGGTTTCTCCAAGCAAGAATCCTGGAATTGGTGGCCATGCCCTCCTCCAGGGAATTTTCCCAACCCAGGGATCAAACCCAAGTATTCTGCCCTGCAGGCCGATTCTTTACCACCTGAGCCACCTAACTCCCTTTAAAACTGATCAGTGCACCCTTATCGTACAAAGATAGCATCAGTGAGCAAAAGGAGAAGTAAGATCGCCTGAAGGAGTGATTTCCATTGGCCATTTCGGGGTCCCTGGGGTTAAGATTGGTCCATGTTTGTATGGATTGCATGTAAAAAAGAATACTCTCATGAAGTTTATTTATATTTTATTTTATTTTTATTGTTTAAATTATGGAAGTATGGTAATACATTGATAGGAGACCAGGAAAACATAAAACAAAGTTACACAGTGTTCCACAACAGATGACAATTATTTTTTAAGTAAATAAAGATTCTTGGTTGGAGTTTCAGTATCAAACTCCCAGCAATTAATAGAATGGATAGAAAAGTAGGAGGATATAGACGACTGGAAAAGCACCGTGAACCACTTCAACATAATTTAGATTTGTAGAACTTCACACAGCAGCGGGGTACGAATTCTATTCAAGTCTACGGGAATAGACTGTAAATCAAGAGACACTGGAACATGATAAGTCACTTCAGTCCTGTCCTACTCTTTGCAACCTTAGGAGCCATATGGACCATAGTCCACCAAGCTCCTGTGTCCACAGGATTCTCCAGGCCGAATACTGGAGTGGGTTGCCATGCGCTCCTCCAGGGAGTCTTTCTGACCCAGGGATGGAACCTGAGTCTTCCACATTGTAGGTGGATTCTTTACCATCTGAAAATGTGTTAGTAACTACAGGATGAGCATTAGGTCACTGAACAAGCTAGAGATCTGGATTTCTTGACCTTGGGGTTATAAGGTGCTCCACCTTCAACACCCAGAAACCAGCGATGCATCTCCCACCATGACCTTCACTGACTTCCTGTCTCTGAGCTCAAAACTGGACATCCTGTCCATTGCGCTCCTCTGTAACATCAATTCGGAGGTTCAGCAGGACAAAGGTTCCCCGACCTACCTTTTTTCTTTGCCTTCGGTAGTCAATACTTAACTTGATGATGTCGGCGATCTCACACGTAAGGATGATTCTTGCAAGATGAGTTTGGGCTGGCTTTGCTTGAAAAGTGAAAGTGTTACTCTTTTGGTTGTGTCTCACTCTTTGCGATCCCGTGGACTGCCAGGCTCCTCTGTCCGTCAGATTCTCCAGGCCAGAATACTGGAGTGGGTTGCTATTTCCTTCTCCAGGGGATTTTCCCGACCCAGGGATTGAACCCAGGTCTCCCGTATTGCAGGTAGACTCTTTATTGTCTGAGCCACTGCATGGGGCTTCCAAAAAAAAAATGCACAGAAGTGTCTGTGATATAAACCGTATCACTTCAAAATTGTTAAATGTCATTACTCAGTAGAGGAACATCAGTGCAAATATGGGAATGTCCACGGTTGAGAGTGGAAACCTGGTCACACACCTTTTATCCCAAGAGGGCTTTCTGAGGATGACATGGTATTGGGTACTGCTTGCTCTTTTTCTCTACAACCTGGCTTGTCAAAGGCAATGTCCAGACCGTGCAGAGATTCTTGGCCTTAATGTGTGTGCCAGCTGACCCCACAAATCATGTTCCTTTTATGCACATCTCAGACAAAGATGAGCGCGTCCTCACTGAGTTTAATCAAACTGGTTCCCAAAGCGACCAATGGAAGAGCACTTAGAATGATAGCTGGGGTGTGAGGATTCAGCTGAATCAAACAAGGTCACACACGTGAAATGGGTCCATGATCTTAAATATGTGAATTTCAGCAACTGGGATCATGAATGCTATTATTACTATCAGTTCAGTTCAGTCACTCAGTCGTGTTCGACTCCTTGCGACCCCATGGACTGCAACATGCCAGGCCTCCCTGTCCATCACCAACTCCTGGAGTTCACCCAATCCCATGTCCGTTGAGTCAGTGATGCCATCCAGCCGTCTCATCCTCTGTCATCCCCTTCTCCTCCTGCTCTCAATCTTCCCCAGCATCAGGATCTTTTCAAATGACTCAGCTCTTCACATCAGGAGGCCAAAGTACTGGAGTTTCAGCTTTAGCATCATTCCTTCCAAAGAAATCCCAGGGCTGATCTCCTTCAGAATGGACTGGTTGGATCTCCTTGCAGTCCAAGGGACTCTCAAGAGTCTTCTCCAACACCACGGTTCAGAAGCATGAATTCTTCGGTGCTCAGCTTTCTGCACAGTCCAACTCTCATATCCAAACATGACCATTGGAAAAGCCATAGCCTTGACTAGACGGACCTTTGTTGGCAGAATAATGTGTCTGCTTTTGAATATGCTATCTAGGTTGGTCATAACTTTCCTTCCAAGGAGTAAGCGTCTTTTAATTTCATGGCTGCAGGCACCATCTGCAGTGATTTTGAAGCCCCCAAAAATAAAGTGTGACACTGTTTCCACTGTTTCCCCATGTATTTCCCATGAAGTGATGGGACCTGATGCCATGATCTTCGTTTCCTGAATGCTGAGCTTTAAGCCAACTTTTTCACTCTCCTCTTCCTATTAATACTATCAAGCAGAGCTAAGTCACTCCAGTCGTGTCTGACTCTCTGCGACCCCACGGACTGTAGACCCCTAGGCTCTTCTGTCCATGGGATTGTCCAGGTAAGAGCACTGGAGGGAGTCGCCATTTCCTCCTCTGGGGGATCTTCCCGATCCAGGGATGGAAGCCGCGTGTCTTGTGTGTCCTGAACTGGCAGGAGGGTTCTTTACCACCGGTGCCTCCTGGGAAGCTGCATTCCTATCACCATCACTACTGAACAGATGCTTTAGGGCATTTTGGATAGTAGTTATTTCTGGCCATGCTGGTCCTTGTCTGCTGCATGGGGCTTTTGTCTAGTTGTTGGAAATGGGGGCTACACTCGAGCAGTGCTGCACAGCTTTCTCACTGTGGTAGCTTCTCTTGTTCTGAAGCACAGGCTCCAGGGTGTGTGGGCCCAGTATTTGCCACAGGTGTGTGCTCAAGAGTTGCACTTCCTGGACTCTAGAGTGTAGCACATGGGCTTAGTTGCTCTGAGGCATGTGGGATCTTCCCGGACCAGGCATTGAACCCGTGTACCCTGGATGGGCAGGTGCATTCTTCACCATGGGACCACCCCCCCAGGGAAGTCACATTTTTGATACTTTAAATACAGGGTTTGGCTAACTACAACCCAGTGTGTCAAATGTGGCCAGGCACCTATGTTTGTCATTGTTAAGGGTTAGCCTGTTACGAATGGCTTGAACATTTGCAAGTGGTTACACTTTAAATAGCTGTGTGTATAGCTACATAGGAGAAGGCAATGGCATCCCACTCCAGTACTCTTGCCTGGAAAATCCCATGGACAGAGGAGCCTGGTAGGCTGCAGTCCATGGGGTCGCTGAGAGTCGGGCACGACTGAGCGACTTCACTTTCACTTTTCACTTTCAGGGATTGGAGAGGGAAATGGCAACCCACTCCAGTGTTCTTGCCTGGAGAATCCCAGGGATGGGGGAGCCTGGTGGGCTGCCATCTACAGGGTCGCACAGAGTCAGACACAACTGAAGCGACTTAGCAGCAGCAGCAGCATAGTTACATTAATTTCCTCAACTTTGCATCTTGCTTCATCAAGTCAAAAGTCTTGATTAAGATTTTTTAAATACTAAAATACTGACTTTAAGAAGTGGGCAGAACGTGGCCCTACATATATATATATATATATATATATATATATATATATATATACATATATATATATATATATATACAGACACACACAAAGACTGAAAGTGTTAGTCGCTGCAATGTGTCCAACTCTTTGCGACCCATGGACTGTAGCCCACCAGGCTCCTCTGTCCATGGGATTCTCCAGGCAGGAATACTGGAATGGGCTGTCATTTCCTTCTCCAGGGGATCTTCTTGACCGAGGGATTGAGCTTGTGTCTCCTGCATTGTAGGTGGATTCTTTACAGTCTGAGCCACCAGGGAATCCCCAGATACATATATGAAGTGAAGTGAAGTTGCTCAGTCATGTCTGACTCTTTGCAACCGTAGCCCACCAGGCTCCTCCATCCATGAAAGAGTGGGTTGCCATTTCCTTCTCCAGGGGATCTTCGTGACCCAGGGATTGAACCCGGGTCTCCAGCATTGCAGGCAGATGCTCCACCATCTGAGCCACCAGGGAAGCCCAGATACGTATATACATAATATATATTTTATGTATCTATATATATACACAAGGGCACATAATTATATTTAATTAAATATACATATATGTATATTAAATTCAAAATGCACTTGAAACAGTTGTCTACAGAACCCCCAAGGAGTGGGATGAATATTGCACCCAGATCAGAAAGATTTTGAGCACATATACAGTCAATATCCATGAAGGATTATAGGAGAAACACCCCACTCCGTAAATGTGCTTTTTTATCTAGACGCTATAAAACACATTTTGTGACTTAAAGAGTTGCACTTTGGTTCTGCTCCAGAGGTGATTTCTCTGTTAAATAATCGCTAGTAAAGTGGTTTAGTTACGCAGGAGTTAATCTTCTAGAGGAAACCATTTATCACTCTGCTGATAGTATTTACACAACTGTTATTAAGCTATCAGGCTAATAACTTTCTAGTGAGGGTGATGGGTAGCTGGGGGACAATTTCTAATCACTCAGGAGCTGTTTAAGTCCTGTGCGCTTTAAAGTATAGCTTACGTGTTCCTCAAGGTAGACTTCCAAGTCCTCAAAGTAGCTGGCCAAGAAGTCTTCCACTATTTCAATTATTCACACTTCGGTTATTAAAACCGCTTCTCTCGCCCGACACTTCAACCCCTGAAAGAGCGCACACAGACCACTGTGAAAGAATTTAAGCAAGAAACCCTTGCCCAGAAAAGGCACGTATGTTTAGAATTGGCATCGATATCTTCTAGGTGACACATTTGGCCCTGAAATGAACAGAGCATGCATGAAGGTTCATCAGAATGCTTTTATCCATGTGTACGGAACTGTTGTTTCACCAAATGTTCATTGTATTCTGGTCTGAACTGATTATTGTTCCTGTGTGTGTGTGTATGTGTGCATGTGTGTGCGTGTATGTCTGTGCTCACGTGCTCAGCCGTGTCTGACTCTTATGCTACCTATGGACCATAGCCTGCCAGGCTCTTCTGTCCATGGGATTCTCCAAGGCAGGAATAGCGGAATGGGTTGCCATTTCCTCCTCCAGAAGATCTTCCCAACCCAGAGATTGAGCCCATGTTTCCTGCACTGGCAGGTGGCTTCTTTACCGCTACACCACTGGAGCAGTCCAATTGTGGGTATAGCAGTTGTTTATTTGGGGGTCACACTACATCTTTGCACTGTGATGAATGCAGACATAACAACGAAAACAACAACAACAACAACAACAAAAAACAGTTGAAAAATGGGTGGAAGATCTTGATAGACATTTATCCAAACAGGACACATGGATGGCCAACAAATGCGTGATAAGATGCTCAGCATCACTAATTTCGAGAAAAATGCAAGTCAGACTCACAATGAGGTAGTCACCTCAATCCTTTGGCCACCTGATGCAAAGAACTGACTCGTTGGAAAAGACCCTGATGCTGGAAAGACTGAAGGCAGGAGGAGAAAGGGACAGCAGAGGATGAGATGGTTGGATAGCATCATTGAGTCGACGGACATGAGTTTGAATAAACTCTAGGAGTTGGTGATGGACAGGGAGGCCTGGCGTGCTGCAGTCCATGGGGGTCACAGAGTCGGACATGATGGAGTGACTGAACTGAACTGAATCACATCACACCGAGCAGAATGGCCATCATTAAAGTCTACAAATAAACGCTGGAGAGGGTGTGGGCAAGATCACTGTCTGAATGCATGGTCTCATTAAGAACTAAGAGTTGCTGTCAGTGTGTGCCTGCCATGTGTGTGAGGTGGTAGAGACGCGTGGAGACCCACTCAGAGTTTCATAGATGGAGTATCCGCACTTTCCTGATTCTGCTTTTGTACCTGGGTCTCCATATCTCGGGAGCATTCCCACTCACCTGTGCCTGCGTCCACCCAGTGTGAACTCAGATGAAACTACTCTGTGGATTCTAAGAGAGAGCTGGGGAATGCAATAGAAATTAATATCAATAAACAGAAAAAATTCCTATGTTACATGTTTTCAGCTTCCTTTAGACTTTTAAAACTTTTTATTTCATATTGGGGTATAGTGGATTAACAGTGTTGTGATGGTTTCAGCTGAACAGCCAATGGATTCAGCATATATATCTATCCGTTCTCCCCCAAACTTCCCTCCCATCCAGGCTGGCTTGTAACATTGAGCAGAGTTCCCTGTGCTGCCCAGCAGGTCCTTGCTGGTTCTCAATGTTAAATATGGCAGTGTGTCCATGTCCATCCCAAACTGCTTAACTATCCCTTCCCCCACTCTTCCCCCTGGGAACCATAAGGTTATTACAGAGTTTTGAGCAGAGTTCCCTGTGCTGGACAGCAGGTCCTTGCTGGTTCTCCATGTTAAATCCAGTGCTTTAGGCTTTTTGATCCCACTGTCTGCCCCTCATTTTCTCGTTGCCGTTGCTGCATTCTTTTCAGTGACACTCACTTTTTGGAAGAGACCCCCCCCCCCCCGCCGCCCAGACACATGTACTGATTGCTACACACGGTGAGGTGTACCACAGTTTTATTTATACCCACCGGTCCTAATTTTGGCCACATCTTAGCAGCATGCTTCATCTTTATGCAATGTGGCCAACTTTGCATTCTCTCTCTATTTACCTCCCTGTTTTATTTTTGACAATTTAAATTTTTCATGGTGGCTGATGAGCCTTTTAGGATAATGGGGGATTTAATGCTGTGTAATTGAACAGAAAGGGTAGAACCATGTCTTCTTGGGTCCTCCCACCATCCCCCATGCTCATTCTGCGTGTATCAGTTATTCTGTGAGATCGTCTTCAGATTCCAGTTCTCAAAGAAAGGCTTGTAGCAGGAAGGGAGAGAGGCTGCCTGGGCAGAAACACTTCGAGACGCACTTGGAGTTCTGGAGACAGCCAGGGAAGCAGAGGGTTGGACAAACTGGGAGAACAGAGTTGACTTATATACACGGTGTGAGCTCAAGTCACTGCAGCCGTGTTACTGCAGCCTGCAACCCGGTGAACTGTAGCCCACCAGGCTCCTCTGTCCAAGGGACTCTCCAGGCAAGAATACTGGAGTGGGCTGCCAGTTCCTCCTGCAGGGGATCGTCCCGACCCAGAGTTCAAACCTTCATCCCCTGCGTCTGCTACATGCCTGGCGGATTCTTTACCTACCCAGCTACCCGGGAAGCGCATCTATACACTACCGTATGCAGAATAGCTAGCTAACAGGAAGCTGCTGTATCGCCTGGAGAGCTCAGCTTGGTGCTCTGTGATGACCTAGAGGGGTGGGATGGGGGTGGCTGGAAAGGAGGAAGGCTCAAGAGGGAGGCGGTATATGTATACGCGTGGCTGATGCACGTCATTGTACAGCAGAAACTAAGTCAACATTGTAAAGCAGTTATCCTCCAATTTGAAAAAATTAAAAAATAAACATGCATTTTGGCATCTCACTCAATACCTAGAAATTGGGTCCAAAATCTTAAAATAATCTGGTCACAGTTTTTCTTTCAGTTCTTTTGCGATCCTTGCATTCCACAAGCTTGAAGTCATTCTCACCAATAATAATTTTTTAAAAAGTATTCTTTGTGATGGGATTATTTAGTTTGCATATATCATCCACATATTCCACCAGGAATTACTCACTGGTGGAAAAGATACAGTGTCTACTGAACATTAAACAAGCAGTTGCCCCTCTTTGCCACCAGTCTCCTTTTTGTATCTGTTCTTTTCCTTGGCACCACTTTAGCCAGAGAGATTCTCTTCTCTTAGTTGTCCTGGGGTTTCGGGAAAAACCACCTCACTGCGGGCAAACTTCCTGAGATCTTAGGCTGCAGGCAAAACCCAGGGTAATCTGGGCTCCGTGCACTTGGGGTAAAGCTTTTGCACAGGTGTACACAAAGCTACTCGAAAGTTGGGGGGGGGGGCAGTGTTCCTGAAGCTTGAAACTAACACCTAGTTTAGGAAAACTAACTGGTCACTTGACATTTAAGAAATGATCTCATGGACATTACTTTGCCAACTAAGGTCCGTGTAGTCAAGGCTATGGTTTTTCCTGTGGTCACGTATGGATGTCAGAGTTGGACTGTGAAGAAGGCTGAGCGCCAAAGAATTGATGCTTTTGAACTGTGGTGTTGGAGAAGACTCTTGAGGGTCCCTTGGACTGCAAGGAGATCCAACCAGTCCATTCTGAAGGAGATCAACCCTGGGATTTCTTTGGAAGGAATGATGCTAAAGCTGAAGCTCCAGTACTTTGGCCACCTGATGCAAAGAGTTGACTCATTGGAAAAGACTCTGATGATGGGAGGGATTGGGGGCAGGAGGAGAAGGGGACGACCGAGGATGAGATGGCTGGATGGCATCACGGACTCGATGGACGTGAGTCTGAGTGAATTCTGGGAGATGGTGATGGACAGGGAGGCCTGGCGTACTGTGATTCACGGGGTCGCCAGGAGTCGGACACGACTGAGCGACTGAACTGAAGTGAACTGAACATATTGGTAGATCACGTGGGCTCCTTGAGAGGCAGTGATTGATCTAGCAGGTGTTTACTGACTT
Source organism: Ovis canadensis (assembly GCF_042477335.2). NCBI lineage: Eukaryota > Metazoa > Chordata > Mammalia > Artiodactyla > Bovidae > Ovis > Ovis canadensis. The sequence continues at coordinate 4,147,537 of NC_091271.1, forward strand.
TTATACCTGTACTGCTTTTAAAGGAAAAGTCCTCAACTACCTTTACCTAACTAATTTACTTGTGAATAACAAGCATAAAAGATAGAAAAAGCAAAATGTTTCTCAGATTTCAAACCCTTTGCATTTTCTGTATTGTTTTTCTGCTTTACGATTTGAAGGCGGGCTTGAGCTTCTCTGGTGGCTCAGATGGTAAAGCATCTGCCTACAATGCAGGAGACCCAGGTTGGGTCCCTGGGTCAGGACGATCCTCTGGAAGAGGAAGTGGCAACCCACTCCAGTATCCTTGCCTGGAGAATCCCATGGACAGAGGAGCCTGGTGGGCTAGAGTCTGTGGCGTCCCAAAGTGTTAGACAGGACTGAGGGCTTTTCACACTCTGGTTTACCTAGAAGAAGGGCGTCTGCATTTCGGGCCACAGCTTCCGTCCGCTGTAGCTTTGGGATGCGCAGGGCACTCACGCCTACACAGTTATGAACGCGGTACCCACGGCTGTCCAACCGCATCCTATCTACGGCTGTCTGGTCCATTCCTAACAAACAATACTTCTTTTCTTTTTTTTTTTTTTAATATTGTGATATTTGCTTTTTTTTAATTAGTTTTTTATTTTTTAAATTTTAATATCTTTAATTCTTACATGCGTTCCCAAACATGAACCCCCCCTCCCACCTCCCTCCCCATAACATCTCTCTCGGTCATCCCCATGCACCAAGCATGCTGCTACCTGCGTCAGACATAGACTGGCGATTCAATTCTTACATGATAGTATACATGTTAGAATGTCATTCTCCCAAATCATCCCACCCTCTCCCTCTCCCTCTGAGTCCAAAGCCTATTTATTTTCAATTGGGAGAACAACTGCTTTACAATGTTATGTTGGTGTCTGCCATCCATCATGAATTGGTCACAGGTATATATATATATATATATATATAGCAAGCACGCTTCTTCTTACCTCCCTCCGCAGTCCACAGAACTCTTCTGTGGGGTTTCTCCCAAATGTGAGTCTTAAGGGACTAGGGAAGGTGCTTTCCTGGACAAGGAGGCGGCAGTCTTTTTCAGAGGCATTCCAGAGGGTTCCAACACCGGTGGCAGACTCCCTGGTGGAGTGAGGAATCCCGAAGCCAACAGACCACGCCTCACCCAGGACCAAGGGCCTCCAGCCAGCCTGTGTCCTGCGGGCAGCCTGGTTGCCCTGGAAACCGTGCGGGGGCCCTTCTGACGTCACAATTGGGAGCTCTGCCCTCTGAGGGGGCGGGTTCTGTCCTGTTGGGAGGAGAGGGACTGGGCGGTGAGCGTGTGAGGCTCCTGACTGTGTCCGCCAAGGAGACGTGCAGGTCAAAATGTGCTCGCCTAGATCGGAAGGTGCAGGATGCCTGCGGAGATTTCAGAGATCCCAGAGGGAACCAGCAGAACTGATGGGGCGCTGAGGCAGGTGGCAGCCTCATGCCATAAGCAGAAAGACGGGAATGTGGTGCCAACATCACTGAAGCGCATGAAGGCTCCAGGGTTAAAAAGGGGCTTCCCTGGTGGCACACAGAGTAAAGAGTCTGCCTGCAGTGCAGGAGACCCAGGTTCGACCCCTGGGTCAGGAAGTTCCCCCTAGGGGAATGGCCACCCACTGCAGTATTTTTGCCTGGAAAATCCTATGGACCAGGAGCCTGGTGGGCTAGTCCATGGGGTTGTAAGAGTTGGACATGACTGAGCAACTCACACTTCGACTTAACAGAAGAAATCAAGATGCGAGATGCCACTTGTTTTCCTCCAGCAAGGAAAAAGTGGAAAGGGTGTCCAAGCCTACAGCCTAAGTTTACAAACGCTAACCGGTCCCATCACTTCACGGGAAATAGACGTGCAAGCAGTGGAAACGGTGTCAGACTTCATGTTGAGGGGGCTCCAAAATCACTGCAGATGGTGACTGCAGCCATGAAATTAAAAGCCGCTTACTCCTTGGAAGAAAAGTTATGACCAACCGAGACAGCATATTCAAAAGCTGAGACATTACTTTGCCGACTAAGGTCCGTCTAGTCAAGGCTATGGTTTTTCCAGTGGTCATGTATGGATGTGAGAGTTGGACTGTGAAGAAGGCTGAGCGCGGAAGAATTGATGCTTCTGAACTGTGGTGTTGGAGAAGACTCTTGAGAGTCCCTTGGACTGCAAGGAGATCCAACCAGTCCATTCTGAAGGAGATCAGCCCTGGGATTTCTTTGGAAGGAATGATGCTAAAGCTGAAGCTCCAGTACTTTGGCCACCTGATGTGAATGAAGAGTTGACTCATTGGAAAAGACTCTGATGCTGGGAGGGATTGAGGGCAGGAGGAGAAGGGGACGACCCAGGATGAGATGGCTGGATGGCATCACTGACTCGATGGACGTGAGTCTGAGTGAACTCCGGGAGTTGGTGATGGACAGGGAGGCCTGGCGTGCTGCAATTCATGGGGTCGCAAAGAGTCGGACACGACTGAGCGACTGAACTGAACTGAACTGAAGGAACCTCAGTGCTGAGCGGAGGATGCCGGGCTTTGGCATACCTTCAACGGAGAGGCTACCCACTCTGGTATTCTTGCCTGGAGAACCCCCATGGACAGAGGAGCTTGGTGGACTTCAGGGGTTGGAAAGAGTCGGACTCGACTGAGCGATTGAGCACATCTTCCAAGCAGAGGCTTGATGACCAAGCAGCCCACTATCTCTGAAAGAGAAAAGCAACGCCACCCTCAAGATGTAAACGAAAACCCCTTTGATCCCTTTCATCCAGCTCTGTTCTTCAGAGGAGCCTGGCTAGAGGGCCATTTTCACAGCGACTCGGCAACGCAGCAGTCAGTCAGGGCACAATCATTGTGCTTTGCGTCCCTCGGGAAGGGAGAGCGTGGCTTACGGAGCAGGGGGAGCGTAAAGCCTAAGGAGCACGTGCGTCTGAGCAACACCTGCGTGTAAGGAGCCCGTGCGTCTAAGGAGCACCTGCGTCAAGGCACGATTGGCGGGTACCTTAGCGTCTTACAGCGCTGCGCACACACGGGCGCCTGGACTTGAAGTCTAGCGTCTGAACTATCATAAATAGCTTCCTTGTATGTGGTAGTTGAGCATGCAGCTTTTCAGGCCTTCCTGTAAGCACGGGCCTCCTTTTGGATTTCTTACTTGCTTCTTTCCTTGCCAAAGAATGCCCGCCCAGCCCCACCCCCAAACTTCCCCCGGCCACTCTGGAATCCTTTGAACGCCCTGCCAGTTGCAAAGCGCCCTCGTTTTCATGGATGCGCTTCAATGAGCCCATTGACCGAGGTTTTCCCAGAGCACGGAACGCCACCCTGGCCCGCCTGCTGGGGTTTCAGTGCCAGGAAGACAAGGCGCGCAGGGGCTCAGCTTGGCTCCTGAACGCATTCCTGGGCCGGTGCGTCACGGGTGTGAGAACGCGCCTGGGAGGCTCAGAAGGAATGTCTCTACCCAGGCCTTCCGCACGCCCCCGCCAAAACAGTCCCCAGACCCAGCTTCGAAAGCAAGCTTAACAGGATGTGGAATGCAGTCGTTTCAGAAACTTAGTACAGTTTATCAAACTGCTGTTTATAACGAAAATAGATGGCCATTTGCAAACGCCCTATTATTTTTTCCTGCAATCTTACGTCCCCCAAATTTTGATGGAGGTGGGTACGGCTTTCCTGCTATAACCAAGGCCACCTAGTAGAAAAATGTACTGTCTAGATTTCTGCCAAATGATCTCTGTGTTCATAGAGCTGTGTGGGAGGAACAGGGAGCAGATGTGTTTGGTGTGCAGGGAGTATGGCATATACAGCGGAGAGTCACCCTCACTAGGAAAACAGCTCATTGATTCATTCAGACAAATGTTAAGGTGTCTGGCTGAGCTTAGCTACTAAAAGGGGGAAACCAGACATAATTGGGCCCCCAGGGGGAACTGTGACGTCTGGAGACATTTCTCTTTGAATGAGAAGATTGTCCCCGGTTTCTCGGAAGTAGACGCCAGGGATGCTTGCTAAACGGAGCACGGGACGCCCCCCACCTCTCATGACACACACACAAGGCGCATCCCGCCCAGAATGTCTCTAGTGCCGGCGTGGAGACACCCTGAGGCTGATCAAGGATTAAACAGTAAGTTCAGCCTTTAGGAGTCACTCTGGCCGATGATGACACTGTGATCGCAGAACTCGGTTTTCCCTGTCTGCTGAGAACTGTGTAAGCCAAGCAGAGGAAGGGTTATTGCTTCACATTTAGTGGTTACAGATGCAACAGCTATGTTCTCGTGGATAAAATGTGTGAGGGTGGGGAAACTGTGCTTACACCTTAAAGCCCCTCTGGACTGCCCCCACTCCAGGGCAGGGCTAGCCTGACCAAAATCCAAGCCCTGAAGACTAAGGCATGCTTTGTCCTTGTTATTCCGTTTGGTCCATTCAGTCAAACTCCCCGTCTTCCTACAGGGATTTTGGGGTGTGCTGTTGCTGTTGTTCAGTGGCTCAGTTGTGTCTGACCCTTTATGACCCCATGGACTGCAGCACACCAGGCCTCCCTGTCTATCACCACCTCCAGGAGCTTGCTCAGACTCATGTCCATTGAGTCGGTGATGCCATCCAACCATCTCGTCCTCTTTCATCCGCTTCTCCTCCTGCCCTCAATCTTTCCAAGCATCAGGGTCTTTCCCAATGGGTCGGCTCCTGCTATCAAAGTATTGGAGCTTCAGCATCAGTTCAGAAATGATTATCCAATGAATATTTTGTGGGGGTACAAAGATATCCCATTTCCTTTCGTGGTTGCTTTTGGTTTGTGTCTTTCTGAGCCTGAACAAGTCTAGTGGATACACATAAGCATTAAACACCGTAAATCCAGTCACTGGTGATGACATCCTCCATCGTCCCAAAGTTCACCTCCGCTTTTTAATCTATTTCTAAATTTCTTGTCCGTCTGCCTCTATAAGGAAGCCTACCTCACCCTTTCTTCCCACCTATTTCTCTTCTAATTCATGCTAGGCAGTGAAAAATGAAAGTTGCTCAGTTGTGTCCGACTCTTTGCGACCCCAAGGACTATGCAGTCCATGGAATTCTCCAGGCCAGAATACTGGAGTGGGCAGCCTTTCCCTTCTCCAGGGGATCGTCCCAACCCAGTGATCCAACCCGAGTCTCCTGCATTGCAGGCAGATTCTTTACCAGCTGAGCCACCAGGGAAGCCAAGGAATACTGGAGTGGGTAGCCTCTCCCTTCTCCAGCGGATCTTCCTGACCCAGGAGTCGAACTGGGGTCTCCTGCATTGCAGGCAGATTCTTTACCAACTGAGCCATCACTCTTTAAAAGCGCGTAGAGAATTTGAACATTCCACAGTGCAGTCACATCTGTACATCATCTGCCCTCTGCCTCATGCAGTAGTGGAAGCTTTAATTGCTCCACACAGTGAATCCCTTCCTGGCAATTCCTGCACATCTAGGATTAACCCATTGAACTGGCGTGTTGTCAGGACACATGAACTCTGACCAACGCACTCGTGTCCACCTTGATGGCTTGTATCTCTCAATGAACCATTCTCTGCTGAACCGAAGCTGTCCGAGGATCTCACAGATAAGTGTTCTTTTTCAGCACATTATTGACCAGAGATGTATGAATGGGTTTTTAAAGACTTACACAATCACCATCGCCATGAGAAGTGCTTAGAGTGTAAAGTGGTCAAGGGATCATCATATATGTGTGCGAAGTCATGGTCTGTGTGCCTGTTTGTGACCCCATGGGCTGAAGTCTGCCAGGCTCCTCTGTCCATGGGATTCTCCAGGCAAGGATACTGGAGTCAGTTGCCATTTCCTTCTCCAGGGGATCTTCGCCACCCACGGATTGAACCCACATATCTTATGTCTCCTGCATTAGGTGGCAGGTTCTTTAACACTAGGGCTGCCTGAGAAGCCCTTATACACCTTATGACTGTCATTATCATTAACATTTTACTCCATTAGGTTTTTGTTCCAACCCTGAGTATAGGATGAAAGTGAAAGTGAAAGTTGCTCAGTCGTGTCTGACCCACTGGACTATACAGTCCTTGGGATTCTCCAGGCCAGAACACTGGATTGGGTAGCCTTTCCCTTCTTCAGGGGATCTTCCCAACCCAGGGATTGAACCCAGGTCTCCCACCTTGCAGGCTGATTCTTTACCAGCTGAGTCACATGATAAATGCAAGTTTTTATCATAACATTTTCAAAAATGACGTGACTTGAAATGTTGAGTGAAGAAGAATTTTCAGTGAATGTCTACAGATACTTTCTCTGATGGTCTCAGCAGCGTATATAGTAGTGTCTTAGAAGATGCTAGTTCTTCTGAATATAGTTCTGATTCAGATGATGTGAATCTCAGACCAACAAAAAGACAGAAGAAAAAAAAAACCCTTAGTGATGGATTCTGACACAGAAAGTGAACATGAAGCCCCTGGTGCTGGACAAGACTTGACAAGTGTGACAGGTGGAACCCCTGAAAGTGTTAAGGAAACAACAGAATTCATTGTTGGCTGGCCGAAATAAAAATCACTGGCCAGAGGCGTTAGTTTCTGTAAAAACCCCCCGGTAAACAAAGAGTTAACTTTCTGTTCCTATTCTTGCCCACGGCACGACCTCCTGGCTTCTGCCTCTCTACCCAGATGCCACTCAGCTCTGAGTTCCAACACAGGACCACTGCTCCCGACTTTTCTGAGTCCTAACTACTTCTATCACCCACTTGGCCACCCCATGATCACAGAATTTCAGAGTTGGGAAAGGATCTTATGAGTGACCTCCTTCCATTCTTTCACTGAACAGGTGAAAGAAAAGGAATCAAGTACATGCTGTCTGGATATAGAAGGTGTGGTACATATACAGAGTGGAATATTTCTCAGGCAGGAAAAAGAAATCATGCCATTTGCGGCAACATGGAGGGCCTAGAGATTCTCCTACTGTGTGAAGTAAGTCAGGGGAGCAAAAATATCACAGGACATCCCTTATATGTGGAATCTAAAAAGAAATGATACAAATGAAATCACTTAAAAAACATAAAGAGACTCACAGATTTAGACAATGAACTTATGGTTGCCGGGGTGGGGTAAGGATGAGGGGAAAGGATAGTTAGGGAGTTTGGGATGGACACACTGCTGTATTTAACATGGAGAACCCACAAGGACCTGCTGGACAGCACAGGGAACTCTGCTCAATCCTCTGTAATAACCTTATGGTTCCCAGAGGGAAGGATGGGGGAAGGGACAGTTAGGGAGTCTGGGATGGACATGGACACACTGTTGTATTTAACATGGAGAACCCACAAGGACCTGCTGGACAGCACAGGGAACTCTGCTCAATACTCTGTAATAACTTTATGGTTCCCAGGGGGAAGGATGGGGGAAGGGATAGTTGGGGAGTCTGGGATGGACATGGACACACTGCTGTATTTAACAAGGAGAGTCAGCAAGGACCTGCTGGACAGCACGGGGAACTCTGCTCAATCCTCTGTAATAACTTTACGGTTCCCAGGGGGAAGGATGGGGGAAGGGATAGTTGGGGAGTTTGGGATGGACATGGACTCTCTGCCATATTTAACATGGAGAACCAGCAAGGACCTGCTGGACAGCACAGGGAACTCTGCTCCATGTCACGTGGCAGCCTGGATGGGAGGAGAGATTGGAAGGAGAATGGATACGTGTATATATATATATGGCTGAGTTCCTTTGCTGTCCACCTGAAACTATCACAAGATTGTTAATCAACTATGCTCTAATATAAAATAAAAAGTTAAAATAAAAAGAGAGAGAGAGAATGTTATCAACTGTCAATTATCAGTTCCAGCTGCTGGTAGCTTCAGTCTCCAGTTTGTCTTTTGCTGCCCACTGGACGGCAGGGCTGTGCCATACCCGCCTTCATCTGAAGCTATATCTCACAGGGCGGAGCACAGGACGGGGTGCTGATCACTTAGACCCGACGCATCTTTTCGTAACGTGCTTCATCCTTTCCTGTGAGCTTCTGCGAGAAGGAGCCAACCTTAAACACAACTCATGCCTTGCAAATGTTTAGACACGGTTGGAAACGAGCGATGAATTTAGCCATCAGGAGTCAAGTTCAAAGTGAGGATGCAAAAGAATTCTCCTTCAGACTGTGGCGTCTTTGGCTTGGCAGGCAGATTCAGTTCCGCTGTGGAAGGAGCCTTCCTTGGCATCGACTCTTAGTTACTTCCCAGAGGCAGGCAGCTGGAGGCCACTGTTACCCTAGGTACACGTGCTTAAAAGCATTATCCGCTTTACAACCCCTCCCAAATTATTCCCTTTACCCCAAACTCAATAATGAGTGATTTTTCCCCCTGTCTTCCAACACTGACTGCTTAATTCTGTAAATGCACTGAATGCTAAGTTATAGTCTTAGTTTTAGAGACCCGGGCACCCCCTCTTCCCTTAGAGGCATTTTCTTAAACAACATGAGTTGTTTTGACTCTTCATTACATTGTTTTTCTCAGAGAATATGGCAGTAGCAATAGAGAATCCACCCGCCAATGCAGGAGACACCGGATACGTTGATTTGACTCCTGGGTTGGGAAGATCCCCTGGAGAAAGGGAAATGGCAACCAACTCCAGAATTCTTGCCTGGAAAATTCCGTGGATAGAGGAGCCTGGCGGGATCCAGTCCATGGGGTCACAAGGAGTGGGATGTGACGGAGCGACTAGGCACACGCAGATACCCAATGCAGATGGACTCGGTATCTTGTTTTCTGGGTCTCTGGTCAGTCTGGTATTTGGAGGTGCTGCACCATATCTAAACACAGATTTTATTATTTCCTCCACAAAGTTTAAAATATCGTTCATCGTCCTTAGGGGCCATGGTCGAAGTTCATGCTCAACTCAGCGTCTGGCCGTCTTGGATCCCAAGCTCAGACACTACACACCTGCTCTCTCTTGAGGAGCCAGAGAAAGGTGGTGGTTGTGTAGTCGTAAATTGTGTCCAACTCTTTGTGACCCCATGGACTGTGGCATCCTTTGCACTATCTCCCAGAGTTTGATCAAACTCACGTCCATGGAGTCACTGATGCCACCCAACCATCTCATCCTCTGTCGTCCCCTTCTCCTCCCGCCTTCCATCTTTCCCAGCATCAGGGTCTTTTCCAATGACTCAGTTCTTCGCATCAGGTGGCCAAAATATCAGAGTTTCAGCTTCAGCATCAGTCCTTCCAACGAATATTCAGGACGGGTCTCCTTTAGGATGGACTGGTTAGATTTCCCTGCAGCCCAAGGGACTCTCAAGAGTTTTCTCCAAAGAAAGGAGGTCAAGGAATATTCTCTTTCCTCTCATTTCAGATAGCTCAGTGTTGCTCCCCCTAAAGCCCCCAGACAGAACCAAGCTTTCAATGCCCAGCTTGTTGGGGACTTAGCCGCCCCCCCCACCTCATATGTTGTTCCAGAAATCTACCTCGAGATGTTGCAATTGACAGTGTTTTCGGGGTCACTCACATCTGCAGCCAAACCTCAGTTTGGAAGAAGTGGCCCACTAAGATGCAACCATCCCCAGCAGCCACATTTTGCCTTCTCTTGTCCTCCAAGCGTGTCACACACGAAGTTAACACACAGGACTCATAACCTCCCTGCAAATGGCTCACCCCGGGATATCCACCACTGTGCTTAAGCTGTTAAGAGAAAAATGCCTAGATGGACTGCTTATAAAAATATCAAGAGTTATTACAAAACCTACCAGGAATCCAGGTGTCCCCTGCTGAGCCATTACCCATTCATCTATCCAGACCCCGTCCTCCGACACATACTCATCGACCATCACTTTCCCGTGTTTTCCATCATTTTATTGTTTGCATGCTTTAAAGCGAAAAAGTAAAGTTGATCCGTCCTGTCCAAGTCTTTGGGACCCCCTGGACTGTGGCCCACCAGGCTCATCCGTCCATGGAATTTTTCAGGCAAGAGAACTAGAGTGGATTGCCGTTTCCTTCCGCAGGGCGTCTTCCTGAGCCAGGGATGGAACCCAGGTCCGCTGCATTGCAGGCAGATGCATTACCGTCTGAGCCACCAGGATCAGAGAAACTGAAGTGATGAAGAACAGCATGGTATGATTACTACCAATATTGTTAGCTTATGACCCAGGGTAAAATACTAGCACTGTCGATATTTGAAAATGTACTTTCATAACTGATCTTTGTCATTGCTTCAGCATCAGCTCTTCAATTCTGCGGGTCTTTCCAGGTGGCTTGGTGGAGAAGAATCTGTCTACTGTTACAGAAGGGATAAGAGATGCCAGCTGGATCACTGGGCTGGGAAGATCCCCTGGAGGAGGGCATGGCAACCCCTTCTCCAGTACTCTTGCCTGGAGAATCCCACGGACAGAGGAGCCGAAAACACCGTCAACTGCAACATCTCGAGGTAGATTTCTGGAATAACATATGAGGTGGGGGGGAGGGCGGCTAAGTCCCCAATAGTCCATGGGGTCAGAAAGAGTAGAACATGGCTGAGCACATGCGTCCACTCTATAATTTCTCATCGCGTGTAAAGTCAAGCTTGATTGTCTGTTAGCAGAGTCTGTTAACTCTTGTTCACTACAGGAGACGCTCTACCCTGAGTCAGAGTTTTCCTTTTCTCTATTCATTCCTGGGAGCTCAAGCACTTTTGCAAATCGCACAGACATGGAGGAGCCTGCAATCCGAAACAGATCCAAGCTGAGACCCACAGGGCTTGTTCCCGTCCAAGCCGTAGGGGACTAGTGGTGGTCTTATCTATTCTCTGTGCGGCACAGAAGCCGCCGAAACCAGCCGGGTGAGTGACCCACGGCTTCGTTATCGTGTAAACCACGGAGCTGAAAAGGTTCTGGTGACAGGGCCAGCATATCACAGAGTTTCTGGAAATCGCAGAAGTGGACTCTCAGCAAATGAACACACAGCGCCATCACTGCGGGATCAGACTGCCCTGGGCGTGACTTTAAACTGTGATGCAGGACAGAGTCCATTCCCAGTCAGCACATTCCTAGGAAAATATATTTACCCTGACATGAAATAAACCAACCATCACAGCGGGTGGAAGCTGTAGTTGGCAGAGTTTCTTTGAAGATATGTGGCATATTTTTGCTTCATACTATAAGCAAGTTCCTTTCAAGATTTTCTCTATATTTTATATCTGATCACTTTAAGATACTTTATGAGAGATTCACTGTATACCACAGAGAACTATATTCAATTGTAATAACCTATAATGAAAAATAATCTGAAAAAATATATGTGTATCATTAAATTGCTCTGCCATACACCGGAAACTAACACAATATTGTAAATGAGCTTCACTTTACAGGAAAAAAAAGATGTTTTATAAGAGGAACATAATAAAAGATCAATAAATTTGCATTGACCCCAAATTAATAAACGTATATTAAAGTTGCTTATTTTGGAAAATGTGAGTATTAATTTTTTTCTGAAAATACAAAAACTGATCAAATTTCAGTGATGGAATTAACCCACAATTACTAGATTTGCTATTATAATCATTTAATATCTACTAAGAAAAACAACCAAGGAAAGTCATATGTGTTGTTTCTAGAAATAAATAACTGTTAAAACATAGCATGTTTTCCCAATCTAGATATAAGAGGGGGCAAATTAAGAGGTTAAAATCTTGTTTTCTACTTGTGTCCAAATAATGGACAGCTCAAAATGAAAAGCATGAAACCACTTACTAGAATACGTGAGCCCTAAAAGAAGAAACACAAACCAAGTGGAAACTGCTCTGGATTGGGGGCTACATGTCTCTCAAATCTTCCTTCTCTGAAGACTAAATGAAACAGGATTATCACTCAATAGTATCAGTCAATTAATTAAAGATTCAGAATCCAAATAACTTAACAAAAGTTTAGAAAGACTGATTACCGCTACTCTCTCTTTATAATTATCCTGCAGCAGTCTCAAAAAAAAATTATTTAAAGTAGCTAAGCTCCCTGTAATTCCCTAGGGTAATCTAAAGACAAATTAATTTTCCAATTACAAATATAAACATCTGTGTCAGGGGAAAAAAAAACATTATGTTGTTCTTTTCTACTTAGGGTTGATTATAAGCCTATTTCTATTTTGACAATATTAATGCTTTCAAAAAAAAAAAAAACAACCAACTGTGCCAACCAAAGTCAAGTAAATCTTACACATTCAAAGATTATCTTTCAACAGAGATAAGACATGGGGTTTGTAAAGTACAGATTCAGGGATGTCCCTGGTGGTCGTGGTTAAGAATCTGCCTTGCAACGCAGGGGACGTGGGTCCGATCACCAGTCAGGGAACTAGATCCCGCATATGAAAATGTGTGAGCGTGTGCTTGGTCATGTCTGACTCTTTTGTGACCCCCACGGACTGCCGCCCGCTGGGCTCCTCTGTCCTTGGAATTCTCCAGCAAAGAATACTGGAGCAGGTTGCCAATTCCTGCTCCAGGGGATCTTCCTGATTCAGGGATCGAACCTGACTCTCTTGCATCTCCTGCATTGGCAGTTGGGTTCTTTACCATCTGAGCCACTTGGGAAGACCCCCACAGCAGCGTGATAGCCCACAGCAGAACCCTGACAAATGCCGAGCGACACTCCTTGGAGGAGTCGTCCTGAGGTCACAGTGCACGTGCAGACGTTGAAGACAGTCAAGACATCCCATGCGTGGCTCTCAACACAGCCCGCATGGATATGAACTCAACACAGTGCTTCCTACAGCATCCACAGTTCCTGGTTCCTCTTGGACGCGACAGCCAAGAACATTAACATCAATCGGTTCCCATAGTGTTCCATATCCAACTGTGTGCTGTTCTTAAAAATGTATTTCTGTGCAAAACAAAAAACAGACAGACCCTTCCAGCTGACCTTTCATTTCATGTAAAATGAGAATGCACCATAGAGAAATTGGCAGCAAGGCCCACACTTTGCCTGTTGACTCTGGATCACATAACCCTTGTGCATCCGGTCAAGTCCTTGTGGTTACAACTCCAAAGACCTTTAAACACCAAATTCTATGGGACTGTCAAAGGGGACAGAGATGCTTGGAGAGGAATTTTCCATCACGCAAACCCAACTGAAGCAATTTTGGGGTCAACTGTAAATCCAGTGGGATAAACTCTGAAAGAGAAAATCCTTTTTAACTTGCCTTTGCATATAATGAGTCCACATTATTCATTCCCGGAGCGCCTGTTTACCTGCCAGAATAATGCCAGAGAGCTGGCCAGGCTTGAGATTACTGAATGAAAGCATCTCCTTCTGAAAATGCACAAGACCGCCTCTCTGAAACTATTGGTGATGACGAAAGTCATTCATGTAGCCTCACCGGGCCACTTGCTGGTGGGCTGGTGTGGTGTGTGCCTAGAGGGGTGGATAAGGCAGAGAGACAATAGAACGCTTTTAGTAAACTGTGGGAAATTCTTGACACGGAAAACCCTTTGCTATGCTCCAGGGTGAAGAGAGCAAGGTAAGAAATGAGAACTTGTGTCTGAGTTCGTAAGAGTCAACAGAGAAAAGTCAGGAATGAGAGTGTGAGGTTCACAAGGGGATAGACAAGGAGGGCCTGCCATCTGCTCACCTCGGGCAACCTCTACCTGGAGATGAGTGCAGGCTGCTGCTTTCAGGGATGGATTAAAAATCCCACAGAATGCCCGAATCACCTGCCTTCTTCACAGGCCCACGACATTACCCTGCTCAGGAGAACCTGGATTTTCAAGCTGTTTTCTCTTTGTTTCCCAAACAACAAGCTCACTCTCTCAGTAGATAAGTGGAAAAAGCAAGAGTGCTCTGCTTTTATTTTTTAATGCTTTTTAGAGACATCACTTTGCCAACAAAGGTCCATATGGTCAAAGCTAGTGTTTTTCCAGTAGTCATGTACAGATGTGAGAGTTGGACCATAAAAAAAGCTGAGCACTGAAGAATTGATGCTTTTGAACTGTGATGTTAGAGAAGACTCTCGAGAGTCCCTTGGACAGTAAGGAGATCAAACCAATAAACATAAAAAAAATTGACCCTGAATATTCATTGGAAGGACTGATGCTGAAGCTGAAGCTCCAATCCTTTGGCCACCTGATGCAAAGAGCTGACTCATTAGAAAAAGACTCAGATGCTGGGAAAGACTGAAGGCAGGAGAAGGGGACGACTGAGGCTGAGATGGTTGGATGGCATCAGCAACTCGATGGACATGAGTTTGAGTGAGCTCCAGGAAATGGTGAAGGACAGGGAAGCCTGGCAAGCTGTGGTCCACGGGGTCCGGAAGAGTTGGACGTAACTGAGCAAATGAACAACAACTAGGTGAAATTTGTACCAGGAAATTAGGAAAAATGGGAGCAAATGCAAGTCAGCCAGAAGACGGGAAAAAAACCCTGAATCATTAGCTGAGAACCCTGCTCAGATATGGAGTAGCCACGTGAGCTAGGATAAGGCATGGAACCTTTCCTGTTTCCTCATCGGTAAAATGAGAGCAGTGCTAGGGTTTGGGGAAGAAGATATAAGAACAGATATAAAGGCTGCTGGAAGCTGTGATGATTTTGGACCCAAATCTCAGGTTGGTTCAAATGAACACACCTCGTAAGACACTGAGAATCAGCTGGGAAAGACTGACGTGTCTGCTGTTTCTCCACGTCTGCGTGTGTGAAAGACATGCCGTGTTTGGTTCTCTCAACACTGTGACTGTTTACCACAACTTTTCATGCAGTCACGTCATTTCAGAGTCTCTTCCAGCAGTTTCAGTAACAACAGACTTTTAAAACCGCTCCCCCGTTTTCTCAGCTTCTCAAAAGTTTGACATTCACGGTTGATCGTCATAGCACAAAACATGGTTTCCATGGAGACCTAAATTTTTTTTTTCATGTTTCCACTCAATTAACCACACTGCATGCCTAAGAGCACAGAAAGCATTATCTGTGGAACGCAGCAGGTTTATTTGGGTGTTTATAATGGCAATTCCAAATGTGGCTTTTAAGACCTTCCTAAGAAAGTGGCATGGTCTCCCCTGGTGGTTCAGATGGTAAAGAAGTGAAAGTCACTCAGTCGTGTCTGACTCTTTGCAACCCCATGGACTATACAGTCCATGGAATTCTCCGGGCCATATACTGGAGTGGGTAGCCTTTCCCTTCTTCAGGGGGTCTTCCTGACCCAAGGATCGAATCCAGGTCCTCCCGCATAGCAGGCAGATTCTTTACCAGCTGAGACACAAGGGAAGCCCAAGAATATCGGAGTGGATAACCTATCCCTTCTTCAGTGGTTCTTCCCGAAGCAGGAATTGAACTGGAGTCTCCTGCACTGCAGGCAGATTCTTTACCAGCTGAGCTACCAGGGAACCCCCAGATGGTAAAGAACCTGCTTGCCAATTGAAGAGACACGGGTTTGATTCCTAAGTCAGGAAGATTCCCTGGAGAAGGGAATGTCAACCCATTCCTGTATTCCTGCCTGGGAAATCCCATGGACAGAGGAGCCTGGCAGGCTAAGCCCTGGGGGGCCACAAAGAGTCGAACACAGCTGAGCAATTAACGCTTTTACTTCTTTCACGAGAAAGTGCCATCTGTCTATTCTGCAGTGACATCTACAGATACCCTCACCTTCGAGCTTGCTGGATGCTAATGAAATCAAAAAGTTTGAGCTGAAATCTAAACTTTTATGTCAGCCCATCAGCTGATGACTTCTGTTGAAAACAATTTAGAGACTTGTTATTATAAATTCAAATACTTTCAATAATTCGAAACTGAAAAATTTTAATGGTTCTAAATGGAAAACCCTAGAGAGTTCCTAAGAGAGATGAGGGATAGACTTTTATTTCTGGTGGTAAAACTAGGAGTTCCCTGGTGGGTCCAAATGGTTAAGAACCTGCCAGCCAAGGTGGGGGACACGGGTGTGATTGCTCGCCTGGGAAGATCACACATACTTCAGGAGAACCAAGCGTGTACATCAAAACTACCGAAGCCCTAGACCCGTGCCTACAGCAAGAGAAATCCTTGCAGTGGGAAGCCTGGACAAGACAACCAGATTCGCTGACCTAGAGAAAGCCCCAGAAGAGCGACGATGCCCCCGTGCCGCTTAAATAAATCAGTTTAAATAAAAATAAAACTAGACATGGGGTGAGAAGAATGGGGCTCTCCCTCAGTCACTGAGGGTATTTGTAACTTTCAGCACACCACTGAAAATCTCTCCGTTCCCCTTTTGTCCTCCATAAGGAAATGCCGCTAAACCTCTCTACAAGTCATTCTGAGATTTTTTTTTTCTTTTTGAAAGCCTATACTGGGGACATGTTGTATTTGGAAATAAAATTGAAGGGATAAAATTCACGGTGGGAACTGCATGATGTTGTACTGTTTTTTTGATATTTTAAACATCTCATTAAGAGTTGAGATGATTCTTGGGCTCCAAATCAGTGGGGACATTGACTGCAGCCATGAAATTAAAAGACGCTTGCTCCTTGGAAGAAAAGCTATGAACAACCTAGACAGCATATTAAAAAGCAGAGACATCACTTTGCCAACAAAGTCCGTCTAGTCAAGGCTATCGTTTTTCCAGTAGTCATGTATGGATGTGAGACTTGGATCATAAAGAAAGCTGAGCATCAAAGAATTGATGCTTTTGAACTGTGGTGTTGGAGAAGACTCTTGAGAGTGCAAGGAGATCAAATCAGTAAGCCTAAAGGAAATCAACCCTGAATATTCATTGGAATGACCGATGCTGAAGCTCCAGAACTTTGGCCACCTGATGTGAAGAACTGACTCATTTGAAAAGACCCTGAAGCTGGGAAGGATTGAAGGCAAGAGGAGAAGAGAGTGACAGAGGATGAGATGGTTGGATGGCTTCACTGAGTCAGTGAACATGAGTTTGTGCGAACTCCAGGAGATGGGGAAGCCTGGTGTGCTGCAGTCCTTGGGGTCACAAAGAGTCGGACACAACTGAGTGTCTGAACAGCAACAAATCTGTATATGAAAACCAACTTTACTTACCACTTTGTGTGAAAAGTTATTATCTTAAAAACCCAGTATACTTGAAATCTACATGTATCCATAAAGGATATATCTCCAAGATCATTTTGAAATCTGCAATAGAGGTTTCTTATTTGTCATAAGACGTACGAGACATCATTTCTCTCTGGGGATGGGTGGAGACAAGGTGAGTGGTTGTACAGTGTGTCAGGCAGAAGGATCCCTTGCATAAGAGATGTTCACGTGCTAATTCCAGCACCTCTAACGATGTCCCCTCAGGTAACCAAGAGGGACTGAGGCCAAGGATGGAATTAAGCTTGTGATCAGCTGACCTTAAATAAGGGGATTCTCCTGGATTATCCAGGTGGACTCAAGGGAACCATGCTATGCTATGCTAAGCCGCCTCAGTCGTGTCCAACTCTGTGCGACCCCAGAGACGGCAGCCCACTAGGCTCCTCTGTCCCTGGGACTCTCCAGGCAAGAACACTGAAGTGGGTTGCCACTTCTTTCTCCAATGCATGAAAGTGAAAAGTGAAAGTGAAGTCGCTCAGTCATGCCTGACTGTTAGCGACCCCATGGACTGCAGCCTACCAGGCTCCTCCGTCCATGGGATTTTCCAGGCAAGAGTACTGGAGTAGGGTGCCGTTGCCTTCTCCGAAGGGAACCATAAAGCTCTTTAAAAGTGGAAGAGGGGAGTTCCACGGAGATCTGGTGTTCAGGCGCTCTGACTTCTGTGTCCTGGGTTCAATCCCTGGACAGGGAACTAAGATCTTGCATGCTGAACAGGGTGCAGGATGAAGGCCGGACAGCTGAATGGTGTGCTGTGAACTCACCAGTTGTTTTTGCTGGCTTTCGCTGGGAAGGAGGGGACCGCAGGTCAAGGAATGTGGGGAGTCTTATGCTGGAAAAGGGGGAAAAAATCAGACTCTCCCCTGTAGCCTCTGGAAGGAACGAAGGCCCTGCCCACACGGAGCTATCAGTCCACTGATAACTCACGTGCCCTGCTAAGTCACTTCAGTTGTGTGTGACCCTTTGCGTCCCCATGGACTGTAGCCCGCCAGGCTCCTCTGTCCGTGGGATTCTGTAGGCAAGAGTACTGGGGTGGGTTACCGTGCACTCCTCCAGGGGATCTTCCTGACCCAGGGATCGAAGCCGTTGTTTCTTACGTCTCCAGTGTTGGCAGGCGGGTTCTTTACCACTAGAGCAACCTGGGAAGCTGTGAGATGGTGAACGCATGTTGTCTTAAGCCTTCAAGCGTGGGTCAGTGTGCACGAGTAGCCCAAGAGAACGCAGACACAGAACAAGCTTGCGTGCTTTTGAGTGACTGATCAGCTCTGTACCCAACACCTTCAGGACAGTGTTTTTGGTCTACAATCCTATGAGTCTTATCTGCCACTCACGAACACACACACACACACACACACACACACACACACACACACGTGCGCTTCAAAGAGAAAAGTCTGCCCAAAGCAACCCAAAGCTGGTCTAAATCCTGCCTTCAACAGAACATCTTTCTCTCTTGATGTGTATCTTTTGTGAAAAGGGCTTGTGTTTGCAAAAGACTTGAGACGTTCTTGAGTTCCTCAAAAAGGGGCCTCTTGGGCTTATAAATCGGATGGCTGTTGGCAGGATTGCTCTTCAGCGACTCCACCAACTGACCCTCCCAGTATTTAACACGATATTAACATGATATTTAACAAAACACCTGAGAGTTGACCAGCAGGTTATGGAGGGAGGGGGACTTCTGTGATGGCTCAGGAGGTAAAGAATCCACCTATCAATGCAGGAGACCTGGGTTTGATCCTTGAGTCAGGAAGATCTCCTGGAGAAGGAAATGACAACGCACTCTAGTATCCTTGCCTGGGAAATCACATGGACAGAGGAGCCTGGCGGGCTACAGTCCATGTGGTCGCAAAAAGCCAGACACGACTCAGATGACTAAACCACCACCACCACCCAAGGGGGGGAAAAATAGAAAGGAAAGGCTATAAGTTTAATATAATTTAATACAAAGGAGTACACATGTACACCCGTGGTGGATTCATGTCAATGTATGGCAAAACCAATACAGAATTGTAAAGTAAAATAAAGTAAAAATTTTAAAAAAAAGGGGAAAAAAAAAAGTATGTTCTGTTCATTTTCGTGAGCTCTGTGGACATATTTTGCAAGCACTTAATTTGGAAAGGAGCATTCTGGAAATGGAGACTTTTCACTAATTTAGACTGACCTTCTCCATCGCTTAGCTCCAAGTCATTCATATTATACTGTCACTAATCGGCTACAATACTAATGAGCCCAGGGTCAATTATACACATAGCAGGACCCACATGGACATTCCGCTCATTACTGGGAATCAAATCCTCATCATTATTGAGTGATAAATAGTGACATTGTGCATACTAATTGGGATAAGCAACACTGAAGGGGGAATGTAATTCCTTTTTTTTTTTTTTTAATGAAAGCAATTTCCTATTTTACCACCTTCTAGATTTAAAGTCCCAGACTAACAGGGTGTGTCTTTTGCCTGCCTTGGTTTCTTTCAAAATGCCTACCCACTGCCTCAGTTAGCTCTGGAAATATTTTTTTTTTTTTTAGCTCTGGAAATATTTAAATGGAATTAGTCAGATGCATACGTGGTGTTGTATGAATATAAACAGGATGAGAAAACAGATAAAATAATAATGTACACAGGTGATTTCTGACAGGAGGCAGAGGCAGAGGGGGGATTTTGTGGATAAGTGCTAGAGGCTAAGAGTGAGTAATAGAGATGTATTCTGGCTAGCTCTCATTTGACTCCATTCAGCGTGGTGACAAGGGAGAGCCAAGTTCTGCCTGTGAAGGAGCTAGAGGGCCAAGTGCCCCCGAGACGCGTCTGTCCAAAGATGGAAGTCCTGGGACCCTCAGTGCTGAGGAGAGCAAGCTTGCTGCATCCTAATCTGATTCATACGGGCTCTTAGGTCCTCTTATAAATAGGTCCCCTTATAAATTTTGTTGTTCAGCCAGTCATTCGTACTCGACTTTTTGAGACCCCATGGACTATAGCCCACCAGGCTCCTCTGTCCCTGGGATTTTCCAGGCAAGAATGCTGGAGTGGGTTGTCATTTCTTCTCCAGAGAGTCTCTGAGACCCAGGGATCAAACCTGGGTAAAGGCTTCCCTGGTAGCTCAGCTGGCAAAGAATCTGCCTGCAAGGCAGGAGACCCCGGTTCAATTCCTGGGTCAGGAAGATTCCCCTGGAGAAGGGGTAGGCTACGCACTCCAGTATTCTTGGGCTTCCCTGGCGGCTCAGCTGGTAAAGGCTCCGCCTGCAAGGCGGGACACCTGGGTTCGATCCCCTGGAGAAGGGAACGGCTCCCCACTCCAGTATTCTGGCCTGGAGAGTTCCATGGATCGAACCTGGGTTTCCTGCATTGCAGGCAGAGTCTTTAGCATGGAGCCACCAGGAAAGTGTTCCCTTCCCCACCACCTTTATACGATTATGGTGGCTAAAATTACTAACTCAATTTCATTACAGAGGCAGACCTCAAGAGATATTGTGGGTTCGGTTCTAGACCACAGGCCATAAAGGAAAGCTGCAATATCGCAACAGACAGAAACGCTCTGGTTTCCCAGTGCACACAGAAGTTAAATTTACAGTAGAGTGTAGCCTATTACATGCGCACTGACATGATGTCTTAGAAAACGCACAGGTCTCGATTCAGAATGAATCACTTTAGGGGAGTTCCCTGGTGGTCCAGTGGCTAAGACTTCACACTCCCAGTGCAGAGGGCCCAGGTTCGATCCCTGGTCTGCCGCAACTAAGGGTTCACATGCCACAACTAAGACCTCGAGCAGCCGAATACAAAAATCATTTCAATAATCAAATACTTTATTGCTGAAAAAAAAAAGCCACAACAATTATAATTGTAAAATCTCAGGCTGCTGACCACACAACACCACAGCAAATAAAAGTGTGATGAAAAAAATGGAAATATCATGAGAATTACCAAAATGAGACAGAGACGCAAAAATGAGCAAATGTTCCCAACAGATATGCTCAATGTGAATTTACCACAAACCTTCAGTTTATTTAAAAAAAAAAAAAAAACAATATCTGAAAAGTGCAATAAAATGAGGTCTGCCTTTATTCCCAAGTCATAAGTCATGACTTTCATTCTGAGAGGTGAGAGGTAAGGGGTAAGCAATGAAGACTTTTAAGATAGAGAGTTGAAATTGCAATCATTAGGTTATATACTATTTAATAAATCTTAGATACTGTGCACTTAATTATGTGCAAATGAATAACAGAACAAGAAACTCAGAATAAGTCAAAAAATATTTGGCATTTTAAGAAATTCAGGAGTTATGAGTGATTGTGTTTTCTGACTTGTTTTTTCTTTCAGTATCCTTCTAAAGGTAACTTGTACTGCTTGTCAAAGCAATAATTTTAAAAACATACAGATTCATTTTAAAATTATGAGTGTGCAATTAAAACAGTCCATCTCGTTATATGAAGGACTAGTTCAATGATGTTATTTGCTCAGCTTTAACAAATATTCCACAACTTTCCAAGACACATTAAAAAACTTTGATATTGTCCTAAATGTCCGCATTTAATGTGAGAAAGACATTTCTCCTTCCAAATACCCATGGTTCACAATTCAACACACTAGCAGCTGAGTTGGTTTTCTGGCAAACTGCACAACACTTACTTTATGTCCACAAAAGCTGATCGTAAGAGCAAAAGTGAAATTCATATACTTGCACATATTGAAAACAAACACTCTGTCAGCACCTGGATTAACTGAACTCAGCTGAAAAACAAAAGGATCACTTTGTGAACTCAGCTGAAAAACAAAAGGATCACTTTGACTGAAAACGCATTTAAATCATTATGTACTTGGGTGGGTTAGAAGAAGCGGCCATAAGGTCAGAAACCTCACATGCATCAGCATACATCATACACACCGAAGAAACTAATGTAACAGGGAGCAAGAGGTTTTCACGTATCACATGTTCTCATGGAATGTTTTCTCAGATAGACTGAGCAGTTTTTCCCATGAGAATTATGGGGTTTTTTTCTTTTCTTTTTTCTAACATTTAAAATCCAGGTATATTTCTTTACAGAATGGCTTCCTTTGAAAACCATCACTGATCACTCCAATATTCTCCAGAGATGATGTCAAAGGGAATAGATGCTAAATTTGGTTCCTCCATACTGTCCGTGGGGTTCTCAAGGCAACAACACGGAAGCGGTTTGCCATTGCCTTCTCCTCTATGTCAGAACTCTCCTCCATGACCCGTCCGTCTTGGGTGGCCCTGCACGGCATGGCTCATATTTTCACTGAGTCAGACAAGGCTGCGGTCCATGTGATCAGATTGGTTAGTTATCTGTGACTATGGTTTTCATTCTGTCTGCCTTCTAATGGAGAAGGATAAGAGGCTTATGGAAGCTTCCTGATGGGAGAGACTGACTGTGGGGGAAACTCAGTCTTGGCATCACCGACTTGATGGACGTGAGTTTGAGTAAACTCTGGGAGTTGGTGATGGCCAGGGATGCCTGGGTGTTGCAGTCCATGGAGGCACAAAGCGTTGCACACGACTGAGTCACTGAACTGACTTGATTCCTCCACTTACTATGTGATATTTAACCTTCTCCAGGGCAAGCGTCTCTCTGTTGTATCCATAGCAACTAGAGCAAGACGTGGAATAGAGTTCAAGAAAAATGTCCTGAATGGACAAATAACTGTGGTTGTCCAATGGTCATTTCTGCAGTTATGGACACATTCCACATTAGTGTTGCCCACGATGGTACCAGGACGGTTTTCACAGAACAAGAACAAATGCTTTAAAAATATGTATGAACACAAAAAAGACCCCAAACAGCCAAAGCAATCTTGAGAACGAAAAAAGGAGCTGGAGGAATAGGGCTTCCTGACTTCAGACTATACTATAAAGCTACAGCTGTCAAGACAATATGGTACTGGCAGACAAACACAAACATAGACCAATGGCTCAGAATAGAAAGCCCTGAGGATAACCCGTGAATCTACAGTTACTTAACCTATCACAATGGAAGCAAGAATGCGCAATGGAGAATCGACAGTCTCTTCAACAAGTGGTGCTGGGAAAACTGGACAGCTACACATAAACAAAATTAGAACACTTCCCAACACCCACACAGAAATAAACTAAAAGTGGGTTAAAGACCCAAATGTCAGATCGGAGACTATAAAACTCCTAGAGGGAAACATAGGCAGGACTGTCTTTGAGATAAGTCACAGCAATATTTTCTGGATCCATCTCCTAGAGTAATGGAAATAAAACCCATAATGAACAAATTGGACCCCTAACTAAGCTTACCGTGGGATTTCTTTGGAAGGAATGATGCTAAAGCTGAAACTCCAGTACTTTGGCCACCTCATGCAAAGAGTTGACTCCTTGGAAAAGACTTTGATGCTGGGAGGGACTGAGGGCAGGAGGAGAAGGGGATGACCGAGGATGAGATGGCTGGATGGCATCACTGACTCAATGGACGTGAGTCTGAGTGAACTCCGGGTGTTGGTGATGGGACAGGGAGGCCTGGTGTGCTGCGATTCATGGGGTCGCAGAGAGTCAGACACGACTGAGTGACTGAACTGAACTGAACTGAACTAAGCTTAAAAGGTTTTCAACAGCAAAGGAAACCATCAACAAAATGAAAGGAGAGCCTACTGTATGGGAGGAAAGGTTTTCAAATGATATGACTGATGAGGGATTGTGTGTGTGTGTTAGCCGCTCAGTCGTATCTGATTCCTTGGGACCCCATAGACTGTAGCCTGCCACGGTCCTCTGTCCTTGGAATTCTCCAGGCAAGAATACTGGAGTGGGTTGCCATTCACTTCTCCAGGGGGTCTTCCCGATCCAGGGATCGAACCCAGGTGCCCTGCAGTGTAGGTGGATTCTTTACCATCTAAGCCATCAGGTTAATAGCCAACATATATAAACAGCTCATTCAACTCAACATTGAAAAAAAAAAAAAGCAATCAGATTAAAAAATGGAATGAAGACCATTTTCCAAAGAGGAACTGAAGATCACCAAAAGGCATATGAAAAGATGCCGTTCATTGCCGCTACTAAGTCGTTTCAGTTGTGTCCGACTCTGTGCGACCCCATAGAGGGCAGCCCACCAGGCTCCCCTGTCCCTGAGATTCTCCAGGCAAGAACACTGGAGTGGGTTGCCATTTCCTTCTCCAATGCATGAAAGGGAAAAGAGAAAGTGAAGTCGCTCAGTTGTGTCCGACCCTCAGCAACCCCATGGACTGCAGCCTTCCAGGCTCCTCTATCCATGGGATTTTTGAGGCAAGAGTAGTGGAGTGGGGTGCCATTGCCTTCTCCGTGCTGCTCATTAGGTAAATGTAAATTAAGACTACAACGAATTATCTATGGAAAAGTAGATGAAAGTGAAGTTGCTCATTCGTGTCCGACTCTTTGCGACCCCATGGACTGTAGCCTATCAGGCTCCTCTCTCCATGAGATTTTCCAGGCAAGAGTACTGGAGTGGGTTGCCATTTCCTTTTCCAGGGGATCTTCCCCACCCAGGGGATCCAACCAGGGTCTCCCACATTGCAAGCAGAGGATTTTACTGTATGAGCCACCAGGGAAGTTCATCTGTGGAAAGTTCAGTTCAGTTCAGTAGCTCAGTCATGTCCGACTCTTCGCGACCCCATGAATCACAGCACACCAGGCCTCCCTGTCCATCACCATCCCCCGGAGTTCACTCAAACTCATGTCCATCGAGTCGGTGATGCCATCCAGCCATCTCATCCTCGGTCGTCCCCTTCTCCTCCTGCCCCCAATCCCTCCCAGCTTCAGAGTCTTTTCCAATGAGTCAACCCTTGGCATGAGGTGGCCAAAGTCTGTGGGAAACTGTTTCTAAAAATAGAACTTCCACATGACCCAGCCGTTTCATTCCGGATTATATTAAAACAACAACAACAACAACAACAAAAGAAAACCACTAGCTTGAAAAGGTACATGTACCCTGATGTTTACAAGTAGCACTGTTTGCAAGAGCCAAGATATGGAAGCCAGCTAGATACCCACTGACCGATGAACAGATAAGGAAGTTGTGGTACATATATACAACGGGATATTACCCAGCCATAAAAAGGATGAAAGCTTGCCATTTGCAGCCCTGTGAATGGACTTGGGGGGCATTCGGCTAAGTGACGTCAGACAGAGAAAGACAAGTACCGTATGATATCACTTACGGGTGAAATTGAAAACGTATAACCAATCAGTGAATATACCAAAAAAAAAAAAGACTCACACATACAGAGGACAAAGTGGTTACCAGTGGGGTGATGGAAGGAGGAGGGATAAGGGATGAAAAGCATATATGGGTAAGGGATTAAAAGGTACAAGCTGTTAGGTGTAAAATATGCTACACGGATGTAATGTAGAAGGCGGAGAATATAGCCAATATTTGACAATAGCTATGAATGGAGTATAACCTTTAAAAATTCTCAGTCACTAAATTGTACACCTGCAACTGATGCAATATTGAACAGCAACTATCAAAGTGAAAATGAAAGTTGCTCAGTCGTGTCCGACTCTCTGTGACCCCAGGGACTATACAGTCTGTGGAATTCTGCAGGCCAGAATACTGCAATGGGTAGCTGTTCCCTTCTCCGGGGGATCTTCCCAACCCAGGGATCGAACCCTAGTCTCCCCCCATTGCAGGCTGTTTCTTTACCAGCTGAGCCACCAGGGAAGCCCAATTGAACAGCAACTATAATTCAATTAAAACTAAAACTAAAAACAGTTCTAGTCATTAAAAGCCAATACGATAGTGACTAGTCACATCTGGTG
Source organism: Ovis canadensis (assembly GCF_042477335.2). Classification (NCBI taxonomy): domain Eukaryota; kingdom Metazoa; phylum Chordata; class Mammalia; order Artiodactyla; family Bovidae; genus Ovis; species Ovis canadensis. The sequence continues at coordinate 4,173,246 of NC_091271.1, forward strand.
ATGGAGTCCTTTAAACGTGAGAGATAGAAGGGAGCAACCGTGCTTTAATCTAAGTAAACGGAACTTAATTGACCGCTTGCAATTGCTGGCGACCGTGATGTCCAGGGCAGAGCTAGGAGTTTACACTTGGTATTTTTAACACAAGAATGAAGGTTTCATCTTCGTTTCCAGCAACTAGTCTATGTACATTCAGTTCTCTCATTAAAAAGTCTTGCCAGAAAAAGCTAAGGACAACCAAGATTTTACTTTAATACTATTCATTAACCCTGTTTGTTGTTCACTGAGTCCCTAAGCCCTGTCCAAGTCTTTGGACCCCATGTTTCCTCTGTCCATGGAATTCTCCAGGCAAGAATACTGCAGTGGGTGGCCATTTCCTTCTCCAGGGGATCTTCTTGACCCAGGGATTGAACCCGCATCTCCAACACAGCAGGGGGATTCTTTCTCATCTAAGCCACCAGGGGAATTGTGTTTGTTACCATACCGAAATTCTGATGAATCCAAGTTTCATTGGTGACATGTTCATATTGTCTTAGTTGCAAAGATCATCCCACTTTAAGATCACGAATTCTCCCACCCTTCCTTCTGGTACATTTTGCAGTTTCACTGTTTTATGTTTAAATCACAGAATCCAGTTGGAATTTATCCTCATCTATGTGTTAGTTGGGAGAAGGCAATGGCACCCTACTCCAGTACTCTTGCCTCGAAAATCCCATGGATGGAGGAGCCTGGAAGGCTGCAGTCCATGGCGTCCCTGAGGGTCAGACACGACTGAGCGACTTCACTTTCAATGTTCACTTTCATGCATTGGAGAAGGAAATGGCAACCCATTCCAGTGTTCTTGCCTGGAGAATCCCAGGGACGGGGGAGCCTTGTGGGCTGCCGTCTATGGGGTCGCACAGAGTCGGACACGACTGAAGCGACTTAGCAACAGCAGCAATGTGTTAGTTGTGTGACGTAGGTTGTTTTCAATTTTTCCATGTGGCTAAGGAAACATCCTGATACGTTTTTCAAGTTTATCTGTTTTCATGGATTTGCTAGCCGTTGGCATCCAAAATTCCTAAAGGCGCTTTGGCTTCTATCCGAACTCTCAAATCTGATCCATTGGCCTGTGTCTGTGTCTTTTTGACGGTGTCGTGTTTTATAATTGAGACTGTGATATACTAGAATACTGCTTTGAAGGCTTTCAATCATTCTCTTTTCTCTTATGTTTCAAAAGGTTTTCTAGCGGTTCCTTGTTCATGTTTTGCCATATGTTCTTCTAATTGGCTGCTGCTTCTTTATATGAAAGTCATTTATTTTTATACATGATTTTGAATCCCACTTTGAATTCCCAAATGGCAAGCAAGGAAGACAACATTGGCATTCGTCTCACAAGCACAGGGCTAAATTCCTCACTCCCTGAGCAGCTCCTAGAAAGTCATCATTACAAGAGCCACAAGTAATAGTGGGTCAAAGATGTGAACTCACAGTTCATAGAATAAAAAAGGAAGTAAGATGGATTTTGAACAAGAGGAGGGGCACTTGCTACAATAATGCAGTTATTGAGCAAGCTGTATCACAAGTACAGTGAGATTCTACTTTTAAAAAAGTTATTTATTTCAATTGCAGGATAATTACTTTGCAATATTGTAATGGTTTTTGCCATACATCAACATGAACTGGCCATATGTATATGTGTTCCCCTCCCCCATTCTGAACCCTCTGCCACCACCTCCCCACCCCATCCCTGTAGGTTGTCCCAGAGCACCGACTTTGGACACACTGCTTCACGCATCGAACTTGCATTGGTCATCAAATTCCATTTTTACCCTCTTCCATGGAGAGGAGAGGGAGATGGGTGAAGAGAAGGGGAGACAGCAAACGTTATGGCAAACCCAGACAGCATATTCAAAAGCAGAGACATTCCTTTGCCAACAAATGTCAGTCTAGTCAAGGCTATGGTTTTTCCAGTAGTCATGTGTGGATGTGAGAGCTGGATTATAAAGAAAGCTGAGCTCTGAAGAATTGATGCTTTTGAACTGTGGTGTTGGAGAAGACTCTTGAGAGTCCCTTGGACTTCAAGGTGATCCAACCAGTCCATCCTAAAGGAGATCAGTCCTGGGTGTTCTTTGGAAGGACTGATGCTAAAGCTGAAACTCCAATACTTTGGCCACCTGATGCAAAGAGTTGACTCATTGGAAAAGACCTTGATGCTGGGAAAGATTGAGGGCAGGAGGAGAAGGGGATGACAGAGGATGAGATGGCTGGATGGCATCACCGACTCAATGGACATGGGTTGGGTAAGCTCTGGGAGCTGGTGATGGACAGGGAGGCCTGGCGTGCTGCAGTCCATGGGGTCTCAAAGAGTCGGACACGACTGGGGGCCTGAACTGAACTGAGAGTCATTCTGATGGATCCCTCAGTCCCTTCTAGCCTTAATCCAGGGGGAGGGCTGTCTTTCTCATTTTACCGGCACCCAACTTTTCAGTGGAAAATACAAGGTAAACTGCTAAACACACAACTCAAGAAGCATATTCCATGTGCAGTGACAAGAACCTGGAGGCTGGCTTTGCAGCTATGGACACCTCCGCCCCTTTAAGTTGCAATTTCTGGGCAAGGACAACCTACTTAGATGACTTTTTCAGGGACATGCCCCATATTCCTATCTCTTGATGCTGCGATGAGAAAGAGAACCAAGCATGCTCTATATAGGAAAGCTGGGTATTTTCTTAGCCACTTGGCACTTTCAAGATGATGGCAAGTGTTTTCTTGCCTCATTTCTACCCCTGCATTGAGCTCACAGGATCAGATGAAGTATGGCAACAGAGAGGGGAGACCACGCTGGAAGCAAGGGGACCATGAAGAACTGCATCACCATTGGGCAGAGAAGCTGAGTACTTGCGAAAGGGTAGCCAGATGATTAACAAAAGAAGACTCTTTCTTTGCCCTTCCAGAGGTTTAAACAAATAAGAATGACAGCAATGATAAACATCAGTAAGGAAAGAGGAGAGTGAAAAAGCTGGCTTAAAACTCAACATTCAAACAACTAACATCATGGCATCCTGTACCATCACTTTGTGGCAAATAGAAGGGGAAAACGTGAAGGCAGTGACAGAATTTATTTTCTTGGGTTCCAAAATCATTGTGGATGGTGACTGCAGCCATGAAATTAAAAGATGCTTACTCCTTGGGAAAAAAGCTATGCCAAACCTGTAAAGCATATTAAAAAGCAGAGACATCACTTTGTTGACAGAGGTGCGTATAGTCAAAGCTATGGTTTTTTTAGCAATTATGTAGGGATGTGAGAGTTGGACCATAGGAAGGCTGAGCACTGAAGAACTGATGCTTTTGAGCTTTGGTGTTGGAGAAGACTCTTGAGAGTCCCTTGGACTGCAAGCAGATCCAACCAGTCCATCCTAAAGGAGATCAACCCTGGAGATTCACAGGAAGGACTGATGCTGAAGCTGAAGCTACAATACTTTGGCCACCTGAAGCGAAGAGCTGACTCATTGGAAAAGACCCTGATGCTGGGAAAGGTTGAAGGCAGGAGGAGAAACGGGTGACAGAGGATGAGATGGTTGGATGGCATCACGGACATGATGGACATGAGTTAGAACAAACTCCGGGAGACAGTAGACAGCAGAGGGGCCTGGCGTGCTGCAGTCCATGAGGCTGCAGAGTTGGACAGGAAGTGAGGTGAAGTGACGTCGCTCAGTCGTGTCCGACTGTTTGCGACTCCATGGACATTAGGCTCCTCTGACCATGGGATTTTCTAGGCAAGAGTACTGGAGTGGGTGGCCACTTCTTTCTCCAAGTTGGACATGATTTGCACACTAAACAACAACAGAAGATAAAGGCACATAATCATGATACCCCCACAGTCTCATGGGGTTTGACTCAGGCTTTGATATGATAGAGAACCCAGATGTAACACACAGACTCAAGTGGCAGAAACATGTTCTTGAGACTTGTACCATCCAATATGGTGGCCACTCATCACACTAGGCTGAGAAGCACTCAAAATATGGTGAGTCTGAACTAAAGTGGGTTGTAAAGACCAAATACACAGTGATTTCAAATTATGCGAAATATCAGCTCAGTGTACTTAAAATAGTGATTACCTAAGGGGAGATGATAATACTTTGGGTACACTGGATTAAATAAAGTATGCTATCTCAGTCAATGTCACCTATGGCTGCTAGAAAATTCTAAATTACACGTGTGAATTGTATGACCTTTCCACTGAGCAAATATTGTATGACATCACTTATATGAAGAATCAAAAAAAATGATAAAATGAACATTTTAAAAAACAGATACAGACTCACAGACGTAGAGAAGAAATTTATGGTTACCAGTGGGGAAGGATGGGAGGAAGAGATAGTTAGGGAGTTTGGGATGGACATGGACACACTGCTATATTTAACATGGAGAGCCAGCAAGGACCTGCTGGACAGCATGGGGAACTCTTACTCTGTATTAACCTTATGGTCACCAGGAGGAAGGATGGGGGGAGGGATAGTCAGGGAGTTTGGGATGGACATGGACACACTGCTGTATTTCACAGGGAGAATCAACAAGGCCCTGCTGGACAGCACAGGGAACTCTGCTCAGTACTCTGTGATAACCTTACGGTTCCCAGGGGGAAGGATGGGGGAAGGGATAGTCAGGGAGTTTGGGACGGACATGGACACACTGCTGCATTTAACATGGAGAACCAGCAAGGACCTGCTGGACAGCACAGGGAACTCTGCTCAGTACTCTGTAATAACTTTACGGTTCCCAGGCAGAAGGGATAGTTAGGGAGTTTGGGATGGACATGGACACACAGCTGTATTTAACATGGAGAACCAACAAGGACCTACTGTGTAGCACATAGAAGTCTGCTCAGTGTTATATAACAACCTAAGTGGGGACAGAGTTAGGAGCAGAATAGATACTTGTATACTTATAACTGAATCACGTTTCTGTACATCTGACACACAGCATTGTTAATTACCTATATGCCAATATAAAATAAAAAGTTAAACTCAATTTAAAAGAATCAGTCCCCTATCTTATCTATTTATTTCCGTACAGCTACTAGAAAACTTAACATCACACGTGTACCCTGTATGACATGACCATTGGACAGCACTGTTCAATGGGACCCACATTGATTAATGCACTTCTCCCTTCAGCTTGCTTAGTCCTGGCTTTGCCCCAGCTCATTTGGGGCAGGAACATAGTCTGGGACCCCTTGGGGGGACTTTATTCCCTGAGTGCCTCCTCGTCAGTGGGCTCCCTGTTCACCCTTTGGCTCTTAAAGCCCTGTGTTTGTTCTCCATAACAAAAGCGTTCTTCTGCATTCCCCGAATTTATACGTCTTTACGGAATCACGTACGACTTCCCCCTTCCCGCATAAAACACCTCCCTTGTACTGAATACTCAGTCTCCAGCATGCTTTTACCATCCACAGGACTTACCATCTTGGGAATGGGAATACAGGTGTTCTAACATCTCTCCATCTCTTTTCTCAGTTAAAAAGACTTGGCTCTCAAGACAGACTGGTGCCCCCAGAAAAAAAAATTTCCTCCTAAAGCTTTTTTTTTTTTTCCTGCTTGAGAAAGATTTGCTCATTACTGTGTGACATGTTGCCAGCTTTCCACTTTTTATCAATATTGGCCTCAGTCCAATGAGATCTTTCTGTAAATAAAATTTTCTCCGAAACACAGCCGACAGTGACTTACCATTTTGGCAGAACTGTCATGGACTCGTTCAAGGAGACTTTAGAAAACATTTTTTTTTTTAACTTCTGGTAAACCTAGAAATGGTGGGAAATGATAGGTTTTGACATTTTAGCATCTCTATACATGCAATCAGAACCTCTACTTGGCCAGACACGACCGATAGAAGTGTTTTGTTTTCATCTCCTGTTGAAATGTGGAACTTAATTTAAACGTTCCATCTGGAAGTCACCTGCCTGAGGTAGAACATCAGTGTGAGAGTTTGCTTTGTAAGCGGTCGTCTTTCAAACACAATCAGCTGGGACACCACAGGGTAGCGGTCTGAGAAAGCAGTCAGCTGCACGCAGTGTCAGAGCAGGCATCGTAGAACTTTCTCAATCACGGCTACAATCACACCACCACAAGGCTCCCACATGTACGATGTCTTTGTCAGCTTGGACTGCCATTAAAAAGAGGGAGGGGGGAGTTTAAGCCATAGATGCTTATCCTCTTATTTGGAGGGTGCAATTTCAAGATCGTGGCACGGTTAGGTTTAGCTCCTGGTGAGTCTCTCTTCTTGATATGCACAGCTGTGAACTCACTGTGTCCTCATGAGGAAGAAAGAGAAACCATTCTGGTCTCTTCCCCTTTTCATAAGGACACTAATCCCATCCTGGGGACCACCCCCCCCCATGACCTCATCTGAACCTAGTTAAAACCCAAACGTCCCACCTCTAAATACCATTGATTGGTGGTTAAGACTTCAACATAGGAATCTCGGGGAGGGAGACACAAACATTCACTCCACAGAACCAGGAAAAGTGAGTGAAGAACAAGCATTTCTAGCTTTATATTATTTGCTCAGTGAGAGTCTGAATAACGCTCGCTCCCAAAATGGGCATGCGCTTTTCCCCAGAATCTGAAAACCCATCACCTTACATAAGAAAAGGAACTCTATTTGGAGATGTGATTAAGCTAACAATCTCAGGATGGGGAAATTTTCCTCGAGCATGTGGGTGGGTCTTTATAAACGGGACTCATGGGGGTCAGAAAAAGAGATGTGATGACTGCAATCATTCAGGGCCGTGAGCTGAGCAATGCCAGCACGTAAAAAAAAATACCAAAAGTAATCGTTGCTGTTCAGTCGCTCAGTCGTGTCCGACTCTTTGCGACCCCACGGACTGCAGTCACACCCGGCTTCCCTGTCCTTCACTATGTCCCGGAGTTGGCTCAAACTCATGTCCACTGAGTCGATGCTGCCATCCAACCATCTCATTACCAAAGGTAATAGGCTGTGCAAGGTATTTTAAAGTAAAGGCGTAAACCAGGGATGGAGTGCTCGTTATGGGTAGAACAGGTGGGAAGCGGAGAGTAAAAGCAGAAATAAGAAAGGAGAGGGCTTCCCTGGTGGGACAGGAGATGAGACTCTGCCTGCCGATTCCGGGGACGTGGGTTCAATCCCCAGTCTGGGGAGATTCCACACGCAGTAAAGCAATGAAGTCCACGTGTGACAACTACTGAAGCCCGCTTACCCTAGAACCCATGCCCTGCCACAGAAAAAGCCAGCACCACGAGATGCCTGCATTCGACAATGAAGGGGAGGCCTTGCTCATCACAGCTAGAGAAAGCCCACGCAGAGCCACAAAGCCCCAGCACAGCTACAAATAAATAAATACTTAAAAAAAAAAAGAAAGAAAGGAGAAATTTGTTTTAGGAAAACTGATAGTCCAGATGGACAGAGGGGAAAGAGCAAATACAAAGACGATCGTGTTGAAAGAACTCTGGAGACAAGACGTGGTACTTGATGATGGGAGGTCCTGAAGTATCAGTTCTGCGTGTACTGAAGGGAAGCATGCATGCTGAGTCACTTCAGTCGTGTCTGTCTCTTTGTGACCCCAGGGATTGTAGCACCCTGCCCCCCCCCCCCGCCCAGGGCTCTTCTGTCCATGGGGGTTCTCCAGGCAAAGACACTGGAGTGGATTGCTATGCCCTTCTCCAGGACATCTTCCCAAGCCAGAGATCCAACCCGTGTCTCTTACATTTCTTGCATTGGTAGGCAGGTTCTTTACCAGTAGCACCACCTGGGAAGCTCAGATTAAAAATAAGTGAAAGTGAAAGTCGCTCAGTTTGCCCGATTCTTTGGGACCCCATGGACTATACAGTCCATGGGATTCTCCAGATCAGAATACTGGAGTGGGTAGCCATTCTGTTCTCCAGGGGATCTTCCCAACTCAGGGATTGAACCCAGGTTTCCTGTGTTACAGGCGGACTCTTTACCAGCTGAGCCACAAGGGAAGCCCAAGAACACTGGAGTGGGTTGTCATTTCCTTCTCCAAGAAATAAGGATACTAGCATACTAAGCTGCTTCAGTTGTGTCCAACTCTTTACAACCCCATGGACTCTAGCCCACCTCCTCTGTCCAGGAGGTTCTCCAGGCAAGAATACTGGAGTGGATGTCCATGCCCTCCTCCAGGGGAGACTTCCTGACCCAGGCATGAATTGAACCCATGTCTCTTATGTGTCCTGCATTGGTAGGCGGGTTCTTTACAAGTAGCGCCACCTGGGAAGCCCAGATTAAAAATAAGTGAAAGTGAGTTTACTGAAAGATAAGCTCAGTTTGTCCCATTCTTTGGGACCCCAGCGACTATACAGTCCATGGAATTCTCCAGGCCAGAATACTGGAGTGGGTAGCCATTCCCTTCTCCAGGGGATCTTCTCAACTCAGGGATCGAACACAGGTCTCCTGGGTTGCAGCCGGACTCTTTACCAGCTGAGCCACAAGGGAAGCCCAAGAATCCTGGAGTGGGTAACCTATCCCTTCTCCAGCGGATCTTCCAGACCCAGGAATTGAACCAGGGTCTCCTGCATTGAAGTCGGATTCTTTACCAACTGAGCTCTTAAGGAAGCCGTGTACGATAAATGCAATGTGCTTCAATCACCCGGAAACCAGCCCCCACCCCTCACCACGCCTGTTCTGTGGAAAAACTGTCTTTCACCAAATCAGTCCCTGGGCACCAAAAAGGTTGGGGACAGCTGACCTAGTGTAAAACTGCAGTCACTGTGAGGTTCTGGGTATCTCGGCATATAACTGGGACATGCAGAAATGGAGTTCACACGGCAGAGAACCATTACTCCTGCGTTCCACATCTGGTAGCAAGCACTCACCAGCACTGATGTGTGTGATATCTGCAGCTTCTTTCATGACAGGGAGTACTTGGCGCCTGCCGTCAGCCACATGAAGAGGAAGCAGAGGTGTGCAGACGCTCACAGCCTTCTAGCAGTCTCCTAAAATTAGAGCCACGCTCCAGGCGAGAGACAGATCATTCTTGCCTTAGAGTGAATACAGCTCAGGCTTCCCTGCACAGACCAGGGCATGCGTGAAAACCAGCAGGCTTTGGACACGCGGACTTTTTTATCCTTGAGGGCAAAATCTGATCTCAAGATTAGCATTTATATGTGTTTGGAAAAAGGGAAAAATCAGTAAATAAACTCATGTTTCTATTAGCTCAAAGGTGTTTGTGAAAGTGAAAGTCTTTCAGTTGTGTCTGACTCTTTGTGACCCCATGGACTATACAGTCCATGGAATTCTCCAGGCCAGAATACTGGAGTGGGTAGCCTCTCCCTTCTCCAGGGGAATCTCCCCAACCCAGGGACTGAACCCAGGTCTCCTGCATTTCGGGTGGATTTTCTAGCAGCTGAGACACTAGCGAAGCCCCAAAGGTGTTTTTGGTTGACTTTTAAAAAACCCTTTCAGGAACCTCTCTGGTGGTCCAGTGATTAAGATTTGGCCTTCCACTGCAGGGGGCGTGGCTTGGGTCCCTGGATGGGCAGATAAGATCCCACATGCCTTGAGGGCAAAAAATGAAAATAGACAACAGAAGCCACATTGCAAGAAATTCAATATAGACTTTAAAAATGGTCCATGTTAAAAAAAAATGTTTTTTAATAAAAAAACAAAAACTAAGTGTTCAGAAAGAGGTCATTGATGTGGATTATTCCTTTATTTTTTTTTTTTTTTGATTGTAGTGAAAGCAAATAGATGTTAGGATAAATATATCTCTGTGTGAGGGTATTAAACCAAACACACGCCAATAACAAAACAAATGGCCTGGTTGAGTTAAGAGCACGGAAAATGGTGGTTTTAAGAAATTACCATGTAGGGTTCGAGACAATGGGCTCTGACAGCTGACTAGCATTGGGACCTGAATGCCATAGCCAGACACGTACATTTTTTTTTTCAACTTTAGAAATGATTTCTTTCCCTCCCACACATGTACGATTCTTTGTATTCTGTGCTGAAGATTAAGAACTAAACGTTTTACTTTTATGTCCCTCCCATGGGGTACTTTTAAATTAACTTGGTCTCCAACTATTATTTTTATTTTAATCCTCTGAGTTTGTTTTTCTCCAACCATAAAGCCTACAGCTTACTACCGTACTGTCAGATGCTGCTGAATGCTCAGAAGATGGAAGCATTATCTTACCCAGCAAATGGATTTGCTTGTGCCTAAGATAAGTGATTAGGTTTGTAAGCTTTTACAACAACTTGTTAGACTTTCCTTAGGAAATCTCAGGGATTTTTTTTTCTTGTTCATTTTCAAATAGTGTGGAAGGATGGGTATTAAGTATTAGAATTTTAGATCTATGATCTCTTGAACTTCAGTTTTGTTTTGTTTTGTTTTGAACTTAGGTTTTTAAGACCAAGACCCAAGTAGGTGTTTTACAGGGAATATAAAACCAGGGTCTTGTGCTTCCTAGATGTCTTGGTGGTGAAAAATCTGCCTGCAATGCAGGAGACCACAGGTTCAACCCCTAGGTCAGGAAGATACCCTGGAGAAGGAAATGGCAACCCAGTGCAGTATTCTGGCTGGGAATAATTTAATGGACAGAGAAGCCTGGAAGGCCACAGTCCACAGGGTCCCAAAAGAGTAGGATAGGACTTAGGGACTAAACACGCACACCACATTTAAAAGGCAGAGACCTAATCCACAGGAGCAAGCTCACTAGACCCGCACTATCCAGTACGGTGGCCACTCATAACACCAGTCAAGTGCTGGAAACCTGGCCGGTCAAAACTGAGGGGGGTTGAAAGGACTAAAGGCATACTGATGACAAATTATGCTAATTATCTGTTCACTACACTTAGAATATGGATTAACTAAAGGGAGATGACTGCTTCCCAGGTGGCACCGGTGGTAAAAACCTGCCTGCCAATGCAGGAGACATAAGAGACGCAGGTTCTATCCCTGGCTTGGGAAGATCCCCTGCAGGAGGGCATGGCAACCCACTCCAGTATTCTTGCCTGGAGAATCCCACAGACAGAGGAGCCTGGTGGGCCACAGTCCATGGGGTCAGAGAGTCAGATACAACTGAGCAACTAGCACTTTTCTTCCCTATTTATGTAGGAATTTTTTTTTTTTTTTTTTTTTTTTTTTGCTGGAAGAAAGAATGCAAAGCATACCATGATTCATCTCTTGCATTCCTCAAGAAGTACAGTATCATGCTTAGGGATTCTATGACATAATGCTGTCCTGGCGACTAAGGGTGGTCTGTAATAGACCTGTATATTTCTGCTGTCTCTACTATAATCCCTGTAGACCCACACATGCAGTCACAAAGAAAATCAATAGGGCTGTATGAAGTATGTTTCCTACATCTTTATTTTTCACGTAAAAATCTCACCTAGGGACTCCGTATGTGTGAGATACACGGAGCTGTACAACTCTGCGGAAAGCTGCCTCTCAAAGCTGTTTCCACTTCTGTTCCTCCAAAAAGCTGTTATCTTCTCAAATAACTGTGCATCTCAGCAATGGTAAATTGTAACGGCTTAGCCTGTACCAGAAGAACAGTCTAGAAGTACGATTCATTCTGACAGGGATGGCAGGTCACCCTTAGAAACACGGTGTCTATTTGTAAACAGCAACTCCTGGATGCAAGCCATCCCCTAAGGAATCTGTCAGCATGATGGTCCCTGTATTAAACAAGCATCAGATTTTTGTAGAAGATATAAATGCTTTAGGCAAATTCCTATAGTATGGTGAATAAGTTATACCTTCAAGGTATCCAACAACCATGACTGGGTATTTTTTTTTTCTTTTGGTGGGGTAAGATTAAAAAAAAAAAACGAATTATTGAAAAATACAAATAGGTTAAGTGGAAGAGAAAATGGCAACCCACTCCACTATTCTTGAAGAATCCCATGGACAGAGGAGCCTGTCGACCTAGAGTCCATGGGGTCACAAAGAGTTGGACACGACTGAGCAGGCACGTTTTCATTAATAGGCTAAATGAACCCCCCAAAAGGAAAGCCTCTGATTGAATCATAAAGCAAAGCTCAATTAGTAACTGGTATATGAAATACATCTTTTTATGAAAATTTTAAAAAAAAGTCTTCAGGTCCTTTACTAGAAAGAGAAGCAGAAACCCTTGTTCACTCTTCTGCTTAACGTTACAAGGTATCTGCCTTAAGAGAGTTTAGGAAAGTAGCCAATAAATAACGGAAGAATTTCTCTCTATGGTGGTGGGGCTTGAAGTTGGGTTTTGCATCAGCCAACTAGACGTGAGTTTCATTATTCACGTTTCTTTATCTTCCTGTCCTGAAGTTGGAGACGGGAGGAAAGTGAACACCACAAAGCCACACCATACTGAGCTGGGTGGCCCATCCGCAGCAGGCTGCCATCCACACACGGAGTGTATCCTGGGCCCTGTCCCATGTCTCGGCCACCCACTAGGTGAAGGATGGAGCCAGGCTAATGGTGATAGATGGCATGGATGAAACAGCGCCAACATCTCCACGGAATACGGCAAATAACTATGGCATGTCTACTGTGTGCCAAGCTGTGTCATAGACACAGTGGGAGAGTCAAAGATGGCCAGACACTGATTATGTCCTCAAGATGCTTTTCACTATGGAAAACAGTAGGGAGGTTCCTTAAAAAAACAAAACTAGAAAATAGAGTTACCATATGACTCAGCAATTCCTCTCTTGTGCGTATATCTGGAAATAAATAAACCCATATCCGTTCAGTTGGTCAGTCATGTCTGACTCTTTGCGACCCCATGAACTGCGGCACGCCAGGCCTCCCTGTCCATTACCAACTCCCAGAGTTTACCCAAACCCATGTCCATTGAGTTGGTGATGCCATCCAACCATCTCATCCTCTGTTGTCCCCTTCTCCTCCTGCCTTCCATCTTTCCCAGCATCAGGGTCTTTTCCAATGAGTCAGTTAGTTCTCTGCATCAGGTGGCCAAAGGATTAGAGTTTCAGCTTCAGCATCAGTCCTTCCAATGAATATTCAGGACTGATCTCCTTTAGGATGGACTGCTTGGATTTCCTTGCAGTCCAAGGGACTCTCTAGAGCCTTCTCTAACCCCACCGTTCAAAAGTGTCAGTTCTTCAGTGCTCAGCGTTCCACATAAGCAGGAAAAGCTTCCAGATGACTGTCCCTAGAGTATGGCGGCAAGTCAGTCAGGAGCCAAGGGGGAACAGTGTGTATCACAGATGACTTGAATAGAGGGGATTTGTAACACAGGAAGGATGGGGAGGAACCTCAGGGACTAGTAACAAGAGAAAGCCGTGAGCACCCTGAGGCTGGAGGGTCAAAGGTAAGGAGGGGTGCTGCTGATCCCAGTGGAGGACACAGCCGTGGACGGGGCAGGAGAAGGCTTAGAAAATACTCTGGATTCCCCCTGCCTCCTATCTCCTGTAGGAGGAAGCCTGGAGGCGTGGACTCCGGAAAATATCCCAACCTCCCTACGATGTACAACAGAGCAGGAGATGTAGGAGAGAGAACCCCATGGCAGACAAAGATACCCAGTGATTAACAAATACAGCATGATGGAAATTCAAAGTCGGAGTAGTCAGACAAAATGACAGAAAGGCTTCCGGGACGCTAGATTGTGGACATCTCTGTGTTCTTTATGATAACAGTTTAGAAACATTTCATATTTTCTAAGGCTAAAAGTAACTGTGACATTTTCCCCAAAGCAGACATAAGGATGGCCAGGAGGCACGTGAAAAGTTGCTCAACATGGCTACTCATCAGGGAAATGCAAATCAAACCACAGTGAGATGTCACCTCCCACCTGTCAGAATGGTTCTCATCAAAAACAACAGAAAGAATGAATGCTGGTGAGAACGTGGAGGAAAGGGAACCCTCCCACACGGTTGGTAGCAATGTAAGTTGGTCTAGTCACTATGGAAAACAGTAGGGAGAGTCCTTTAAAAATCTAGAGAACAAAGCTCCTGTTCAGTTCAGTTCAGTTCAGTCACTCAGTCGTGTCCGACTCTTTGCAACCCCATGAATCGCAGCACGCCAGGTCTCCCTGTCCATCACCAACTCCTGGAGTTTACTCACACTCATGTCCATTAAGTAGTGATGCCATCCAGCTATCTCATCCTCTGTCGTCCCCTTCTCCTCCTGCCCTCAATCCCTCCCAGCATCAGAGTCTTTTCCAATGAGTCAACTCTTCGCATGAGGTGGCCAAAGTACTGGAGTTTCAGCTTTAGCATCAGTCCTTCCAAAGAACACCCAGGGCTGATCTCCTTCCGAATGGACTGGTTGGATCTCCTTGCAGTCCAAGGGACTCTCAAGAGTCTTCTCCAACACCACAGTTCAAAAGCATCAGTTCTTCAGTGCTCAGCCTTCTTCACAGTCCAACTCTCACATCCGTACATGACCACAGGAAAAACCATAGCCTTGACTAGATAGACCTTAGCAGGCAAATCCTCTCTTGCACATATATGTGGAAATAAATGAAAAAACTTACTCCATAACGGACATGACTTTGAGCAAAACTCCAGTAAATAGTGAAGGACAGGGAAGCCAGGCATGCTGCAGTCCTTGGGGTCACAAAGAGTCACAAACGACTGAGTAACTGAACCACAACCATCAACTAATTAGAAAAGATACACTCACCCCAATGTTCAGAGCAGCACTATTTACAATGCCCAGGACATGGAAACCACCTAAGAGCCCATGAGTGGAGGAATAAAGAAAGTGTAGGGAATATATATCACGGAATGTGGCTCAGCCATAAAAAGAATGAAATAGTGCCATTTCACCACATGGATGGACTTGGAAGGCATTATGCTAAGTGAAGGGAGTCAGACAAAGACACGCTGTATGGTATCACTTATATGGGGAATCTAAAAAATACAATAAACTGATGAGCCGTGGAAGGGCTCAGCAACAACAGAAAGTGTACTCACAGACACACAGCACAAGTTAGTGGTTCCCAGTGGGGAGAGGGGAGATGGGAGGGGCCAAATACGGGGAGGAGGGTCAAAAGCATAAACTATTAAGTATGAAAGAAGCTACAAGGATATACCATCCAAGATGGGGAACATAGGCCATATTTTATAATAACTATGAATGGACTATCGGAGAAGGCAATGGCACCCCACTCCAGTACTCTTGCCTGGAAAGTCCCACGGGCAGAGGAGGCTGATGGGCTGCAGTCCATGGGGTCACGAAGAGTCAGACACGACTGAGCGACTTCCCTTTCACTTCTCACTTTCGTGCATTGGAGAAGGACATGGCAACCCACTCCATGTTCTTGCCTGGAGAATCCCAGGGACAGGGGAGGCTGGTGGGCTGCCGTCTATGGGGTTGCACAGAGTCGGACACGACTGAAGTGACTTATCAGCAGCTCTATGAATGGACTGTAATCTGTGAAATCGTGAATCACTATGTTGTGTACTTGGAACTCATATAATACTACACAGCAACTATACTTCAATCAACTCCCCACCAAAAAAAAACCAAAGCAAAAAAAAAAATACCTATATATATATTTTATCTGAATCTAGGACCTATGAGTCTAAACATCCAGAAGGCATGTTTTAAGGACAATCATCCATCAGAGATACGTTTACCATCTAAAATGCTGACTTCTTGGTTTCCCTTCTCTAGCATTAAGCCTCCAGAGAAGTCAAGGCACTCCACTCCAGTACTCTTGCCTGGAGAATCCCATGGACTGAGGAGCCTGGTGGGCTGCAGTCCATGGGGTCGCTCGGAGTCAGACACGACTGAAGTGACGCCGCAGCAGCAGCAGCAGCAGCAGCAGCATTAAGCCTCAGGTCATGGTCAAACGTCATTCATTCTGATGCAGCAAAAATGGTACCAGGTTGGACGAGATAAATGAGCACCGTGGGTGGTTTTTATCTGCCATTTTGCTGAGTCTCCTCTTTCTGTCTGTCCAATTACTTAGGTTCTAAGCTACATCTACACTGTGGCATTTTGGTCTCCATAATTGGAAGAGATTTGTTGTGAGTAGCAATCATAATAATTTAGCTTAGCTTTATGCTATTTTCCTTGTCTGAAAGGCTCAGTGTTCCACAATATTTCCATCAGGTGAAAAACATCTTGACGATAAAAAAAAACCTGTCTGTTTTCTAGATCTGGGTTTGGCATGCCTTCTCTGGAATGACCTTGGGAATCAGCATTTTAGGCCTTATAAGAGGCATGGTCTCTGTTAGAATTAATCAACGGGGGCAGCATGGTGTGAAAGCTGCCATATGTGATATGTGAAGAAATGACCGTGGCTGTGTTCCGATAAAACTTTATTTATAAAAACAAGGTGCAGGCCACAGTTTGATGACCACTGATCTAGAGCCCATCACTTCATGGGAAATAGATGGGGAAACAGTGCAAACAGTGTCAGACTTTATTTTTGGGGGCTCCAAAATCACTGCAGATGGTGACTGCAGCCATGAAATTAAAAGACGCTTACTCCTTGGAAGAAAAGTTATGAGCAACCTATATAGTATATTCAAAAGCAGAGACATTACTTGGCCGACTAAAGTCCGTCTAGCCAAGGCTATGGTTTTTCTGTGGTCATGCATGGATGTGAGAGTTGGACTGTGAAGAAAGCTGTTCGCCGAAGAACTGATGCTTCTGAACTGTGGTGTTGGAGAAGACTCTTGAGAGTCCCTTGGACTGCAAGGAGATCCAACCAGTCCATTCTGAAGGAGATTAGCCCTGGGTGTTCTTTGGAAGGACTGATGCTAAAGCTGAAACTCCAATACTTTGGCCACCTCATGTGAAGAGTTGACTCATTGGGAAAAACTCTGATGCTGGGAGGGACTGGGGGCAGGAGAAGAAGGGGACGACAGAGGATGAGATGGCTGGATGGCATCACTGACTTGATGGACGTGAGTCTGAGTGAACTCCGGAAGTTGGTAATGGACAGGGAGGCCTGGCGTGCTGCAATTCATGAGATCGCAAAGAGTCGGACACAACTGAGTGACTGAACTGAACTGAGCTGATCTAGATGTTATTAATTAAGTGCCTATACATTTGCAGGTATATCTATTTTTGCAAATACCCTTGAGTAAGTCTTACTCGAATAAAAATAATAATAATAAGGGACTTCCCCGGTAGTCCAGTGGCTAAAACTCCATGTTCCCAATGCAGAGGAAAGGGGTTCAATCCCTGCCCAAGGAGCTAGATCCCACATGCAGCAACTAAGAGGAACTAAGATGTGCAACAGCTAAAAAATACGTATTTTTAATAATTAAAACAAAGAAAACAAGATTAGCGACTGTTGTTGTTCAGTTGCTAAGTAGTCGTGTCCAACTCTTAGAGATGATGTAGACAATATATACAAAAGTCAATATAAGCAAAAGTCACATTGACTTTTAATGAAATCACTAGGGTTAAAAGAAGATACTTTCCATGGATTTCCACGGCTGTCCTTTCAGATTTTAAGCTGTACTGGCACACTCTTTCATTGGCTTTGTTGCATTAAAATGTTAATTTTTTTAAAATTTTAAGTACATACATTTTACAAGGACATCAGTCAGTCATAAAAATGCACAGTGGAAATTAAGACTTAAAGAGAGCGACTAATTGAGAATCTATTGTTATGGAGGGTGAAAACTGGAATTGGACTGCGATCCACACACAAGAAGTTGCTGAGCCTACCATGAAAATACTATTAGGCTAATTTTCGGACGCATTCTGTGCAAACAACAAGGTAAGATGCCCTCCGTAATTTCACAGTAAAGGATGGAAGCAAATATAATTCCATAGACAACTGTGATATTAACAAGTGTCCTTAATATGGACAGCGGGACCCCGAATGCCAGGATGGATATGTGGGGAATTCATCACTCATTCGGTTTCCACTTTGGGGAAAATTAAGCAGATATCTGATCTCTGGCACTTCTGGTCTGACACCCCCATCGACGGCAACGCAATTACCTGCCGTTTCTGTTTGAGAATTATGTGTTCGGAAAGCTAGTTGGCTGGGCTGTGTTTCATCACTTAGCAAGATCCAATACTCAATTCAATGAGCTGAAATTAACTGCCTCTCCCCAGCTGGTGAAAAAGCAAGCTTCCCAGACCATTTCTACAACAGCAAGGCAAATTAATTTATTTGCACACACTCCTGAGAATCTCACAGCCTCGCTACCCACCGAGGGCTTCCATGAACTGGAACCAGATTCTTTTCTCCTCCCTTGACTAGCTTTCAACTTAAAGGAACAATGAAGCTTGAGGGCACAAGGGGCAGGGGGGAGATTAATCCAAGGAAGAGGTTAAAGCCAGCATCGTCTCAGATGTCCTCAGAATTCCCCAGCAATCAGACATCTGGGTGCGGGAGAAGAGACAGGATACATTACTTGGCTTTTTACTGATTTAAGGACTTTTTAAAGGAAACTGTCTGAAGATATTGTAAATGCTCTAACGTGTTCCTTAAGAACCCAGGTCTTACGATTGATAAAGGAAATGGCAGATTGACATTTCCTTTCCCACAATCTGAAAACTGAGGAGGCATAAATTACTGGGTTGATGTTTAATCAATTTTTAAAAAAGTCAGTGGATGTGGGAACATGTAATTATCGAGTCCCTTCCAACATCCCACCAATGTGCTAAACATAAAGGTGAGTGTGGCTTATTCTGTTGGGGAAGAAGAATGGGGACAAGGTTTTGCACACAACCATTAAATCTTTTTTAAAATCTTACTTATGTTTGATTCACGTCTACAGCAATCTCAGAATGCTGGTGTAGTGATGCACTTTTTAGAAGTGAGAAAATGAAGGAGCCGCACAGCCATATTGACTGAGTTATGATTCAGAGTCTGACTTGCTTGATTCGAGAAGCCTTGTGATTTGCATGATGTCATGTGGCTTTGAGGTGAAGCGGAACATGTGTGTGTGCAGTTGTGCAAATAGATGCATGCTATACAGTGTGCACACTCACGCAGACACACACACACACACACACACACACACGCAGGGAAACGAAGCACAAGAGATGGTCAGTTGCACCAGATGGGGTGATATTGCTATCTTAGCTGGCTTTCAGCAACCTGATGGAGAGGAATCAATATAGAAACCAATTTACCCAAATCGCAAGAAATAGAATATGAGGGTTTGGGGGCACTGATAGAATACGCAGGGCAGGAGGTTACTCAAAGAATATGGAAGTTTTTCTCGACCGGTATGGTCGGAGCCAAGATCTGTGTTAAGATACAATCAGAGGTTTAAGTCTGCAAGGGGACAAGTATCTGAATTGTCAGCATAAAAGAACTGGGCTTCAGATGAGGACACTATTGGGAGGAATTACCACAATTACACCCGTGAAATTCTCCTTAAGATCTTCTAAGGGTAGGTTTCAGCCCACAGAAAATTTTACTTTTGTGCAAAATTATTCCTTAATGATGGCATTAGCAGAGAAAGAGCCATTCTTTAACAGCTAAATCTGAGAACTCACAAATGAAGAAAGTTGCACTAATATTATAGAGCAAAGAGGGCTTTGTACTAGTTGATGAAAGCCTTAGCTTAGATGTCCCTGAAGAAAAAACTGCAGCCTAAATATATGAAGGGACTTCCCTGGGGGGTGGCGGTGGAGGGGAGGGCTTCCACTGCAGAGGGGATGGGATTGATCTCTGATTAGGGACAAAGATCCTATGTGCCACGTGTCATGGCTGAAAAGCAAAATAAAAAGAAGAAAAGAAAAGAAAGAAAGAAGTGGAAACAACTCCAACATGGAAACGAATTGTGGGAATCACAAGGCTTCTAGAAAGGAGGAGAATGTATTTTCTCCACGAGCAAAACAACAGGCTTCTGCCTCAGGAACAGATTCCATGCTAGGAAGGTCATTCCATCCTCCATCAGTTTGCTGTTACTGATGTAGGATGAAGACTTGGGCTTAGAGACCAAAGGCTAACACCGATCTCCTGACTTGAAAAATAGTGTTCTTGAAAACAGGAGGATGCTGAAACCTGCCTGGGCTATTGCATTCCCGAATGAAGGTGACCTTCAATTAGAAACACAAAACCCCCTTGCCCGAGTGCCGTCAGAAAATCAAATAATACAGGAAAAAAACACCAAACACGTCACAGGCACTGGTGCCTGAAGAAAAGAAATGATTGAACAAGGACTGCTGAGACCGCTGTGTTCACCTTTTTCTCGGGAGGAAATCATTGAGGAAAGGAAGACTTAAAATTATGACAGGCTGAAGGCTGTGACACTAGAAATGACCTTTAGAAAGAATATATTTTCTCTTTCCCAGTCTCTTGAATAGTTCAGCCAGTGCTACCTACCTTCCAGGGGAAGTCTTAATATGTGACTTAAATGAATGCCTGAAAATCTCTGAGTCAAAAACTGGCTGTGAAAATAAAGGTAGGGTGGTAAGTATTTAGGAAGAAGCTATCACACCACACAAATTGTTATAACTTTTAACTTGTAGGAATTTCTCCATTTTAGCATGCATTTATGGACAATGGGAAGCCCGTCTTTTAATTTTTTTTTCCAAAGAAGGAAAGAGAGAGCTAAAGATGTTATGCTGGCAACATTACTTGGATTTACCCTATTTGTCTTACTAATAAAGCTACAAAATAGATTATTAGCCCAAAAGACTTAAAGTCTAAACTTTACCTAACAGTTAAGTTTTCTGATGTTGTCGTTTTTTGAAATAATTTGTTTTATTAAACAGTAGTTGAGGTACAATACCGTGTTAACTTCTACTATACAGCAAAGGGATTCATTTATATATATATATATTACATAGGAACATATATATCACTGCAGATGGTGATTGCAGCTGTGAAACTAAAAGATGCTTACTCCTTGGAATGAAAGTTCTCCTCCTCCTCCTAAGTCACGTCAGTCGTGTCCGACTCTGTGCGACCTCACCAACCTAGACAGCATGTTGAGAAGCAGAGACATTACTTTGTCAACAAACGTCCTTCTAGTCAAGGCTATGGTTTTTCCAGTGGTCATGTATGGATGTGAGAGTTGGATTGTGAAGAAAGCTGAGCTTTGAAGAATTGATGCTTTTGAACTGTGGTGTTGGAGAGGACTCTCGAGAGTCCCTTGAGCTGCAAGGAGATCCAACCAGCCCATCCTAAAGGGATCAGTCCTGGGTGTTCACTGGAAGGACTGATGTTGAAGCTGAAACTCCAGTACTTTGGCCACCTCATGCAAAGAGTGGAAAAGACCCTGATGCTGGGAAAGATTGAGGACAGGAAGAGAAGGGGACGACAGAGGATGAGATGGTTGGATGGCATCACCGACTTGATGGACATGAGTTTGAGTGAATTCCGGGAGTTGGTGATGGACAGGGAGGCCTGGCGTGCTGCGATTCATGGGGTCTCAAAGAGTCGGACACGACTGAGCGACTGAACTGAACTGAACTGAATGTACACACACACTTTTTTCACATTCTTTCCCATTATGTTTTATCCCAGAGAACTGACTATAGTTCCGTGTGCTCTACAGTAGGTCCTTGTTGGTTAACAAACGACAGGATCTTTGTTTGTAATCAGAGATTGAACCCATCCCCTCTGCAGTGGAAGGCCCCCCCGCTTAACCTCTGGACCACCAGAGGTTAGCCTCTGCTAATCCAAAACCCCCAGTCTATCCCTCTTCCACCCATGTCCCGCTTGTCAACCACAAGCCTGTTCTCTAACTGTGGGTCTGTTTTTGTTCTTCATGTACGCTCATCTGTGTCGTGTTTTGGATTCCACATAGAAGCGATATGATATTTCTCTTTCTGTGTTTGACTTCCTGATCTCTAATTTCTAATTGTCATCAATCAGGTTTCTAACCGTCCTCTAATTGTCATTCAGCGTGGCCCATCCACATTGCTGCAAATGGCATTATTTCACTCTTTTTCCTCTTTACAGCTGAGTAATATTCCATTGTGTATAGGTACTAAATCTTCTTCATCCATTCATCTGTCGATGAATACATAGGTTGCATGCTCGTGTCGGCTACTGTGAGTAACACTGCTATGAACAAAGGGGTGCGTACTCTTTGAATTATAGTTTTCTTTGGATATATGTCCTGGAGTGGGACCGCTGCATACCAGTAACAGCCAAGTGCCAAGCGCCAAGCATAGCTATGAACTGAAATGTGGGCTCTTATATATATGTATGGATATACATAAATATATATTATTTAGATACGTATGGTATATATCATATATATATGCTATTTTGTGATACCTGGAAATTTTCAATTTTAGATACTATTGTATCCATTTTAAACATCGTAGATGTGATCATGGTATTGCAATTACTTAGAAGAAGGTCTTTGTTCTTAGGAGACGCACAACAAAGTTTCCGTCTGAGCTCAGTCGCTCAGTCATGTCTGACTCTTTGCAACCCTGCCAGGCTCCTCTGTCCATGGGATTCTCCAAGCTAGAATACTGGAGTGGGTTGCCATTTCCTTCTCCAGGGGAATCTTCCCACCCCAGGGATCAAACCCATGTCTCCTGTGTCTCTTGTACCGGCAGTTGGGTTCCTTACCACTGGGAAGTCCCACCAAAAATATTTATCAGTAAAATGTCATTGCTTGTAAATGGTTCAGAAGAATCCGTATATGTATACACACATTTATTAAGGGCTTCCTCTGGTGGCTCAGTCAGTAAAGAATCTGCCTGCAATGCAGGAGACCCAGGTTCAATCCCTGGGTTGAAAACATCCCCTGGAGGAGGCCATGGCAACCCACTCCAGTATTCTTGCCTGAAGAATCCCATGGACAGAGGGGTCTGCCGGGCTACAGTCCATGGGGTTGCAAAGAGTTGCACACGACTGAGAGAGTAAACCACATATACAATATAATGTATTATGTAATATGTTATATATAATATAATATGTTATATATAATATGGTATATATACTGTCATATATTATATTATATATTGTTATAAAGATATATAATGTACATACATGAGTTATAGATGTTTATATGTATATTATATAAGGATGTATAAGAGTGTGTGTAAGCAAGAATGGTAGAAAGCAAATGTGGGAAAATGATAAATATTAGTCACAAGGAAGGGTATACAGGAGACCATTCTGTCATCATTACAACTTTTCTGTATTTTTAAAGTTTTTCAAAACAAAAATGTGGGGGAGGGGATGGACGGCAGCTCTGACACTCACGGACCAAAGTGTAAGTAAAAGTTAACGAGGACTTTCTGTAGCAGCTGCTCTCTGCACTCGGTACTCTGGTTACACCATATGTCCCATATATTTCAATGCAACTGCAATTGTTTGCAGAGGTAGCGACTCATTATGTTTCTGTCTCAATTATTTTTCTTTTTTCTTTTTTTTTTTTTGCCTCTGATGAGGCTTTCAGTCTGGGAAACAGGCACATTTATTCAGAGGTAACGCCTGTGAATGTGGTCAGAAATCAAAAGGGCTTTTGATTACTTTGCTGACAAAGGTTCACCTAGTGAAAGCTATGGTTCTTCCAGTAGTCATGTATGGAGGTGAGAGTTGGACCATAAATAAAGCTGAGAGCCAGAGAATTGATGCTTTTGAACTGTGGTGCTGGAGGAGACTCTTGAGAGTTCCTTGGACAGCAAGGAGATCCAACCAGTCAGTCCTAAAAGAAATCAGTCCTGAATATTCATTGGAAGGACTGATGCTGAAGCTCCAATGCTTTGGCCACCTGATGTGAAGAGCTGACTCACTGGAAAAGAAAGGGTATGCTGATGCTGGGAAAGATTGAAGGCAGGAGGAGAAGGGGACGACAGAGGATGAGATGGTTGGATGGCATCACAGACTCAACGGACATGAGTTTGAGCAAGCTCCGGGAGTTGGTGATGGTCAGGGAGGCCTGGCATACTGCAGTTCATGGGGTCACAAAGAGTCAGACACGACTGAGCGACTGAAATGAACTGAACTGAACTGGATGGACCTAGAGTCTGTGATATGTGCTTAGTCGCTCAGTCATGTCTGATTCTGCCACCCTGTGGACTGTAGCCCCACCAGGCTCCTCTGTCCATGAGGATTCTCCAGGCAGGAATCCTGGAGTGGGTGGCCATGTCCTCCTCCAGGGGATCTTCCCAACCCACAGATTGAACCAAGGTCTCCCACACTGCAGGTGGATTCTTTACTGTCTGAGCCACCAGGGAAGCCCATGAATACTGGAGTGGGTAGTCTATCCCTTCTCCGGGGCATTTTCCTAACCCTGGAATCGAACCGGGGTCTCCTGCATTGCAGGCAGATTCTTTACCAGCTGAGCTACCAGGGAAGCCCCACAGTCTGTCATGCAGCATGAAGTAAGTCAGAAAGAGAAAACCAAGTATTGTATATTAATGCATCCATGTGGAATCTTCTTCCAGTTGTATTGAGACATGCTTGACTGTGTAAGTTTAAGGTGTGTGGCGTAATGGTTTGACTCACACACATCAAGAAATGATTATTGTAAGTTTAGTGAACATCATTCATCGTATATAGACAGAAAGTTAGACAAATGGAAATTCTTTTCCTTTGTGATGAAAGCTCTTCAGATTAACTCCCTTATCAAATTTCATATACAACAAACAACAGTGTTAATTATATTTACCATGTTATACATTATACCTATAGCCCTTGTTTTATCTTTTAACTGGAATTTGTACCTTTAAAGCAATTAAACTGATTGCTTTGGGTACCCCATATGTTGTCTTTTGAAAACAACTTATAGCAAAGAAACTCCCCAAAATAGTGGGGTAATGACAGCAAACACTGATAAATAACACTTGCATTCATGGGTTGGGTCCATTATTTTAAAATAGTTGAATTAAGTGAGCCATCATGCATTTCTGTAGAATTACATTTGTATGAATGTATGAATGTAGGTACTTATGTTCCCCGTGATAAAAGTGTCAAGCAATTTCCTAGACATTGCTAAGAAGTGGGATATTCATGAAGTGAAGGGAGGTGAAACTGAATACAAGCAAACAGTGATTCATTTGATGTAGAATAAATGTATGATCTTCAGTGGGTACATTTGGGTGGATGATGAGATTTTAAAGAGAAAATAAGTACATGGAAGCTATTTGGGCAATTGGCAGGCCATCCTAAGATTTCTGCAGAAAAATCCCCTTTAGGGTGATAATACCATTTTCATAATCATAAATTAGTTACTTTTCTAAGCACAGTTTTCCCATAATCATCAATAATTCCTCTACCCTCAAACCTGAAGATTTAACTTTTCATGTGCCTCCTGGCCATCTGTACGTCTTCTTTAGAGAAATGTCTATTTACGCCTTGTGCTGAATTTTTGATGGGGTTGTAACACCAACTAAACTCCAATAAAAATTTTTCATAAAAAACAGACTTAACTTTTAGTTTTTTGAAATCAGAATACAAGTATGGTGGGATTAGCGAATGCAAACGATCGTGTGTAGGATGGATTAACAATGAAGCCTTACTGCGTAACACAAGGAGCTATTCTCAATATCCTGTGATAAACCATAATGGGAAACAAGCTGAAGAAGAATGTACATATATGAATAACTGAACCATTTTGCTGTATAACAGAAATGAACACAACACTTCAATTAAAAAAAAAAAAAAGTACTGCAGAAAATAACACACCATTGTAAATCAACTATATCCCAATAAAAATTATTTGAAAAAAATACTTTTCTAGTTAAAAAAAGGAAACTTTCAAATATTACATAAATTTTTTTTTTAATTTTTATTTTTACTTTATTTTACTTTACAATACTGTATTGGTTTTGCCATACATTGACATGAATCCACCACGGGTGTACATGCGATCCCAAACATGAACCCCCCTCCCACCTCCCTCCCCACAACATCCCTCCGGGTCCTCCCCGTGCACCAGCCCCAGGCATGCTGTATCCTGCATCGGACATAGGCTGGCGATTCGATTCTTACATGATAGTATACAAGTTTCAATGCCATTCTCCCAAATCATCCCACCCTCTCCCTTACACATCTGTGTCTTTTTTGCTGTCTTGCATACAGGGTCGTCATTGCCATCTTTCTAAATTCCATATATATGTATTAGTATACTGTATTGGTGTTTTTCTTTCTGGCTTACTTCACTCTGTATAATCGGCTCCAGTTTCATCCATCTCATCAGAACTGATTCAAATATATTCTTTTTAACGGCTGAGTACAGGGCCTTCAAAATATTTATGTAATATAATCAAGTATTACATAAATATTTTGAAGGTCCTGGCTGCGTTTTCATATCAATAAATTACTTTTATGTTATATATCAATATATATTTCTATAACAGTAAATTACTATTATTATAAAGAAAAACAGAAGTGCCAAATATAGCCACACTCTTCCTCAAATCTAACTGATGTTTTATGTTTGTCTTTGTTCACCTCTACGCTCATAAATATCTATGAAGCAGACGCAGTATATTTTATTAACTTTCTCCTTCTGTCCTATTTTACGTCACCCAGTCTGACTCCTGTAGGCAACACTCTCCACGTTCTGTTCTTGGTATCTGGTTCTAACCGCCCATATGCAGAGAGCCCTCTTCCCACTATGGCTGTGAAGTTGCCTTCCTTGAGCAAGGTCTCACGGACCGTGTTAAGAGTTCATAAATAGACAACTGACTCGGAAATCTCTGTGGCTTTTGTATCATCTGCCTACTCTGGGTTTTCCTGAGACTGAAGGGGACACCATGGCAGAAAATCCAGGCATAGCAGATTCACAGCAGCAGGGAGAAACTTCTACCAAACAAATATGTGGTCAGAGATGCGTAGGTAGATGTCCACTGGCTGATGAATGGACAAACAGCATGGTGCATACGTGCAATGGAATATTATTTGCCCATAAAAAGGGACAAAGGACTGGGATTTCCCTGGTGGTCCTGTCGTTAACAAGACTTCTTCCAGTGCAGGAGATGTGGGTTCGATCCCTGGTTGGGGAGCTAAGATCACACGTGTCACGAAGCAACTATGCCCAAGTGTGCCAATTACCGAGGGCTTGTTCTCTGGAATCCCCACACCGCAGCTAGAAAGAAGTCCATGCTCAGCAACCAAAGATATCGCTTGCAGCAAGGAAGACCCCCCCAAGGGCTGCAACTGAGACCACACACGGCCAAAGAAATTAATCTTTAAAAAGCACTGAAGTATTGGCTCATGCTATGGACAGGGATGGACTTTGAAAACATCATTCTAGGTGAAGGAACTCAACCATAAAAGGACAGTATTGTATGACGACACGTACGTGAAATGATTAGAACAGGCAAATACATGTAGACATAAGGAGTTGATTAGTAGTTGCCAAGGGCTGGGGTGCATGGGTGCGGGGGGCGCTCCACACAAAGAGAGAGGCAGTGGAACTTCCCTCAGCAAAGCCGAGGAGTCCCAAGGAGAGGTGAGCCTGCTGTCCGCCAACCCAGCCCCTCCATGAGCGATAGACAATCAGATGCAACAGGGGTTCCGTTGAAGCAGTTCCGCTTTATTGCCACAAACTCTTGGTTTATATAGGCAAGCAAGGGGGGGGGGGGGGTTTGAGGGTTGGACCAATCATGTTAAAGGTCAAATTGTAATATGCCATAGTTGCACCAATCACGTTAAAGTTCAAATCTTAATATACCACAGTTGCACCAATCACGTTAAAGGTCAAGTCGTCACGCACTTCATTGTAACAAGAGTCTATGATGATCACGCGCTGTCCACGTGCACGGAAATCAAGAGAGCCAATCAAAAGTTTTAACAAACAACTTAGGCCACGCCCTCATCTCTCCCGCCAGGTGCCATCTTAGCTCTAAACCTCAAAGCTAGCCCTTCTTTTTTCAAGGGTTCCCATTTAGGGCCCCACAATGGGGAAGACTAGGAGAGGAGCAAAGGGAGGTAAAAAAAAAAAACGGTAATTGATGGCAAGAGATCGTGGTGGGTTCAGTGGTTCAGAATCCGCCTGCCCACGTGGAGGACACAGGTTCCCTCTCGGGTCTGGGAAGATTCCCACACGCTGCAGAGCAAATAAACCCGTGAGCCACAGCTATTGAGCCAACATGTAGCAATTACCCAAGCAGGCATATCTAAAGCTTATGCTGTGCAACAAGAGAGGCCACCACAATGAGAAGCCTGTGCATTTCAACTAGACAGTAGCTCCCGGCTCCCCGCAACTGAAGAAACCTATGAGCAGTAATGAAGACCCAGCACAATCAAATATAAATAAATTAAAAAAAATTTTTATGGCGTCAGTGGTTACGACTCGGAAAATATTCTAGAAGCCATGAAACTGTATACTTTGCACTGGTGAATTGCATGACTTGTGGATTTTATCTCAGGAAAGTTTCTACTGTAAAAAGCTTACCAAAGGCAGTCTCTGAGATAACGCAAGTGGAACACTGCAAGTAGAAATTGGAGGTGTTGCTCCATCTATTTTTTTTGTTTTTCCAGCAGTCGGTGACTTGATGTACTAACAGCTGCATGGTACACACCTGCAAGGCTTATGAAAGAAGTTTACGGCGAGGCATAAAGGTCCGCTGCTCTGCAGGGTCTCAGGTTAAACCATGCTCTAACTGCTATGACAAGCAGAGCTGAACACTCGCTGTTACGGTCTTGGAATAAACTGTTCGCAGGCGCACCGGAGCACTCCTTCTCTGGGAAACCTGCCTGACACCGACGGTGTGTGACTTCCTCGGTTTTTCTCAGGCTGCAAAACGAATCCACTTCACATGCTCAATATGTAAAGCAGGAAATATGCTATTTTGTCCGGGCCTTTATTTTTCAGTTTAAATCTCCAAGGGTGGTTTAAGAAAATCAGTCAGTGAAAAGTGATTTTGTGGGGGAGACAGATGTGGAAATTAGCAGGCTGGACAAGAAGTGACAGGTGCAGTCTTATTCCGATGTTGGCTTCCACAAATTTGAATTCAGATGCTCTCAGGACTGTGGAAATACCTTCCTAAAAGCAGAGATCTTTGGAAGGTGTTGGAAGAACGCTGTTGCAATTGGCACATTCCCCATTAACATCATTTTGACTTCCGTTTCTTTAAAAATCACTCTGTTGCAGGTGTGCTGACCTGATTTTTAATATATTTTAAATAAATATGTTGTTTATTATTTAACATATTAACAATTATATTTATTCGTGTTTAATAAATATTTTAATTTTAATCTTTTTAAATAAAAATATTTATGTTTAACAAATATTTAAGAAATAGATTAATATTTTAAATATATAGCTCTCTCTACACCTTATATGGTCAAAAGATCCAATCATGAGACATGAAATAAAATATATATACACATTATTCATGCATGTTTATATATTATCAGTTCAGTTCAGTTCAGTTCATTCGCTCAGTCGTATCTGACTCTTTGTGACCCTATGAACTGCAGCACACCAGACCTCCCTGTCCATCACCAACTCCCGGAGTCCACCCAAATCCATGTCCATGGAGTTGGTGATGCCATCCAACCATCTCATCCTCTGTCGTCCCCCTCTCCTCCAGCCCTCAGTCTTTCCGTGCATCAGGGTCTTTTCAAATGAGTCAGCTCTTCGCATCAGGTGGCCAAAGGACTGGAGTTTCAGCTTCAGTATCAGTCCTTCCAATGAATATTCAGGACTGATCTCCCTTAGAATGGACTGGTTGGATCTCCTTGCAGTCCAAGGGACTCTCAAGAGTCTTCTCCAACACCACAGTTCAAAAGCATCAATTCTTAGGCGCTCAGCTTTCTATATACATGTGTATATATTTTCTTACTTCACCTCTGGGGAGAGGACCATTTGAGCATGAAGCATATGACAGAAAATTCTATAAAATACGATTTTTTTTTTTTTTGCTTTCAGTAATTGCGCTGTTCATTTGAGCTGTAGAATTTTGCTATAGAAAATTGGATTTACATGCATAGAATCCAAATAAGCCCAGCAATCATGGTTAATTTGACTACCAAGAATTATACACCCCCTCAATCTCTCTCTCTCTCTCCACATACACAAACACACACACCTTCTTCATGTGTAATTTTTTTTTTATTGGTCAGAGTTTTTCAGCATCTCCGAATTTTGCCTTCTCTCTGCAGATAACTTGAAAGAGGGCATCTCTCACATCTGAGTTTCCTTCTTCCCACCCCTACTGTCTCTTCCATCCCTTTGGCTGTCTCCTCTGATTTCTTAGACTATAACACAACAGACTCCTAAATGGTTCTGATTCAGTCCTGCCTGGCATAGCCTACCGTACCTTCCACAAACACACAAAGAAACTCTCCCAAAATGTGCATTTCCATGGAATCACTGATTAACTAGAAGACCTCCTTCACTTTCTCATTCTTTATCTCCAGGGAACCCCCAACACCACCACCCCGATCCTGCTCCACGTATAATTCCAGCTTTCTGAATCCCCACTGCCTTGCCTGCAGAATATTAATTTTTCTTGAGTTCCCCCCCCCCCCCGGCTCCAATGTATTTTCCCTGGAAGTAGTGTTGCTTCTATTTCTGATGGGGAGTTAGAGAAGAAAAAAAAAATCCATCTCAATACAAAACTTGACTTTGAGCTGTTTTAGAAAGATTTTCCCATCATGCCTCTGTTCCCTTCTACAGACAACTCCACCTGTATCGCTAGCACGTCCATTAGATATTGGCTATATGGGGTTTTATGGGTTCTCTGGTGGCTCAGTGGTAAAGACTCCACCCGCCAATGCAGGAGATGTGGGTTTGATCCCTGCACTGGGAAGGTTCCACTGGAGAAGGATATGGCAACCCACTCCAGTATTCTTGCCTGGGAAATCCCAAGGACAGAGGAGCCTGGAGGATTACGGTCCGTGGGGTCACAAAGAGCCAAACACAACTCAGTGACCAAACAAAACCACAACAGCAACAAGTACTGTTTTAAAATTTAGTTGCTTTCCATGCCTTTTCACGAAGGTGAATTTATGTTGTGGTCCGTGTGAAAGATCCGTGACCAGGGATGGTTTCCTCATATTCTTTTTCACCCTTTCGTTCATGCACAGAGTATGCACAGCACCCATATTCGTCAATGATATGAAGGAACTCTGTGTACGCACAGAGCTGATTCTGTGGAAATGTTGACAAAACTGTGGCTGCTTGCCATGAAAGATTACGGCAACTATGCACACAACACAACGCTAACATCACATTCGTGGAAGTCTAACTCCTCTGAAACTCAAAACAAGGTCAAGCATCGAAACACTGGACCTACATGACATTGTTTTTTTTCAGTGTTGTGCTGATACATGAAACCACTTTCATTCAATGCAGGAGATGTGGGGTCCATCCCTGGGTCAGGAAGATCCCCTGGAGGGGGAAACGGCAACCCACTCCAGTCTTCTTGCCTGGAGAATCCCATGAACAGAGTAGCCTGGCGGGCTATAGTCCATGGAGTCCCAAAGAATCAGACACAATTTGGTGACTAATACACACACACGCACACACAGTGATTGTGTTGGGTAGCCAGTGGTTTCATAACCAACCAAAAGTTTAACACCTTTCTTTAGAGGTAAACAATTCCACAGATAACAAGGGCAGAAAAATACAATTAGACTCAAATATACATGGTATGTTAAAGGGCTAAGTCTCTGCCTAAGTTGCAGCTAATTTGCTGTAAGAAATATAAAGACATAGTCACAACCCCAAAAACAAAGGACACTGCCACTGGAGGCTCAGACATTTAAGAGCTGAAGAGATTTACAACACACGTGACCACAAAGGCTGTGCGGGTAAATCAGGTTTTGGAAATTCTCCCTGCAGTCACCGCAGGGCGTTTCAAGCCAGGCCCTTGAAGCAAGGAGTATTTTACCCTGAAGAGGTGCTAAGCACTGCACAAAAGCATCCTAAGTGCCTTCACAATTGCTCTGTATACTGGCCTTTGCTCACCTTTATATCTGCTTAAAGCATAAGAAAACTCTTGAGAGTCCCGCGGACTGCAAGGAGATCGAACCAGTCCACCCTAAAGAAAATCAACCCTGCACATTCACTGGAAGGACTGATGCTGAGGCTGAAGCTACAATACTTTGGCCACCTGCTGGGAAGACTCGTCTCGCTGGTAAAGACCCTGATGCTGGGAAACATTGTGGGTGTGAGGAGAAGGGGTCTACAGAGGATGAGATGGCTGGATGGCATCACCGACTCGATGGACATGACTTTGGGCAAACTCCAGGACATAGTGAAGGGCAGAAGAGACTGGGGTGCTGCAGTCCATGGGGTCACAGAGTCGGACACGACTTCGTGACGGCAACAGCAATGACAAAGGATGAGAAGGAAACATCTGTGATTGTGGCCCCAAAGTATTCAGGAGCTGGTCTACTAATTAGTTTCAGGGCTTCATAAACTGTGGGTACCAGGTATGATAATTCAGTTCAGTTCAGTCACTCAGTTGTGTCCAACTCTTTGCAGCCCCACGAATCGCAGCACGCCAGGCCTCCCTGTCCATCACCATCTCCCGGAGTTCACTCAGACTCACTTCCATCGAGTCAGTGATGCCATCCAGCCATCTCATCCTCTGTCGCCCCCTTCTCCTCCTGCCCCTAATCCCTCCCAGCATCAGAGTCTTTTCCAATGACTCAACTCTTTGCATGAGGTGGCCAAAGTACTGGAGTTTCAGCTTCAGCATCATTCCTTCCAAAGAAATCCCAGGGTTGATTTCCCTCAGAATGGACTGGTTGGATCTCCTTGCAGTCCAAGGGGACTCTCAAGAGTCTTCTCCAACACCACAGTTCAAAAGCATCAATTCTTCGGTGCTCAGCTTTATGGTCCAACTCTCACCTCCATACACAACTACTGGAAAAACCATATGTGTGTGTGTGTGTGTGTGTGTGTGTATACACATATATATTATATATATATTCTTTTTTATATCTTTTCCTTTATGGTTTATCACAGGATATTGAATATAGTTCCCTGCTATACAGCAGGACTTTGTTGTTTATCCATCCTACATATCACAGTTCGCACCTGCTAATCCCAAATTTCCAGTCCGTCCCTCCCCCACATCTCCTCCGCCTTAGAAACCACAAGTCTCTTCTCCACGTTTGTGAGTCTGTTTGTTTCACAGATATATTCATTTATGTCATATTTTAGACTAGGCCGATGAGTGATATCGTATGATACTTGCCTTTGTCTGCCTGACTTGCATTACTCAACATGATCATCTCCTAGGTCCATCCACGTAGCTGCAAATGGCATTATTTCATTCTTGTTTATGGCCGAGCAATATCCCACTGTGCCGATGTACCCCGTCTGGTTCATGCATTCCTCTGTCAATGGACTGCTACGTTGTTCCCCTCTCTTGTAAGCCCTGTTGCTTATTTCATAGTTCTGTACACAGTGATTGCTGGTTCAACCGAGTTCTCTGCCCTGGGTCCCCCATGGATGAAATCAAGGTGGTAGTCAGACAGGCCTCTTACCTGCAGGTTCTGGAGATAAATTGGTTTTCAAGCTCTGTAAAGGTGCTGGCAAAATGCATGTCCTTGTGTAGAGCCGTGGTCCCCTTTCTGTCACTTACTATCAATGGACAATTGTTCTAAGAATCTGGAGTCACCCCCCGCCCTAGATTCCTTGGCTCATAACCCACTTCCTCCTTGTCCAAAGCAGCACAGCTGACCTACTGTGTTTCATGCTTCAAATCTCCCTGCCTTTTTTTTCCCCCCTGCAACATTTCTCTGAACACAGCCAGGAGCAGGTCTCACCAGGCTGTGAGCTCACTCAGACAAGGCGGGGTAATCTCTGCATCCTGAGGTCCATGCCTCACTGCCATCTATAAATCCACCCCTCTGTCATTTCGTCATTGAATCAGCTTGGCAGAGCTGCCACTCCAAAGTATTTCATGTGGAGTGGCTTGAAGGATAGAAATGGGTGGTCTCACAGTCCTGGAGGCTGGAAGCCCAAGATTAAGGCCTCGCTCCTGGGTGTGCCAATGGCCATCTGCTCCCTGCGTCTCCACGTGGCTGTACCTCTGTGTGTGTTTGTGACCTGATCTCCTCTTCTTTTAAGGACCCCCGTCCTATGGGATCAGGGCCCACCCTAGAGACATCATCTCACCTTCAATTCCCTCTTAAAGATGCTTGCATCAAAACACAGTCATATTCTGAGGTCCTGGGGTTTAGAACTTCAAGATGTGATTCTGGGTGAGGACAGAGTTCCATCTCTAACAGCCCTGTGATGGAACACATCCGGAGGCTCCAAGGATCACGATGTGGACATTGGCGGGGGTGGGGGCCTTCCTTAGCCTCGCAGAGAGCTGAACGCTTGAAAACTAGCAAACAGTTGGGTATGCAGTGAGAAATGAAACCCAAGTGTTCTTGACATGGTTCTGAAACAATACAAGTTTTCACAGATGGCTTCAGCAGACTCAGGAAGGCTTCTTCTTGGAGTTCATCATCAAGGAGGTCCTGGACCTCCTAATGGGAGGTCACTCTGTGATTGATGTGGGCCAGTGTGCCAATCTGGGGCTTCCCAGGCAGCTCAGCCTGCTGATGCAGGAGATGCAAGAGACGTGGGTTCGATCCCTGGGTCAGGAAGATCCTCTGGAGGAAGACATGGAAACCCACTGCAATATTCTTCCTGGAGAATCCCATGGACAGAGGAACCTGACGGGCTACTGTACACGGAATTGCAAAGAATCAAGACACAATTGTGCACACACCCTACGTGCCAGTCCAACTCTGGCTCATAATGAAACCATCCCTGACCTTGGATATTTTGAGATATGTAAAAACCACTCTTGTGTTCTTCTGTTTAAATAGTCTAACTTTCACATTACTATTCAGGTTGATATCAGCCAGTAAAGAGATTCCCGTGCCCAATACAACAGTATTAGCTACATGGGACAATTTAAACTAAAATGAGGATTAGCTACAATTAAAGCTTAACATTTGGTTCCCTGGAGGTACCTGCTGCCATTCAAGCCCTCCAGGGCACACGTGGACCACAGAGGTGGAGAACTTCTCTATCCTCACAGACAGTCTGGCTGAATGGCCCTCGTCTAGACAATAATATTATGATTTTTTCACAATGCGATTCCCTCAAGATTATCCAATCTGATTAAGGGCATTACAAACTGCATGTTGATTTCTTGTTAAGGCGATATTTATGATGATTAATTTCTATGAAGACATAATTACCTACTAAATACAGGATGAAAGAATATGAACATCACCATTTATACTGAAGATGTCAACCAACAAGGAAATGTAATTGCTGGAGATAGATCTGTCTGCTTCATGCATTTGGTTCCGTGACCCGACAGATTTCCAAAAAACGCCCTGCCAGTTTTCATCATTAATGATGGATTATGCCCCCTAGAGACTCCCAAACTCTTGGTTTCCAGTTGATTGTGTTCAGACCTGATCTTCCGTTAAAACAAAGTCGAGGAAGAGTTTTCAAGCTGTAGAAATCACTTACCAATACAGACAGAGTCAGTGCTTTTGATAAGAAGGAAGAAACTTCCCTTCAGAGCTCATTAGTGCAGCCTGGGTGTTTACTGTTTACTGGGTGGCCAAGACAATCCTAAAGAAATCAACCCAGAAAATTCATTAGAAGGACTGATGTTGAAGCTGAAGCTCCAACACATTGTCTAGCTGATGCAAACAGCTGACTCACTGGAAAAGACCCTGATGCTGGGAAAGACTAAGGGCAGAAGAAGAAGGGGGCGACAGAGAGTGAGATGGTTGGATGGCATCACCGGCGTGATGAGCATGAGTCTGAGTAAACTCTGGGAGTTGGTGACGGACAGGGAAGCCTGGCATGTGCAGTCCATGAGGTTGCAAAGAGTCGGACATGACTGAGCAACTGAAAAACAGATGGCTAAGAGCTGCAAAGCACCATAAAAATCCTTCCTTTTTATTTACATAAGGCTACCTGTAAATGCTTAAGTGCATTCTGTTTGAAGCCACGTACCCAAAGAGGTTTTAGGACAATCTTTAAAGATAGACCACTCTTTGAAACAAAGGACATTTCTGTACAAGTCCTCATGGTACTCTGCGGATTCCTTATGGATGCTCAGAAACTAGAATTACTTGAGAAGAGACACACAGTGGAGTTCAGAGGGAGAGCCTGCCTCTACCGAGCTATGCCATGTTGGCAGCCCACGGTCCGATAAAT
This sequence comes from Ovis canadensis, assembly GCF_042477335.2. Taxonomy (NCBI): domain Eukaryota; kingdom Metazoa; phylum Chordata; class Mammalia; order Artiodactyla; family Bovidae; genus Ovis; species Ovis canadensis. Next base: position 4,209,216 of record NC_091271.1, read on the forward strand.
ACCTGTGTACCTGGATGTTTGTGAACTCATCGCTGGTATTTATAAAGCATGGTGACCACGCGCTGCAGCTACAGAGCCGATACGCCTAAAGCCCACGCTCCAAAGCAAGACAAGACACTGAGACAAAAAGCCCTACACTGCAAATAGGGAAAACCCAAGCGCAGCAACGAAGACCAAGAGCAAAGTCAAAAAAAGACAGTTGTTATTAATATCATTTAAACGATGATGACAATCACCGTGATAATGCTGACAAGTTCTTGATGCCTGATAGATACACAACTTCGTGCATGATGGAGTAGATATAAGAATATCTCCATCTTCCAAGTTCATGAAGTGAAAGGGAGACAGAGGTGGTCCATGGATGCCTTGAGCTGTTGACTTAAGAAGCCTTTACACAACGCTGCTGGTTCGTTAACAGCGGTTCACAGTAAACTGCATGATTTGGGGCCAAATATCCCCAGGACTCAGGCACGAAGAATGTGCCTGGCAATGCAGGAGCCCTAGGAGGAAGGGTTCGATCCCTGGGTGGAGAAGATCCCCTGGAGAAGGAAATGGCAACCCACTTCAGTATTCTTGCCTGGGAGATCCCAGGGACAAAGGAGCCTGGTGGGCTACACATCCATGGGGTCGTGGGCCTGCTATAAACTAGCTAATTTTTTAAACCACTCATTAGCGCTAATAAATATTAACTACTAGAAGGCTGTTGGATCCATGTGTCTGCACCTTGATGAGAGGCACAGGACAGGCCTCCGAATTTGGTTATCGGCCCAGAGAGATGCTCTTGGAAGCATCGGCCCGTGTGATAACTCATCTGGCAAAGATGTAAACATTTCCTCCATTTGGGATTGGCAGAGAAACTTGAAGCTGAAACTTGAATAGAGCTGGGCATCAGAGAATCAAGGCTTTCCCGAGGGAGTGTCTTGTCTGGGACTGAAACGATGGGTCTGTCTGCACAGCGACCTCCTTGATGTGTGTGGAGCGCGGTCATCCTCTCTAGTGTCGGAGGTCCCGAGGCTGCCATCACAAGTGACCCCAAGAGGAAGGTGAGCGCAGGGCTGGCTCCTTCTGGAGCCTTGAAGGGAGGACCTGGAGCATGCATCTCCCCCAGCTCCCGGCAGTCACTGTCAGTGACCGACGTCCCTTGGCTTGCATGAGTATGTGCATCACTCCAATCTCATCTCTGTCACACTCCTTGGCCTCGTTCCATCTGTGTCTCTGTATCCAGATCTCCCTCTGATTTCTCCTATGAAGATGCTCTTCACTGACCTAAGTGTCAGTCACTCAGTCGTTTCTGACTCTTTACAACCGCGTGGACCACAGCACGTCAGGCTCCTCTGTCCATTGGATTCTCCAGGCAAGACTTCTGGAGTGGGTTTTCATTTCCTCCTCCGGGGAATCTCCCCGACTGAAGGATCAAACCTGAGTGTCCTGAATTGCAGGCAGCTTCTTTACTGTCTGAGCCAGCAGAGAGGTCCTTATTGACTGACATTAATCCAGTACAATTTTACCTTATGGCATTCATGAAGAGGGGCTTTCCAGGAGGCTCTAGTGGTAAAGAACCCACCTGGCAATGCAGGAGACACAAGAGACGTGGCTTCCATCCCTGGGTTGGGAAGATTCCCTGGGGAAACAAATGGCCTCCAACTCCAGTATTCTTGCCTGGAGAATCCCATGGACAGAGGAGCCTAGAGGGCTACACTCCATAGAGTCACAAAGAGTTGGACACGACTGAAGCGACTTAACCCCCACACACACACATCTGCAAAGACCCCACTTCCCACAAAGGACCTATTTGCAGGTGCCAGAGGTTAGGACTTGAAATTTTGAAGTGAGGGGGAAGGGGGACACAGTTCAACCCATTCCACGTGGTAATCACCCACTGAGATGACAGTCTCAGAAAACGTGAACAGATGGTATAAACAGGAACCCTAAATTCATGATGTCAAGCCATGCTTCATCACCGGGTGAACATCAGCACACGTAGCACTGGGAGGGCTAGTGACCTCATTTTAGCAGTAGATCGAGGAATATAGGTGAGAAGTGAGCTGTTAGGAGTTGACGCTTCTCACACTGGACAGCTGGGCAGGTACAGAGCTGGGGGCCTGGAAGAGTGGGAGAGATGGGAGGCCTGGAGCAGAGGGACTCTCATCAGTATCACCAAGGAGCATGGCTCCCGGAAGCAGGGAGGAGGCCAGGCTTGCAGACCCCGCAGAAGGTGCCTTCAGAAACCCAGTAGGACCTCCCTTCTCGATGCCATGTGTGCTGGGCTTTAGCAGCGCTATAGGCAATAGTCTGTATCCAAGACCTAAACATGGTTGTCAAGAACTGAATTGAAACATCGAGGTAGTACCCCTGTCTTTTTTTTTTTTAAATAATTTTATTAGTTATTTTATTCAGTTCAGTCCAGTCACTCAGTCGTGTCCTACTCTTTGTGACCCCATGGACTGCAGCATGCCAGGCCTCCCTGTCCATCACCAACTCCCCATCACCAACTCCCGGAGTTTACTCATACTCATGTCCATTGAGTCAGTGATGCTATCCAACCATCTGTCTCCCCTTCTCCTTCTTCCTTCAATCTTTCCCAACATCAGGTCTTTTCTAGTGAGTCAGGTCTTCACATCATGTAGCCAAAGGATTGGGGTTTCAGCTTCAGCATCAGTCCTTCCAATGAATATTCCGGACTGATTTTCTTTAGGATGAACTGGTTGGATCTCCTTGCTGTCCAAGGAACTCTCGAGAGTCTTCTCCAACACCACAGTTTAAAAGCATCAATTCTCCGGCGCTCAGCTTTCTTCACAGTCCAACTCTCACATCCATACGTGACCACAGGAAAAACCATAGCCTTGACTAGACGGACCTTTGTCAGCAAAACAATGTCTCTGCTCTTCAATATGTTGTCTAGGTTGGTCATAGCTTTTCTTCCAAGGAGCAAACGTCTTTTAATTTCATGGCTGCAGTCACCATCTGCAGTAATATTGGAGCCCCAAGAAAACAAAGTCTGTCATGGACTATTTTATCACCTTGTGCTTATTTTTGGCTGTGCTGGGTCTTTATTGCTGCATGAGCTTTTCCCTGGTTGTGGCGAGGCGGGGGGGGGGGGGGGCGCGGGGGGGCTGCTCTCTGGTTGTGGTGTGAGGTCTTCTCATTGCATCATTGCGGAGACATCTCTTGTTGTGTACAACAGGCTCTAGGACACACGGGATTCAGTAGTTGTGGTTCCCAGGTTGTAGGCCATAGGCTCAGTAGCTGTGACACATGGGGTTTGTTGCCCCGAGGCATGGGGGATCTTCCCAGACCAGGGATCGAACCCACGCTCCCTGCACTGGCAGGAAGATTATTTACCACTGAGCCACCAGGGAAGCCCCAGGACCCCAGTCTCGATGGTTCCACAGTCTAAGCAGATTAGACAGGCCTCAGGCCCAGGGAATGGTCACCAGGCCTGGAGTGTAAGTGGAGGCTGCTTCTTGGGCTGAAACCTGCTATCAAAGCAGGAACAGAGGTCAGAGCAGGGGGACTGAGTTGGAAGGTCAACGAGCCTTTCCAGTCTTTGCACCTGAAGCGGAAACATAAGAACAAGGTGATGAGGAGGAGATCTGAATGTGCAAACTCAAGGGCAGCCACGTGGCAGGGTAAAGGTCGGAGCGACTGGGGATGGATCTGGCTTCCTTTCATCACCAAAAGTCCCTGGAAATGTCTTCTTTGGGGCTTCGTTTGACGTCCTGAGAAAGACTCAGAAGGCTTTGACCCCTCCCTCACCTACAGACCATCAATGTCAAGATCCTGACGCCAACCTGCAAGGCAGCATGGGAGAGAAGGTCGGAAGAGTCAGTCCTTGAAAACGACACTCTAAAAATAAAATGCAACTGGAGACTCATGTTTTAAACATGGACGGCTCTGGCACCGCGGCGGCCCTTTGATATAGCTGTTTCGCTGTAGGCTGAATTAATTAATTAATTTGCATCAGGCATCCGGACTCAGAGGGCTTCTTTCTAAACTCATCTGCATTTCCATAAACACGTTGGCAAAAAAGGAAGCAGAGTAAGACGAAGAGCCCCACCTTGTCTGGAATCTGCTGGCATGGCTTCCGTGTGGGGAAGCTCACATCAGTTCTTGTGATGTGGTGGATTTTAATGCCTCAGTGAGACACTGATATGTCCCTGGGAGGGACCCAAACTTCAATCTTGAATACCCCTCAGGCTATTTGTGTTGTGGATACGTCTGATGTATGGTGGTGCAGGAGTGTCTTTTAGACTCTGTCGTGGGAGAAATCTGTGGCTGTTCAAGGTCATTTTGAGTCATAATCAGTGTCGAGAACGCAGATTTTTTTTTTTTTTTACTCCAAGTTTTATTCTTTAGACTATACTAGGCACTCATGAAATGGCAACACACATTATAAACCTCTTAAGAGTCTTAAAGACAGACAGGTAATACGGCAAGAAACATTTACAGAGCAGGGTGTCGACAAGGATCGGAAGGCCATATTCAGCCTGCTGCCTGCACTGTCTGACCTGTAAAATATTTTTTGTTTGAAACTAAAAGCTAGTTCTTTGAAAAGATAAGAAAAAAATCAATAGATCTTTAATCAGTCTCATTGACCAAAAGGGGAGAAGATCCAAATCAATAAAATCATAAAAGAAAAAGAAGTTACAACTGTCACCACAGAAATACGAAGGATCATGTGAGTGTGGTAAGTCGCTTCAGTCGCGTTCGACTTGGTGCAACACTATGGATTATAGCCCGCCAGGCTCCTCTGTCCATGGGATTCTCCAGGCAAGAATACTGGAGTGGGTTGCCATGCCCTCCTCCAGGGGATCTTCCCTACCCAGGGATCGAACGCATTTCTCTTCCATCTCCTGCATTAGTGGGCTGGTTCTTTATCACTAGCGCCACCTGGGAAGCCCATAAAGAATTAACAAGCATAAACCAACAGATTGGACAACCTAGAAGAAATGGAGAAATTCTTTTTTTAATTGTAGTACAGTTGATTCACAGAATTGGGTTAGTTTTTACTGTTCAGCAAAGTGATTCAGTTATAGACATACTTACATCCACTGCGGTGCTGGAGAAGACTCTTGAGAGTCCCTTGGACTGCAAGGAGATCCAGTCAGTCCATCCTAAAGGAAATCAGTCCTGGGTGCTCATTGGAAGGACGGATGCTGAAGCTGAAGCTCCTCTACTGTGGCCACCTGATGAGAAGAACTGACTCATTGGAAAAGACCCTGATGCTGGGAAAGATGGAAGGCAGGAGGAGAAGGGGACGACAGAGGATGAGATGGGTGGATGGCATCATCGACTCGATGAACATGAGTTTGAGTGAACTCCGGGAGGTGGTGATGGTCAGGGAGGCCTGGGGTGCTACAGTCCGTGGGGTCGCAAAGAGTTAGACAGGACTTGGTCACTGAATAACATCAATATGCTGCTCAAAATACTAAGAGACTGAATCCAACAGTGCATTAAAAAGATCACACATCATGATCAAGTGAGGTTCATCCCAGAGATTCAGGGCCTCTTCAATATACACAAATCAATCCGTGTGATAAAACATATTAACTAACTGAAATGCGGAAACCACGTGATAACCTCAATAGACGCAGAGAAAGCTTTCGACCAAATTCAAAACCCATCTGTGATAAAAACTTTCCAGAAAGGAGGCATAGAGGGAACCTACCCCAACATAATAAAGCCTGTATCATATGATACACCCACAGCTAATGTCATTCTCAGTGGTGAAAACGTGGAAGTATTTCCAAGATCAGCAATAAGACAAGGATGTCTGCTGTCCCTACTGTTAATCAACACAGCTTAGGAAGTCCCAGCCGCGGCAATCAGAGGAGAAAAATAAACGGAAGAAATCCAAATTGGAAAGGAAGAAGTGAAACTGTCGCTGTTTGTAGATGGCATGTCACTATACACGGAAAATTTTAACAATGTGGCCAGACGACTACCAGAGCTCCTCAAGAAATTCATTAAAGTCGCAGGAGACACAAGTAATATTCAGAAATCTGCTACATGTCTATGCACTGACAATGAACTATCAGAAAGAGAGAAGAAATAACCCCATTAACCACTGCATCAAAAAGAACAAAAGAGCTAGGAATAAACCAACCTAAAGAGGTAAAACAAAATCTTTACTTAAAACATTTTTAATAGTTTGAAAAAAATCAAAAGAAGGACAGTTTTGTGGCATGAAAAAAATATATGGAACTCTACTCTCACTAGATAATCGGCAATCATAACCTTTACTCAATACTTTGAGTATTTACTCAGAGGAGGTGAAAACTTAACACAAAATGCTGCAGATGCATATTTATAGCAAGTTTATTCATAATTGCCAAAACGTAGAAGCAACAGCACCCCACTCCAGTCCTCTTGCCTGGAAAATCCCATGGACGGAGGAGCCTGGTGGGCTGCAGTCCACGGGGTTGCTAAGAGTCGGACACGACTGAGCGACTTCACTTTCACTTTTCACTTTCATGCATTGGAGAAGGAAATGGCAACCCACTCCAGTGTTCTTGCCTGGAGAATCCCAGGGACGGGGGAGCCTGGTGGGCTGCCATGTATGGGGTCGCACAGAGTTGGACACGACTGAAGCGACTTAGCAGCAACAGCAATTCAGATGTCCTTCGAGATAAGTAAACGGAACTTCAGATGGTGGAATATTATTCAGTGAGATAAAGAAATGAGCTCTCAAACCATGAAAAGAGAGGGAGGAAATTTAAATGCATATGACGAAGTGTAAGAAGTTAATGTGAAAAGGCCACATGTTCTGTGATTCCAATTCTATCACATTCTGGAAAAAGCATAATTGTGCAGATGATGGAAGTTCAATGACTGTCAGTGGTGGGTTGAATGAGTGGCTCATAAGGGAAGTTTAGGGTAGTGGAAATATACCTTGTGTGATATTATAATGATGAATACATGTCATTATACATTTGCCCAAACCCACAGAATATACCACACCAAGAATGAACCCTAAGGTAAACTATAGGCTTTGTGTGATGGTGATGTATCATTGTAAGTTCATCAGTGGTAACACACTGGTTAAAGTAAATTAAGACACTTGCTCCTTGGGAGGAAAGCTAGACAGTGTTTTAAAAAGCAGAGACATCACTTTGCTGACAGAAGTCTGTATAGTCAAAGCTATGGTTTTTCCAGTGGTCATGTATGCATGTGAGAGTTGGACTGTGAAGAAGGCTGAGTGCCAAAGAATTGATGCTTTTGAACTGTGGTGTTGGAGAAGACTCTTGAGAGTCCCTTGGACTGCAAGGAGATCCAACCAGTCCATCCTAAAGGAAATCAACCCTGGGTATTCATTGGAAGGACTGATGCTGAAGCTGAAACTCCAATCCTTTGGCCACCTGATGCAAAGAACTGACTCACTGGAAAAGACCTTGATGCTGGGAAAGAATGAAGGCGGGAGGAGACGGGGACGACAGAGGATGAGATGGCTGGATGGCATCACCGACTCCATGGACATGAGTCTGAGCAAGCTCTGGGTGACAGTGAAGGACAGGGAGGCCTGAGATTCTGCAGTCCATGGGGTCACAGATTCAGACAGCACTGACTGGTGGGGGCTGCTGCTGATGGGAGCAGCTGTGTGTATACAGGGACAGAGGAGACACAGAGCATCTCTCCTCCTCCCCTTCAATTCTGCTGTGATTCTCAACACTCTCTACAAAGTGGCCACTAAAAACCGTATGAAACTCAAATACCAGTGTCTGTAAATAAGGTTGAACTGGAAGACGGTCACAGTTGGTTCATTTCCACACCCCCTGAGGCTGCTTCTGAGCCACAGTGGCTGAGCTGAGTGTCTGAGAGAGAGGCCACCTGACCTGCAAGGTTGAGAATTCGTAGTAGGGGTAGTTGATCTGTCGATGGCTGTCGTCTCGCACGCCTAAGTACAAGTCACTCTCTAGTTGTCTCTGGGACGTAGCTGTCTGTTAGGGGAAGCTCACTCTAGAGTCTTAAAAAAAAAAAAAAGTATATCTGAGTAGCTTCTTTATGCCAAACGCTGAACAGAAATGTTTTAAAGAAGCTGAAAATTCCATATGCGTTCCGCTCTTTGTAGTACGAACAGTTGGACAAGCATCCAATCAAGGGACTTTTTTTTGTGTGTGGTCCAGTGGTTAAGAATCTGCCTCACAATGAAGGGGACCCGAATTCAATCCCCGGTCCGGGAACTAAGATCCCACATGCTGTGGAGAGCTAAGCCCCTGTGCTGCAATTACTGAGCCCTAGCATCAGAAGGAAAGATCCCGCAAGACGCAATGAAGATCCCGTGAGGTGTAACCAAGATCCTGATGCAGCCACATTTAAAAAAAAAAAAAAAAAAGCATTTAACCAGAGGTCAAGCATTGCAGCACTTACTTATCCACAAGATATGACCAAGACTTGCAACCCAATCACAGAGAAACATTGGGTTTCTCCATGACCTGATGCAGGAGAAACATTGAGTTTCTTTATGACCTGATGGAGGAAAAACATATAGGGTTTCTCCTAAAGAATATACTGAGCCACCAAGGAGGGATGAATGGATTCCCTGTGGTGGGACGACAGAGGATGAGATGGTTGAATGGTATCACCGACTTGATGGACGTGAGTTTGAGCAAGCTCCGGGAGTTGATGATGGTCAGGGAGGCCTGGGGCGCTGCAGTCCACGGGCTCACAAAGATTCGGACACGACTGAGTGACTGAACAACAGCAATATGCTGCTCTCAGAGATGATGAACCATAGCTTGGTTCCCCACTGGGAGCTGCTTACAGGTGACAGCTCATCGGGGCCTCACTGCCTGCCTGCTCCTTGCCCCTTGGCCACGTTTCTTTCTAGATGACAAGTGGACGAGTCGAGGACCATGAAGCACGCAGGTGTGAAAGGCACCTTGCTGCCCTGGCTGATTTTGAGGAAAGCCTCGGGGAACATGCCTGAGTCCTCCCTGCAAGCAAGTCCTCCTTGACCTGGGGTGTGAACACTTGTGCAACCTCGTGGTAAGGGGCCAGTTAGGCACCAGGGAACAGGAGGCATATCTTCGTGGGATTTCAACACGAAAAAGTGACAACCTTGAACTGTTCTTCATAAACCGCAGCAACAGGCCAGTAAGAGAAAAGTGATTTCGAGGACTTCCCAGTTGGTCCAGGGGCTGAGACTCTGAGCTCCCAATGCAAGGGGCCCAGGTTCCATCCCCGGTCACGCAGCTAGATCCCACATGCCTCGACTAAGACGGAAGATGACCATGTGTGGCAACTCGGAGACCCTGGGCAACTCGGAGACCCTGGGCAGCTAAATAAATAGATAATAAATGTGTTTTTTTTTTAAGAAAGAAAATGACTTCATCATAGAAGTCAGCTTGGCAGAGGTGAACTGAACGGAACACGTCAAACACACAGGTTTCGGAGGCAGAAATGTTGCCACCTCACCTGAAATCTGTGCACCCCTGCACACAAGTTGAACGTCTTTCCAAACCAGACTCATCTTCCAGATCACGGCATCAACAGGTTGTAACTTCAAATTGCTGGGGGTGTGAAAGCAAGTAAATGGAAGCAAATGATTTCTATGGAAGAAAAAAAAAATTCTGACGCCTCCCAAATGCCCTTGTATCACTATTGAGACCGGGTGAAATCTATACTTTGACGATGTGATTGCTCCCACATATGGGATGGCATATATCTACAGTGTACCAAAGCTCTGTCTTAGCACCCTTCCTCAACAGGTAGAGAAAAAGTCAGAATTGGGTTTTAATGATTTTTGTTTGTTTGTTTGTTGTAATGACAAAGGCAAAATGGAGGGAAAGGAGTGTGTTAATAATGCAGCTCTTCCTGGGGACTATCTTCCACAAGGAGGGCTGTGATTAGAATGGATGCTTTTGAACTGTGGAGCTGGAGAAGACCCTTGGTTAGCAAGGAGATCAAACAAGTGACCCATAGAGGAAATCAACCCTGAATATTCAGTGGAAAGACTGATGCTGAAGCTGAAGCTTCAATACTTTGGCCACCTGATGGGAAGAGCCGACTCGGAAAAGACCCTGATGCTGGGAAAGTTTGAAGGCGGGAGGAGAAGGGGACGACAGAGGATGAGATGGTTGGATGGCATCACTGACTCCAAGGACATGAGTTTGAGCAAGCTCCGGCAGATAGTGAAGTATAGGAGGCCTGGTGTGCTGCAGTCCATGGGGTCGCAAAGAGTTGGACACGACTGATCACCTGAATAATTCTTTGCTTTCCCTCTTTCCCTTGAGAAACTCGTCCTCAGATTCTGTCCGCCTCTGCTTCTGTCCGCCTGCCTTTCTTCAGGTCCTCTGTGTCTGCACGCTCACTGATCTAGTCAACGGGCACGCAAACAGTTTACCCTGAATTAGTGGGCAAAGCAATTACTTTCCTAATCAAATAAAATGAATGGACTCAGGAAACAGACTAGATAATTTCTTGTTAAGAGCAAGCCTCCCTTTGAACAAGAGCATCACATGTCTCCAATTTTGTATGCGAAATGCGTCTGTGAACGAGTCTAACACATTTAGTTACTTTCAGAAAGTGACAGGTCATGCTTCTTGAAATAATTCAATTTATCAGGGGTATGAGGGTGGGGTGGGGTGTGGGCAAGTATCTTAAGTCATCGGAACAAGGGTGTCAAGCATATTCCTTAAAACCTGTTGGAATGTTCAGTTGCTAAGACAACATATTCTTGTATCCTTGGAAAGAGACCTGGAGGTTTAAAGCGATTCATTGTGTCAGTTTTAGCCTTGTTTACCCCCAACGCTAAGATCAGTTTTTCATCCTTTCCATCAGCTGAACTGACTTTCTCCTGCAAACATCGAATGCTTTTCAACAAGCCTTTCACAGTGAAATAATAATTCCTATAAACCCTCTTCTCTAAGAAGGCACTGGGATTTAAGACCCCTTCAGTATAAGCTTTCTGGGCCATCTCTATTCATCTCCACTTTAGAGATGAGTTTCTAAAGAGGAACCAGGCAGTTTATCCATGGCTATTGGATGGCACTTAGCTTGTTCTGTGCCGGGCTCCAAAAGTGAAGATTTTTATTTACGTTGTTGCAGTTTAGTCACTCAGTGGTGTCTGACTCTTCTGTGAACCCCATGGACTGGAGCCCACCAGGCTCCTCTGTCCATGGGATTTCCCCAGGCAAGAATACTGAAGCGGGTTGCCATTTTCCTCTCCAGGGGATCTTCCCGAACCAGGGATCGAACCTGAGTCTCCTGCATGGGCAGGTGGGTGTTTTTCCCTCTGAGCCATCAGTGAAGTCTGCAGATTTTTATCCTGACGGATAAACACAACTCAGTCTAATCTGCAGACCACTGAAGTGGCGTGTGTTAATCAGTGCAGAGAGCCACTCGTACTATTTTCGATACGATATTCACAGGTGAAAGCTTTTCATCAATAGTACCTTGGAATATTTTCTTGGAATATTTTCTCTCCGGATGTCACGTAGAGAGAATCAGAGCTCAGTGAGAAGACCCACTTCTAAAGGCACACGTGGGTGGGAGGTAATACTTCACTGCTGCAGCGAACGTTCCGGTGCTTTCTTTGGAATTTATGTTTCATTTGAGGGTGAGGAAATGCCTCCTTAACTATATTTAAATGGAGGCTGCATGAATATTTAAAATGATGGTAGGAGCCAAAGGAACATTTTCCTCATGAAATGAGCAACACAGAAATTCTCCCCACGACTTTCTCTGCAGGGTTTCAAAGCTCTAAGCCCCTTCTCTGGAAACACTGGTATTCAACACGCTAATTGTGAAAATAAATAGATGGGGAATAAACAGCCTAATGCTGGTTTGCTCTACGGCCGCATTAAAGAGACGATAAACAGACCATCCCAATACGGAACGCTATCACCGAATTTAGTATAGAAACCATGATGATGCCTGGCCTGTTTCTGGACCTTTGCATGTACTGAATCCTCACACCCCCACGCAAACAGACTGCTGCAATTATCTCTGCTTTGCATATAAGGGAACTGAACCAGTGTTGCTGTGGCTCAATCACTCAGTCGTGTCTGACTCTTTGCAACCCCACAGGCTGCAGCCCACCAGGCTTTCCCGTCCTTCACCATCTCCCAGAGTTTGCTCAAACTCATGTCCATTGAGTCGGTGATGCCATCCCACCATCTCATCCTCTGTCATCCCCTTCTCCTACCACCCTCAATCTTTCCCAGCATCAGAGTCTTTTCCAATGAGTCAGTTCTTCCCATCAGGTGGCCAAAGTATTGGAGCTTCAGCTTCAGCATTAGTCCTTCAAGTGAATATTCAGGACTGATTTCCTTTAGGATTGACTGGCTTGATATCCTTTCTGTCCAAAGATTCTCAAGAGTCTTCTCCAGCACCACAGTTCGAAAGCATCAGTTCTCCGGTGCTCAGCCTTCCTTGTGGGCCAACTCTCACATCTGTGCGTGACTACTGGAAAACCACGGCTTTGACTAGACAGATCTTTGTTGGCAAAGTGATGAATCTGCTTTTTAATACGCTGTCCAGGTGTCTAAATTGAAGCATAGCGGCGTAAAATAGTTGCTTGGAGTTCAGACATAAGTAAGGCACGGAGATGGGTTATGTACCCACGTGTGTTTAGTGGTTGTGAATTCCTGACCTTAACCCAAAGGGTAAAGCATGACAATATCAGGGATTCAGTAAAAATACTTGTAGTGAACATTGACTAAGCACCTGCTGTATACAAAAACACAGGGAAATGAGCAAGGGGGTACGGTATAGTGCAGGGAAACTATACTCAATGTCCTGTGATGAGCCATAATGGAAAAGAATATAAAAAACCTATCTATGTGTATAACTGAGCCACTTTCCTGTACAGCAGAAATTGATACAGCATTATAAATCAACAAAACATCAATTAAAAAATTAACAAACACAGAGGAAAACATTGTGCATCTATGGGCAAGACATAACCCCTCTGAAAACTTGTCATGCATGGGAGAGAGAAATGAAACCAAATAACTAGAGAATGAAATTTTGATAAATAAGGGGGAAAAACATGCAATTGAGGGAATAGACTAAATTCTCTAAGGATTACCTCTATTTTTTGTGTGTATGTCTCTATTTTAAATGAGAACATCATAATAATACTGTGTCTCTAAGATCAATGAAATTTTTTATATTACTATTTCACTGAATATAAAGTTTCACTACTGAGGGCTCATTAAATTCATAGGTGACAAATCTCTCTTATCCCAATTTACAACTCTTATCTCTCAAATTAAGATATGGGATTAATGCTATTCCAAAAAAAAAAAAAAAAGAACTAACAGGCCTCTCTATAATTGGCCAGCATTTCTCTTGGGCGTTTTTCTAAATTTTATACAGCTGCCAATCAAGTCTGCTAATGGATATTTTAGCATAAAAAAATAAGACTTGGAGTCAGATGATAGGGAAACATACTGTAATAAAAACATTACTGGACTGCAGTTTTACCAATCAGCAAATGGAAATTACACTATCTTACCACTTAGCTAACAGGATGCCCACCATGGAGGGAAGTGTCTCTGCTAATTATAGGGAGCAAAATTGACACATAAAATTAACCATCACAGCAAGGACAGAGCTTTTATGTCATCACCTGTGTGTCTCCTCATGGGTAGTCTAAACCTGGGAAAAAAAAAAAGCAAGTGGCCAGCCAGTGTTTGCTAAACCAGTGAACACATTTCAGCACCCTCCAAGAAGTTTGTGTCTGATGTCTGGAGGCTTTCCTCCAACACGAACGCACAGCATCTGCCTCACTCTAAAACTTGAATCAGTTCTGTTGAGATGGATGAAACTGGAGCCGATTATACCGAGTGAAGTAAGCCAGAAAGAAATACACCAATACAGTATACTAACACATATATATGGAATTTAGAAAGATGGCAATGATGACCCTGTATGCAAGACAGCAAAAAAGACACAGATGTGTATAGCGGACTTTTGGACTCAGAGGGAGAGGGAGAGGGTGGGATGATTTGGGAGAATGGCATTGAAACTTGTATACTATCATGTAAGAATCAAATCGCCAGTCTATGTCTGATGCAGGATACAGCATGTTTGGGGCTGGTGCACGGGGATGACCCAGAGGGATGTTGTGGGGAGGGAGGTGGGAGGGGGGTTCATGTTTGGGATCGCATGTACACCCGTGGTGGATTCATGTCAATGTATGGCAAAACCAATACAGTATTGTAAAATAAAATAAAGTTAAAATAAAAAATTAAAAAAAAAAAAAACCTTACTATAGTGTAGCTACACATCACTTTGACCTTCCCCAGTGGCTCCGTGGTGAAAAATTTGCCTGCAATGCAGGAGGTGGTGGAAACACAGGTTGGATCCCTGGGTGGGGAACATCCCCTGGAGGAGGAAACGCTAAGCCACTTGGGTATGCTTGCCTGGAGCATCCCAGGGACAGAGGAGCCTGGTGGGCTACAGTCCATGGGGTCTCAGAGATTGAAACATGACTGAAACGAGCACACACACACACAGACACATCAGTCAAACTCCCGTTCCTCGCTTGTTTCTCAGTTTCAACTCAGGCGTCTGTTTTACTGGCAACGTCCTGAAGACAGAAATGAGAGCCGTGACATTCACATCAGGTAAGGGAATGCGGGGAAAGGCGTGGTACGCGGCACAGCCTGTACAGACGCTCTTGCTGCTGATGGCAATAATGTGTGGTCAGTGGCTTCAGTCCTATCTGACTCTGCACAACTCCATGGACTGCAGCCTGCCAGGCTTCTCTGTCCATGGGATTCTCTAGGCAAGAGTACTGGAGTGGGTTGCCATGTCCCTCTCCAGGGAACCCTCCTGACCCAGGGATCGAACCCGCATCTCTTCCATCTCCTGCATTAGCAGGCGGATTCCTTTCTGCTAGGGCCACCTGGGAAGCCCACTGGCAATAATCCCAATGAGTATAACAAGGCAGAGGATGAGGCTTGGACCACCACCAAGCAGTCTCCCTACATTCAAAATCAAAGCTGAGTTCACAGGCTAGCTGCCTCTTTACCTGAGATTGGGGTTACCTACCGAAGTCTGTTTATCAGCATGATGTGTGTAGGGGAACAAGTCATCGTGAGCGATTCCGATTTTCTCCATTTTTGGAACAACGACAGCTGTTGTTGTCTGATCTCCATCACTGTTTGTCCCAGTTGGAGCTTAAGTGTATATGTGTGCGCACACACACACACACACTCAATTGTATCCACTCTTTGTGGCCCCATGGATGGTAGCACACCAGGCTCCTCTGTCCATGGGATTCTCCAGGCAAGAATACCGGAGTGGGTTGCCATGTCCTTCTCCAGGGGATCTTCCTGACCCAGGGATAGAATCCACATATCTTGCGTTTCCTGCATTGGCTTAAGGGTCAAATAGAAAAAGCCACCTAACCGTCTGTATTTCCATCTGAAAATCATATATAAGGGAGATTGTTAACTCTGAAGTTTTACAAACATCTCACGCTGGAGGCGTCTGTACTGTAAAACATCAATAAACAGTGTTTGTATCAGTCCTGGCTTTTCGTCATTAGTCAGGAACTGAGTTAGCAGAGCTAGGTGGTCCTGCAATAACGAAGCTAAAATACAGATACGATAATGTAAACTGACTTCCTGCTCCTAAGATGTCATGAAATCTTGTAGCTACGTATTTAACCACTAATTAGTACACAGAGGTTCAACGGTTACATAATGGCAAGCTTCTACCACTATTGCTCCTGGTTTTTTAAACACAGAATTAAAGGCAGAAATCTTTAGGGTGGATATATGCACCGGAGAAGGCAATGGCACCCCACTCCAGTACTCTTGCCGGGAGAATCCCATGGATGGAGGAGCCTGGTGGGCTGCGGTCCATGGGGTCGCTGGGGGTCGGACACGACTGAGCGACTTCCCTTTCACTTTTCACTCTCATGCATTGGAGAAGGCAATGGCAACCCACTCCAGTGTTCTTGCCTGGAGAATCCCAGTGACGGTGGAGCCTGGTGGGCTGCCGTCTATGGGGTTGCACAGAGTGGGACACAACTGAAGTGACTTAGCAGCAGCAGAAGCATGCACCGAAGGATCGAATTGGTTGTTCAGTCGCTAAGTCATATCTGACTCTGCAACCCCATGGACTGCAGCGAGTCAGGCTTCCCTGTCCTTCACCATCTCCTGGAAGTTTCCTCAGATCCATGTCCATTGAGTCAATGATGCCGTCCAGCCATCAACAGTAGGTCAAAAAGAGATTAATTTACATGGCATTAGAAGCAAACATTATTAGAGTTAATATCCTTAACAATCATGGGATAATTTGAGGAAAAGGCATTCGATCGTACGTGCTCATTAGAGATAAAAAAAATGAATATGTGTAGAGATTTGTGACCCACATAACTAGCCCTGTTACAGATTTACAGAAGATAATTATTCAAGAAAAAAAAACAAACAAGGTTAAGTGTGAATCTTGAAAACAATATAATTACTAGCTATTCTGAACAAATGTACAATCTTTGGAAATAAAGCCCTATGTCACCTCTGCTCTGTTTTTAGTCCTGCATGTCGGCTCTTGCTACGGGGTAATAATGGCTTCTCAATCACTGAAGCCTGACTTGGTTTATTTTTTGTCCCCTCCTGTACTTCTGATCTATCTTTTCCAGTTTCCTCACTTTCTGTTCTGGAGAAGGAAATGGCAAACCCACTCCGGTATTCTTGCCTGGGAAATCCCATGGACAGAGGAGCCTGGCGGGCTACAGTCCACGGGGTCGCAGAGGGTTGGTCACGACTGAGCGACTGAGTGTACACTCTTTCTAGTCCATCTGTAAGGTGCAAGGACCCTTCACACAAGAAAGGCTGCAGCTTCTATTAATACAGACGGATGCCTCATCCCAGCATATAAGATCTCTTCAATGAGAAAACGACCTTTTCTTCTGCTTTCTAAAGGAAACAAAAAGCCTTCTGGAAAACGCCATGGAAAAGGCAATGACTGAAGGGTTCTGATATACATCTGAAACAGATTTCAGAAATGATCCGATCTATCTATCTGCAGCGCGCTTTGGGCATCACTCAGAAATCCATGTTCTACATTGGATAGCAGTTGGGCGTCCCTGGTGGTTAATTGGGTAAAGAATCCGCCCACAATGCAGGAGACCCAGATTCAATCCCTGGGTTGGGAAGATTCCCTCGGAGAAGGAAATGGCAACCGGCTCCAGTATTCTAGCCGGGAGAATCCCATGGACAGAGGAGCCTGACAGGCTGCAGTCCATGGGGTCACAAAGAGTCAGACACGACTGAGTGACTAACACACTTTCTGCACTGGTCAGGCACTGCAGTTTGAAAGCAAATTTAGGTATTCCTGTCACGTGTGTGATTATAAAAAGCAGAAATGATAAACTTTTCAGATATGTGATATTAGACCTTGATTTTGGCTAACTCTTATTATCTAGTATCTCGGATAGTCTGATTAAAGTCATGATAATGGTTCTTGGCATACAGGGACAAAACATATTCAAATCATGTTTGAATGGCTGAAAAATAAATCTGTGTTCTCTAAGAGTGAAAATCCAGTTGGTCTGAGTGCATTGCTCCTCGGGTGTTTGATGGAATACTCTAATCAAATGAATTATTCCTAGGGTGAGCTTTCCAAGAAAAATTGTGACTCTTTTTTTGTGGCCAGTACATGGCTGAGTGTCTGTGGTGTCTCTATTTCTCTGTGTGAGAAAATTATACTATGGTATAAAAGTTAATTTTGGAATCTTTCAGGAAAGAGACGCTGAGATATTAAAGATATTAATAAACATAACCCAGAAAAGACTGCTCGTTTGCAATGCATGGACTCCCAAAGCAAATATCATGGTCTTTAAAATGAGATTGACTGTCTCGCCGTGGGCACAATTTTCTATAATCTGACACTCTGCAAATACAACTCAGGATTAAGGTTTCTTTTATTACGATTTTGACAAAACACTGCAACCTTGTCAGTTAGATTGAGATAACAAGGACTGAAACTCAGTCCTTGAAATACCCTGTGATGTCCATTTACTAGAGAAATTAATGCTATTTAAATGGGTCGAATTCACAGGACGATGATCACTGCAAACCTCCAACCAGACATGAAGTCATTATCTGTATTCGCATAGTGCATTTTATCTCATAAAGGAGTTCAGTTCAGTTCAGTGGCTCAATTGTGTCCGACCCTTTGCGACCCCATGGACTGCAGCACGCCAGGCCTCCGTGTCCATCACCAAGTCCCAGAGCTTGCTCAAACTCATGTCCATTGAGTCACTGATGCCATCCAACCATCTCATCCTCTGTCATCCTATCCCTCTCTGAGATGATAATATGATGGCAAAGGTCTGAATCTAGGCAGTAAGAAACACATGAGCTAAAAGGTACGTGACTTCATATAGTCAACAGGTATTACACATCTTTACATTACTGACAGATTAGGTGAATAGGGTATATTATGGTGTATTCCACATCAACACAGAAGTCAATTGGTGCCCATGCAACCATTATTAAGTCTACAGCTAGTGTTTTAGCTACTGTTCACAAATGCTTCCGAGGAGACCATCTGGACGCTGAGCTCGGGAAAATGCCGACAAGAACTGCAACGGTGGTTCGTTCCTAAATTATTTTGTTTGCCACACTTGTGGCATTCCTAAAGATATCACCCACTCAGAACGGATGGTCTATTTAACAAGGCCATTCCCTACCTGGAAAAGTGGACAGGTCAATGTTGTGGAATACATGGCATCATTTTTCACTCTCAAATCACGTTTGGAAAAAAAAAAAGAATTACAATGGTTTATTATCCACACACCCCAAAAGAGCCTAATACGAGAGTCACTGTACTATCTGAGAATTTCACAAAGCCTGGACCTAAAGAAAACAGATCTCTTGAAACTGACACGAGAAGGTTGGTCACAGTGATTTCTCTGGTGGAGTGGAGGCAAGGTTGCTCTGAGTTTAATCAGCCACTATTAAAACTTACTCTCGCACAAGCTTCACCAGTCAGTTCTAAAGGATGTCAACCCTGAGATATCATCTCATGATGAGGACCTGTCGCAATGGCTATCATAAAAAAAAAGTATAAATATCAAATGTAAGTGAGGATGCGGAGAAAAGGGAACCCTTGTACACGACTGAAGGGACTGTAGCTTGGTGCAAACACGGTGGAGAAGAATAGAGGTTTCTCAAAAAACTAAAAACTGAAGTACCATTTGACCCAGCAAATCCATTCTTTGGGGCTTATATCTAGGAAAAATAAAAGCAATCATTCTAAAAGATGTATACTCCCCAAAGTTCATAGCAGCCCTGTTTGCAATACTGGAAGATATGGAAGAACCTACGTGTCCATCAACAGATAAATGGTTAAGGAAGATGTCATATATATATATATATATATATATATATATATATATACAGACATAACAATGTAATGCAACAGAATACTGTTCAGCCATAAACAGACTGAAAATCTGCCATCTGAGGCAACACAGATTAGACTTGGAGGCCGTTATGCTAAGTGAAATTTGTCAGACAGAGAAAGAGAAATATTTTATGATGAGTGTGGAATCTAAAAAAGACAACAAACCCAGTACATATAAATGTAACATTTGCATCATACTGCAGGCAGTGAAGATTGCAATAAGCATGTCTAAAAACAACACACAGACCTTAATTTTAAAATGTTTTATTGCCAAGAAATGTCATTAACCTGAGCCTTCACCAAGCTGCAACAGCAACGTCACAGATGACTGATCACAAGTATCATCACAGTGACAAAGTCTGAGATAGTGCAAGGATATGTTCCTTATATGTGTGTTAGTCCTTCAGTCGAGTCTGACTCTTTGGGACCCCTTAGACTGTAGCCCACCAGGCTCCTCCATCCATGAGATTCTCCAGGCAAGAATACTGGAGCGGGTTGTCATTCCCTTCTCCAGGGGATCTTCCTGACCCAAGGATCAAACCCGCATAAGAGATACAAAGCCTTAGGTATAAAATAAGCCACAAGGATGTATTTGTACAGCACAGAAAAGGAGACATGGCCAATATGTTAAAATAACTTTAAATGGAGTGCAACTTTTAAAAATTAGGAATCATCGTATTACAGAACCGCAGCTTAGGTAACATTGAATAGCAACTATATGCAAAACCATTGTGGGGGGAAAAAGGAAATAGGACTATGAAACTCTGAGATAGGGGAGCAGGCCCAAAATGAATGTCTTCTTTGAAGCCTTCCTTCCGACTTCTGCTTGCTTCCCTAAAGCCTAGCCTTTTGCCTCCCTCCACACCCCAGGGGTATCCCTCTCTAACACGCATAGCCCCTGCTATGCTGTGGTTATACAATTTTCTAAGTGTGTCTTTTGCTTTCTCAAAGAGGGTGAGCCAACCTGCAGAGAAGCTAATATCACAGTTCATTCTTTTTCTACTATATAGCATCCTCTATCCTCTGTCTGTACGTCTGTTCTGATGTCAGTAAGTGGCTTTTCCTTGCCCTACAAATGGTCCGTTATGACCATAATTTCATAATTTAAGTAAAGAAGACACAGTTCACTAACAAAAATACCACCAAAATTTCTACAAAATTGTTGGGATGGGAGGCATGTTAAAACATGTGTTAACACCATGTAAGTTTTTTTTTTACTACCAAATACAAAACAGATAACTAATAAGGACCTTTTTTTTTTTTTAAGTGAAACAACTGGTTTAAAACTCAGCATTCATTAAAAAATGACGACCATGGCATCCGATCCCATCACTTCACGGCAAATAGATGGTGAAACAATGGAAACAGTGGCAGACTTTATTTTCTTGGACTCCAAAATCACTGCAGATGGTGAGTGCAGCCACGAAATTAAAAGATACTTGCTCCTTGGAAGAAAAGCTATGACAAACCTAGACAGCACATTAAAAAGCAGAGACATTATTATTTTGCTGGCAAAGGTCCATCTAGTCAAAGTTGTGGTTTTTCCAGTAGCCACGTATGGATGTGAGACTTGGACCGTAGACAAAGCTAAGCACCTAAGAATTGATGCTTTTGAGCTGTGGTGTTGGAGAAGACTCTGGAGAGTCCCTTGGACTGCAAGGAGATCCAACCAGTCCATCCTGAAGGGGATCAGTCCTGAGTGTTCATTGGAAGGACTGATGCTGAAGCTGAAACTCCAATGCTTTGGCCACCTCATGCGAAGACCTGACTCATTGGAAAAGACTCTGATGCTGGGAGGGATTGAGGGCAGGAGGAGAAGGGGACGACAAAGGAGGAGATGGCTGGATGGCATTACCCGCTCAATGGACATGAGTCTGAGTGAACTCCGGGAGTTGGTGACGGACAGGGAGGCCTGGCGTGCACAGTCAGTGGGATTGCAAAGAGTCGGACACGGCTGAGTGACTGAACAACAGCAATAAGGACCTGCTCTATAGCACGTGGAACTCTACTCAATACTCTGGAATTACCTACACGGGAACAGAATCTAAAAAAGAGTGGTCATATGTATATGTATAATGGACTCACTTTGCTATATAGCAGAAAGCAACATAACATTGTAAAGCAATTCTACTCCAAAAAAAAAAAAGAAAAACTAGATGATCTGCGTATTGGAGACCAAAAGCAATATTTTCTAGGTGGGAAACCGTGAAGGCTTTGTAAATATATGTGGAATTTAGTGTCCTTGGAAACGTATGTGACCCGTGAAAGTTTGGGAGGAGTAGAGAGAGCACAAATGGAAATGTCAGCTTTCCGTTCCGTTCAGTCGCTCAGTTCAGTTTGGTTCAGTTCAGTCGCTCAGTTCAGTTCAGTCGCTCAGTTCAGTTCAGTCGCTCAGTCGTGTCCGACTCTTTGCGACCCCATGAATCGCAGCTTTGGGTGACAATTAAATCCAGCCACCTCGAAAAAATGCAGACCATTTCACCTTTTCCATAATCTGAGAACCAAGCCGTATCTGTCCATGAGAAGCTTATCCTGACTCCCTGAGCTCACTGCTCAAGAACCATGCCTATGTGGTCATATAAAAGCAAATGACCCATCATAACGAGGGGGTGCGGTGACAGGTCTAATGTTCCAGGAAGAAGTAGGAATCACAATTTATGATTTAATCCACAAACATACAGACCAGGTGGATATTTACAGAGGCCAACACTCTGTGAGGAGTTTCTAAGTTTAGCTTCATGCCTTTGATTTATTTTTTCCTGTAAATAGCGCACGCTGGTGTATATTTTTGTATTCATTCACTATAGCCCTGTGGGCTTCCCAGGTGGTTTAGGCGGTAAAAACTCTGCCTGCGATGCAGGAGACCTGGATTCGATCCTTGGGTCGGGAAGATGCCCTGGAGAAGGGAACGGCAACCCACTCCAGTATTCTTGCCTGGAGAGTCCCATGGACAGAGGTACGGTCCAGGAGGGGTCACAAAGAGTCAGACACGACTGAGTAACGAACACTTCCACACTTTTGTTAGAGCCCTCTAATGGAACTTTTTTCCTAAGGCTTTATTTTTTCTAATTTCTCAGTGATCTTATACAAACTTGTGTAACTCTCTGCCTTTGAGTTTATTATTTGAAACCATAAGAAGGTGGTTTGGGGCTTCATATTAAGCTATTTTCCACTGTGGATTGTATTTATAAGCCTTGATCTTTGAAGGTCCTCAAAGATGCGAGATCTTGCTTTCCAATTTCATGTTTCAAGATATTTTCCTCCTAGCATCTGACACGTTAGAGCTACTAACCCACTAATCAACTGCAATATTCCTTTTTTCAAAGAGCAAATGATTTTCTTTAAACATTACTCATGTTTTTAGTGGAAGGGCATTGTTACTGCAGGTCAGATCCTAGGGAGAGTTTAGTAAGTCTATGATATATAAAGGAAAAAAGAAAACCACAGCCCACCATTAAAAACAATAAGAAGCACTTTTCAATGCGAAGCTGAATGCATAATGTTTTCAGAACAGTCCTTGTGAACTTCTGCGGCCATCACATTATTGTGGTGAGTTCTGGAAGTGAGCAACTGCCTGTATTATATCAATCACTTCAGTTTAGTCGCTCAGTCATGTCTGACTCTTTTGTGACCCCATGGACTGTAGCCCACCAGGCTCCTCTGTCCATGGGATTCTCCAGGCAAGAATACTGAAGTGGGTTGCCTTGCCCTCCTCCAGGGAAATCTTCCTGACCCAGGGATTGAACCGGCATCTCTTACGTCTCTTCATTGGCAGGCGGATGCTTTAACGCTACCACCAGCTGGGAAGCCCATAAGTGGGATTAGCATTCTCCAAGAAGAGACCCCAGGGAGCCTCCATCACCCCTTCCACCCTGGGAGGACATAGTGAGAAGACCAGGAAACGGGATCTCACCAGACAGCCTAGCCTTCATCTTGGACCAACCTCCAGGACTGAGAGAAATACATTTACACTTTTCACGAGCCACCCCATCTATGGTATTTGTCACAGCAGCTGCAAACGACTGAGACGAAACCTCACACCCTTTCCAGGGTCCATCCATAGGTGAAGACACTCCGCCCTCCCTGTAAGCTCTGAAGGTCCTCCCTCTGTCTGGATGTGGGACAGACACACAGTGGAATATTACTCAGCCATGAAAAGGAACAAGATACTGCTGGACCTAGACACAGTCAGAGAGAGTGAAGTAAGTCAGAAAGAGAAAAATAGGTATCACGTATTAATACGTATGTGAGGACTCTAGAAAAATGGTGGGGATGAACTTATGGGAAAAGCAGAAATAGAGACGCAGACACAGACAGCAAGCAGGGGAAACAGGTGGGATGAACTGGGAGATTGAGATTGATATATATCCACTGCTTCCCAGCTAGCACTTGTGGTAAGAAGGACCTGCCTGCCAAAGCAGGAGACATAAGAGACTCGGTTTCTATCCATGGATCGGGAAGATCCCCTGGAGGAGGGCATGGCAACCCACTCTACTATTCTAGCTTGGAGAATCCGCACGGACAGAGGAGCCTCGCCGGTTAAGGTCCATAGCGTTGCAAAGAGTCAGACATGACTGAAGCAACTTAATATGCACGCATAAAATAGGTGACGAAGAATAACCTACTGTAAAGCACAGGGGACTCTATTCATTGCTCTCTGGGGAACTAAATGGGAAGAAAACCCCCCAAAACAAGAGGGGATGTACGTATACATGTGGCTGAATCATGGGCAGTACAGCAGAAACCAACACACCATTGTAAACCAGCTATTTTCCAATAAAAATTAAAAAAAAAAACAGTCGATTTTTGGAGATCAACACCAGTTGCTCCGCTGGGTTCTATGCATTCCCCAATCACTTCAATTTGATCTGATTGCAAGAAACAGGCATGAACATACTGCTTCACAGTCTCTCTCACACACACACAGCCTCGAGGAAACAGCAATAAGATCCCCCTTTGTTTACTCTCCTGCCTATAGAACAGATCTCCCATGAACATTCTTAAAGTCCCCTCCATTCACAGCGATTTGCCCCGGCTCCTCTTCTTGGCTCACTGGTTCTTCCTCCAGCAGGAGGAAACCCTTTTAAGCAGCACATTATTCCATGTTGTTGTTCAGTCGCTCAGTCATGTCTGACTTTTTGTGACCCACAGACTGCAGCATGCCAGCCTTCCCTGTCCTTCACCATCTCCCAGAACTTACTCAAACTCGTGTCCATCGAGTCAGCGATGCCATCCAACCATCTCATCCTCTGTCGTCCCCTTCTCCTCCTGCCCTCAATCTTGCCCAGCATCAGGGTCTTTTCCAGTGAATCAGTTCTTCACATCAGGTGGCCAAAGGATTGGAGTTTCACCTTCAGCATCAATCCTTCCAATGAACACCCAGAACTGATCTCCTTTAGGATGGACTGGTTGGATCTCCTTGCAGTCCAAGGGACTCTCAACAGTCTTCTCCAACACCACAGTTCAGAAGCATCAATTCTTCAGCGCTCAGCTTTCTTCACAGTCCAACTCTCACATCTGTATGTGACTACTGGAAAAACCACAGCTTTGACTAAACAGACCTTTGTTGGCAAAGTGACGCCTCTGCTTTTTAATACGCTGTCTAGGTTTGTCATAGCTTTTCTTTCAAGGAGCAGGCAAACTTTAATTTCATGGCTGCAGTCACTGGTCACAGAGATTTTGGAGCCCAAGAAAATAAATATGTCAGTGTCCACTCCTTATTGTGGGCCTCATTTTTTCATTGTTGTTGTTTTCTTCTCATTTTACAGCTGAATACATTGAATTTGAGAGAGTATAAATGTCTTGCTCAAAATGACACAGCTGAAAAATAGAGCTGGTGTTTGGTTTTGTGTTCTGAATGGTCCTATATTTTCCTCACGTAGAGTCCCTGATGATTTAAAACCAGTGATATTTTGGGGACTTCCCTAGTGGTCCAGTGGTTAAGAATCTGTCATATAACATGGGGCATGCAGGTTTGATTCCTGGTCAA
This sequence comes from Ovis canadensis, assembly GCF_042477335.2. Classification (NCBI taxonomy): domain Eukaryota; kingdom Metazoa; phylum Chordata; class Mammalia; order Artiodactyla; family Bovidae; genus Ovis; species Ovis canadensis. Next base: position 4,234,573 of record NC_091271.1, read on the forward strand.
GGAACTAGGTCTCACACACTGCGTGTCATGAGGTAAGCTTGCAAGTTGCAACTGAGATCTGACATAGGCAAATAAGTAAATAAAAAATTTTTTAAAAACTGTTGATATTTTGATTAACAAATTAAGCTATGCACTGACAAGGATATTTAGATTATCTTTGAAAAAATATATACCTTTTATGGGCACATTCACTGTAGCTTTAAGCTAGCTAGTGTCCATTTCTGAATAATTCAGAAAAGATTCCAATCAAATTCTGAACACTTTGAGTTCCTTCTCTTCATTGTTTTTAGTCATTATTTGAGCAGACTGCTGCAAGCCCTTGAGCATGCACTTCAGTGAAATATTACAGATGAACTCACTCAAGCCTTCCCTATTGTATAATTTCCAGAAAATGATATTTTCCTCATCTCCATAAATCCAAGTGACGTCTCCTTTGAACTTTACTAATTCTTTCTTAATTGATCATCTTGTGTTAATAAATTCATTGTTTAAAAACAGTGGATTGTTCAGTAATGTTCAATACATTCTTAACTCATCATTATGAAGCAATGATGCTGGTTTTATCTTTAGGACAAAAATAGCTAGCCATCCATGGCAACCATACACTGCCTCTTAGATGAGATTTCGAATGTTGATTTATGTGGAAGAGAAAATCATATTACGTTTATTTTTTCATTTTACTTTGAATTTGTCTTTTAACTAGTCACCGTTTGATATGTGATCCACATAACCTCATTTTTCTCACACAGGCACGCAATATTAATATGACTATGACTACAAAAAAAATGTATCATACTCTACAGCAGATTTTGTATTTTCTAGTTATGGTATTTCAATAAACATTTTTACTATACTCGGTTGATGTAAAAAAATCAATTGGAGATGCTCTTGCACTGTTCTGTAGAAACTTACGCTGTTTTCTTGTTTTTAACTTTTCCCTAGCAGTTATTTATGTTATGAAATTAGACACTGATAATACTTATTGCAGCCATGAATTCAGAAGATGCTTACTTCTCGAAAGGAAGGTCATGACTAACCTAGACAATCTGTTAAAAAAGCAGAGACATCACTTTGCTGACAAACGTCTGTGCAGTCAAAGCTATGGTTTTTCTAGTAGTCATGTATAGATGTGCGAGTTGGACCATAAAGAAAGCTAGACACCAAAGAACTGATGCTTTCTAACTGTGTTGCTGGGGAAGACTCTTGAGAATTCCTTGGACAGTAAGGACGTGAAACCAGTCCATCCTAAGGAACATCAACCCTGAATACTCATTGGAAGGATTGATGCTGAAGCTGGAATTTCCAATATTTTGTCCACCTGATGAGAAGAACTGAGTCATTGGAAAAGACCCTGATGCTGGGAAAGATTAAAGGCAGGAGGAGAAGGGGACGACAGAGGATGAGATGGTTGGATGGCATCAGCAACTCGATGGGCAAACTCCGGGAGATGGTTAGGGACAGGGAGGCCGGGCGTGCTGCAGTCCATGGGGTCTCAAAGGAGGTGGACAGGATTAAGGGGCTGAACAACAGCAACAAATGCTTTTTACGGACTCCATTTAAATTTACTCACGGAAGGATGCATTTGCCTATAAACTTAATTTCTTTGAAAACAGAACCACTGAACCACCACAGCAACACAGAAGAGACACTTGATCGTGTCTGTAGTTCTCTGTGCATTAGGAGAAAGTCATCAGGTCCCACCACACCGAGGAAAGAAATTACTGGAGGGCATGAAGACCAAGGAGGCGGGGGTCACAGAGCTCTTCCAGAAGCAGCCCACAGACCTGCCTTCCTGGACGGACAAGAGTCTTCCCACTGTGCTAGGGAATGATACTTGCATGAGCTCAGTTCAGCTCAGTCGCTCAGTCGTGCCCGACTCTTTGCGACCCCATGGACTGCAGCCCATCATGCTCCTCTGTCCATGGGATTTTCCAGGCAAGGATACTGGAGTGAGTTGGCATGTCCTTCTCCGACTGTACACGTTACTGCAAGGTAAAGCACACAAGAGCACTATCAGCTGTAAACGAGGCACGCACAGGCCAGTGCCGAGCAGACACGTGCGCTAACTTCCGCACCTGGACGTGCACAAACGCACACTCACCTCCTTTGAAGGTTCGTATATAGGGGACTTCCCTTGCAGCTCAGCTGGTAAAGAATCCGCCTGCAATGCCAGAGACATGGGTTCGATCCCTGGGTTGGGAAGATCCCCCTGGAGAAGGGAAAGGCTACCCACTCCAGTATTCTGGCCTGGAGAATTCCATGGACTGCAGAGGATGAGATGGTTGGATGGCATCACCGACTCAATGGACGTGGGTTTGGGTGGACTCCGGGAGTTGCTGATGGACAGGGAGGCCTGACGTGCTGTGGTTCATGGGGTCGCAAAGAGTCAGACATGACTGAGCAACTGAACTGAACTGAACTGAACTGATAAGCAATATACAGCACTTATTGTGTAAGAAAATATATTGGAAAATCATTCACAATAATTACTTTATCCCCTCAAATGAAATGATACTCATCACAGCAATCAGATTTTCTTACACACATTTATAAAGTGTTGGCCCTGAACAGGTAACAAAAAAGGAATAAAGTCAAAAATTTGTTTTCTGCCTGTTTAGTTCACAGGAATGATAAATCCATACCAAACCTTGAGATAAATTCCGATGGATGATAGACAAGCATATCTATCGTATGCCTGTTTACTGCATGTCATTATAAATAGGAATCATCATTAGGTGTTTAATAAGATGATAAAAAGTACATGGTCACGGTAGAGAATATTGAAATGGTTAACGAAGCAAGCAGAAGTCTGCAACATTGAAAAAACCATGTCTGGCATTTCTTTTAAAAACAGCTTCATGGACCTGGGACTCCCATACCATACAATTCACCAGCGTAAAGCATAAAGCAAAAGGTTTTACTGGTTTTCAGTGCATTTGCAGACTTATGCCACCATTATCACAATCAGCTTTAGTCAACTGACATTTTAACACGCAACCCCTGCCCCCGCCCCCACCGTCGAGTCATTTTGGCTCAGCATTAACATACAATTTTATAACCTGAATTTAAACTTACTAGGCAGAAATCAGTCCCCATATTCATAAATATTCCTTGGCTACATCCATTTTAATAGTAATACACTCATTGAAAAAAAAAATCTTACTTCTCATGATGGCTTACTTTCTGCTTTCTTGAGTAATGGATTTAGTCGGTTCGTCTTTGCAATAACCTCGCGAAGTGCTTACTATTCTTTGCAGAGAAGCGAGGATCACAGAGAAGGTTAAGACGCTTGCCTGAAGTTGTCCATGTGGTAAATAGATGAGTAATGCTCTCGTTGAAACGGCCTGACTCCTCACTCTCCACGTGGCTGCACGGTCATGTGGGTGTCCGAGGCTCTGGTGTTGAAAATTTAATGGGTTTCCAATTCAGAGCTCTTATAACTGTATCAGTTAAAGGTGCATTAAAAACGTACCCATAAAAATAAGCAACTTAAGCAATAATTTATCTCACAGATTTGGCAGGTCAAAAATCTAGGAGCTCTTGAACTGGATATTCTAGAAATTATGAATTGCTGCAAGGGTGCAATTAAATGTCACCTGGGTGCATTTGCATGCTAAGTTGCCTGAGTCCTGTCCAACTCTTTGCGACCCCATGGACTGTAGCCCACCAGGTTCCTCTGTCCGTGGGGTCCTCTAGGCAAGAATACTGCACTGGGTTGCCATTTCCTCCTCCAGGGGATCTTCCCGACCCAGGAACAGAACCCCTGTCTTTTGCATCTCCTGCCTTGGCAGGTGGGTTCTTTACCATGAGCACCACCTGGGAAGCCAAATGTCACCTGAGGCTGGGGTCTTATCCGAAGTCTTGACTGGGGAAGGGCTCACTCGAAGCTTCCTGACATAATGCTAGCAGGATTTAAGTCCCTGGTGACTTTTGGAGAGAGACGGCATTTTTTTTTAAACACGTGATATTCTCCATGGGATGGCTCCACGCATGGCAGCTGGCTTCCCTTGGCACAAGCAAAGCAGAGATGATGGCCGAGATGGCATCCTAGCCTCAGAGCTGACACCCTGGTATTTTGCTCTATTCATCTTTTTCAGATGAGTTCACTCTTTCTCTGTCTTTCTTTGCTTTTAATTTGGAAGAAGCTCATCTGGAATTTTCCTTCTTTTAGGCTATGACACGTGGCATGTGAGATCTTAGTCCCCCAGCCAGGGACTGAACTTGAGCTCCTTGCATTGGGAAGCCCAGAGTCTTAACCAGTGGACCACCAGGAAAGTTCCTGCTGTATTATGTTTATTAGAAGATGTGCCTTAAGGTGGCTGACAATGAAGGGAGGGGATAAGATGAGGGTGTAAATATCATGAGGTGGATACCACTTGCGGCCAACTTGGATCCTGCCTATCACAACACCTCATGAAAAAGTGAGAGCTGCTCAGTCGTGTCCAACTCCTTGTGACCCCATGGACGATACAGCCCATGGAATTCTCTAGGCCAGAATACTGGAGTGGGTAGCCGTTCCCTTCTCCAGGGGATCTTCCTAACCCAGGGATCGAACCCTGGATCTCTGGCATTGCAGGCGGATTCTTTACCAGCTGAGCCACCAGGGAAGCTCAAGAATACTGGAGTGGGTAGCCTATCCCTTCTCCAGCAGATCTTCCCCACCCAGGAATCAACCTGGGGTCTCCTGCATTGCAGGTGGATTCTTTACCAACTGAGCTATTAACACCTCAGGCACATTGTAAATACGGATGCTGAGCTATGATAGGCAGGCCTGGTGTGCTGCAGTCCGTGGGGTCACAAGGAGCCGGACATGACTGGGCAGTTGAACAAGAACAACAAATATGTACACAAGTGACCACTTAAAAATACAAGCACTTAACTAGGGTTTGTGTGTATGTGTGTCTGTGTGGTGAATACGTCTTGGCAAAATACCCGCAGAAGGCACACGGGTTACCTTACGTACATTCATTTAATCCCCCTTTGAAATGCCACCGAAATTTTTATTTCCATATGCATCTCTCTCTCTTTTTTTTTTTAAGATTCTTTTTGATGTCTTTGTTGAATAAGCTACAGCTTCAATTTTCTGTTTCTTTCTTCCCTTTTTTGCCCACAGGGCATGTGGGATCTTAGGGTCTGGACCACAGTTCAAACTCACATACCTTGCATTGGAAGGCGAAGTCTTAAGCACCTGACCACGACGGAAGTCCCTCCAGAGCTGTCTCTTCTCCACATGGTCCATTTACCCCAGTGGAGGATGAACCTCCTCACACTATGGCAGTGGGTTATTTCAGCTTGAACCAGTCAGCACGTGGTGGGCACATGATCCAAATGGTCCAATCACAGCTAATCCTGTAACTCCAGCTTCTCATGTAGGAGCACGGCCTCTCTCCTATGGGAACAGTGGTGTTTGATCGATGGCTGGAGGGTAGCAACCATTCTGACACCATGAAGCACAGCCGCCTGAGAATGAAGCGGACCCTCAGAATCAGACAGAGCCAGAGGGATCTCAACAAACATGGGATGGGAGTTTCTGGTTAAGGCGGCCTTGAAAACGGTGCACGTATCTGGATTCAAGCTCTGTAAACCAATATATACCATTCTTTTCAGAGTCAGTTTGAGTATGTTTTCAATAGATTGTGCCATCCAAAGTAATCTCAACTGAAGAATTCAGGCTGAAGGAGCTGTCTGCCACATGTCTACAATGCTGGGTGAGCTCAGGCATTGCAAAAGAGAGAGAGAGAGGAGAACTCTCCTATAGCAGGCTGGGAAATTGACTGGCACTAATAGGTAGCTTGGAAACATTAATGAATATTAATAGTTATCAATTAATAAAATAAAAATTACTTAACCAATATGAGGGCAGGCGACTACAGACTAATATATAGCTGGGAAAGATTGAAGGCAGGAGGAGAAGGGGACGACAGAGGAAGAGATGACTGGATGGCATCACTTGACTCAACGGACATGGGTTTGAGCAAGCTCTGGAGTGATGGACAGGGAAGCCTGGCGTGCTGCAGTCCATGGGGTCACAAAGGGTGGGACACCACTGAGCGACTGAACTGAATATGTAGCCCCGAAACACCAGTTAAATTGCCACCAGTGATTTCTTGGGACTCAGATTCAGTGCCCATCAAGGCTTAGGGGAGCCGGGAGGAAATGTTTAGGGGTTCTGGAGTGAATTAGCTACTTCCTCAAGGTCTCAGTAATGTCTCAAGCAGGAAGCAAGAGATAAGGTTATACTGAAATAGGGCTTTGTGAAATCAGACTGGGGAAAATACAGCTTTTGTAAGACAGATGTTGAAGTCTGCAAAACAGAATTCAATGTATCTTGAAAAAGCCAAAATCCCTTTGAGCCCCAAGTTACAGTTTGTGTAAGAGATCCCTTTCTCAACCACTCCCTTAGTCTGCTCCCATCTGCTCCACGTCAGAAAAGGGCAACTCCATTCTCAACAGGATGAGACCACAAATACCTGGAATCGCCTTTATCTCCTTTCTTTCTTGTGCACTCTTAAATCAAAGTCAAAATTCCATATACACAGTGAAATAATGTTCTGTGCTATGTGCTAAGATGCTTCAGTCGTGTCTGATTCTTGGCAACCCTGTGGACTATAGCCTGCCAGGCTCCTCTGACCATGGGATTCTCCAGGCAAGAATACTGGAGTGGGTTGCCATTTCAATGAAATACTACTGGGACATTAAAAAGAATGAGATAATGCCATTGGTAGCTCCGTGAGTGGACCGAGAGATTGTCATACTAAGTGAAGTCAGTCAGAGAAGAGGGCTACAGCGTGGCATCCCTTATATGTGAAATCTAAAAAGAAATGGTACAAAATAACTTATTCACAAAATAGAAACAGACTCAGAGACTTGGAGGATGAACTTATGGTTACTGGGGAGAAGGATGGTGGGAAGGGATAGTTAGGGAGCTTGGGTCTATCTATCTATCTATGGGTTTTCCTGAGAGCTCAGTTGGTAAGGAATCCACCTGCAATGCAAGAGACCTCAGTTTGATTCCTGGGTCAGGAAGATCCCCTGGAGAAGGGATAGGCTACCCACTCCAGTACTCTTGGGCTTCCCTGGTGGCTCAGCTGGTAAAGAATCCGCCTGCTATGCAGGAGACCTGGGTTTGATCTGCGGGTTGGGAAGATCCCCTGGAGAAAGGAACAGCTACCCACTCCAGTATTCTGGCCTAGAGAATTCCCTGGACTGTATAGTCCATGGGATCACAAAGAGATGGACACAACTGAGTGCCTTTCAGATTCTTATCCCTTATAGATTATTATAAAATACTGAGTATAGTTCCCTGGGCTATACAGTAGGTCCTTGTTGGTTATCTATTTTACATATAGTGGTGTGTAAAATGTTGGTTTGAAACATGAGGAAATATTTCAGACATACAAAATATACACCAGCGTGTTTTGTATAGATGGCTCCCTAACATTGTAAAGAAAGTTGGGAAGGTTTTTGCCTTTGTTAAAAGTTGATTACTCCAGGAGTTGGTGATGGACAGGAAGGCCTGGTGTGCTGTGATTCATGGGGTCGCAAAGAGTTGGACACGACTGAGGAACTGAACTGAACTCAACTGAAGGCTATTCTTTTTACTGACCTTCTGCCAAAATTACCCTGTCTAGGCATGACACCGGAAAAGGCAATGGCACTCCACTCCAGTACTCTTAACTGGAAAATCCCATGGATGGAGGAGCCTGGTAGGCTGCAAAGAGTCGGGCACGACTGAGCGACTTCACTTTTCACTTTTCACTTTTATGCATTGGAGAAGGAAATGGCAACCCACTCCAGTGTTCTTGCCTGGAGAATCCCAGGGACAGTGGGCCCCCGTCTATGGGGTCGTGCAGTCAGACACAACTGAAGTGACTTAGCAGCAGCAGCAGCAGCAGCAGGCATGACGCTTTTTAAAATGGGGAGAGTGAGTTCCTGGTCACTGTGACCCAGGTAACAAGATTTGTCTAGAACATCATGGGAAGTAAAGAGGCAAAGAGTTGTGTTACAGCTGGAAGAATTCATGATATATAGCTCGCTGAGCAATATCACATACGCAGCTGAACGGTGTGTGATGTAGTGAGTTAACCAGGACACAAGTAGACTGGAGGGTCAAAGTTAGCCATAACTGTTTGCTCCTGGGGGCATCTTCTGAACAGCCCATTTCTCCTAAGGAAGTCAGACATTTGGCCAGTTCTCTTGGGGGTAAAAAACCGGGTATTTGGACAAAACCCCACTTCCCAATTTATGGCTGTTATCCTAACATAGTTTTAAATAGCATCCATTTTACTTTTAAAGGGATCCTTCTTTATTTGATCAGCTATATATTATACAGATATTTCAGAATGGGATGACTTCTAAAGTTCTTTTCATATGCAAATGTGGGAAAGTATCTTTCGTATTCCTTCCAACAGACTTCATGTTTGCAGTGAGAAATCTCACATTGTATAAATCATTAATGATTAACAAACATCATCAGTTTCCTATTCAGAAAGCTTCAGGCAGTGGATTACAAAGTGACTGAAATTTCGTGTGTAACATTTCTATATTGATTAGGTTTCGAAGTGATTTTCTAATTGCATAATTTATAATTATAGCCTTGTACAAATATGTAAGTAAATGGGATACTGCACACCATTGGATAGAAGGTGAAAGGTAAAAACATTAAAATAGAATGTCTCGCATACCACAACAGGAGTTTTATCTATTCTTAACTGTAAAAACACGATGTTGCTTCCAAAGCCAAAGAGACCAGGACCAAAATGACTTCTTTTGGAAAACCATGTTGAATTCCCTGAAAAAGGACTGACACGGTACCAAAAAAAGTGATCACATTTGAATATCTTTTTGAAACATACCAAAAGAATGCCTCCTCTTCTCACTAACTTTGAGAAAAATAATCACGCCGCTAAATGCAGTTTTTCTTCCTCAACTATCTCTTGCCCCTTCATACCCTTTGGCTCACTGGCGTTCCATAATGGAACTCAAACATATGCAACCATTATTCTTGAACATCAGTGTTGTCATCCGGCGGTCAGGAAGGGATGAGTTACAAGGAAACAAAAGATTTGACTGCATTTGAAATTCAGCACGATGTATCGTTCAGTAATAGCTGTCATCGTTGTGATAGTATATCTTGTGGGCGGTCACCCAAGAGGAATTATTCACTTCTGTTAAAAGCCCAGGGTCTGATTCTCAATTCCATGGAGGAAGACTCAGGCCATACAAGAGATACGGGCTGGGGGGCAGGGTAGTGAAAGCTCACTGTAGAAATGGATGCTTGGTCAAGCTCTACTCTAGATGCTACATTTTGCTGTAAAGAAAATCTATACTTTTATGGATTGTCCTTTGCCTCAAAGGTTAGCGGTCAGAAATCACATAGCTCCCACTTATGAGACATGCTACACAGGACTACCTGGGATACTGGGTGTATCAATAAGCCGCATTTGATGTGATATAGACCATGGACAGCTCTGCTTTATCCCGTCCTCCTGCTGTTTGGTCCCTAAGTCATGTCCAAGTCTCTGTGACCCCGTAGATTAAAAAAAAAAAAAATAGAGTAGTGGTTGCCAGAGGGGGCAGGGTGGAATATAGGAGTAAGAAGTCCAAGCTGCTATGTATACAGTAAGCTACAAGAACACGTCATGTAAGACAAGGGATATGGCCAGTATTCTATAATAATGACGTGTGCCTGCTTAGTTGCTCAGCTGTGCCAGACTCTTTGTGACCCCATGGACTGTAGCCCACCAGGCTCCTCTGTCCATGGGATTCTCCAGGCAAGAATCCTGGAGTGGGTAGCTTATCCCTTCTCTGGAGGAAAAAGTCTTTAAAAATTGTGAATCACTGTCTTGTATACATGTAACTTATGTGACATCTGTACAGCAACAATACTTCAGCCAAGATAAAAATAAAAGAGAAACAAAAAAAGTCAAATGCTCCCATACTCAAGTGACGGTCTGTTTTCCAGGGATCGAGTCCAAACGTCACTTCCTTTATGCCTCAGATTTTCCTATTTGAAAGTAAACTTTTTTCTCCAAAACCCAATAGTCTGCTATTTCCCTTAAATCACATGGTTCATACTCTGAATTATATTTACTTGCGGATTTGCTTTTTAACATTAACTGTGCCACCATCCTGTTCCATGTTTTTTCGAGAGCCCTTAGGATGGAGGCCTGTAGGCAACACATGGGGTTTCCCTGGTGGCCCAGATGGTGAAGAATCTGTCTAGAATGCAGGAGACCCAGGTTCCATCCTGGGTTGGGAAGATGCCCTGGAGAAGAGAATGCCTACCCACTCAGGTATTCTTGCCTGGAGAATCCCAAGGACAGAGGAGTCTGGTGGGCTACGGTCCATGGGATCACAAAGAGTCAGACACGCCTGAGCAATTAACACTTTCGCTTTCCAAGCAGTACATGGGAAGACAAATAACTTTGATGAATTAATCATTTGCTTCAACAGATCCTCAAATACAGATTTGGATCAAGCGGTAATTATCGCCAAATTTCTCAAATATGATCAGCCCATATAAATAATTGAAAATGTCCACAGCACAGAGAATTTCTGCTCTCATCATGCAAAATCTCTCCCTGCAGTGATGAAAATAGATACTTCAGGAAAAAATAAACAAAACTCTCCCATCTCTTTAAGTCAAACACTAGCAAATTCCTGTGTTTCCGTTTCCAGCAACACTCATCAACAGGCATTCCACTGGATGCAAGATGTTCTCGTATTAATCCATTTACAAGGCTAATCAGTGTGGCATCTTTGGCAAAATTACTCAAGAAATGTAGGCGGCTTCCACACAGAAGGCATCAATCCTAGCAAAAGTCTTCGTCTGAGACATCTAATTATCTTTAAGACTGAAGGATAACCAAACATTTAATGCATTTGCTAATTGTTTTCCCATTCTTTGGACCTTTATGTGGTCTTTAGTTATTAAAGACGCTGTAATTAAGGGGTAACGAAGCACAGCCAAGTTCCACTATTTGTTTTGCTTTCCTCTGTTTTGTTCTGTTTTTTTCTACAAGTCAACAGAGCATATGAAAAAGAGGCAGAACAAGATTTTGTTCAATGAAACAAAAGGCATCTGTACTTTTCAAATTGACTCATGGCACGTGTTCATTTACGGGGCTTCCCTGGTGGCTCAGGAGTTGAAGAATCTTCCTGCCAATGCAGGAGACCTGGGTTCCATCCCTGGGTTGGGAAGAGTCCCCTGGAGGAGGGCACGGCAACCCACTCCAGTATTTCTTGCCTGGAGAATCCCATGGACAGAGGAGCCTGGAGGGGCTACAGTCCAAAGGATGGCAAGGAGTCGAACAGAGCTTAGTGACTAAACAACAACATGTGTTCATCTGTACATCACATGGTTAAGGAAAAGGAAGTGCTAAGGTGATGATGGTGGTCTGCCCCTTGAAGGGGACCTAAGGGATCTCCAGGCCAGGAGGATGCACAGAGAAGTGATCTGGGCACTCTGATGAGATGGGATAGGTGTACGGGCTGGAAGCTTTCTGCAAATGCATATGCATATCTCCCACACTAAATGTGGGCAAGAGTGACTTCTCTGCTAGACCAGCTGTTAAGACTCTGTGCTTCCACTGGGGGTGGGGGAGGGGCCGCAGGTTCCATCCCTGGCCAGGGAACTAAGATCCCCCCTGCTACACAGGGCAGCCAATACCTATAACTCAGTAGCTAACCGACAAATAAAACAAGTGAGCAAAAAGCACGGGCAAGAGAGGGGCAGGGAAGGCATGACCATAGGAAGGAATCGGGGGCAGGAGAGCAGCTGGTGGGAGATGTACCGATGTTGCTCCTGAAAGGAACAGCCTGTGTGAACCCGCAGAAGCAGGACAAAACCGCACACTCATAATCGCTAATAATGATTCTGAGCAGGACTCCGTGGGGCTCCTGGGCACGGAGGCATTGCTGGGTCCCTCATTTCTTGATGACAGGAAATAGGTTTCATTCGCCCCCAAGACCTTCCCTGAGTTCCGACTGGGCAAGTTCAAAGAGCTGCTCATCAGGCAAGAGAGAGGAGGCAGGGACGAGGGAGGAAGAGCCAGGGAGCAACAGCGCAGCCTTGGGGCAGGTCCTGCTGCCCCGGAAAGATCACTGTTGTGGTTTGGTTGGCCCCCAAAGAGTTATTGCTGCTGTTCCTTCATTCAGTCATGTCTGACTCTTTGTGACCCCATCGACTGCAGCACGCCCAGGCTCCCTGTCCATCACCAACTCCCGGAGCTTGCTCAAACCCATGTCCATTGAGTCGGTGATGCCATCCAACCATCTCTTCCTCTGTTGTCCCCTTCTCCTCCCGCTTTCAATCTTTCCCAGCATCAGGGGCTTTTCCAATGGGTCAGCTCTTCTCATCAGGTGGCCAACGGATTGGAGCTTCAGCTTCAACATCAGTCCTTCCAATGAATATTCAGGACTGATTTCCTTTAGGATGGACAGGTTGGACCTCCTTGCAGTCCAAGGGACTCTCAAGAGTCTTCTCCAATACCCCAGTTCAAAAGCATCAATTCTTGGGTGCTCAGATTTATTTAGGGTCCAACTCTCACGTCCATACATGACTCCTGGGAAAACCCATACCTTTGACTACATGGACTTTTGCTGGTAAAGTGATGTCTCTGCTTTTTAGTATGCTGTCTAGGTTGGTCATGGCCAAACAATATCTCTGAGCTTTTTTTTTTTTTTTTTGCAACCCTCAGCAGGTGAGAGAAGTTAATAACGTGCTGCCCACAAGCAGGTAGACCCCAGACCAGCTGGGAACAGTGGGTGGTGATGCTGACTCAGGATTTCCTACCATCAGCCAAGCAGAAGAATGCCCACAAGCTGATCACGCCCTCTTTGAACCACCGTTGTAGAACTTCTCACGACCCCCTCCAGAGTGGGACAGACATGGGGTTTTTTTGGCTCCCTTTGCCTACCAAAGCAGTAAACCCATTCCCTAGTACTTCACTCAAAACTCTGTCTCTGAGATTTACTTTGGTGTTGAGGTACATGGGCTAGAGTCAGCTTCAGTAAGGACAGTTTCGCCTGCCTGAAACCGTGGTGTCCAGGGAAGTAGGAGGGGGCAGGCAGAATGGGGACCGATTATCACAGGATGGGGACCGGATGGATGGAGAGACGCTTGGGCAGCTCAGGACATGCCCCCCGTCCACCCCTAAAATGTGCCACCTTTGGGACACTGCTCACCTTGAGCCCAAGGCATCAGAGAAACAGCAAACAGGAAGTGAGGCTCTCTCGGAATCCCTGGGACTGCTTAACAAGCACCCTCTGCAAGGAACTCACCTGCCATCAACCCCCGTGGAGCTCCTTCCACCAGGAAGCCCGGCTTGTCACAAGGAGGAGACTAGAAACTGACATCACGTCTTTCTTCACCGGGTTTCATTTTCTGTAACCACACTCAGCGAACACAAAACAGTCTGTGGGTTGATCTGTCTGTTCCTCTATTGCTAAACCTCCCCTCCCCACCCTCCCCTTTCCCACACTAGAAGGTAAGATTCATGGACGCACACCTCCTTAATCTGTCTGCTCATCGCTATATCCCATTACCTAGAGGATGGCTGCACTTAGAAGGCAAGAGATGCATATTTGATGAATTAAGTATTTGCTTTGCCATAAACCGTATTTTAAGAGTCTGGCCAGCCATGCATATGCGTGGCACATTTATCTAAATAAATGTACACAGTGGATGACGGGACTGACCCATCAGTGGAATGGGGGTAGAGTCTTCACTGGTACAATAGGGGTGCGGAGAAAGCGGTGTTGCATCCTTGGGTCTTCTCATATTAATCGTCTCTTGTCTGACCCTTCCTCTGAGTGGAGCCTAAATCCTAGTGATGCTGTCTTTATTTGCTGTTCTTGTTCAGTCACTAAGTCATGTCTGACTGTTTTGCGACCCCACGGACTATAGCCCACCAGGCTCCTCTGTCTATGGGATTTCCCAGGCAAGAATACTGGAATGGGTTGCCATTTCATTCTCCAGGGGATCTTCCCTACCCAGGGATTGAACCCATGCCTCCTGCATTGCAGGTAGTTGTTTGTTTGTTTTTTTTTTTTTCCCACCACCAAGCTACCTTTATTAATAAATCATTTAATCTAAGCGGCAATAGTCCTCCCAGGTTAAACTGCATTTCAGAAACAGCTTGCTAAAAATGGTGTGTGGTGGTTCATTAGCAGACAGTTGTTTGTTTGTTTTTTTTTCAACCTGACAGGGTGTTATCTGAACCTATATCATTGAAGGTGGTCCAAGATAGCTTCATCACACAGAGTTCCAAGGGAGCCAAGGAACAAGACTCCTGATGACTGCCCTTCCTGGGTCTACAGTTCCTGGGCTCTTAACATTCACTCAAGCTGCTAAAGCAGTTCCTTCTGGGTGGAAATGAACCTCCTTGCAATTTTATAAAAATGAAAAGGCCCTTTTGTGAAACGCTCTCTAATCTCTTTGCAGGACAACCGTTTTCCCAGTGTTGGAAGCTGAACAGCCCTGGCGTAGATAATCTGATTTATGTAGAATGGCAGATCCTCCTGTCCCGTCTCACAGACAATAGAAAACCTCAGCCTGGAGGTGGTTCAATAACTAATTTAGGCTCAAATCTAATTCTTTTAATGACATATCCATCACAGTCCCTTAAAATGCCCGCGTCAGATCAAAATACACAGCTTGGGCTTGGATTTAATGCATGCAGGCAGTCTTCATCTTACCTGAATGAACCGCCGTAGAGGCGGGCTGAATAAGTATGACTACACAAACATTTCATGTCTGATTTTCTCTATCCATGAAAAAGAAAATCCAGGAAATTAAAGAGTTATCAACTCCGTGAGATATACGATATTCTCTTCCTTTGATGGGGCAAGGTAGAGGAATGAAAAATAGGAGAAAAGACAATTAATATTCCTAAGAACCTACATCGGTGCTTGTGACGGTAAGATGATTTCTGTAGAGATTTGCCTGCTTTTGAATGAATTCTTCCCCCACCCCCCTCATTATGGCACAGTGCCACTTTTTGTAGATGGTCAATTTCAATGACTATAGAAAATAACCGAATTCTCACAGAGTTGGCAGATTGGAAAACCTAGGGTGCTGGTGTTCAGTTGCTCACTTGTGTGTGACTCTTTGTAACCCCAAAGCCTGCAGCACATCAGGGTTCCCTGTCCCTCAGCATCTCCCAGAGGCTTGTTCAAACTCATGTCTATTGAATCAGTGATGCCATCCAACCATCTCCTCCTCTGTGGTCCCCTTCTCCTCCTGCCTGCAATCTTTCCCAGCATCACGGTCTTTTCCAACGAGTTGGCTCTTCACATCAAGTGACCAAAGTATTGGAGCTTCAGCTTCAGCATCAGTCCTTCCTAAGAATATTCAGCACTGAATTTAGCTTTGACTAGTTTGATCTCCTTGCAGTCCAACTTCTGGGCAAGAATCCAAATTATGAAGACCCAGAGTTTGGCCCTTGGACACACAGGTCTTGGATCCCAAAGGTCTCAGATGTTAAACTCCAACTCCCGTGAACCAGATGGTCTCAAAGCTGTTTGTTGATATCTGGGAGTCAGACCATCATGCTCCCTATGAAGCAAAGAGAGCTGAGATGGTCTGCTTTGATTTTTCTGTAATAAAGCTGCACATTGTCACAGAGATGGCTCTGATTACACAGAGAGACACCCGAGTCAAGAGAACTCAGTGTAACGAACCAGAAGGTGAGTATTCCCAGAAGTGCGTGTTCTTGGCCTTTTTTTTTTTTTTTTAACTAAAGTTTCTTTCTTGGATGAACATATTGTACTTGGAGCTTAGGAACTAGGAGAAATTTGTTGCTGTTGTTTAGTCATTCAGTCGTGTCCAATTCTTTGCAACCCCATGGACTGCAGCATGCCAGGCTCCTCTGTCCATGGGATTCTCCAGGCAAGAATACCAGAGTGGACTGCCATGCTCTCCTCCAGGGGATCTTCCAGACTCAGGGAGCGAACCTACGTCTCTTGTGTCTCCTGCGTTGGCAGGCAGATTCCGTGGATTCTGGGCCCCTTGGGAAGCCCGGTATAGAATACAGGAAGATCTCAACCCATAGTCTGTAGATATGATTGTAAACTTTTAATTAAGGATGCAGTCTCAACGTGCTTCACCTCCAGTGGCAATCAGACAGTTAGGAGTCTAAGATCTATGGAAGCGACGGGGGTGACAGGCTTTTTAAAAATCTGCAATGTTTTTCTCATTTTTTTTTCCCCTATCTAGCCTAATTGCATCCTGAGCCCGTCCTAAGTGTGTCTCCGCTAGATGAAGTAAAGGGAAGTTTACAGTCGGATTTCAAGATTGCAAATGGGATTCTGGAGCGAGCGGTACAGACAGGCTGACACACAGGCTCTGTCGAGAGGAAGGATTCACAGGAGCCCGTTTGCATTCCTCTCTAATTACTGGAGATGCCGCTCAGGTCTCTGCCACTCTTCACTAGAAGCTGTTTATTCTGATGGACGACAGCGCGTCGGTGGCTTCCTCTCCTTGACCAGACTGCCCACTCAGCCAGGAAGCAGTTTGTTCACTGCTCTGCACTCGGCATCATTTCTTGGTTTTCCTGAAGACAAAGGTTTCTTCCGTTTACTTTTTGAGGCAGGGGAAGGAAATGTTAAAAATGCCTTTATCATATTGTAGAGCTTCCCTGGCGGCTCAGCTGGTAAAGAATCCACCTGCAGTGCAGGGGACCTGGCCTCGATCCCTGGGTTGGGAAGAGCCCCTGGAGAAGGGAACAGCTACACACTCTAGTGTCCTGGCCTGGAGAATCCCATGGCCCGTACAGTCCACCGGGTCGCAAAGAGTCGGACACGACTGGGCGACTTTCACTTTATTGTCTTGTACTGGAGTTTTTTTCATTTAAACGGTTTATCTTAAAGAAAGTCTGTAAAAGCTTGACTTTTCACACCTAATGATCATTTTTTAAATTGCTTTTTATGGGAATACAGTTGCTTTACAATGCTGTGCTAGTTTCTGCTGCACAGCAGAGTCAGTCAGCTATATGTATATATATCTCTCCTCTTTCTTGGACTGTCTTTCCATTTGGGTCATCACAGAGCATGGAGTTGGGTTATCTGGGCTATACAGTAGGATTTTTATTAGTTGTCTGGTTTATGCCTAAGATCAGTAGGGTACATAGGCCAATTCTAGTGTCCCGGTTCATCCTACCACCTCTTTCTCTGCTTTGTGTCTATACTTTTTTTTTTCCCCTGTATGTCTATTTCTGCTCTGTAAATAGGTTCATTTGTACCATTTTTCTAGATTCCACATATAAACGTTAATAAACGCTATTTGACCTTCTCTTTCCAACTAACTTCACTCTGTAGGACAGTTTCTAGCTTCAACCACATCTCTGCAAAGAGCACAGTTTTGTTCCTTTGATTATCATCTTAAAGGGGTTCAAACATTTCTATTAGCAAGATTCACAAGTGCCCACTACAAGTCTGTAATTGTCCCGAACGTATGTCGGTGAATAAGAGAGCACAGCTACTACCTTCTTACAAGAGTTTACAAGCTTAATTTGAATTCTTCTTGTGCACAAATCCCAAGATCCCCTATTTCCAGCAGAATTAGCTTTGGAAGCCAATTTGCCATTCTGCACACAAAATATCCTTCTTCATTTGAAACAGAATTGATTCCTCCTTGAAGTTAAGTAAGCAAATCTGTATTTGAGGAGTACCAGCTATGTTCAATACCTCTCTCTCTCTTCTTCAATCCAACCTAGACTCATTTCCAAGTTACTGTCCTCTCTCATTTTACATTTGATATGTATACATAATTTTGAATCATTCCCTTACATACTTGATTCTATTGAATGGAATTCTTCATTTATATTTTTCATGAATATTTAGAATGTGTTTTAGCATGAAGCATGCCTGGCATCTAGCACTGAGTTTAAAGTGAACCAGTGATTCAATAAATGTTGATGGGGATTCCATGGTTTGGGGGAAGTTCTGAGGTCAAGTTCGGGAGGAGAGTGTCACCTTCAAAACACGTGATTTTTTTCTTCCTCCAGTGTAAGGTCTTAACAACCAACGTGATTAGTCTAGACTACAGTAATTAAAATTTGTTTGAGTTACTTAATAGTCATGCAAGCATCAATGTTTCTGTTGGAAAATTAAGCAATTAAGATGACTATTGATCATTACGGATGGCAATATAAATGCATATTTCCAAGGGGGAAGAGTTCTAAGTATTTCATCAATGTGTCTAATCATTTAAACTGGAATCTTGCCTACAGATAAATGACGCTTAAATAATGCAGACAGATAAACACACTGCATTGTTTGGAAAACTGGATCAATGTTGAATTTGAGTTTTTAAATGAAGAGAAAGTACTCTAGCTGAAGAAAATAACTAGTTACTCTCTAAATTCCTCAGGCATGTCTAAAAATACCAAGAAAATGAAGAGCATGTTGTCATTAGGGCTGAGTAAAGTCTGGCATAGACTCAGGGAAAGAAAAGAGGACAATTTAAAACTCATCACAACTCCATTATTTAGAATGTACCCTAAAGAGATAATCAGATTTAGAGAAAGATTTGTGTATGAGGATGTTTACTATAATTTTACTGATAGTAGTGAAAATTGGAAACAAGTGCAAATGCTCAACAAAATGAAATTAGTTTAATAAATTCCATGGTACTAATCAGCCTTTAAAATTCAGATTAAAATATGCATCATACTGGAAGTTTTTTAAAGCACAGCATTAAATTTTTAAAGCAGACTGCAAAATTATATATACGCTATGATCCTAAATTTGCAAACATTTCGTAAGATGCATATATCACATATCATATTTAAATATGCATTATGTAAATAATTTAAATAAACATGTACCATGTTCATCCTTGGGAAGGAAAAATAACAAAGAGTCTAAATTATTATTGTTTTTTACTTTTCTACATTATTGAAAACTTGTTGCGGTAAAATTGTATAACTTTTTAAAAATGGAAAACCAAGCCAATCTATATTATAAAACACAGGCAGTACTATTTCCTTGAATCTAACAGAACTGACTCTATATGCATTATTGGGCAGGTCAAGCAGAGACATTACTTTGTCGACTAAGGTCCGTGTAGTCAAGGCTATGGTTTTTCCTGTGGTCATGTATGGATGTGAGAGTTGGACTATAAAGAAAGCTAAACATTGAAGAATTGATGCTTTTGAACTGTGGTGTTGGAGAAGACTCTTGAGAGTCCCTTGGACTGCAAGGAGATCCAACCAGTCCATTCTGAAGAAGATCAGCCCTGGGATTTCTTTGGAAGGAATGATGCTAATGCTGAAACTCCAGTACTTTGGCCACCTCATGTGAAGAGTTGACTCACTGGAAAAGACTCTGATGCTGGGAGGGATTGAGGGCAGGAGGAGAAGGGGGCGACAGAGGATGAGATGGCTGGATGGCATCACTGACTCGATGGACGTGAGTCTGAGTGAACTCTGGGAGATGGTGATGGACAGGGAGGCCTGGCATGGGGCGATTCATGGGGTCACAAAGAGTCGGACACGACTGAGCGACTGAACTGAACTGAACTGATGCTCTAAATTTAAGCTGGCAAACCTACATGTCGGAGACAGACTAAAAAGGAAAATACACACGACGTAGACGATCCTAGAGTATGTTGGAAAGAGACAAGACCTAAGGATCCACACAAGACCAGCGTGGGAAGTACCGCATGACCCAGCATCCGACCACTGAACATATGCCGTGAGAAAACCGTAATTCAGGACAAACCACATGCATCCCAACGTTCACTGCAGCACTCATTCCAATAGCCACCACATGGCAACAATCCATGTGTCCATCAGCAGAGGAATGGATAAAAAGATGCGGTCCATAGGCACAAGGGAGCACTACTCAGCCATCACAAGGAACGAAACTGGGTCATTTGTAGAGTTGCGGCTGGACCCAGAGTCTGCCATACAGGGTTAAGGAAGTCAGAAAGAGAAAAACAAGCAGTGTATATTAATGTATATGTATGCATATGGACTCTGGCAAAATAGTAGCGATGAAGCTATTTGTAGGACAGGAATAGAGAGGCAGACATAGAGAACTGATTTGTGCATGCAGTGGGGGGATGGGAAGGTGGGATGAGCTGAGAGAGCAGCGCTGACATCTATACGCGACCATGTGTCAAATAGCCAGCTAGTGGGAAGCTGCCGTATAGTACAGGGAGCCCGGCTCAGGGCTCTGTGATGACCCAGAGGGGTGGGGTGAGATGTGAATCAAGAGGGAGGGGGTACATGTATTCCCCTGATTCACTTCATTGTACAGCAGAAACCGACACAGCACCATAAAGAAATTATCCTCCAAAAAAAAAAAAAAAAGTAAGGCATGGGAAGTGGGCACGATGGGGATGGCGGAAGGAAAACCTTGGAAGGTTCCCTGAGGCAGTCTTCTGAATAAAGGTCCAGAGGCAGACTGTGAAAGACGGAGAAAGAGAAAAACAGCAGCAGACAGAGAAACTGGGACCAGGGAGTGGACCTAGTATCCAATAACAGTATGGTGGCTGAGAAGAAGGGAACTGCTTTGCTAACTTGAGCAGATGAGCAAAATGACCTGATAGACAGCTCCCTGGAATCACTGACTGGTGCCCTCAATGCAGCGTTGGCAACGAATGCGGGAAACGGCCCCACTGGTCTTTCACAGTTGCCCAATACTCTGGAAATGCCCCGGCCTTTTCTAGATTAGTCTCTTTCCCCTAGATCCACCTTGATGTTGACTACACAGTATTTCTGCACATCCTGGTTGAAGTGAAGTGAAGTGAAGTCGCTCAGTCGTGTCCGACTCTTTGCGACCCTGTGGACTGTAGCCTACCAGCCTTCTCCATCCATGGGATTCTCCAGGCAAGACTACTGGAATGGGTTGCCATTTCCTTCTCCAGGGTATCTTCCCAAGCCAGGGATCGAACCCAGTTCTCCCACATTGGAGGCAGACGCTTTAACCTCTGAGCCATCCTGGTTACCCTGGTTCAAAAGTTCTGTGTTCTGCTCTGTGATGAGCCCACTTCTGACTTGAGCATTGAAACCACCAATGAGAGTTGTATTCTTTGTCGTGACACAAATTGGTTTTCGTTTTAGCATCTTTGTGTTTCTCTGCCTCTCATCCCAGGCGGTGAATATTCTGAGGACAAGAAGTTTTCTTAGGAGAACTCATGGTGGAGGGACACATATGCATACTGATACTATGTTTAAAGTAGGTAACTAATGAGAACCTGCTGTGCAGCACAGGGAACTATACTCAGTGCTCTAGGGTGGCTTAGATGGGAAGGAAGTCCAAAAAGGAGGGGATATATGTATACAGGGGCTTCTCAGGGGACTCAGTGGTCCACCTACCAATGCAGGAGATGCAAGAGACTTGAGTTTGAGCCCTAGGACAGGAAGATCCCCTGGAGAAGGAAATGGCAACCCACTCCACTATTCTTGCCTGGGAAATCCCATGGACATTTGGTTGCAGGACATGGGGTCATGACTGAGCAGCAAAGCACACACACTTAAGTGTCTACATCTGGCTTCATATGGCTGATTCACTTCAGTGAACAGCCAAAACTAACACAGCATTGTAAAGCAACTATACTCCAATAAACACTAAATGTTTAAACATCTTATTTAGAAAAAGAAGAACTCAAGGTTATCAATGGGTTAAAGGGGAGACAATTTGGAGAAGACAGCAGAAATCCTCCCCCAAAATTTGCTCAGTGAGAAAAATGATAAATAAGAGTGCCCAATGAGTGAGAAAAAGAATAAATCACTGGGAAAAAACACCCCAAAAGGGCAGATGATAAAGTGGGTCCCCTTAATTTGCAAGTGGAACAGACATTTCACCATCACTATATTGTTCCATCTTCTATTATTCTCCATATAACTGCCCTGAATTGCACATACCAGGAGTCTTAAGGATGGGAAATTTGATAGGAAACAGGATTGTGTAAGGAAGTTAGGATAACTGGGTTTCTCGGAGATGTTTTGCTGGACACAGTTTTGAGAGCTTTTGGTTCTTGAATATATGAGGTTTGTCAACAGAAGGGTAGACCCTACTCCTTACTAGTTGGAACTCTTATTGCTTTCTCTGTGGAAAAGAGTCTTATTTCATTAGCGCACAAGATCTGAGGGTGTGACTCAGGAGAGTGAGTCCAGTTTCCTTGCTCAAGTGTCCAGTCCTAAAGAGGAAACTGTCTTCTGGATCTTTAAGTCCAGTTCTGTTGAACTGATGAGGGGACGTGGTGGCTTTGATGAGAGCACGGGGCAGAAAGGAGGCCCATGCTCTGGGCTGGGGCTCATTTACAGTTTGTCATGCTTACTGTGGCACGGCACAGGCTTCAGAATGTTGAAGCATCACAAAACGTAAAGTAACATCAGGCGTGTTTGACATGCAATTCATCAACAGAGGCTTCCATTTAAGGATTATGGTGGTGGGGTTGGGGGAAGGGAAGCAGCTGACCTCTAAATCAAGGGATGGTCCAACAAGATGATGGAGAATTCCAGAAGGGTCTCAGCATGCACACTGATTTTTACTCTATTGGGCAAATGAACTAAGTAGACATTTCTCCAAAGAAGACAAACAGACGGCTAATAAACACATGAAAACATGCTTAACGTCGCTCATTATGAGAGGGACGCAAACGAAAAACAACAATGAGATGTCAATTCACAGTGGTCAGAATGGCCATCATCAAAAAAATCTACAAACGATAAATGCTGGAGAGGGTGTGAAGGAAAGGGAACCCTCATGTGCTGTTGGTGGAAATGGAAATTGATACAGCCACTAGGGAAGACAACTACCATATGACCCAACAGTCCCAATACTGAGCATATAGACTGAGAAAACCAAAATGGAAAAAGACACCTGGAACCCAGTGTTCACTGCAACACTATGATAGCTAGGACATGGAAGCAACTTAGATGTCCACAGCAAATGAGTGGATAAAGGAGCTGAAGTACATATATATGGTGGAATACTACTCAGCCATGAAAAGGAACACGTTTGAGTCCATTCCAGTGAAGGGGATGAACCTAGAGCCTATCACGCAGAGTGAAGTAAGTCAGAAAAAGAAAAACAATCATTGCATATAAATGCATAGATTCTCAGAAGTCGCTACTGTTGACCTTACCTGCAGGGTAGCAATGAAAATGCAGATATAGACTTATGGACACAGCCAGGTGGGGGCGGGGAGAGGGGAGGAAGGAAAGCAGCCTGGAAACAGACACGCTAACATGTTACAAAGGTAGCCAGCGGGAATTTGCTGTATGACTCAGGGAGCTCAAACCAGGTTTGATTTTGAGGGACTCTGAGACAACCTAGAGGGGTGGGATGGGCTGGGAGGTGGGAGGGGGGTTCAAGAGGGAAGGGACGTGTGTACATACCTATGGCTGCTCCATGTTGATGTATGGCAGAGACCAACAGAATGCAATTAGTCTTCAATTAAAAATAAATAAATTAAGAAAGAAAACACTGTGCAAGATGTTCATTACGGATACCATAGAAAAATCCTGATTAAACAATTTTCAAAAAAAGTCAGCCGTTACTCCACACTAGCAGTAAGAACTAGAAAACTTACTAAGGGCTTAGTTTCTCAGTCACTAAACAATAAAATTGTTGTTTTTGTTTTTGTTTTCAGATTGGGGAGTGGAGTTATATTTGTTCAGGGACCTGTATGCTCTCTTGAATTAAGTCTGCTGCAGAATCAATAGATGTTCAGAAGTTGTAAGATGCTTGAAGGCGGGGGAAAAAAAAAAAAAGCAGTGACTTATTCTAGGTAGTTCTGCTGATAAATTTTTACCTAAAAACTCCCTTGATGTAATTCACACTTCTCTCAGAGGTTTCATTTCACTGACAAGTAGGTTCAGGCTTCTTTTTAAGCTATTTGGGATTTAGATACATTCACTCAGTAAGTTCATATTCTATGGTATACACAAGAGTCTTGTGGCTTTCATGAAAAATAAAAGTATTGTAGACCATATTACAAAAAAAGAAGTGGGTATTGAAAATAGAGGAAAGTTATGGATTGCTCAGTGGTCTCCAAGTATTTCGTTTAATCAAATGTTGAACACTGGTAATCTACCCTCATCCGTCATCCCGGAAGACGTGTTCATTTTGCTGGTTCCAGGCTCCACTTTTAATCAGGTCTGGCACTCAGTATGTGTGCTTAGGGAAATAATTTCCCTGCTTCTATTTTCTGCTACAGAAGCAAAAGAGGAAATGTTTCCATTTCTAAAAGTTATCTGGGGTGATTTCCAGTGAAGTGGATTGTGTAGATGAATGGAAAAGACCATGAGTGTTTTTTCTAGGGCAAGATCACTCTCCATAAACACTCATATTTTCCCCTTTTTCTACAACTCTCAAAACCATTTCACATACATTATCTCATGAAGAGACTCAATCCAAGGAGAAAATTAACTGGAAATACAGTTATTTCTGTGATTGGAGCAACTCTGCTATTCTTGCGCATTTCCCCCGTACCGGGTAACTTACAGGAGAGAAATACAAGTAAACGGTTCACAAAAACAAAGAAAAGACACTTTGGTTCTCCATATTACTAGGTAGAGCTTTCATGTTATTATTTTTGACTTTCAAGATACACAGGCTTGTCTCTATATTGATGCCTAGAGAGATTATATAAATAGGTATACATACGAATTATACATGGAAATACAGTCTAATTCCATTTTTACCATTTTTTGAAAAGTCTTTGCTGCATTTGTAATAATATGGCTTCTATCATATATTTTGGATTTTGGGCCACGAGGCATGTGGAATGTTAACTCCCCAACAAAGGATTCAACCTGTACCCCCTGCGCTGGAAGGCAAAGTCTTAAGCACTGCATCACCAGGGAAGCTCCTAATTTAATTTTTAAAATAATGAGAAAAATACTTGAAGCAAATCTGAAGAACAATCAAAGGATGGACTTGTGCCTGGACATATTCATGTATACATGTATATGTAATGTTTTAATTGCAGAAAACTTAGAAAAATCCTGATTCAACAATTTTCAGAAAAAGTCAGCCATTATTCCACACTAGCAATAAGAACTAAAAAACTTACTAAGGGTTTAGTTTCTCAGTCACTAAACAATATGTGTGATTATGTCTGTGTTGATAATCAGATATAGTATTCTTTCCTATGGCTGGGTCATAATTAACCAATATCTCCCCTGGGGAAGTAATTCATGATGCAATTGTTTACGGTACTCTTCCTTGTAATTATGCATTTCCCCACTGGTGGGCGATTTTCCTTTGGGTTAAGTTCCTAAAATTATGTTTACAGAGATGAATTTAAGACCTTTGAAAGGCTTTGTATTATATAATTGCAAATGCCCTCCCACAAAGTTTATCTAAAGCTAGTCAAAGGTCCAAGGGGAGTACAGGTTGCCACATAACCACACCCACAATTCTATTGTTCATTGTATGTTAATCTCACCCTGGAAAATGTATGACGTGTTTAAATATAAACATTTTTTAATTACTGAAGGTAAATGCAAGACATGAAACGCCGCAAACTACGAGAAGAAAGCATGGGGGAAGCCTTCTCTGACATAAATCGTATCAATATTTCTTTTCATATCAACATCTCACCTAAAAATAGAAATAAAAGCAAATAGAAATAAAAGCAGAAATAAACAAATGGGACCTAATAAAACGTACAAGCTTTGGCACAGCCAAGGGAACCATCCACAAAATGAAAAGAAAGCCTCATGACTGGGAGAAAAATGTCTGCAAATGCTCAGACAGGGGAAGGCTTGTTCTCCAAAATATGTAAACAGCGCGTTTGGTGGTCGCTAAGTCGTTTCCGACTCTTTGCAACCCCATGGACTGTAGCCTGCCAGGCTCCTCTGTCCATGGAGATTCTCCAGGCCAGAATACTGGAGTGGGTTGCCATTTACTTTGCCAGGGGATCTTCCCGACCCACAAATTGAACCCGGGTCTCCTGCATTGCATGCAGATTCTTTACTGAGTGAGCTGCTAGGGAAGATTGAACAGCTCATACAACTCAACAACAACAACAGCAAAAACCCAATCAAACAGTGGGCAGAAGACCAACGCAGACATGTCTACAAGGAGGACACACAGAAGGTCAACAGACGAATGAGAATATGCTCAGCGCTGATAACTATTAGAGAAATCCAAATGGAAACGAGCACAAGGTATCATCTCACGCTGGTCAGAATGGCCGTCATCACACTGCATACAAATAACAAGTTCTGGACAGAGTGTGGAGAACACGGAACTCTCCTGCACTGCAGTTGGGGGTGTAAATTGGTGCAGCCACTACGAAGAAGAGTAAGCAAGTTCTTTAAAAAACTAAAACAGATCCCCTCGAATGATATGGCAATCTCACTCCTGCAGAAAACTGATTTGAAAAGATACGCATACCCCAGTGTCTACACAGCAGCAGTATTTACAAGAGCTAGGACATGGAAACAGCCTAAAATCCATTGACAGATGAATGGATAACGATGCGGGGTGTGTGTGTGTGTGTGTGTGTGTGTGTGTATTTTTGTTGCCATTTTAGTCACTCAGTCATGTCAGACTCTTTGTGACCCCATGGATTATAGCTCACCAGGCTCCTCTGTCCATGGGATTTTCCAGGCAAGAAGAGTGGACTGGGTGGCCTTTTCCTCCTCCAGGGGACCTTCCCCATCCAGGGATCAAACCCATCTCTCTTGAATTGGTAGAGGGTTCTTCTATCACTGAGCCACCAGGGAAGCCCATATATGTGTGAATGTATGTATGCACGTGTGTATATAAACACACACATACCCACATAAAATGGAGTATTACTCAGCTCTAAAAAAGAACGAAAGAATGCCATCTGCAGCAACATGGAGGCACACAGAATATCATGACAACTGAAGTATGACAGATAAAGATAAATATCGTGTGATAACACTTACATGGGGCTTCCCATGGCTCAGCGGTAAAGAGTCTGCCTGCAATGCAGCAGACTCCAGATCGATCCCTGGGTTGGGAAGATCCCCTGGAGGAGGGCATGGCAACCCGCTCTAGTATTCTTGCCTGGAGAATCCCCATGGACAGAGGAGCCTGGCGGGCTACAGTCCATGGGGTCGAAAAAGAGTTGGATACGACTGAAATGACTTATATGTGGAACCGAGAATCTGACACAGATGAATTTATCTACAAAGCTGAAACCGAGTCCAAGACATAAAGAACAGACTTCTGGTTGCCAAGGGGTACTGGACAGGGAAGAGTGAAGAATGGATGCTTTTGAGCTGTGGTGTTGGAGAAGAATCTTGAGAGTCTCTTGGACTTCAAGGAGATCCAACCAGCCCATCCTAAAGGAGATCAGTCCTGAATATTCATTGGAAAAACTGATGCCATTCTCCCAAATCATCCCACCCTCTCCCTCAAAAGCACAGAGTGATACCATCACACGCTCACTTGAATCTCTAAATTGACACAGACTCACAATAGTTAGTGTTGCAGTGATGTGAAATGGTGGTACCCAGTAGAAATTCTGGTGGTGACAAAAGGTTCTGTTCTGTGCTGTTCAATATGGAGGCCACAGGCAGCTACCAAGTAATTGAAATTTGGCAACGGGGACTAGGAACTAAATTTTAAATTTTATTTCATAGTCCCTAAATGTAAATAACCACGTGTGCCTCATGGTTACCGTATTGGACAGCACAGATACAGAACATTACGGAATCATGAGGCTGGGGATGGGGCATGTCAACTAACACCAGCTCTTTGAAACATGTACATACCGTTGAAGATACAAATCCCTTAAGACTCATCAATTTTACTTTTAGGAGAGTATGCAAAATTGTGCTTGCCAGCGTTATTGATGATAGGCTCAAGTGGGAAATGCATCAAATATTTGTCAACGGTAGCTTCAAACCATCAACGATAGCACCTTTTATATCATGGAACATCCAATATCGTTAAAAATGCACTAACCATCACCAGTGGAGAAGGCAATGGCACCCCACTCCAGTACTCTTGCCTGGAAAACCCCATGGACAGAGGAGCCTGGTAGGCTGCAGTCCATGCAGTTGCCAAGAGTAGGACATGACTGAGCAACTTCACTTTCACTTTTCACTTTCATACATTGGAGAAGGAAGTGGCAGCCCACTCCAGTGTTCTTGCTTGGAGAATCCCAGGGATGCGGGAGCCTGGTGGGCTGCCATGTATGGGGTCACACAGAGTCGGACACGATTGAAGTGACTTAGCAGCCATCACCAAACATAACATCAGGGAATTCCCACATGGCGCTGGTGGTAAAGAACGCACCTGCCAGTGCAGGAGATGTAAGAGGCACGGGTTCGATCCCGTGGGAAGATCCCGACGGGAAGATCCCCTGGAGGAGGACATGGCAACCCACTCCGATATTCTTGCCTGGAGAATCCCACAGACAGAGGAGCCTGGTGGGCTATAGTCCATGGGGTTGCAAACAGTCAGACACGACTGAAGCGACTTGGTATTCACAGTAATTCATTCAGAACAGCCCTTTTAAGTCGTCACATACCTGAAAATATCACTAAGATGTATTGAAAACATCCAGCCCTGTTTCGTGACCCAAGGAAACTGGTTTGGCAGAAGTGTGAGGATACTCGCTGAATCTTCCCAGACCAACAACAAGAATGGAATGAGAACTCCAAGTTGACGTCTTAGGCATTGGTAGGTTTGGACGGGACAGCCTGGGATTGCCTGGAGACTTTTCCTCTTGAATTTCTACTGCTTTATCTCGCTGCACATCAGATCGAACGAGCTGTCTTTGACAAGCTCGGCATTAAAGAAGATTTTGTGTAAAGACTTTTCAAATACTGAGTCGGTGTGTTTTATGATAATTACAATGTCTGAGGAGTTTTCAGAGCTGGAAGGCATCCGGTGTTATTTTGGCTTCATTATTTCCGTTCTGACAAGGACTGTGCTGTACGAAAAGCACTGTTGTTTTTGAATCCCATCATGGTCAGCAATGAAAATAAAATCCAGAAAATGTGTAAACTTTACCATGTTTTTCCCCCCACCTGACCTTTCTCAGCTCCTGCTCAATTTGATGCAAAAAAAAAAAGCAGGGGGCAGGCTTTCTTGATCAGATACCGGCAGAAATTCTATTCTGTGAACAACAGAAGCAAACACACCCTTCTAAACATCTGCCCTGGAATACCGACAGAGACCTCCCAGGATGCATTTCCCCATCTACATTTCCAATTAGACGTGTGATTTTATTCACGTCTTTATCCCCAGCCCCATCCTCCTGTGGTCTAATGTCCACAGAAAAGCCAATGGCCTCCTCAACTCTTCGGGGTGTCTGGCTGAACTAGAGGCATTCCCCATAATGCTGCTCTTTCCTAAAGGAAATCAGTCCTGAATATTCACTGGAAGGACTGATGCTGAAGCTCCAATCCTTTGGCCACCAGATGCAAAGAACTGACTCACTGGAAAAGACCCTGATGCTGGGAAAGATTGAGAGGAGGAGAAGAGGGGGACCACAGAGGATGAGATGGCTGGATGGCATCACCAACTCAATGGACATGAGTTTGGGTAAATTCCAGGAGTTGGTGATGGACAGGGAGGCCTGGCATGCTGCAGTCCATGGGGTCACAAAGAGTTAGACATGACTGAGCGACTGAACTGAACTGAATGACCAAACTGATAACAGCCAAATCCCAAGACTGCAGAGCAGGAAGGCCTTCTCTCACCTGGAGTCCACCTGACTCC
Source organism: Ovis canadensis (assembly GCF_042477335.2). NCBI lineage: Eukaryota > Metazoa > Chordata > Mammalia > Artiodactyla > Bovidae > Ovis > Ovis canadensis. Next base: position 4,264,243 of record NC_091271.1, read on the forward strand.
CCCAACTTCCTGTGAACTAAAATCTGGACCTAGCTTACAAGCGTATCAGACCAAGAGTCTTGGCAGGTGTGTAAGAACAAAATTAGAGCATCTTTTATCACAGCCAACCAAATATAGTACCTGTCCCTAACCATGCTGAGACTGTCTGAAATGAAACACTTCTTTTGTAATACATTTGACCTATTTATCTCTTAAAATATTTTTAAATAATGGGAAGGAAATTCAAGCAAGTAAAAGAATACTGAATGCCAAGTCCATGGACGCCCTCAAAGCCCACCTAAGCCCATCAGATTAGATCTACGGCTTTCAAGGATGAGATTTTCTGCACCGTGGTAAGAAGTCAACTAAGCGAATTTCACCTTCACTTTCCATTAAAAGGGGCTTCCCTGGTAGCTCAGCTGGTAAAGAATCCGCCTGCAATGCAGGAGACTTGAGTTCAATTCCTGGGTTGGGAAGATCCCCTGGAGAAGGGATAGGCTACTCACTCCAGTATTCTTGGGTTTCCCTGGTGGTTCAGCTGGTAAAGAATCCGCCTGCAATGCAGGAGACTTGAGTTCAATTCCTGGGTTGGGAAGATCCCCTGGAGAAGGGATAGGCTATCCACTCCAGTATTCTTGAGTTTCCCTGGTGGCTTAGTCAGTAAAGAATCTGCCTGCAGTGTGGGAGACCTGGGTTCAATCCCTGGGTTGGGTTGGGAAGACCCCCTGGAGAAGAGAAAGCCTGCCCACTCCAGTATTCTGGCTTGGAGAATTGCATGGGCTGTGGAGTCCGTGGGGTCCCAAAGAGTCAGACATGACTGATCGACTTTCACTTTCACCAGGCTCCTAAAACAAAAGAAGATCTGACAAGTTGACAAGGCATTCAGCACTTTTTTTTTTTAAATTTATTTTTGGCTGAGCTGAATCATCCTTGCCGTGAGCAGGCTTTCTCTAGTTGCGGCAAGTGGGGGCAACTCTCTAGCGGCAGAGCATGGGTTTCTCACTGCAATGCCTTCTCTTGTTGTGGAACACAGGCTCAGTAGTTGCTGCAAAGCATTGGCTTAGCTGCCATGTGACATGCGGCATTTCCTGGATCGAGGATCGAACCTGTGTGCCCTGCAGTGGCAGGCAGATTCTTAACCGCTGGACCACCAGGGCAATCCAGAACCCATTTTTTCCAAAGTAAATGGTTCTCTACAACATGCTTCTGACGTGTCTGACCCTTTGCGACTCCCTGAACTGCAGCCCACCAGGCTCCTCTATCCATGGGATTTTCCAGGCAAGTATCCTGGAGTGGGTTGCCATTTCCTCCTCTAGGTCTCTGCAATATACTAGTGTGTATTCGACAGAATGTCTAAGAAACAAAACTTGTATGGTCTTTGATCTTGGTCGAACCCTCTAAAACAAAATTCTCTGACCACTTAAGAACTTATTCCTCCCCTAAATGAAGAGTCTGCCCCTAAAGATGAATAAGGTGAGTAGCTGAGATAGTTTTTAAAGGAGAGTCCATCCATTTCATATAAACTCTGGGGTGACAGTCGTTTCCAGGGTGCTGTGGGAGGCCCCAGGAAACCCCAGATTCTGCCATCTGCAGAGAGACAGTGGGAGCTCCCGTGGAGAGGAAAGAGAGCTGGTGCTCACATGAACATCATGGGCTTTGAATCCGTGGGGCCAGCGAGGTGCTGTTCATCGCCCAAAGCAGATGGGTCGAGTCGGGAGAGTTGGATGAGTGCGGAGCTAGCCTGTTTGACGTCCTCAGGCAAGCAGTGCATTCAGAGCCTCGCTGTCTGCTCTGGACTCATTGTGGTTGAGCCCCCACACAGTTCAGAGCCCCGCAGTGTGAAGATGGTTACAATAGATGACAACCACCAAACAATAAGAGAGGCAAATATACGTTTGAGGCTCAGAGAAGATGGGAGAGATGATTTCTAGCTGGGGTGATCGGTGTGGGTTCATGAGAGACGGGCGTGGGCTGGCTTTCTTCCCATCACAGAGAACATGTAAAGCAAACGGGGTTACAGATGTTGGACCTCTTCCATTGGGTTCAGTTCTGTTCAATTCAGTCGCTCAGTCGTGTCCAACTCTTTGTGACCCCATGCACCGCAGCATGCCAGGCCTCCCTGTCCATCACCAACTCCCAGAGCTTACTCAAACTCATGTCCATCGCATCGGGGATGCCATCCAGCCATCTCATCCTCTGTCCTCCCCTTCTCCTCCCGCCTTCAATCTTTCCCAACATCAGGGTCTTTTCCAATGGGTCAACTCTTCACATCAGGTGGCCAAAGTATTGGAGTTTCAGCTTCAGCATCAGTCCTTCCATTGAATATTCAGGACTGATCTCCTTGAGGATGGACTGGTTGGATCTCCTTGCAGTCCAAGGGACTCTCAAGAGTCTCCTCCAACACCACAGTTCCAAAGCATCAGTTCTTCAGTGCTCAGCTTTCTTTGTAGTCCAACTCTCATATACATACATGACTATTGGAAAAACCACAGCTTTCACTAGACAGACCTTTGTCCATTGGGTGGGGCCTTCCGAAAGTGTGTCCCACTTAATTCAGACCTTAGGATCCCTCCATGTTCAAACCATCTTGCACAGAGCGTGATGCGATGTGTTCAGTTTTGAATCATCAAACAGGACACTTCATTCAAGGTTCTGAGAAGTCCTGCAGACAGTGACCTAGAATTTCCCCCAAAGCATGACAAGTCATGAAAAAGAATTTTGGGGATGATCTTGCAATAACGGTGGGCGGGAATGTGACAGCAAGGGAGAGCTGAAACTGTGAGGACCTAGAATCAAGAAGTCTCTTCCATGACAGCTCAACTGGTAAAGAATCTGCCTGCAGTACAGGAGACATAAGAGACCTGTGCTCGATCCCTGGGTTCGATCTCCAGGAAGATCCCCGGGAGAAGGGAAATGGTAGCCCACTCCAGTACTCTTGCTTGGAGAATCCCATGGACAGAGCAGCCTGGTGGGCGACAGTCCCAAAGGGTTGCAAAGAGTTGGACATGACTGAAGCAAGTTAGCACACACTCACAGTGAAGAAATACGCTGACAGATGAATAAGTCAACACTGGGTGAAAAAAAAAAAAAAAGATATAACAACAACAAAAACCAGTCCTCAGACAGCTCCTTTTCTCATTGTAACTCAGCAGATAACAATCCAGACGGTTTGACGGACTTCGCACAAGTGTGAAACTGAGAGAAGCAGAAATGTAGTTAAGACCAAATTAACACACTTTCTATTTCATTTAGAGGTGGCTGGTCTCATGAGAGTGCCTTACACGACCCACTTAAAAATGCATAATATTTACTTCTTACCATTCGTCCAGCAGTATTGAAAAGATCAAGACAAGCATTAGCAGCAGCTTCTGGAGCTGGCTTGGAGCCTAACCGGGAAAAAGTACAACAATGCACTCCACGAATTTCTACGCCAATAGTACTTGATGCCCAGTTTTGTCTCCAATTCTATGGAGAACATGCCCTCTGTTGCGCTTGAGCTCAGCTTTGATCTTGCAGAGATCTGTGACATGAGGAAGATGACGGATTTCACAGCTAAAGTAAATAATAGGGAATACAATTGAGATGGGCTTATTAAACCAGGAACAAAACAAGGATTCTCACACTAGATGTGATTACTGGAAATTCTGCACAAAAAATCCAACCCAGAGTGGAAGTATGAGGCATGTATATTGGAAATGACAGGGCACAATTGGGTTTCTTTATAGATGGGATGATGGTCTCCCTTGCCAAAGCCAACGGGTCTACACTTAGACGGCTGGGCACATTAATTAGTCCACACATGACTACTGGAAAAACGGTAGCTTTGATTCAACGGACCTTTGTCGGCAAAGTAATGTCTCTGCTTTTTAATATGCTGTCTAAGTTGGTCATAGCTTTACTTGCAAGGAGCAAGCGTCTTTTAATCTCATGGCTGCAGTCTCTGTCTGCAGTGATTTTGCAGCCCAAGAAAATAAAGTCTCTCACTGTTTCCATTGTCTCCCCATCTATTTGCCATGAAGTGATGGGACCGGCAGCCATGATCCTCATTCTTTGAATGTTGAGTTTTAAGCCAGCTTTTTTCATTCTCCTCTTTCACTTTCATCAAGAGGCTCTTTAGTTCTTTTTTGCTTTCTGCTGTAAGGGTGGTGTCATCTGATATTTCTCCCGACAATCCTGACTCTACCAGCCTGGCATTTTGCATGAGGTACTCTGCATATAAGTTAAATAAGCAGAGTGACAATATACAGCCTTGACGTTCCCCTTTCTCGATTTGAAACCAGTCTGTTCCACGTCCTGTTCTAAAAGTTGCTTCTTGACCTGCATTACAGATGACCTCTTTTAGAAGTAGGTATATCTTAACTTTTAGTTCCAGTGATTTTATAAAAGACTTGGTAATCAAATGAAGGCTGGAAACTCAGATAGCACCACGCAGGTGGGGGGAGATTTTGTTTGGAATTGGGAGGAGCCTCTGTCCGAGTGGCTGAAATGCCACTACCTAGGAGAGATGGGAGGAGAAAGAAATGGCACCCCCACTCCAGTGTTCTTGCCTGGAGAATCCCAGGGACGGGGGAGCCTGCTGGGCTGCCGTCTATGGGGTCGCACAGAGTCGGACAAGACTGAAGCGACTCAGCAGCAGCAGCTGCAGGAGAGATGGGAGGTCCTTCTGGCAGCACTGCCTGACTCCTTGGTCCACAGGCACAGGTTACAGGGGAGTCACAGGCCCGTGTCCGCTTCCAGGGTCAGCTCTGTGTGACTAAAGTCACCAGGTATGTCTCAACATCCCTGGAGTTAGTCCTCTAACGCATGCCTCTCGCATGCCTCCTAGTTCATTTTCCAACAAGGTAAGAGGAATTTGTTCACGTTAACTTTAATAAAGGGAGAAAGAAGCTCTACTGTTAAATTCTAAAAAGACATAATCAGTGTGATTCGAGCGCCAGGAGCCGTGCCCACATCGATTCTATTCTTTTTCTCGAATTCACGGTTATCGAAGCTGGAGCGGGAACACTGTAAAACTGCCGAGACGTGGATAATTAAACAATAGAGATTTTGAGAAGGAGAATGCCTTGATGGAACAAAGCATTGTGAATCAGCAGACTGAAGTATAGAATTATTTGAATTGTTGAGTGTAATCATTTAGCTAAAGTCGGAGAAAGATGTTCTAGAAAGCGGTTCTAGTGGGTGGGGTGCCCCAACCAGAAGTCTATCAGCCACACCTGGGAATTTGGCAGAAATGCAAATTCTTGAGTGTCTCCCCAGACAATGCGGTGGGAAGGCAACATACTCTTTTCCTTCAAGCCCCCACCCCTGCCCGGAGGGTGCCAGTCTCTGCCAAAACACATTTTGAAGGCAGAAGGAAGTCATCTACCTTCCGTCTCTGCAAGCAATGTCGCAGAGAACACCACCACTGGAGAAAACTGCATGACGCTGCTTCTTAAGGAAATCAAACATCTAAGCTCCAAGTGGCTCCTTAAACACACTGGCAATGCGGAAATCTGCCTTGTGTTCTGAACCCTGAGTCATACAGGTGAAGCGTGTATTTGAAAACATGCTAGGCTGGCTGTGCAGTTTTGCAGCTGATAAATTCAATGTAGCAGGTACCCGGCAGGAAGCAGCAAGTTTCATGAAGGTCCCCAAGGTAACCGCTGCCACTGGGGGTCAGGAGTGGGGAGTCAGAGAGGGACCTGGAATCAACGATGGTGGTCTCCCAGTCAGAAGGAAATGGGAGCAGAGGTGTCCGACTCCTTGCGACCCCATGGACTATACAGCCCATGGGATTCTCCAGGCCAGAACACTGGAGTGGTGAGCCTTTCCCTCCTCCAGGGGATCTTCCCAACCCAGGGATCGAACCCAGGTCTCCTGCATTGCAGGCAGATTCTTTACCAGCTGAGCCACCAGGGAAGCCCAGAGTTGTCCCTAATTTGGTATAGCCCCTGACCTACAGAAATAGCCATTACTCCTTCCAAGAGGATCATTACTGTTTTCAGAACCCCATCCTAGGAGTCACAGAGCTGTGTCTCCCTAGGGAATGTCTGGCTGACTAGAGGGGGCATAGAAAACCCCAGAGAGACGCTGAGAAGGTTGTCCTCCGTTCTCTCCGCAGGAAGGGGTGATATCAGTGGGTTCCATGTCCTAGTTTCACAATCTTATTTAGGTTGCAGAAATGCTTTGCAGACCCAGCTGTGTGGGTTACATAAAAACCTGTCCGGCTTATTACTGATGACAGGCACGGCGCTCATCAGAAAGCATGCACGCGGAATTAGATTATCTCCTTGATAATGACAGGATGGCAATCAGAGAACGAAACTTGTTTTCTTATCTGGTGACGCCAAAACGTTTCCATTCTGCTGAGCTGCATCTCCTGTGAAAATCATACGCGATGTTTGCAGAGGTGTGTATGTGTGCAGGTGGTCAGTTGCTAAGTCATGACTGACTCTGTGACCCCATGGACTGTAGCCTGCCAGGCTCCTCTGTGCATGGGATTCTCCAGGCAAGGATACTAGAGTGGGTTGCCATTTCATCTCCCCAACCCGGGGATAGAACCCACATCTCCCATACTGGCAAGTGAATTCTTTGCCACTGAGATACTAGTGAAAGCCAGCTACCGTTAGCCTAGGTGCCCTGAAATAGGACAGTCATTCAACAGCAGGCAAAAGAAAGTCAAACTGAATCCCCTGAGTGTGAGAGGCAAGAAGCTCTTAGGTCCGTTCCAGGTCACTGATATTCAAAAGAGAACTCTTTACTTTGACTTAATTATGATATGAGACAAAGTGAGGGGAAGCTTGCACCTCTTGAATATTGACATACAGTTTAGAAACTAATGAAATTAGGTGTTTCAGAAATCTATAACCAACATAGATATCGCTTCTCTCCCTCTCTCACACATACACAGATATACATTCCCTCTCTTTAATTTAGATACTTGTGAAAGTTGCTCAGTCATGTCTGACTTTTTGCGACCCCATGGACTATACGGCCCATGGGATTCTCCAAGCCAGAATACTGGAGTGGGTAGCTGTTCCCTTCTCCAACCCAGGGATCGAACCCAGGTCTCCCACATTGCAGGTGGATTCTTTACCAGCTGAGCCACCAGGGAAGCCCAAGAATACTGGAGTGGGTAGCCTATCCCTTCTTCAGGGGATCTTCCCAACCCAGGAACTGAACTGAGGTCTTCAGCATTTCAGGTGGATTCTTTACTGTCTGAGCCTATACAGTACACTCACATACACACTCTATCTCTTTAATTTGTATACAGACAGCTAACAAATACCATGGCTCTGAGTACGGTGTTTATAATGTAATACATGTGATTTCGATCATTCTTGACATTTGTTTTCAGAGAAAGGACATAAACTGGAAATACATCAGATTTATGCATCTTACATACATTCTTCGAATATGCAATCAAAATGAGAATATTTCCAGTGAGACTAAAAAAGTCATAAAACCCCATGTAATCTGAGAGGTGGGGGAGAATCTTAAAATGAATATTAAAACATAATAAAAATAGAGAGAAAGTCTATCCCAGAATGCCTGCATTCTTCCCCTAGAACACGATTTCAAGGAAAGATGAGCTAAGATGCCTTCCAGAGAGAGAGGTAATATCTTAGAAGTGAAAGCAATTCCCAGGATGAGCCTTTCAGGGGCTGGAGCTGTAGCTGTAACTGAAGCTAAGTTTCAATGTCCTGCTGGTCTCTGGGGCATCCCTGGGGTGAACTAGACCTGTGCCCTCCCCACGTTCCACACTCACACCCCAGTTAGAAGGAAGTCATAAGAATCTGTCTGAAACTGCAAGTCGCTAAGTCATGGCCGACTCTTTGAGACCCCATGGACTATACAGTCCATGAAATTCTCCAGGCCAGAACGCTGGAGTCGGCAGCTATTCCCTTCTCCAGGGCATCTTCCCAACCCAGGGATCGAACCCAGGTCTTCCACATTGCAGGCAGATTCTCTACTGTCTGAGCCACCAGGGAAACCCAAGAATACTGGAGTGGGTAGCCTATCCCTTCTCCAGGGGATCTTCCCAGCCCAGGTATTGAACCAGGGTCTCCTGCATTGCAGGAGGATTCTTTACTAGCTGAGCCACCAGGGAAGTGAGACATATATCTGTCTGAGACATATATCAATTGACGGAGGAAAAGAAAGGTGTATACGATGGGACCCTGGATCTTCTCCATACATTAAGTGTGATTTCTTACAGTTTATGGCTCTTCCTAGCTTTTGAATTCTGTATGCATTTATTAAGCAAAAGGAAAGTTTTATCTACACTTAGAATTCAGTGGCCACAGGGAAAAAAAAAACAAAACATGTATCAAAAGCACACAGCTACCATCATACTCAACAAAGAAGGGAAACCATTTCCTCTAAGATGCAGCGCAAGGCAGGGAGACCACCTCTCACCACTTCTGTTCAACACAGCACTGGAAATCCAAGCCAGAGCAGTTATGCAAGAAAAAGAAATAGACCGAATCCGCGTTGGAAAGGAAGAAGCGAAATTGTCACTTATTGCAGGTGACATGATTGCATAAGCAGAAATCCCTAAAGACTCAACTGAAAAGCTCAAAACTGATAAATTCAGTAAAGTCACAGGATACAAAGCTCAATGCACAAAACCCCATGTAATTTATATATACAAACAATACACTATCCAAAAGGGAAAAAGATTTAGGAAAACAATTTCATTTAAAACAGCCACAGGCGACTTACAAGGTGTTCCAATGGTTAGGAATCTGCCTTGCAATGCAGGGAGCCAGGGTCTGATCCCTTCCTGGGGAATTAAGATCCCAGGTGCCTCAGAGCAACTAAGCATGAGCACCTCAACTACTGAGCCCATGCACCACAGGGAGACTCTGTGCTCCCCAAAGAAAGATGATGCAAAACACAGTGAGGATCCTGCATGCCACGATGAAGACTCAATTCAGCTACATAAAAAAATAAATAGCAACAAAAACCACGAAGTACTCGGCAAGAGATGGACCAGAGAGACGAAAGGTCTGTACACTGGAGATTGCACACTGCTGATGAAGAGTATGAAAGAAGACACAGGTAAGTGGAAAGATATTTGTGTGCATGAATAGGAGGACTAACGGAGAAGGCAATGGCACCCCACTCCAGCACTCTTGCCTGGAAAATCCCATGGACGGAGGACCCTGGTAGGCTGCAGTCCACGAGGTCGCCAAGAGTTGGACACGACAGAGCGACTTCCCATTCACTTTTCACTTTCATGCACTGGAGAAGGAAATGGCAACCCACTCCAGTGTTCTTGCCTGGAGAATCCCAGGGACGGAAGAAGCCTGGTGGGCTGCCGTCTGTGGGGTCACACAGAGTCGGACACGACTGAAGCAACTTAGCAACTTCGTAGGAGGACTTAACACTGCTAATGCAACCGCCATCAAAATTCCAATGCCATTCTTCATAAAAAAGAAAAAAATCCTGAAATTCATATGAAACCACAAAGACCCTATGGGACCAGAGCCATCCTTCTCTAAGGATACATACAAATTATGAAGCCCCCTCATCTTTCTGGATACATTCTGAAAATTGGTACAACTTAAATCCTCCCCAAAAGCCCATTCATGCAATATATTCTGTTTTCTGATAGTGTGAAATTATCCTTTAAAAGCCAGGATTTCAAATTTCAAGTAGCTATCTCATTCTAGGTAACGTGCAAGTGGGCCTGTATGCTCAGTTGATCACTCATGTCCAACTCTTTGCGATCCCACAGATTGCAGTATGCCATGCTCCACTGTCCTTGGGATTCTCCTGGCAAGAATACTAGAGTGGGTTGCCATTTCCTCCTTCAGAGGATCTTCCCAAACCAGGGATCGAACCCACGTCTCCTGTGTCTCCTGCATTGGCAGGTGGATTCTTGCCCACTGAGCCACTTGGGAAGCCCCACTCTAGGAGAAATCTAACGAAAAATACTCAAGGCCAATAGAAATAATTTCCTTAAAGTAGAAAAAGAGAAATTCAAGGCTTCTTTGAAAATATAATCTGTTCTCATCCTGCAATAAAGGGGATTACTGGTAGGAATACTAAATTATAGTAAATTTTGGCTTCCAAGTATGCTGATGGCTTGCAGATGGAAGTATTTCAAATGCTTACTTTTTTTTTTCTTTTGCCTGACATTTTCAAATAAATGGTTCTGAATATTTCATAAAATTTCTACAAGATATCAGCATGCCTATTATTTCTTCAGATTCACTTGTAATATTTAATGATGTTGGCGCATAAACCCCCATTAGTTCAAAATAGGCTTGCTGAGTACAAGTGGATAGGGAGTAACAGTTTGTGATAATTTTTTCTCATCCCCAAAATGGGTAATAATGAGGGCTTTGGAATTTCGTTAGGCAGATTTACATTAGTCCCACTTTTTAGTTTAAAAATATGTGTGGAATTAGCACATTGCATTTATTGCCAAGGAACTTTCTATAAAACCCTTTCAATGTCAATGATTTCACTTGACACACATTTACAAAGGGAGTCAGAGAGAAGGGGATTTTACTATTATTTTGAGTGCTTGCAAACATGTCGTTAACTAGAAAGATAATCAAAGGATATAGCGGTGCAAAAATTTTATGACTATTGCCACACACCAAAAAAAGCATACACCTCGTTAATCTGCATACTGTATATCCATAAATATTTATGTACTATGAACATATATGACATCATACACTTCTATACATATGATACATGTGTGATGTCATATCTATGTATCTATATACTTCTTTATATATCCTCTATATATGCATAGATAGAAAAATAGATGACAGATTTAGGAAAGATAGACGGTAGATAAGACAGATGGATCTGTATTCATTAGGGATGATAGATAATTATATTTATAGTGATAGATACGTAATGGATAGACGGAGGCATGAATAGACAAGATACATGATAGATGTATATACCTCTATTTACTTACCAACTAGACAGATGGATAGATAGGCAGATAAATAATAGATAAGGTACACAGATACACAAATACATAGATCAGATAACGAGGTAGGTGGGTAGCAGATCAAAATAGTCAATTCTAAAGAAAAAGCAACCCTGAATATTCAATGGAAGGACTGATGCTGAAGCTCCAATACTTTGCCTGCGTGATACAGAAGGCCTGGAAGAGACTCTGACGCTGGAAACGATTGAAGGCAGGAGGAGAAGGGGACGACAGAGGGTGAGGTGGTTGGATGGCGTCACTGACTCCATGGACATGAGTTTGAGCAAGCTCTGGGTGATGGTGAAGGACAAGGAAGCCTGGCGTGCTGCAGTCCATGGGGTCGCAAAGAGTTGGACACGACTTAGCAACTGAACAATAACAAGGGAGAGAGAGAGATAGACAGATATATCACATAGACACATGAAAAGATATAGTTAGGTAGATAATTAAGAGATAGGTCTGTATATGTCCTGTTGCTTCTCTTACTCTGGAGAACATAGATTAATACAGTGATCTTTGCTTTTTTATCGCTTAACTAATATGAAATGTTGAAATAGAGTACTGCAGTCTGTTAGTAGAAATGGAGATAAAACTGTAGCATTTCTTTCCTTTTTCCTGCTGCTGACTTAACTGTTAATGAGATGACCCGAGTAGCTATGAGCATGTCTTCATAAGCCACCAAGTCAAGAGTGGTAAGCGTGAGTGGTGACTGTGGAAAAAAAAAAAAAAATTTTATTTTGTGGCTTTCCATTAGCGACGCCTTTCACTCCCAGGAGATGATGGCATGTGGCTTGTAAGTCTGATAAGACCGTCCACTGCAGTCAGGATAAGCCAGGAGAGACAAATGTATGTGGGGACAGAGGGTGAGATGGTTGGATGGCATCACCGATTCAATGGACATGAACTTGGGCAAACTCTGGGAGCTGGTTAGGGACAGGGAGGCCGGGCGTGCTGCAGTCCATGGGGTCCCAAAGGAGGTGGACACGATTCAGGGACAACAACAACAAATGCTTTTTACGGACTCCATTTAAATTTACTCACGGAAGGATGCATTTGCCTATAAACTTAATCTCTTTGAAAACAGAGCCACTGAACCACCACAACAACACAGAAGAGGCACTTGATCATGTCTGTAGTTCTCCGTGCATTAGGAGAAAGTCATTAGGTCCCGCCACACCGAGGAAAGAAATTACCAGAGGGAAGACCAAGGAGGCGGGGGTCACAGAGCTCTTCCAGAAGCAGCCCACAGACCTGCCTTCCTGGACGGACGAGAGTCTTCCCACTGTGCTAGGGAATGATACTTGCATGAGTTCAGTTCAGCTCAGTCACTCAGTCATGCCCGACTCTTTGCGACCCCATGGACTGCAGCATGCCAGGCTTCCGTGTCGATCACCAACTCCCGGAGCTTGCTCAAACTCATGTCCATCAAGTTGGCGATACCATCCAACCATCTCATCCTCTGTCATCCCCTTCTCCTCCCGCCTTCAATGTTTCCCAGCATCAGGGTCTTTTCCAGTAAGTCAGCTCTTTGCATGAGGTGGCCAAAGTATTGGAGTTTCAGCTTCAGCATCAGTCCTTCCAATGAATAATCAGGATGGATGTCCTTCAGGATGGACTGGTTTGATCTCCTTGTAGTCCAAGGGAGATGTGGCTTGAAATAAAGATACTCTATACATTGTGTGTGTGTGTGTGTGTGTGTGTGTTACTCATTCAGTCGTGCCCGACTCTTTGCGACCCCGTGGACTGCAGCACTCCTCTGTCTGTGGGATTTTCCAGGCAAGGATACTGGAGTGGGTGGCCATGTCTTTCTCCAACTCTACACATTACTGCACAGTAAAGCACACAAGAGCACTATCAGCTGTAAAGGAGGGACCCACAGGACAGTGCCTAGCAGACACGTGAGCTAACTTCCGCACCTGGACATGTGCGCAAACGCACATTCACCTCCTTTGAAGGTTCGTATATAGGGGACTTCCCTTGTGGCAGGTGAAGAATCTGCCCGCAATGCCAGAGACGTGGGCTCGGTCCCTGGGTTGGGAAGCTCCCCCTGGAGAAGGGAAATGCTACCCACTCCAGTATTCTGGCCTGGAGAATCCCATGGACTGTATAGGCCATATAGGGGACTTACTGGGTAAGGAAATACATTGGGAAATTATTCCCAATAATTAGGTTATCCCCTCAAATGAAATAATACTCACCACAGCAATCAGATTTTCTTACACATATTTATAAACTGTTGGCATTGAACAGACCACAAAAAGAAACCAATAGGAAAATTTTTTCTGCCTGTTTAGTTCACAGGAATGATGAATCCATACGAAATGCAACATGCTGCTGCTGCTGCTGCTGCTAAGTCGTTTCAGTCGTGACTGACTCTGTGCGACCTCATAGATGGCAGCCCAGCAGGCTCCCCCGTCCCTGGGATTCTCCAGGCAAGAACACTGGAGTGGGTTGCCATGTCCTTCTCCAATGCATGAGAGTGAAAAGCGAAAGTTGAGATAAATTCCGATAATGGATGATAGATTTCCCTGGTGGCTAAGACAGTAAAGAATCTGCCCGCAAGGCAGAAGACCTGAGTTCCACCCCTGGGTGGGGAAGATCCCTTGGAGAAGGGAATGGCAACCCACTCCAGTATTTTTGCCTGGAGAATCCCACGGACGGAGGAGTCTGGCGGCTACATTCCGTGGGGTCACAAAGAGTCAGACACCACTGAGTGACTACCAGGTTCAAATTTCAGTTTCATAGAGAGACAGATACATAAGAGATACATAGATAGAAATAGATGATAGATAATAAAGAAATCAATCTTAGATAATAGATAGGTATGGATGGATAGATAGACACACTGAAAGGTGGGTAGACATAGACAGACACAGATGATACACAGATAACAGATAAATAAAGATAGGTAGATAACAGATAAACAGATCACAGGTAGGTAGGTGATGGAATAGATGACGAGTGATAGATGGGTAGGCTTAGAGATATAGACAGAGGATGGAAGGCAGGATAGGCAGATGAAAGATCACAGATACACAGGAGAGAGGAAATGTAGATGCATGGCCTGCACAGCTCAGCGGTAAGGAATTCACTTTTGATGCAGTGGACAGGGGAGACACAGGCTTGAGCCCTGCATCCGGAAGATCCCCTGGGAGAGGGCATGGCAACCCATAGTCTCGCCTGGGAAGTCCCCTGGACAGAGGAGCCTGGTGGGCTACAGTTCGCATGGTTGCAATGAGTCAGACATGACTGAGCGCACATATACAGATAGATAATAGATTATAGACCTGATAGAGAGAGAGAGATTGGATGGACAGATGGATGGACAGATACACAGACTGGATGGACAGACAGGCAGACTGGATGAAGGGATGGATGGGCAGATACATAGTCTGGATGATAGAGAGACTGGAGATAGAATAGATGGATACATAGACAGGATACAGAGACAGAATGGATGGATAGATAGAATGGACTGGATGGATAGACAGAGTGGATGGACAGACAGACAGACAGAATGGATGGACAGATAGATGATAGATTATGGACATGATAGATAGAGATAGAGAGAGAGACAGATTGGATGGACAGATGGATGGATACATAGACTGGATGGATAGACAGACAGATGAGATAGAATAGATGGACAGATAGACTGGATACAAAGACAGAATGGACTGATAGATAGACTGGATGGATAGACAGACAGACAGAATGGATGGACAGATAGAACTGATAGATGGGATGGTTGGATGGATGGATGGATATAGATAGGTAGACTGGATATACAGACAGACTGGATATAGAATGGATGGACAGACCAGGTGGATAGACAGACAGATAGATGATAGATTATAGACCTGATAGAGAGAGAGACAGATTGGATGGATAGATGGATGGACAGATACACAGACTGGATGGACAGACAGGCAGACTGGATGAATGGATGGATGGGTAGATACATAGCCTGGATGACAGACAGACAGACTGGACATAGAATAGATGGATACATAGACTGTATACAGACACAGAATGGATGGATAGATAGACTGGATGCATAGACAGACAGACAGAATGGATGGACAGATAGAATTAATAGATGGGATGGTTGGATGGATGGATGGATATAGATAGGTAGACTGGATATACAGACAGACTGGATATAGAATGGATGGATAGACAGACAGATAGAATGGGTGGATAGATAGACTGGATGGACAGACAGACAGACAGAATGGATGGACAGAGAGAATGGACAGGCAGGATGGTTAGATGGATGCATGTATAGATAGGCAGACTGGATGGACAGACAGACCGACTGGACA
This sequence comes from Ovis canadensis, assembly GCF_042477335.2. Classification (NCBI taxonomy): domain Eukaryota; kingdom Metazoa; phylum Chordata; class Mammalia; order Artiodactyla; family Bovidae; genus Ovis; species Ovis canadensis. The sequence continues at coordinate 4,279,486 of NC_091271.1, forward strand.
TAGAATGGATGGATATACAGACAGAATGGATGGATAGACAGACTGGATATAGAATGGATGGACAGACAGATAGAATGGATGGATGGATAGACTGGATGGATAGATAGAAGATAAAACAGACAGATAGAGCCTTCTTCTCGATGGAACAGTGATGTGATGGTTCAGTGAGGCTAGAGCAAAAGTGTACCAGCAAAGGAAACAGAAAGAGCTATAGGATAACATCAGGAAGCAACGCTGGCATCGGCACTCTTTCAGAAGACACTCCTTTTACATTTTTCATCCCGATTTAAGCGCGTGACAGCAAGGATGAGGCTCTGCGCATTCCTGACATATCTCCTGCGATGTCAAAGAAATAATAAATTATGGATGCACTTTCGATGAAAGTGAGAGTAATTGTAGCTTATAGCCCAGTGCCTAATCAGTGTTTATTTGGGAAAAGATCCCGGGGGCTGTCAGCCTTCATTCGGCTCAGAAAAAGAGAGAGAGGTATCCGGTAACACTGTGAGAAAAAGAACGGTAAACGAAGGAAGGTGATTTGGCTGACTCGTATTTCATCTTTCCGCTTCCACTTGTTTTTAATTTTAACTGGATTTTTAATTTTAACTTGATTTTTAATTTAAAAGTTATGCACATCCCTGGCAGAAAAAGCCTCGGAGGAAAAAAGGAGTAGGCAATGCATAAAACATGGTCATCACCCAGACCAACAATCTGTATAAAAGTGTGTGTTTGTATACTTATGTATGTATATATGGGCTTACCTGGTACCTCAGCTGGGAAAGAATCTGCCTGCAATGCAGAAGACGCCTGTTCAGTTCCTGGCTCGGGAAGATTCTCCCAAGGAATAGGCTACCCACTCCAGTATTCTTGAGCTTCCCTGGTGGCTCAGCTGGTAAAGAATCTGCCTGCAATGCAGGAGACCTGGGTTCGATCCCTGGGTTGGGAAGATCCCCTCGAGGAGGGCATGACAACCCTCTCCAGTATTCTGGCCTGGAAAATCCCCATGGACAGAGGAGCCTGGCAGGGCTAGAGTTCCTGGGGTCACGAAGAGTTGGACACGACGGAGCGACTAAGCACACACATGCACGTGAAGAAAGTGGAAGTGAAAGCCGCTCAGTCGTGTCTGACTCTTTGTGACCCCCACGTACTATACAGGCCATGGGATTCTCCAGGCCAGAATACCTGACTGGGGGGCCTTCCCCTTCTCCAGGGGATCTTCCCAACCCAGGGATCGAACCCAGGGATCGAACCCAGGTCTCCCACATTGCAGGCGGATTCCTTACCAGCTGAGCCATCAGGAAATTCCACACACACACAGGTGCATATATCAGCATTATTTCTCCATTAATGGAGGATATGATACATAGGCTTCTGTACTCCATTTTCTCTTTTAACACTGTGTCTGGGGAAACTCTCCATTCATCATATATACACGTACACTGGATCAAAGTCATCTCTTTCTGTGGCGATAGCATGCTTTAGTTTGTGTTGGTGTTGGTGATTTAATCCCTACATTGTGACCAACTCTTTGCAACCCCATAGACTGTGGCCAGCCAGGCTCCTCTGTCCGTGTGATTTCCTAGGCAAAAATACTGGACTGGGTTGCCATTTCCTTCTCCAGGGGATCTTCCTGACCCGGGTATTGACCATGTCTCCCGCATTGCAGATGGATTCTTTTCCAACGAAACCATCAGGGAAGACCAAATTGACTAAATCTCAATTATATCCACCTAGGTGGTTTCAAGTCCTTTGATTTATACATTCTGTCAACATGAGCCTTTTTGTCTGTTGAGCAGTGCACGTAGTTGAATATATGGGTTATGTAAACATCTACATTTGGAGTTGCTAGATCACGTTTCTTTCCAAAGATATCAAACAATTTTCTGTTCCTATCAATAGCTTCTGTTTTCCCCAAACCTCTGCCAATACTATATATAGATATCTGTATATTTCAAATATTTTGAGCTTTCTCAAAACTACAAAATCTATCCATATACCTAAATCTAATTGTTTTCATTTTCCTGTTAATATTATGAATACAGTTGGGCAATTTTTCCCATGTTGATAAGCAAATAAATAGTATTTGTCCTTCCATGAAGTATCTGTTCACATACTTGGTCCGCTCTTTCTGCTGGGATCTTGGTCTCTCATTGAACTATAAAAGCTTCCTCAAAAGCAGGAAGATTTTGGCTGACAGAATTTTGCAGTCATTTCACAACAATGTTACATCATAACAAATCGGACATCTTTACCTTGCATCCACCATAACAGGAATTTCTTTACTGTCTCTGTGTGAATTCAAGTGCTGGTTCACAGCTGAAAATACTATTTTTGTCATAATAAAATCATCAGTCTCTTCTCATTACCCATTTTAGCTGGAAACCACGCTGAATTTTATCCCATTCCTTCTGGCACGTGCCTATCCCATGACTTCTGAGTTTTGTGATGTATTATCATGGTGTATCATGATGTATTATCATTCACAGACATGGAGACATTTCTGCATTTTATGGAAAGAACTAGTTTTGAGACTCATGAAAATTTTGAAATTCAACGGTATTCAGTTCAGTTCAGGCTCTCAGTCGTGTCCAACTCTTTGCGACCCCATGAACTGCAGCACACCAGTCCTCCCTGTCCATCACCAACTCCCAGAGTTTACTCAAACTCATGTCCATCGAGTCAGTGATGCCATCCAACCATCCCATCCTCTGTCGTCCCCTTCTCTTCCCACCTTTAATCTTTCCCAACCATCTCATCCTCTGTCGTCACCTTCTCCTCCTGCCTTTAATCTTTCCCAGCATCAGGGTCTTTTCCAATGAGTCAGTTCTTCGCATCAGGTGCCCAAAGGATTGGAGTTTCAGCTTCAACATCAGTCCTTCCAATGAACACCCAGGACTGATTTTCTTTAGGATGGACTGGTTGGATCTCCTTGCAGTTCAAGGGACTCTCAAGAGTCTTCTCCAACACCACAGTTCAAAAGCAGCAATTCCCCAGCACTCAACTTTCTTTATAGTCCAACTCTCACACCCACACATGACCACTGGAAAAACCATAGCCTTGACTAGACAGACCTTTGTTGGCAAAGTAATCTCAACAGTATTACTAAGGCATTTACTCTTTGGTGTAAAGAATATCCCTGTCAGTGTTGGGTAGACACCCAGATGTGAGGGTCCAGAGGTTTAGAAGGGATGGAATCCCCATCGTATCAGAGTGGTAAAGAACCTGCTGGACCATGTATGAGATGTGGGTTCAATTCCTCAGTGGGGAAGATCCCTGGAGAAGGGAATGTTCACACACTTCAGTATTCTTGCCTGCATAGTCCCCATGGACAAAAGAGCCTTGGAAGTCTACAGCCCATGAGATCGCAGAGAGTCGGACGACGACCTAGTAACTAAACAAAACAACAATAACATTTATAATCCAACCATCTGTTGGCCTGAATGGCAAGTACTGGGGAGAAGATGAATGAGATGAAGCCTGTGTCTCACTCTTCTCAGAGCCCAGAGCTTACCTTTAATCTCACATCATTCCTTAATAAAGGCAATGGTTCTTGTTCCTCGTCCTCAAAAACTATTATTATTGAGGGCTTTCAAATGTATGAAATTAATTATACTTCATCTGAATGAAAAGGGTGGGGAACCCCCAAACATGCTTTCGCCAAATCTACTTGAGCACTTTGGAAATTTCCTGTATGCACGTTTGGAGACAAAAGCCTAACTTGTAATCAACCAGAAGTCAACAAAATCGAATCACTGCGGTGATGAGAGTAGGAATTCCATCTGCACATTCCTGCCATGCTCCCTCTCCAACCCCAGAAATGTTTAATCGCATTTCCCTTTAAATATTTTTTGATTAGGCAGACTCCGAAACGTTAAACGGAGCTCATCCTTCAGGAAATGAGAAAGAATAGTAATTAATCCCAACAGTCAGCTCGGTTTAACACATTATAAGAAAAATACTGAAGAAACATAAAGAATGAATCAAATATAAGTAATTGGGAACGCATAGTATCTACCAAAACTTTTAAATGATCATAAACAGCACTGCCATAGTGGTACGTTTTTGCTTTTTAACAAAGAACATATTAAATTCAGAATTGTTGTTGTTACTATTATTTTTTAACATTGAGAAATTTAAAAAAGAAAAAACCTTTTTAAACATATTAAATTCAGATTTTTTTGTTCTTAGTATTATTTTTACCATTGATAAATTAAAAAAAAAGAAAAAACCTTTAGTATTATTTTTAACATTGAGAAATTTAAAAAAAGAAAAAACCTTTAGTATTATTTTTAACATTGAGAAATTTGAAAAAAGAAAAAACCTTCATTAGACTTTTCTGATATGAAATACCAACTAATCATAGCGGTTCCCCATTCCACATATGTCTTCCTGGGTTGGCCAGGAAGTTCATTCTGGTTTTTCTGCACCATCTTAGATAAGAAGATGCCTGGAACAGTCACTGAACTTCTAACCCAGCTTGGAGCCAGCAGTCTTGAAAGACACAGCTACACAAATCAATAAAAAAAAATAGTAATGCAGGCAAATATGGTTCCGCAGAATATTTCGAGGGATCACTGCAATTAAGACCCAGACACCATTCTTCCCGTGCAATTGTTTGAATGGCAAAATGTCTGTGATAGTCTTAGAACAGTGGTCTAGAAAACAAGCAGGTAAAAGAAAGTGCAATAAAGCAGAAATGTGGTTGTTTCCAAACAGCTCAGTGGTAAAAGTATCCACCTGCCAACGTAGGAGATGCGCGTTCGATCCGTGGGTCGGGAAGGTCCCCTGCAGAACGAAACGGCAACCCACTCCAGTCATCTTGCCTGGAGAATCCCATGGATAGAGGAGCCTGGTCGGCTACAGTCCATGGGGTCACAAAGAGTCGGAAATGACGGAGCACGCAACGCAGAAATATGTGTTCTCCCCCAATCTCTACAGTTTCGGCGCTGCATTCTTATGAAATGTCCAGGGGTTTTTTCATCCTTTCTTTGCATCTGGTCATGCACCATTTTCTCATGAACCTTTCATCTGCTCACAGGTGTAGGGAGAATGAGGAACACTGGCTAATGCCAGGAATACGGAAGCCACATCAGCATTTTCTCTGAGCGCCTAGCCTGAGAACTGGGGTGATAGATTAATCTACATTATTCCATGGAACAAAAGAAAAGAATGGGCATGTGTAGAGAACACTACGAGAGAAAGAGGGTCCAATAAAGTGTGGAGCCACTGAGGCTTGTTGAATGCATCAGAGCGCACCCTCCACACTCACTCACTGCTGTTTTATTTCATTTCAACATCTCCCCAAGCACTTAGCAGTCATTTAAAACCACGGAATCAGTGTCTGGAGAAGGTGAAAGCCTGGGCTATATTCACACATTCAGTAAGTGGCCCATCCTCCCCATCAGAGCCATCTATTTGTCGTTATATGATGTCACACCGATTCAGCTGTTCAGTTGTGTCCGACTCCTTGTAACTCCATGAACTGCCGCACCCCAGGCCGTCCATCACCAACTCCTGGAGTTTACCCAAACTCTTGTCCATTGAGTCAGTGATGCCATCCAACCATCTCATCCTCTGTCATCCCCTTCTCCTGCCCTCAATCTTTCCCAGCATCAGAGTCTTTTCAAATGAGTCAACCCATTGCATAACGTGGCCAAAGGATTGGAGTTTCAGCTTCAACATCTGTCCTTCCAATGAACACCCAGGACTAATCTCTTTTAGGATGGAGTGGTTGGATCTCCTTGCAGTCCAAGGGACTCTCAAGAGTCTTCTCCAACACCACAGTTCAAAAGCATCAATTCCCCAGTGTTCAGTTTTCTTTATAACCCAACTTTCACATCCATACATGACCACTGGAAAAACGATAGCCTTGACTAGACAGACCTTTGTTGGCAAAGTAATGTCTCTGCTTTTGAATATGCTATCTAGGTTGGTCACAACTTTCCTTCCAAGGAGTAAGCATCTTTTAATTTCATGGCAGTAGTCACCATCTGCCGTGATTTTGAAGCCCCCCCCCCCCAAAATAAAGTCTGACACTGTTTCCACTGTTTCCCCATCTATTTCCCATGAAGGGATGGGACCGGATGCCATGATCTTAGTTTTCTGAATTTTGAGCTTTAAGCCAACTTTTTCACTCTCCTCTTTCACTTTCATCAAGAAGCTCTTTAGTTCTTCGCTTTCTGCCATAAGGGTGGTATTATCTACATATCTGAGGTTCTTGACATTTCTCCCGGCAATCTTGATTCCAGCTTGTGCTTCTTCCAGCCCAGCATTTCTCATGATGTACTCTGCATAGAAGTTAAATAAGCAGGGTGACAATATACCGCCTTGACGTCCTCCTTTTCCTTTTTGGAACCAGTCTGTTGTTCCATGTCCGGTTCTAACCGATTATGCTAATCTAATAAACACGACTCGGGCAAGCCAGTGCTGAGAAGTCCATAACGTGTCCTCTAAATGCATTTTCTCTTTTGATCTATCACATGATGGGACCGTCTTTGCTCCAGTATGGAACGGACGAGGTTATTAAGGCTCTGATAATGTCTTACAGTTGTGTGGAGTCAGCCCACAAACACGGGTTTGCATACGGTGTCATTTTATGAAAAAAAAAAAAAAAAAAGTCTGAAGACTGCTTCCATTATCATCAGGGTAACTCCAGTCTTGACTTCTGTGAACAAAATAAGACGGAGTCAACGGATGATGGTTCTGAACCGGCAGTTAAGTGCTTCTTCAGACTCCAAGTTGGCCAACAGTCACTGACTCCTCATAATAATGGCAGTAACCAGTCTTGACAGGAGAATCACACAGCAACAACAGGTAAGGACACAGAGAGGGGAAAAGTGAAAGTGTTAGTTGCTCAGTCATGTCCGACTCTTTGCGACCCCGTGGACTGTAGCCCACCAGGCTCCTCTGTCTGTGGGATTCTCCAGGCAAGAATACTGGAGTGGGAGCCCATTCCCTTCTCAAGGGGGTCTTCCCCACCCAGGGATGGAACCCATGTCTCCTGCATTGCAGGCAGATTCTTTACCATCTGAGCCACCAGAGAAGCTCCAAGGATGTGGAAACCTGGGATCAGTGATACGGATACTGTGTCCAACACTGTATGGGTGTGGGGTTGTGATCTAGTTTAGCCCTTGATACACCCGAGAATGTCTTCAATTAAAAATTAAAATGCTCTTCACATTCCTGCGAAAACACAGAAATAAACGCTGGGCTACATCCCAAAAGGGTACTATTATGCATTATTCAAGTTTAACCAGGCAACTGTCTGCTTTACACAACTCTGGCTTTATTGTAAAGGTAATTTTGGAAGAGAGATTGTGGTATATTTTTACCTATGAAAGAGTTTACTTTCATGAGAGCAAACGTGTTTCTGGTGTAAAAATTTCGTTTGAAAATTGCTGAAAGAAGATCAAGGGGGAAAAGGAAAACCGACGCGGCTATGCTGTGTACCAATAGTACTAGTGGTGTTTTTCACTCTATTCTTTGGAAAACATTTTCGAGATTGATCTACATCTTTGGGGATCAGCTCTTCCAAGGACCTCTCTATTACTATGGTTGTTACTTACCACCAAATTGACTGATGACCTTCTAGGCTCAAGAGTGAGATGGATGGGTCATTCATACACATAGGGGACAGACTTGTCACCATGGGGAGGAAAGGTGAAGCTGGGAAGTGTGCAGAGAATAACACGGAAACACACATTATCATGTGTAAAACAGAGACCCAGTGGGCATTTGCTGTGTGACTCAGGGAACTCAAACCAGGCTCTGTGACAACAAGCACAGGAAAAGCCGCTCAGCGTCATTGCTCATTGAGTGAGTGAAGTCGCTCAGTCGGGTCCAACTCTTTGCAACCCCATGGACTGTAGCCTCCTAAGCTCCTCTGTCAATGGAATTTAGAAATGTGTAAATTGAAACTGCAATGAAATATAACCTCACACTGCTCAGAAAGTCCATCTTCAAAAAAAAAAAAATCTACAAACAAGAAACACTGGAGAGGGTGTGGAGAAAAGGGAACCCTCCACACTGCTGATGGGATTGTCAACTGAAGCAGCCACCATGGAAGTATTATAGATGCTCCTCAAAACACTGAAAATGAGAACTAGCCTGTGATCCAGCAGTCCCCCTCCTGGGCATATATCTGGAGATGAACCATCATTTTAAAAAGATACATGCACCCCGATGTTCAGTGCGGTACTATTTACAAGAGCCAGGACATAGAAACAACCCAAGCGCTCATCAACAGATGGGAGTTTTCAGAAGACGTGGTCCATATAGACTTGGGGATATATGTACCAATGGTATACATGTACCCATGTATGGCTCTACATATACACAGCCATAAAACACAATGGATGCTTTTGAACTGCAGTGCTGGAGAAGACTCTTGAGAGTCCCTTGGAGTGCAAGGAGATCTGTCCTGGGTGTTCATTGGAAGGACTGATGCTGAAGCTGAAACTTCAGTACTTTGCCCACCTCATACAAAGAGCTGACTCATTGGAAAAGACCCTGATGCTGGGAAAGATTGAGGGCAGGGGGAGAAGGGGACGACAGAGGATGAGATGGCTGGATGGCATCACGGACTCGATGGATGTGAGTCTGAGTGAACTCCGGGAGTTGGTGATGGACAGGGAGGCCTGGCGTGCTGCAATTCATGGGGTCGCAAAGAGTCGGACACGACTGAGCGACTGAACTGAACTGAACTGAAGACAGAATGAAATAACATCATTCCCAGCAAAGTGCACGGACCTGGAGACGACTGTACTAAGAGAAGTAAGTCAGATAAGGGAAAGACCAAATCCCATATGATATCATTCAGATGTGGAATCTAAAGTATCAGACAATAGAGCTTATCTACAAAAGAGAAAGACACCCAAAGATGCAGAGAACAGACTTGTGACTGGTGGGGAGGAGAGGTGGTCTGGGAGTTTGGGGTTAGGTGATGCCAGCTGGTATATACAGGATGGATATACAACAATGTCTTACTGTACAGCACAGAAGAATAATATTCCATATCCCATGATAAGTGAAAGTTGCTCACTTGTGTCCAACTCTTTGTGACCCCATGTCCATGGGATTCTCCAGGCCAGAATACTGGAGTGAGTAGCCTTTCCTTTCTCCAGGGGATCTTCCCAACCCAGGGATCGAATCCAGGTCTCCCACATTGCAGGGCAGATTCTTTACTGGCTGAGCCACCAGGGAAGCCCCAGAATACTGGAGTGGGTAGCCTATCCCTTCTCCAGGGGATCTTTCCCACCCAGGAATCGAACTGGGGATCTCCTGCACTGCGGGCAGATTCTTTACCAACTGAGCTCTCAGGGAAGCCCATCCCATGAGAACCCATAAAGGAAAACAATATGTTAAAGAATGCATGCTTGTGTAAAACTGATTCACTTTGCTGTGCAGCAAAATTAGCGTGACTTTGTAAATGACTATACTTTAATAATTTTTTTTTAAAAAGAGCATCTTCTCAGAAGTTACTGGGGTTTTCTGAAAACACAGCACTGTATTAAATCTGCTTGCCTTTGAAAGCTGCTACTGCTGCTAAGTCACTTCAGTCGTGTCTGACTCTGTGCGACCCCACAGACGGCAGCCCACCAGGCTCCCCCGTCCCTGGGATTCTCCAGGCAAGAACACTGGAGTGGGTTGCCATTTTCTTCTCCAATGCATGAAAGTGAAAAGTGGAAGTGAAGTTGCTCAGTCATGTCTGACTCTTGGTGACCCCATGGACTGCAGCCCACCGGGCTCCTCCGTCCATAGGATTTTCCAGGCAAGAGTATTGGAGTTGGGTGCCACTGCCTTCTCCGGCCTTTGAAAGCTAGGTGGTGCTTATTCAAATCTTTCCTCTTGTGATGTACTCAACCACATTTCAACTGGACTAAGTAACAGATTGATGGAATAAAGAGATATAACATTCTGCTAATGAGCAATATTATTACTAGTATTCTTCCTAAGACTCTGGGAGATTAGACCAAACAGATGATTCTAATGATCACTTTCAACTTACATAGAAATATTTATGTCTATAATCTGAGGAATTCTCTGTTTTCAGTGACTCAAAGCACATTGCCTGCTTGCTGGGGGTCATTTATCACTTCTTTTCCCAGTTTCAGGTTCCGTGGAGTAAGTCCTAACACGGCGATCGAGGCATCATGACTACTTTGCTAGTATTATTTATCTAAACAGGGAGTGTCTAACGTCAAGACTGGAGAAATCTATAAAACTCAAGTAACTATTGAAAAAGAATGCATTGATGGAAGTTTTTGAATTCTTATTTTACTCTTGTTGTTTTAATTGCTGAATCAGGTCAGACTCTGTGACCCCATGGACCCCAGCCCACCAGGCTGCTCTATCCATGGGATTTCCCAGGCAAGAATACTGGAGTGGGTTGCCATCTGTTGATGAGACTTTAAAGAAATCTCAGGTATATATCTCATTGTGACTTTCAGGTTGCACGTCTTGAATACATACAATATATACTACAAAAAGAAAAGAATAATATCTAAATGGCCAAATACACATATACACACATAGACAGAGATATAAAATTTTAAACATAAATGTTTACATATGACAAATAGGCTTATTTATATTTATACATATTATATAAATGCTTGTTAAAATACAAATGTTCATATTCTATATATCTATGTTGCTCATTGTGATTTTTCATGTTTTATGTCTTGAATACATACTATATATACTACAAAAGGAAAGGATACTTAACTGAGCACCACACACCCAGACATGCACACATACGTAAACTTTTAAATATGTGTTTACATATTACAAATATGTTGATTTACATTTACATATATATTATGTAAATGTCATGTGGCTTCCAGGGTGGCTCAGCTAATAAAGAATCCGCCTGCAATGCGGAAGACCTGGGCTCAGTCCCTGGGTTGGGAAGATCCCCAGGAGAGGGGAAAGGCTACCCACTAAATGTTGACTTATACATATTATATAGATGTCTGTTAAGATACCACTAAATGGCACATGCTAATTTATATGTATATATATTATATAAACGTCTATTAAGATACAAATGTTCATATTATATATATATATATGTTGCTCACTGTGACTTTCGCATTGTATGTCTCGAACACATACAGTGTATCACATATATTATATACATATTTAAAGGTACTCAGTCTCAGGGAAATGAAAAGCAAAACCTCTGCATATAAGAATGACTAACTTACTGAAATTTGGAAAGACTGGCCATATCAAACGTGGAGAAAATGTAGGGTAGGTAGACACCCACCAATGTCTGCTGACCCTAAACAGAATTTCTCAAAACGGAGCAAGGCCATGAAAGCATGCAGCTCCCCGCCTCTTTAGGAACCGGCTAAGAGACGCGTCTGAGCAAATATGACATTTCCTGCTTCAGGACAGAAACCACAGCGCTCAGACCCCGAACTGCGTTCGGATTTAATCATCCCTATCTAAACCCAATCACGGGCTGCAATTTAAACCAATTTGCTCTGCATTAAAGCTTCACGGGGAAGAGAAATTCCCTCCTGATTACCTGCGTCAACAGATAGTAAGCTAAGCCCGGGGAGGAAAGGCGGACACTGTCCATGCTGGGCAGGCTCCATCAGGCGGCTTTTCTTTAATTGTATCTGGTAGCTGAGGAGGAAAGAAGGCTTCAGTGTATGTTGGAAATGACCCTCCACCAGCCCCTGTCATCCAGACTAACACATGCAGACAATAAAAGCGTGGTTACCAGTGGAGGCACTGAGGTTGAGGAAATAGAGGGGCCTGGGAGGTATCAAGTACTGTGTGTAAGACAGGCTACAAGGATGTATTGTACAACACAGGGAATCAGCCAGCCTTCTTCTTTTATTTTTTTTTTCAAATTGGAAGCTAATTGCTTTACAATATTGCGGTGGTTTTTGTAGTACATCAACATGAATCAGCCACGGGTGTACACGTGTTCCCCATCCTGAACCCCCCTCCCACCTCCCTCCCCATCCCATCCCTCTGGGTCGTCCCAGTGCACCAGCCCGGAGCACCCTGTCTCATGCATCAAACCTGGACTGGCGATCTGTTTCACATATGGTAATATAGGTGTTTCAATGCTCTTCTCTCAGATCATCCCACCCTCATTTTCTCCCAGAGTCCAAAAGACCATTCTTTACATCTGTGTCTCTTTTGCTGTCTCGCATACAGGGTCATCATTACCATCTCTCTAAATTCCATTTATATGTGTTAGTATACTGTATTGGTGTTTTTCTTTCTGACTTACTTCACTCTGTATAATAGGCTCCAGTTTCATCCACCTCATTAGATCTGATTCAAATGTATTCTTTTTAATGGCTGAGAAATATTCCAGTGTGTATATGTACCACAGCTTTCTTATCCATTCATTTGCTGATGGACATCTAGGTTGCTGCCATGTCCTGAGCCAGCCTTTTGCAATCACCGTAAATCCAGTGCAACCTACGAAAATTATATGAAAACTAAAAAATCGTTAAAGAGAAAAACCAAACAAAGAGACAAGAAAACCCAGTGAGCCTGATATGTAAGTATCTTGCCACAAATTCTCACAAAGGTCATGAGATAGAAGGGTTGGATATTATATTAAAAAAAAAAAACAAACAGCCCTGTGAGAGAGTCCCTCTCACCAACACTGGTCGTTATATACTTTACATTTTTACCAGTTTTCTAGGCAAATATTATGCAGAGTTAGAGCTCTACTTTATCTACCTTTGACTTCTCAAAGTGAAAGTTGCTCAGTCATGTCTGACTCTTTGCAACCCAATGGACTATACAATCCATGGGATTGTCCAGGCCAGAATACTGGAGTGGGTAGCCTTTCCCTTCTGCAGGGGCTCTTTCCAACCCAGGGATCAAACCCAGGTCTCCCACACTGCAGGTGGATTTTTTAACCAGCTGAGCCAGCAGGGAAGCCCTAATGAGGTTAAATAGTTTCTACATTCTTCAATTTACTTTGTTTCCTTACTAAACAAACTTCAATACTTAATCTTTTTTTGTATTTGAGCATTTTTGTTGCCGCTATTTATCGACTTACTGGAGCAATTGATACATTAAGAATTTTAACCTTTCCTCTCTCATAAATGTTGTGATAATCTCGTTTCTTTGCTTTTTATGATCAGTTTTATACTCAAAATTCTCTCAAGCACGTACTAACTGTATCATTAGTGTAAAAGCATTCTCTAACAGAGATCAAACTAAACTTTGATTTACACTCTCTTATAATTCTTTGTTGTGGTTGTTCAGAGTCACTCAGTCGTGTCAGACTCTTTGGACCCCATGGACTGCAGCACGCCAGGCCTCCCTGTCCATCACCAACGCAAACTCATGTCCATTGAGTCGGTGATGCCATCCAACCATCTCATCCTCTGTGGTCCCCTTCTCCTCCCGCCTTCGATCTTTCCCAGCATCAGGGTCTTTTCCAGGGAGTCGGCTCTTTGCGTCCGGTGGCCCAAGTACTGCAGCTTCAGCTTCACCATCAGTTTGTGATGAACTTCCTACATAAGACCTGTGCCCTGCCTGGATCATTTTGCCGGATGCTGTAAAGTGATGATCCATGTTTTTTCTCTCTTCCTTCCCTCAGTGACTGGACATGTTGCCTTTACATTTCAAACCTCCACAAACACAGACACACACCTACACACCCCTTAAACTCAGCGGGGCTCCTTGCTGGGTGTATTAGTTTCTTAACCGAAGCTGTGTTATGTTCTTGCTAACATGACTCTCATCCCTCTGCCTGGTCTTCCTAACATTTCCCTTGCTCTCTAAGCACACTTGGGTTTCCCTGCTGGCTCAGAGTAGGTAACGGTAACCCACTCTAGCATTGCTGCCTGGAGAATCCCCATGGACAGAGGAGCCTGGCAGTCCCAAAGAGTCACACAGGACTGACCCACTCGGCACCTATAAGCATATCTTATTCCGATTCACACATTTGCCTTTGCCCTTGTCCACCCCAATTTCCTTTCCCGCTTGCCTTTCTAACTTAATTTCTTGGCTGTTGGCATTACATCTCTAAGTACGTTATTAGCTGGAGAGCATGGCTTTTCCCTGGCCAAGCTTGTGTTGGCGGCTCTCTTGTGAAAACACCTGTCCTCAGGAACCCTGAGGTCCTGAGCTCCCTGCTCCCCCCTCCCAGATTCCAGGAGGCTGTCTCCCCTTCAGTCAGAGTTCTGGGGTGCCCAGCACAGTTCACACTCTTCCTGCAGTGGGACGGGTTTGCAGGATTTTATTTGGCCCGAGGTAGATCTCTTTGATGGGGAGCCCAAGGTTCCTTCTTGGATCAAAAGTTTTCTTCTCCTTGTTCTTCTTTGGCTTCCAGTTTACAGGGTCTCCTTATGTAGGAATGCTCATTCTCCCATCTCTATTTTTTACTCATCTTTCTGTTTCTTGCTCTGCTCAATTTTCCCACTTTATGGGCTTGGTGTTACCTCCTCATAATTGCTTTTTATTTCAACAATTCAATTTTCTTTATAAAAAACCATCTGCGGTAGTCTCCACTATTTATTTGTGTTTTGTGTGGGTTTTCTTTTTTTTGGTCTTCATTCTTTAATCTCTAATCTCTAATTTCAACTTGTTTCTCCATGACTTTCATTTGTACTCTATAGATACACGTCCTCTTGCATAGTGTGTGTGTACGTTGATGTGTGTCTGTGTGTATGGGTTAATGAATGAGAACTTTTCAAAAAATTACCCTTGCATCTTTCAATACTTTCTGGCCTAGAGATTACCCCTTTGAGTGAGGCAGGTTGTTCCATTTCAATCTTCGGCTGATTACGTAGGACAAATCTGAGTGGGTTCATATGGTGAGATGTTCAAACTCATATTGATACTCTAACCTGAAATCTCCAAATACATATTTAACATAATGTGGACCAACTGTTAATAGTCTTTATCCTGCATTTTTACATCATGTTAAATCACAAGCATTGCTTCCTTTTGTGGCTACACTATGTATATCAAGGCATGATCATATTCTTTAGACAATTTACATTTACCCTGGAAAGTGAAAAGGCTACCCACTCCAGTCTTCTGGCCTGGAGAATTCCATGGACTGTGTTGTCCATGGGGTCACAAAGAGTCGGACACGACTGAGAGACTTTCACTTTCTTGTATTTTTTTGGTATAATAGACGATATGATGATGACTATGTTGTTGAATCGCTCAGTCAGTCGTGTGTGACTCTTTGCAATCCCAGGGACTCTAGCCCACAAATCTCCTCTGTCTGTGGGATTCTCCAGGCAAGAATACTGGAGTGGGATGTCATTTCCTTCTCCAAGGGATCTTCCCAACCCAGGGATCAAAACACCATCTCCTGCATGGGCAAGTGGGTTTTTTTTTGTTTGTTTGTTTTGTTTTGTTTTTACCGCTGATCCACCAGGTGCATACAAATCTCTTAACTGTGTTTCCGACAGTTTCTTTAGGAAATACTCCTAACACGGAAACTAGTTGGTCAAACGTTATGGACACTATACACAATGCTGGTGCTTAAGTGGCTTTTCAGGAATATTCTAAAATGTTCCCAGTTCTGCTAAGAGGTTATGAGATGTCAGCTTGTTAGGTAAAATGCTTTTCGTGGTTTTCTTCCTATAACGCAGGAAGTTGTTTTTCACGCTAACAACCGACAGCCATCTGCTTTTTTTCCCCTTCCTTTTCATTTACAATCTGTGTCACTCATCCATGGTTTTGTTCTGGTATTAGATAATTCCTACTTCTAAGTGCTCCTGTAAGATGAGAAATTATCACAGTATCTGTTTTTATATCTATTGCAATTGATGCTCATTGTGTGGAATGTTTTTCCTGATAAACTGGGTTGAAAAAAAAATTTTTGTCATCTGGGGATACTCAAATCAATTATGCTTGGACTATCACGACCTGCAAGCTTGGTCAGGTGCTCAGTCGTGTCTGACTCCCTGTGACCCCATGGACTGTAACCCACCAGACTGCTCTGTCAGTGGGATTTCCCAGGCAGGACTACTGGTGTGGGTTGCCATTTCCTCCTCCAGGGGATCTTTCCCACCCAGGGATTGAAACTGTCTCTCCCACACTGGCTCAGAGGATTCTTACTGAGCCACCAGGGAAGCTGGGTTATGTGAGTGTATGCATGTAAAATACTAACGAATATCATGAAGGGTTATCAGCACCCATGCAACGGTTGGGGAATAATTCTGTACATTGTAGCCAACCAATACCATCAAAATCCCCCTCCTACTTTAATGATATATATCCTCACCCTCCTGAAAGCAAGATATAGAAAGTACATATGTTGCAAGAAATTTTTCCTGCAGTGTCAAAAGCAGGTCACACTCAGTTCACACCTACTGCTTGAGTGTTTTTTTTTTTTTTTTTTTTTTTAAGACACATATTGCTTCCCTAACATGGCCTGGGTCAGAGATTGTTCTCAACTTGTAAAAGACCAGCAAAGAAGGTGATTTTTTTTTTCCCCTGAGGAATGGTTGGGTCATCTTAACAGGGCACTAACACTCTGAGGAGAACGGACTAAGGTTTTCATGGGCTCTTTAGGGGTGGATCATTTCGGCTCATATTCGGCTCAAGTCCATGGGAATTTGGGGGCATTTCTGGGGATTTAGCTGAATTCAGAGAAAGAAACACTGGCATTGTTCTTGTAGAAACTTCATTCATGCCCAAACCTGCCGGTAGCCAAGTACTATATCATTATATGATATTTGTTGGGAGTTTCTGGAACAAAAAGTAATTTTCCCTATTTGATGTGGTTTTGTGTTGATTAATTTTCCACCTGTATGCTCTGCTGTGACTGCATTATTTGCTCTTGCACTGGTCATACGGTATTCATACATGTGTGTGTTTCGATGCACATGCTAAGCCATTTCAGTCATGACCAAGTCTTTGTGACCCTATGGACTGTAGCCCACCAGGCTCCTCTATTCATGGGATTCTCCAGCCAAGAAGACTGGAATGAGATGCGGTTTCCTCCTCCAGGTGGTTTTCCTGGCCCAGGGACTTGAATCTGTTCTCTCTTATGTTTCCGGCACTGGCAGTCATTTTCTTTACTATTAGCACCACCTGGGAAGCCTGCGACCTAATATTAAATATCACCCCTTTGTTGGAATAAAGTCCATTTGGAAATGATGTGTATTTCCTGACCGGTGCATCAAAGTTGCTAATGTTTTCTTTTTCTTGTTGCCTATGTATGCTTGACAGAAGTGTGAGTTTAATTACCCTGTATTTCATTTTGGAGAAGGAAATGGCAACCCACTCCAGTATTCTTGCCTGGAGAATCCCATGGATGGAGGAGCCTGGTGGGCTACAGTCCACGGGGTCGCAAAGAGTCGGACATGACTCACGGGAGTAATACGTAACTTGAAATTTTCATAGAATGTGCCTTTTGAATGAATCACACGTCATGCAATTTGGGGTATGTATTTCTTCACTCCCTTGTAATTTGCAGTGTGAAATTGATGAGTTCTTCTCTTTTTTATTGAGTTAATATTAGTAACATATTTTCTGGGAAATAAGTACTTTATTCTAGATAAATAATTTGTGGTAATGAAGCTGATCAGTATTTCCTCTTGTTATTTAGTATCTGTTGTTATTTTTCTGTATCTTAACAAGGAATTATTTCATCAAAAAATCCTGTAGTTTCTGGGACTTCCCTGGGGGTCCATTAGCTAAGACTCTGCATGCCCAGTGCAGGAGGTCTGGGTTCTATTCCGGGTCAGGAAACTATAAGACACATGCCGCAACACAGACCTGGCACAGCCAAATAAATTAAAAATTAAAATCCTCCAGTTCTTGACAGAAGAGAAAGGCGTCTGTGAGGAGCAGATTTTCTGCCTTCTACGAGGGTGCCATCTCTTTGCACCTGAAAATTAACTCAGAATGGAACACTACCAGGGTTGTCTTTAATATTTCTAGTTTTTTAATATAAATTTAACAGGAAAAATTAGATGGAAGGCTTTTAACTCATCAGTTGTTACTCATCTTTTTTTTTTTTTTTGGTAACCTCAAGCCAATTTTCTTAGCAATTTTGTTTCCAGGGCCTCATTAGGGAAATGATCTATTCCATTGTGCATTTACTTCTAGTGACAGATAAGTGTCAGCTGGTGTGCCCAGAGAGTGGCACAGATGAGCCCAAACTGCTAAACAAAAACTTACAGGAAAACCCAAGTGTTAACAACAGACTCATTCCATCCTAACACTCAGAGTCTGACTCTGCACAGGTACCTCAAGGAAGATGGTTCATATATGTTCATGTGTAACTGAATCGGACTTCCCAGATGGCTCGGCGGTAAAGAATCCTCTTGCCAGTGCAGGAGATGTGGCTTTTCCGGTAGTTATATACAGATTTGGGTCATGTGTGGGTTTGGAAGGACTGATGCTGAAGCTGAAGCTCCAGTGCTTTGGCCATCTGATGCAAAGAGCCAACTCACTGGAAAAGAACCCTGATGCTAGGAAAGACTGAAGTTAGGAGGAGAAGGGGATGACAGAGGATGAGATGGTTGGATGGCATTATCAACTCGATGGACGTGAGTTTGAGCAAGCTCCAGAGTTGGTGATGGACAGGGAGGCCTGGCGTGCTGCAGTCCATGGGGTCGCAAAGAGTCAGATACGACTCAGTGTCTGAACAAACCAACAATCAGCCACAAGTACACACATGTGCCCTCCCTTCTTAACCTTCCCCCCACCCCATCCCATCCCTCTAGCTTGTCCCAGAACACCGGGCTGAGCCCCCTGGGCCCACCCAGCAGCCTCCCAGGGACCCACCACCCCGCACATGCTACCCCCTGGACTCTCCCCACCCTCTCCCCTCCCCCCTGCCTCCACAGCTCTTGTATGTCTGCATCTCTAATTCTTCCCTGCAAATAGATTCCTCGGTACCATTTTTCTAGATTCCGTATATATTTCATTGCTCTACATTCCGTATATATTTCAGTTAATATGTGACATGTGTTTTCCTTACTTCACTCTGTATAACAGGCTCTAAGTCCATCTACCTCACTAGAACGGCCTCAAATGCATTCCTTTTAATGGCTGAGTAATATTCCACGGGATATATCAATACGTACCACGACTTCTTTCTCCATTCAGCTGCAGATGGACACCTAGGTTGCTTCCCTATCCTAGCTATTGTAAATGGTGCTGCTAGCTCATGAATTCTCGGTCACTCCCTCTTGGAATAACCCAGCAGGCTGAATCACTGCTCTTTAGATGCTGATATTTCTCTTGCAAAAGAAACACTGTATTCTGCTCTTAGGTAATCTCTGTGTTCTGATAACTGTCTGGCATTAGGCTTGACAGGTCACCTCTGCTGTTGAAATACACAAAATGCTCACAAGGATGGTGAAGAACCCTCTTCTCTGCAACTCTCCCCCTTTCCGGAGCTTTCTGTGTGCTTGTAACCAAATGTCAGGCTGTCTCCATTCCGTTTGAAGTCCTGATTGGTGAATCATTTTTGTCTTTACCAGTTCCCTGATTCTGGGTTGGCCTTCCTTCATAAGAACTTGTCTCTTTGAATATTTTATCTGTTTCTTTAATTTTTCAACTGTGTCAATTCTTAGTTGCAGCCTGTGGGATCTAGCTCCCTGACCAGGGGTTGAACCTGGGCCCTCTACATGGGGGTGCAGAGTCTTGGCCACTGGGCCACCAGGGAAGTCTTTGAACCTGTCCCTCTGAACAACTGCATTTGAAGATCCCCTTGCAGAGATGCTTATGGATGGTTTTACATTTCGGGTCTTTGCTTTTATTTCTTCTCTCTAATGTACCTTAAAGAGATGGGAATACCAGGCCACCCGACCTGCCTCCTGAGAAATCTGTATGCAGGTCAAGAAGCAACAGTTAGAACTGGACGTGGAACAACAGACTGGTTCCAAATCAGGAAAAGGAGTACATCAAGGCTGTATATTGTCAGCCTGCTTATTTAACTTATATGCAGAGTACATCATCAGAAACGCTGGGCTGGATTAAGCACAAGCTGGAATCCAGATTGGCAGGAGAAATATCAGTAACCTCAGATATGCAGATGACACCACACTTATGGCAGAAAATGAAGAACTAAAAGCCTCTTGATGAAAGTGAAAGTGAAAACATGGCTTAATCCTCAACACTCAAGAAACTAAGATCATGGCATCACTTCATGGCAAATAGATGGGGAAACAGTGGAAACAGTGTCAGACTTTACTTCTGGGGGCTCCAAAATCACTGCAGATGGTGACTGCAGCCATGAAATTAAAAGACGCTTACTCCTTGGAAGGAAAGTTGTGTTCAACCTAGGCAGCATATTCAAAAGCAGAAACATTACTTTGCCAACAAAGGGCCGTCTAGTTAAGGCAATGGTTTTTCCAGTAGTCATGTATGGATGTGAGAGTTGGACTGTGAAGAAGGCTGAGCGCCGAAGAATTGATGCTTTTGAAGTGTGGTGTTGGAGAAGACTCTTGAGAATCCCTGCAACTGCAAGGAGATCCAACCAGTCCATCCTAAAGAAAATCTGTCCTGAATATTCATTGGAAGGACTGATGTTGAAACTGAAACTCCAATCCTTTGGCCACCTGATGTGAAGAACTGACTCATTTGAAAAGACCCTGATGCTGGGAAAGATTAAAGGCAGGAGGAGAAGGGGATGACAGAGGATGAGATGGTTGGATGGCATCACCAACTCAATGGACATGAGTTTGAGTAAGCTCTGGGAGTTGGTGATGGACAGGGAGGCCTGGCGTGCTGCAGGCCATGGGGTCGCAAAGAGTCGGACACAACTGAGTGACTGAAGTGAAGTCAATGCACCTTTGGGGCTTCCCTGAGAGCTCAGTTGGTAAAGGACCCTCCTGCAATGCAGGAGAGCCCGGTTCGATTCCTGGGTTGGGAAGATCTGCTGGAGAAGGGATAGGCCACCCACTCCAGTATTCCTGGGCTTCTCTTGTGTCTCAGCTGGTAAAGTATCTGCCTGCAATGCAGGAGATGTGGGTTCAACCCCTGGTTTGGGAAGATCCCCTGGAGAAGGGAAAGGCTACCCACTCCAGTATTCTGGCCTGGAGAATTCCATGGACTGTATAGTCCTTGGGGTCACAAAGAGTGAGACACAGCTGAGCAACTTTCACTTTATCTCAGTGTACCTTCACTTTCCAAGCAAGAAAAGCTCGTGTACAGCATTGAATCTGAGGTAGTTCAGAACCCACGTAAGAGCTCTTTCATTCCCCTTCCAAGAGGCATCAAAACACAGGCTTCCTTCTGATAAGCCTCTACAAACATTAATAATATAGTATAAATCCTTTCATTAATGCAAAAGTCAGTAGTTGTGAAGTGTTATTCAGTATTCTTATCTTAGAACGATGTCAAGAAATCTAGACTCGATTCATATTAACCTTTCTTTTAAATACGGAGCTGATTAGACACCATCATTTTCAAGTAATTCAACACTTTTACGAGGGGCTTTGTTTTTCCAACTGGGTTTAGGTTAAATGATTTTGAGTCAAATGTAATGACTACTCAAATAGAAGTCTTGATAAAGAACTCTCTTTAGACACTTTCATGAGAAACCCCATGCACAATGTAATTTCATTATATTTCCTCAGAACTGTTGGTACTTTCAGTTTATACCCTAATTGTTTTGTTTTTTTTAGCAGTCTTGGTTTGGTCTAGTTTTCCTTCAGATCTCACATTCCATGAAGCCATTCTCTGCGGTATACCAGAAAGCCCTGCCTATTGGAGAGCAAGTCTATTCATTTAAGATTTTAATAACCTAGGAGAAAAGAGAAGGGGCTGACAGGGGATGAGACGATTGGATGACATCACTGACTCGATGGACATGAGTTTGAGTAAGCTCCAGGAGCTGGTGATAGACAGGGAAGCCTGGCGTGCTGCATTCCATGGGGTGGCAAAGAGTCAGACACGACTGAGCAACTAAACTGAACTGAAGCTATGACCAACCTAGACAGCATATTAAAAAGCAGAGACATCTCTTTGCCAGCAAAGCTCCATATAATCAAAGGTATGGTTTTTCCAGTAGCTCAGATGATAAAGCATTCGCCTGGATTGTAGGAGACCTGGGTTCGATCCCTGGGTTGGGAAGATCTTCTGGACGAGGAAATGGCAACCCACCCCCATATTCTTGTCTGGAGAATTTCATGGACAGAGGAGCCTGGCGGGCTACAGTCCATGGGGTCAGAAAAAGCCAGACACGACTGAGCTACTAACACAAACATACGGTTTTTCCAGTGGTCATATATGGATGTGAGAGCTGGACCATAAAAAATGCTGAGCACTGAAGAATTGATGTTTCTGAACTGTGGTGCTGGAGAAGACTCTTGACAGTCCCTTGGACTGCAAGGAGATCCAACCAGTCCATCCTAAAGGAGATCAGTCCTGATTGTTCATTGGAAGGACTGAAGATGAAACTGAAATTCCAATCCTTTCGCCACCTGATGCGAAGAGCTGCCTCATTGGAAAAGACCCTGATGCTGGGGAAAGATTGAGGGCAGGAGGAGAAGGGGACGACAGAGGATGAGATGGTTGGATGCCATCATCAACTCAATGGACATGAGTTTGAGCAAGCTCCAGGAGATAGTTGAGGACAGGGAAGCCTGGCGTGCTGTGGTCCCTCGGATCACAAAGAGTCGGGCATGACTGATGACTTAACAACAATTTGGAATGATGTTTAGTAAACTTTCCTGCTTTGCAAAGTGGAGGGGAAACTAGATTATAGAAGACTATATACCACAAGTTCCCAGATGGGAAGCCCTATACCAAGGTCACAGGACAAAAACCTCCAGTTAACCAAGCCCCATAGCAACTATTGCTATGAGCCCCCTTGACCTAAACCAGCCTTTCTTCAACTCCATATTGGGTAAAATACCCACCCTATAGCACACTAAGTGGTTCCCAGGCAGCACTAGAGGATAAAGAATCCGCCTGCCAATGCAGGAGGCAGAAGAGTCAAGGGCCTGATCCCTGGGTCAAGAAGGTCCCCTGGAGAAGGAAATGGCAACCCACTCCAGTATTCTTGCCTGGAGAACCCCATGGACAGAGGAGCCTGGTGGGCTGCAGTCCACGAGGTCGGAAGGAATCGGACATGACTGTGCGCACGCATGCAGCACCCTAACCAATCACCCAATGTCACCTGCTCCAGCACAAATTTTTTTTTTTTTTTTTGTCTTGAGGGTCAAAAAATCGATTATTAACCCACGCAAGGGGATGGTTCTCCCTGGCCTGGGAGGAGTTTGGCCTTTTGTGCTCACAGTGCCCACAGTATCTCTGCTCTTTGCTCTTAATAAAGTCACTCCCTTCTGAAAAAGCTCTGTATTTGGAAAATCTTTCCCAACCCACCCTCAGACCATGACACTTGATTCTGATCACGGCCTTGATGTTGGCTGGCCATAGAAATTTGCGGGCAAAAGGCCAACGAGCTTCCTTTCCAGTTTCTTCTGCTATCAAATAGTGACAGGAAGACTATTTTCTTGGTCTGCCTAATGACTTTTTTCCGCCCCTCTCTGTAAGAAAGAAATAAGACCATAGCTCTGCAAGAATTCAGTAGACACTAAAATGTCATATTATCACAAGCTGGGTTGTGCAGTTTGCCTGAGGCATGTTCTTATCTATCACAGCTAACACCCTGCTTCTAGTCAGGTCGGAAGAAGAATACAGCAGCGAGAAGACGCACTCATGAATCTCTTTGATGCGTGTGATTTTCATTTCAGTCACTGTTGGTATTAGGAAATGTGTCTGCTTTTTCCTTATGCGTCCAGAAAAAAAAAAAAAGGCATTTTAAAAACTGCCTTCTTTTGTACTACATGATGAACTCCAAGGGTTGGGACAAACAAGCATTCGTGTAGACATCCAAATGGATTCGTTTATTTACAGGCTCAGGGATGTTCACGGTTATCCTTACGTCCCAAAACAACTGTTTGGGGAAAGCCCATTAAACATTTCAGTACAATCCCAAAACACCCTTCCTGTTTTTTCTAATGACAGATGAGTATTTCCTGCCATATCAGTGATAAGGCCGGCACAGCCATCACAATTTCTAAGCCCAGAGGATGCTTAGCAAGAACAATGCCTGCTATCAGGCTACCCATTGAGCTGCAGCCACTGCTCACAGGAGCACTGAAGAACTGGGGGGGTGGGGGTTAGGGGGAGAGAGGAACACGTGTACACCCGTGGCAGATTCATGTTGATGTATGGCAAAACCAGTACAGTATTGTAAAGTAAAATAAAAATAATAACAAAAAAACCAGGATACCGGCCCCAGAGAGCTGAAATGCATGTGAAAGGAAGGGTTTCAGTGAGCCCAGAGTCCTGCAACTTCCCCTACATAGAAAAGCACAAAATTCCTTCACCTGACATACCTGGTTTCTATAATTAATAATTTTCTGACGTTCAGGCTACCTGCCCCTTGTTGCAGACTTCTGTAGAACCTGACTCCTCCTCTGCTCCCATACATACACAGGTCTCCTCCAACAAGTTTTCTCAAGGTCACTTGAGATGCTATCTCCTGGAAATTCCCGCCAAATCAAATATAACTCTCATCATCTTCAACATTGGGACGATCTTTTAAAGTCGACACTAAGGCCGACTTGGAGACACGGGATGGGCAGCACAAGTGAGGGAAAGGGGGCGGTTGGGACCACAGAGAACTCCAGGTACGAGCCACTGCCAACCTTGTAATAACCAGAGACGAAGTGAAGTGAAGTGAAGTCGCTCAGTCGTGTCCGACTCTTTGCCACCCGTGGACTGTAGCCCACCAAGCTCCTCCGTCCATGGGATTCTCCAGGCAAGAATACTGGAGTGGGTTGCCATTTCCTTCTCCAGGGGATCTTCCCGACCCAGGGATCGAACCCAGGTCTCCCACATTGCAGGCAGACGCTTTCACCTCTGCACCACCAGGGAAGCCCAGCCAGAGGCGAAGGAAGGCAAAAATCCACGTGTGCTTGCAAGTGATAGAGTGTCCGAAGCACTCAGGTGTACAGACTCAATTATTCTGCAGCTCGGTGATTAATTAGAGATTTAGAAGGAAAAAAAAAAAAAAGAAAACCCTAAAATCTATCTACGCTGCTTACATGATGTATGAACATATTCACCTGCTTGGTTCCATTAAGAATTTTTGTGTGAAAAATCTTACGTTTTCCTCCCGTGATAGAGCAGTTTCGCAGTCTTGAATTCTCAGAGTCAAACACCTCATTCCTCTTCACTGGCTCATTAAGGCCCCCCCTCCCACCCCCAACAGGGCCTTGAGAAAATATGGTATTGCCTTTCAGCTTTCTCCCATAATGAGTCATTAGAAATGACTTGAGCAGGTCTACGTATACAAAGGCAACATAGAACGCAGTAACTGTATTGTGAAGAAAACCAGAATGTATGGGGGCTTCCCTGGTGGCTCAGACAGTAAAGAATCCGCCTGCAATGCCAGAGACCTGGGTGTGATCCCTGGGTCAAGAAGATTCCCTGGAGGAGGGCATGGCACCCCACTCCAGTATTCTTGCCTGGAGAATCCCATGGACGGAGGAGCCTGGCGGGCTGCAGTCCACGGGCTCACCAAGAGCTGGACACGACTGAGCAACTAACTCTTTCACTTTCAGGGGAGCTGAGATCTTATCTGCTTCGTGGTCAAAAGCCCAGAACATAAACAATAGGAGCAATATTGTAAGAAATTCAGTAAGGACTTTTAAAATGGTTCACTTAAAAAAAAAAACTGTAAAAAATTGACAAAAATTAAAAGCTTCTGCACAACAAAGGAAAATATAAGCAAGGTGAAAAGACAGCCTTCTGAATGGGAGAAAATAATAGCAAATGAAGCAACTGACAAACAACTAATCTCAAAAATATACAAGCAACTTATGCAGCTCAATTCCAGAAAAATAAACGACCCAATCAAAAAATGGGCCAAAGAACTAAATAGACATTTCTCCAAAGAAGACATACGGATGGCTAACAAACACAGGAAAAGATGCTCAACATCACTCATTATTAGAGAAATGCAAATCAAAACCACAATGAGGTACCACTTCACACCAGTCAGAATGGCTGCGATCCAAAAATCTGCAAGCAATAAATGCTGGAGAGGGTGTGGAGAAAAGGGAACCCTCCTACACTGTTGGTGGGAATGCAAACTAGTACAGCCACTATGGAGAACAGTGTGGAGATTCCTTAAAAAATTGCAAATAGAACTACCTTATGACCCAGCAATCCCACTGCTGGGCATACACACCAAGGAAACCAGAATGGAAAGAGACACATGTACCCCAATGTTCATCGCAGCACTGTTTATAATAGCCAGGACATGGAAACAACCTAGATGTCCATCAGCAGATGAATGGATAAGAAAGCTGTGGTACATATACACAATGGAGTATTACTCAGCTGTTAAAAAGAATTCATTTGCATCAGTTCTGATGAGATGGATGAAACTGGAGCCGATTATACAGAGTGAAGTAAGCCAGAAAGAAATACACCAATACAGTATACTAACACATATATATGGAATTTAGGAAGTTGGCAATGACGACCCTGTATGCAAGACAGCAAAAAAGACACAGATGTGTATAACGGACTTTTGGACTCAGAGGGAGAGGGAGAGGGTGGGATGATTTGGGAGAATGGCATTCTAACATGTATACTATCATGTAAGAATTGAATCGCCAGTCTATGTCTGACGCAGGATACAGCATGCTTGGGGCTGGTGCATGGGGATGACCCAGAGAGATGTTATGGGGAGGGAGGTGGGAGGGGGGTTCATGTTTGGGAAGGCATGTAAGAATTAAAGATTTTAAAATTTAAAAAATAAAAATAAAAATAAAAGAAAAGAAAAGAAAAGAAAAAACTCTAATGCAAATCACCCTCTTAGTGGTGGTGGAAGTGGTTTACTCACTCAGTCATGCTCAGCGCTTGTGACCGCATTGACTGTAGCCCACGAGGCGCCTCTGTCCATGGGATTTGTCAGGAAAGAATTCTGGAGTGGGTTGCTATTTTCTTCTTCCGGGGATCTTCCCGATCCAGGGACTGAACCCTAGTCTCCTGCATTGTAGGCACATTCTTTACCGAGTGAGCTACCAAGGAAGTCCTCTGAGTGTTGCATTTAAGCTGAATCATGAATTATACCAAAATCTGGGCTTCAAGGCCACGATTCTATGAACTATGGTCCTGTTAGAAATACGTACTGTATTGCTTTTTTCTTGGTCCCTCCGTAATTCAGTCTCTATATTGAGATTTGTTTTGTCAGTCCATGTGTGCTGTTGATTATTATTATTATTTCAACCAGAGAGTAGAGTGAGTCATGATTAACTTCAGAATGCTCTGAATAAAAACGTAATTGTCAGTTGATGTATGTGAGCCGTGTACGACAGATCCTATTGGGAATAATTTTTACTCTAATGCCAAAAAAAAAAAAATCACTCAAATAGCTCATGCTTTTCAATTAAATTCTGTGGCATAATAAAAGGAGCAAAATATGGCTGCTGACATTGCATTAATATTATGAATATAGCCTTAAATGAAAATTGCCCATGGAAGCACAAATGGGTACATTTTGGAAGTCTGAGTGCGGGATGCAATTTTGAAAACTGTAATAGACACGCCATTACCGACATATAGACAGCTTTCAATTTACTCATACTTCACGCCAGCGAGTATTCAGTTTAGAGAAAGTGCAGTTTGCACCAGAACCCAAGAATTGAAATAATCTGTGGAATTGAAATAAGGGGCTGTTGAACCAGGTAAAACTGTTTCTAATATGGCAGAAATTTCAGAATCAGTTCATAATGACCCACTTGTGTTCGCAGAGGAAAATCAGACCAGTTTTCACTTACATGGTCTATGGAGAGGAGGGATTTATACAGTGAAGCAGTGATAAATAATATATCTATTCCTACGTGCATCAGCTTGAGGATGACAGACCTCAACCTGAATAAATTTACTAACACAACATGGTAAATCAACTATACGCCCATTAAAAAAATACAATGGACATGGGAATTTTAAAAAAAGGAAAATTTTACTGGCCATAATGGTGAATTTAGAAAAGAAAAGAAATTCCTGTTTTGATGGACATCTAGGTTGTGTCCGTGTCCTTGCTATTGTGAACAATGCTGCTGTGCGCATTGGGGTGGATGTATCTGTTTTAATTATGGTTTTCTCTGGGTATATACCCAGGAGTAGAATGGATAACTAGTGAGAAGATACTGCATAGCAAAGGAAACTCTACTTCATACACTGTGGTGACTTGAAAGGGAGGTCCACAAGGGAGGGGTTTTATGTATACATAAGGCTGAAGCAACCATCCTCCAATGAAAATTAAGAAACAGAAATCAGACTCAAATGAGTCCATGCTAAAGGATTCCATTTACAGTACTTCATTTCTTGACCTCCATGCTGGTTTTGGGGGGTTTTGTTTACTATAACTCATTTTTCTGTCTTTCTCTTGTTAACGTCATCTTTCATGTTTGTGTTACATTTTACAATTGAAAGTTTTTAGAAATGGCATTATTCAGAAAATAAAAAAAAAGAGCGCGTGCCCAGCTTCAGTCATTGTGTGTGCATGCGTTAGCCACTCAGCGTGTCCAACTCTCTGCGACCCCATGGATTGTAGCCCACCAGGCTCCTCTGTCCATGGGATTCTCCAGGCACAAATACTGGAGTGGGTTGCCATTTCCTTCTCAAATGATCTACCCAACCCAGGGAACAAACCCAGGTCTCCTGCATTGCAGACAGATTCTTTACTACTGAGCCACCTGGGAAGTTACAGAATTACCCTGCTGCTGCTGCTGCTGCTAAGTCGCGTCAGTTGTGTCTGACTCTGTGCCACCCCATAGACGGCAGCCCACCAGGCTGCCCCGTCCCTGGGATTCTCCAGGCAAGAACACTGGAGTGGGTTGCCATTTCCTTCTCCAGTGCATGAAAGTGAACAGTGAAAGTGAAGTCGCTCAGTTGTGTCTGGCTCTTAGCGACCCCGTGGACTGTGGCCCACCAGGCTCCTCTTTCCATGGGATTTTCCAGGCAAGAGTGCTGGAGTGGGGTGCCATTGCCGTCTCCGACAGAATTACCCTAGGACCCAGCAATTCTACTTCCCGGAAGATACTCCAGTGAAATAAAGACACACTTCCATGCATAAACACGTACGTGCACATTCACAGCAGCATTTTTATACACCATCCCCAGAAGGTGAAAATATCTCCAATCTCTATTAACAGATGCATGGATAAATAGATGATGGTATATCCACACAATGAAATAGTACTCAGTCTTCAAAAGGAATGTAACGCTGACGCTTGCTACAGTCATCCACGATTCTTGAAGCCGTGATGGTCAGTGAAGGAAGGACACATGTTGTCTGACCCCTTTTACCTGTGGAATGTGCACGCTTGCATGTTAGATCCACAGAATGGAAAGCTGATTAGAGGCTCCCAAGGGCTGCAGGGAAGAGCACAGAAATGAGACATGGGTGCTAAACAGGTGTCTTTTGGGGGCGATTACGGCCGAGGAGGAGAGGGTTGGATGGCATCACGGACTCGATAGACGTGAGTCTGAGTGAACTCCGGGAGTTGGCGATGGACAGGGAGGCCTGGGGGGCTGCGATTCTTGGGGTCACCAAGAGTCGGACACGACTGAGCGACTGAACTAAACTGAATATTCTTTGGAACCAGATCCTGGTGATAGCTGCACATCACTGTGGATATACTGCCACCAAATTGCACACTTTAAAATGGTTCATCTGAAAAAAAAAATTTTTTTTTTCATTTATTTGGCTGCACTGGGTCCAAGTTGCAGCCTCCGGGATCCAGTTCCCTGAGCAGAGATAGAACTCAGGACTTCTGCAGAGGGAGCTCAGAGTCTTGGCCACTGCACCACCAGAGAAGCCCCACACTGTGAAAAGGTTCTTTTTTTACATTATGTGAATTTTACCTTCATTTCCTTAAAAAGAAGCTCTTCTGAGCGCGATAGAAATAACATGAAACAAAGCCTAATAATGCGCATAGCATCTAAGGGATAGAGATAAAAAGCTTATACAGCCTTAAAAAAAAAAAAAAAGACTTCAAGACAAAGGAAAAATAATACAGGTCCTACTTTTAAAATGCTAGAGAATGAGTTTGGGGATTTTTTTTTTTCCTTTTAATTTCAGCTTTACGTACATTGTAACTTTTTATTTTGAGATAATTATAGGCTTCTTAAAAATTGCCAGAGTAGACATGGAAGTCACATCCACCTTCAACACTACCTTTGCTAATGTGAACGTTATGTCATCCTAAAGGACAACGATGGAGCCAGGAAATTATTGAGCCAGGCTGCTATTAACTACATCAGAGGTCTTACAGCGAGTTCTCCAGTTTTACTGCTGGTGTTCATTTATGGACCAGGATTCCACATTATTATATTTAGTTGTCCACCACAACCTTTGACAGCTCTTCATTCTTTCTCTGCATATGACTTATTTTGTATGCTGCCTGTGGGGGTGTGTTTATAAGCTGTAAAGATCGCCAAAGAAGACATCAAGTGTGCTAATATCCAGGGATGCATCTGAGAAATGGTTGGCTAGGAAACAGGCCCCAAGAAATAGCAAAAAAATGAGACCCACACACATGGGGAAAAAAATACTGGATGCGGTACCAGGTGGAGCTGCAGAAATGAAAGTGATCTCCACAACACAGTGGAAGGGTTGGTTGAGAAGGCAAGTGAAGGCTGAAAGGCAGAGTGGGGAAAAAAGAGACCTGGCAGATGGCATCGGTCCAGCAGAGGACTGTGGTTCAGGGTTTTCAAGCGTAGTTATGGCCCATTTCGGCATCTCAAGGACAGTTTTGGTCCATCTCAGCATCTCATCACGTCATTATGTTGGCATAACAAGACCATTCATGGGATGACCCCTCTCTGCTCCTTCCCATGTCAAGTGTACAGCGGTGATAAAAAGTTCTCAAGAGGAGTCATGGTCCACCTTGGCATCTCAGCATCTCATCATGTTGGCCACGGAACCATTCGTGAGAGGACCTCTGTCTGCTCCATCCCAGGTCAACCGTTGAGCCGTGGTACAGCAGTTTTCAGAGCAGTGATGGTCTACCTTAGCATCTCAGCATCTCATCACACTGGCATGGGAAGACCATTCGTGATGGGACCTCTCTCTTCTTCCTCTGCCAGGTGTCCAGTTGTGGAATAAGGTTCTCACGAGTGGTTCTGGTCCACTTCAACATCCCAGCATCTCGTCACATTGACATGACACCATCACTGGTGATACAGTTTCCCATGTCTAACATTGAGCTGCGTCACAAGCAGCTGTGGTCCACCTTGCTGTCTCAGCATCTCTGCACGTCATCATGCGGGCATGACAAGACCATGAGAGGTATGGCCCCTCTCAGTGTCTTCCTCCGTCGGGCTGTGGCATAAAGTTTTCAAGAGCACTTTGTCCATCTGAGGGTGATCCATCTTAGCATCTCGCCATGTGTCATCACCTTGGCATGACGGGATCGGTCACGATATGGCCCCTCTCTGCTTCTTCCTATGTCAGGCATCCCCCAAACTCTGGGGTTTCACAGAGCCCTGCAGGGCTGCCCTCCCAGACCTTTGGCTCTCCGACTGCTTCCATTCAGGAAGTTCTTGCCTGTGGATTCATGTTTCCACCTATTCCTCCACGACTATCTTTCTTCCATAGATTGTAAGCTTACTCCAATCTCCGGGGTCCGCTATCCACAGCGTCATACTCATTATCAATGTTACTTTATCATGGAACTGCATTTCCAATTCTTCTATGGATATTCTTCATACCTTCTGTATTTTTCTCATAAATCCAATTTATTTGGAAGTAGAGGACTATGTTTTGCTAAAAATAATGAGAACATTCCATCTTATTTCATTAGATGAGGTGTACCATATCTACACATTCTAATGCCACATTTAATTTAATCCTAATAGACTGTGGTCCATGCCCAATTACTGTAGCCTCTAACTGCTGCCTCTATTCTTGACATACTTACTCATGACCAGTTCTTTTCTGAATAAGATATTTGTAGGCAGGTTTGTTTTTTTTTTTTTCTGACACATACTTGTCAGTAGCAAATTCTAGTACCACCTCTTGTTAGATAAGGGTGTCTTGAATAGTACCTTCTCTGAAGGATTATCAGTTATAGACTCACTTTTCTAATTTATCCTCTGTGTTGGATGAATCCTTCATCCTGAGTATTCAGTTGCTAAGTCGTGTCCAGCTCTCTGTGACCCCATGGATTGCCGCACGTCAAGCTCTTCTGCCCATGGAATTTTCCCAGCAACACTACCGGACTGGGTTGCCATTTCCTTGTCCGATTTATCCTTTGAGCCTTTGGTATAAATGATTCAACCCATTTCAGGAAAGCTTAGAGATCCACGAGATGAAAGTATTTTCTCAGAAGGTCAATGTGTTTGTTCCCTTGTCCTTGTTACAGTCCACTCTTGGGCAGGTTCCTAGTAAAGTAAGTGCGAGCAGGAAGTTGAGCCGGGTTTGAGAACGTCCCATGGTCTTCCTGTGTATACGCTGGGCCCCCCATCCGTAACAACTCCTGAAAGATGAATACTGACGTGGCTATGGCTGGTCTGGATGAAGTCTGCCAAGAGAATACATGACCAAATGGTCCACAAGGCTGAGATGCTGCTCCGACGCACCTTTCTGATCCCCCTGCTATTCTCCCTTCAGGCTCTGCCCTCATAGTCAACAATGCTCCGTGATTCCTGGAGCCCAACATAACATGCTCGGGCTCATCAAAGACACAAGAAATTGTTCCTTAAAAAGTCTTGTGTACGTGTGTATTTTTATGACACAGAGGGCTCCAAAAAGGTAGAAGAAAACTCACTGTATATTCAAAACTATATATAATATGAAGAGCTCACTGTCCACTTGAACTTTCTACGGCTTCAAGTGTTTCTACTTGAATCATAAAGAATGTACGAGGCAGAGGGGCAATTGCTTCCCTCCCCTCCCCTGTACACAGCTGAGATTATGTGCCCAACAAGGAAAAGAAATCCAGAGGAGGAAATGGAAACCCACTCCAGTATCCTTGTCTGAAAAAATCCATGGACAGAGGAGCCCCATGGGCTACAGTCTATGGGTTGCAAAGGGTCGGACACGACTGAGCTACTAACACATACACACACACACACACACACACACACACACGGAAGGCAAATTTTAGGACTTCTTGGTGGTCAGGTGGTTAAGACTGCACACTTCCACTGCAAGGGGCGTGTGTTCAGTTCCCAGTTGGGGAACTAGGAACCCAACGGCAAAACGGTCAAAAAAATAAATAAATAACATGCAAAAGTCATTAAAAAAAAAACTTTTTTTGAATGGAAAGAGAAATCTCAACATATAAAATAAAATCTTTCATCTTCTCCCCCTACTTGGAAAAGAAATTGTTTATATCGTGAGGAAAATCCTTAGGCTTCCCTGGTGACTCAGACAGTAAAGTGTCTGCCTGTAATGTGGGAGACCCGGGTTCAATCCCTGCGTTAGGAAGGTCCCCTGGAGAAGGAAATGACAACCCACTCTCCAGTCCTCTTGCCTGGAAAATCCCATGGACGGAGGAGACTGGTAGGCTAACGTCCACAGGGTTGCAAAGAGTCAGACACGACGGAAAGATTTCACTTTTAAGGAAAACCCTAATGTTTGAATGATCAATAATAATTTAGTTGCCCAAAGCTAATTTTTTTCCCATATAAGATACGTCTTTTAGCCCAGAATATTAAAACATTCACACCTGAAATACCAATACTTCACCCATTTAAAGAGAAATAAAACCTTTGGGAGAATATTATAATCTTCCAAGTGTCTGTATGAAGCCAAAAACTCCTTGCCTATGAAGCTGTTCATCATTGGCAGAAATACGATTGAAAATACTGGTCTAGAAATGGAATTATAGAGCACACAGCTTTGGAGCATATTATGATGGAAATATACGAATATTGAGGTGAAAAATAGTGTTGCCACTTCTGCTGTAAGCACTGAAATATCGCTAGTTCTTTAGTAACAGAAAGAGATGCATTCGAAAAGCACACTGTGGGACTTCCCTGGGGGATCCACTGGTTCAGAATTCACCGCCCAATGCATGTGGTATGAGTTCAATCCCTGGCCAGGGAACTAAGATCCCACCTGCCTTGAGGCCAAAAAAACAAAATATAAAACAGAAGCAATACTGTAACAAATGCAAAGAAAACTTTAAAAAAATGGTCCACATTAAAAAAAAATTTTTTTAATAAAAGCAAACAATTAATGCAATTTAGGGAAGAAGATAGTTGAAAAATAAGGGAATCAAACATCCCTAGCTTACTGTAGGCTATATGCTTGAGGAATCGCTTCTCAATTGAGCAGATTTTTCAAAATGAGATACTTGGGTCTATAAATGAGAACTTGTCCAGTTTTAGAATCTCCTGTGAATATTTTCATATCCCTGAGATCTATGAGTCATGTATAAGACCACAGTCACCTCGTCACTACTGAGATCCACTAGTCACGGACGGATGAGAGAGTTGGACTATAAAGAAAGCTGAGCACCAAAGAATGGATGCTTTTGAACTCTGGTGTTGGAGAAGACTCTTGAGAGTCCCTTGGACTGCAAGGATATCTATCCAGCCCATCCTGAAGGAAATCAGTCCTGACTATTCATTGGAAGGACTGATGCTGAAGCTGAAACTCCAATACTTTGGCCACCTGATATGAAGAACTGACTCACTGCAAAAGACCCTGATGCTGGGCAAGATTGAAGGTGGGAGGAGAAGGGGATGACAGAGGATGAGATGGTTGGATAGCATCACTAACTCGATGGACACAGTTCGGGTAAACTTTGGGAGTTGGTGATTGACAGGAAGGCCTGGCGTGACACGGTCCCTGGGTTTGCAGCACTGGATACAACCGAGCGACTGAACTGAACTGAGATCTATTGCACTTTGGAAGGGTTGGTTAATTTTTCCACCCCATCACAACTTTGGAGAGGGGGGAAATACTGTTACTTTAGATTTGATACCTTACTTCTCTCACATTGAGAAAGAAATAATTACATGCATTGTAATGCTTTGACATGATTAATTAGGACTGTTGCAGAAAAACGTAGTGCCTGGGTTCCAGCCACGGAGCAGACGGATTACCCTTATGCTGCCTGAGTAACACGTTATAAACCCATTTGTCACACAGAAGAGGGGCTTCATGTAATCTGATGCATTGCGGGTAATGGATTGGGTGAAGTTTACTTGGATTCTCAGCAAGGTGCGAGAAATAACTACCTTCACCCACGGGCAGACTGTATTTTATCTCTTAAATCTTATTAGGGCTCCCTCGGCAGACAGAGAATAGGTAGCTAGCTGTATTTCAGCTGGCATCAGGTGGGGACAATGCCTGATTACCTCTCACAAATCTTCGTCAAGCCAGCCCCATCGAGGCTGTTTGCTTGACAGGAGGAGGCTTGTACGACCACATTCATGGCACAATTATCTACATGTATACTTGTGGTCTTGTGTCAAAGCAGTGCTTCCTTACTTGAGACAGAGATTTTAAATAGGAAAAAGAAAAAAAATCTACACCGGTTGGTCTAAGTGCTTAGCCAACGTTTCTTAATGCTTCTTTCTTTTAAAGCTTAATTTTTTAAAAAATAAGGATTCTTTTTCTTAAAGTCTTTAAAGAATTAGTTACAATATTATTTCTACTCTATGTCTTGGTTTTTTTAGGGCCCTGAAACTTGGGTCCTAGCTTCCCAACCAGGGATCGAAGCCTTTGGAAGTGGGAAAGTTTTTTTATTATTATTATTGTTATTTTGAAAAGACTCTGATGCTGGGAGGCATTGTGGGCAGGAGGAGAAGGGGACGACAGAGGATGAGATGGCTGGATGGCATCACTGACTCGAGGGACGTGAGTTTGACCAAGCTCTGGGCGTCGGTGATGGACAGGGAGGCCTGGCGTGCTGCCATCCACAGGGTCGTGTATATATTTCAGTGTTTTTCTCTCTATTCCTCCCACCCTCTCCTTCTCCACTGTGTCCAAAAGTCTGTTCTCTACGTTTGCATCTCCCTCGCTGCCCTGTAGACCGGTACCCTCTTTCTAGATGGAAGGTGGAGTCTCAACCAGTGGACGGCCAGGACAGTCCCTCTTGATACTCCTACATGGGTACCCCACCATGCAGCGGACAGCCGTCGTGTTCTATTTCCTGGGATCGACTCATCCTGGAGCCTGGAGACCCCGAGATCAGTGGGACAGCACAGTTCGGTTCCAGGGACTGATGAGTGAGTCCCTCTTCTGGATCCTGACACGGCAGAGAGAGAGAGAGGGCAATTCTCTCATTGACTTCTCTGAAAGTGAAAGTGAAGTCGCTCAGTCATGTCCGACTCTTTGTGACCCCATGAACTGTAGCCCACCAGGCTCCTCCATCCGTGGGATTCTCCAGGCAAGAATACTGGAGTGGGTTGCCATTTCCTTCTCCAGGAGAGCCTCCTGACCCAGAGACTGAACCCGGATCTCCCACATTGTAGGCAGATGCTTTATCATCTGAGCCACCCCTCTGAGATGGGTGCTAATTCCATCATGCAAGCTCTCCCTGCCCTGTGACCTAATTGTCTCCTAAAGGCACGCGCCCCTCAAACCCACCACACTGGGGACCAGGGTCTCAACAGATGACTCTGGGGTGGGGAGACAGACCTTCAGTCCACAGCAGCATCTGAATGTCCTTTTGGGGGAGCGTCCTTGCTCCCGTTGGGTGTGAGCTGGCTGTGAAGGTGTATCAAATGGTGGATCATGTCCCTTTTAGGAAACCACATGGGACAGAAGTACCTGCTTCCTGGTGGGATTTCCGGGCATGAGCTTTTGGGCACGTAATGAAGGTGAGATGACAGATGGAAGCACAGTGATGCACAGAATGAGAACCTCAGAGCAGCCTGCGGACCAGAGGCTTCTAGCGGCCTCCAGAGATCTCTCAGTGCCCCCGATCCAAGTGTTGACCTCCAACCTCACACGGATTTCCCCAACCTTCCCCTGATAATCTTTCTGCTGTTGTTCAGTCCCCGTGTCCAACCCTTCACGACCCCATGGACTGCAGCACGCCAGGCCTCCCTGTCCCCCCACCATCTCCCAGAGTTCCCCCAACCTCGTGGCCGTCGCCTCGGTGATGCCATCCAGCCACCTCATCCTCCTTGGTAGATTTATCTTTCCACCAAGTTCCAAAATGAGCTTCATTTGCTTTTAGTCAAAACCCAAATGGCTACAGACTCAGCCAGTTGGAAAAGGTCAGACACCAGAAACTCCTGCATATATTTCACCTCATGGATATAAGTCTCATTTGTAAAGCCTGACTGTAAAGGCAGGGTTGGCAAGTAATTTAGTGTCTCCGTGTCATTTTTAAAATTGGGCACGTTCAACACCAGACTGGATGAAATGCTGAAACTTTTTCAAAGGGCAGCTTTGAAGTTGATCCCAAGTAAGTTTCAGCGTGAAGACGGCTGTTGGACGATTTGCATTAAAATTCGGAATTGAGGTGGTGAGCCCACATGAGTGTTGGTTTTGGCCATCAAATGGATGCACTGTTTCAGTTCTGAAAAACAAGGGATTAAACAGAGGATCTGCGGCGGCTGCTGCTGCTAGGTCGATTCAGTCGTGTCCGACTCCTAGCAACCCCATGGACTGCAGCCTACCAGGCTGCTCCGTCCATGGGATTTTCCAGGCAAGAGTACTTAGTGGGTTGCCACTGCCTTCTCTGAAACAGAGAATCTAAGGGAGGATTAAAACCGTGACAGGAGATGGTACTTGAGGAATAGAATCAGATGCGTGGTTCTCTTTGCCAAGTGAGAATACTGTGTGTCAGATAACAGCAGGGTTCTCCCACGACTCTTCATTTGAGCCTCCCATTCCTACGGAGGTGCATGTATCTTCAATCTTGAGCTTTTCCCTTCTGTCCTCCAAAAATGCAGTCAGAGAAATCCTGATAAAGAGAAGCTGATCATGACGCTGTTGGATGCTAACCGTGACGTCAGCAGCGTCCCAAATCATTTCGCATGAGCTCTGAAGCTCATACCGTGACTTGAAGAATCTGGTCCCTGCGGCTGCCCAGCCTCCCTCCCAGGGCCTGTCCACGGCCCTGCCAGCCACGGAGAGTTTATTTCTGGGTCCTGAATGTTCTGTGGCCTCTGCGATCACTGGGCTCCTGCCAGGAGGCTCAGGTAGCCTGGAATACACTCAGCGTCATCCTAGTCTCGTGCACACCTCCAGCACCCACCTTTTCCAAAATTTCTGCTCGTTCTTCCTGTCTTCAGCGTATCCTTTTCTTCTTCTATTTTCCCTGTGGGTCGGGCCCCATCACTGAACACCCTACTGATTCACTTGCTAAGTTCCCTCCCGGACCCTTGAGTCCACTCTTTTGCAGTCCGCAGGGTCACAGAGAGTTGGACACGACTGTCCTGCAGTGGGAAATAGCAGGGCTCTCTCATGGACCGCGACATTCCTAGGACCTGGAGTCGCGTCCAGTTCCTAGCAGGAGTCAAGAGATGTGTTTGTCAGTGCCCCACCCTTCAGCAGAAAATTGGATTAAAGATTAGCTGAGCATGGGCCTGCCCACCAGAGCAAGACCTAGCTGCCTCCATAGCCAGTCCTTCCCATCAGGAAGCTTGCACAAGCCTCTCACTCTCATCCATCAGAGGCCAGATGGAAGAAGCAGGAACTACAATCCCACGGTCTCCAGAACAAACATCACAGTCACAGCAAAGCTAATCAGAATGATCACGGGGATCACAGCATCGTCTAACTCAACTAAACTATAAGCCATGCCATGCAGGGCCGCCCAAGACAGACGGGTCACGGTGCAGAGCTCTGACAAAATGCGGTCCACTGGAGAAGGCAACGGCAACCACACTGCACTATTCCTGCCTTGAGAACCCCATGAACAGCATGCAGACGGACTATTACTCAGCCATGAAAAATGAAATGATGCCATTTGCAATAACATAGATGGATCTAGAGATTGTCGCACTGTGTGAAGTTAAGTCTGACAAATACCGCATCATATCACTTCTATGGGAAATGTGAAAAATAAAAATAAAAAAGGTACAAATGAACTTATCTACAAAGCAGAAATAGAGCCACGGGTGTAGAAAATAAACTTATGTTTACCAAGGAGTAAGCGGGAAGGAGGGATAAACGGGGAGATTGTGAGTGACATATATACACCAGTATATGGTGGCTCAGATAATAAAGAATCTGCCTGCAATGCAAGAGACTGGGTTCAATTCTGGGGTTTGGATGATCCCCTGCAGAAGGGCATGGCAACCCGCTCCAGTATTCTTGCCTGGAGAATCCCATGGGCAGAGGAGTCTGGCAGGCTACAGTCCACAGGGTCGCAGAGAGTTGGACACGACTGAAGGACTAACACTTTCA
Organism: Ovis canadensis; assembly: GCF_042477335.2. Lineage (NCBI taxonomy): Eukaryota > Metazoa > Chordata > Mammalia > Artiodactyla > Bovidae > Ovis > Ovis canadensis. The sequence continues at coordinate 4,318,802 of NC_091271.1, forward strand.
TCTTACTTTCATATATAAAATAGAAGCTAACAAGGATCTCCTGTAATGCACAGGGAACTCTGCTCAGCACTCTGTAATGTCCTGTATGGGGAAAGAATCAGCAAAGGGATAGATATATGTATATGTATAATTGAATCACTTTGCCGTATGCCTGAAACTAACACCCCTATTTTAAGTCAGTGCCGCTCCAATTAAAAACTTTAAAAAAGAAGACACGTGTTTGTTTCCAGCATCTTGTTGATGGGACACCAAAGGCTGATGTAATGACTAGCTGCCAGGCGGTGGACCAACCGCTATGTCCTCCCCCAGAATCCTCCATCCCAACCAACTTCCAAGAAGACGACCACTGTTACCAGACTCCTCAGGTGAGACGGGCTGTTTGTCGTCACCATAGAAACGTTATCCTCACCCTGCATTACAATGGCGTTGGGTTGGGTACTCCCCACCTCCCCACCTTGCACAAATCCTGGCCACAGAAGTGTGAAAATGAGAAATGCTCACTGCCTGTGAGTCAGCCTAGCAGAGGATGCTGAGAACCCAAACACAAACAGCTGCAACGTGGAGAGAGGTACCGAGGCAGGAGACAGAGATGACAAGCCCTCTCAGTCCCTGGGAGATGGATTCACATTCTATAGCGATGCTGTTACCTCAAACCCTCCCATAATTGCACGCTGGGAACCACAATCCTCTCTGCACAGTTGTGCTACGGAAACATTTAAAATCTCTGCTCAATAAAAAGAAAAAAAGGGAAAGAGAAGAAAAATGGGGCCAGACTGACATGTTTTACATGAAATAATTAGGAGAATCTGACAAGTGGTAATTTTGGTAATTGCCAAAGAGCGTGATTCTCTACCAATAAAGTATACGTCAAATTACATTAAAAAACACACACACACACCATTAGGTCGTTCTCCCTTGTAAAGATTTTTACACATGTAGGATACAAGTTTAAATATCCTCATGCTTTTTCCCACATTGTATTTAAGCAATTAAAAAAAAAAAAGGAGTTTCAGTGCTTCTCATTTTCACTCCTTCCTGTGAAATTTCAAGCTCTGAAAGTTTCTTTGGATTTCTCCCTGTGATTTTTCTCAGACAAGAGTTACTTTTTTTTTTTTTTTTTTTTTTTGCAAACAAGTAGCATGCAAGACAGTACAGGGATTTTTTGCTTTTCGAGAAAGAAAAGATTTCTCTGCATCTCATTCCACTAGATCAGGGGTTCCTAAACCTATGGGTTCTGGGTTCTGTCCCAAGATTACACCGTCAAGGTCCATGCCAAGCGTTTTCTTCTCTGTGAGAGCTCAAAGAAGTTTACAGCAAGTGCTTATGGTCCTCCAGCTGAGTCACCAGGCAACCTGTCTTAACAGCTTAGCTTGACTGCAAACCATGGGTGAAAACACCAGCTATGGGGGTGTCCAGAGGAGTTCTGGATTGCAGGAGGGTGTCCTAAATCCCACAGCCCTCACCTCGACCAAGGATTTGGAAGCACACTGCCAGGTGTCCCCAGCGATCGAGACGGAGTGTTGCATCCCAGCGGTAAATCAACTCCAAGAGACAGGCTGCCAGCCTCAATACAGGGGACCCTGATGCTGGGAAAGATTGAGGGCAGGAGGAGAAGGGGGCGACAGAGGATGAGACTGCTGGATGGCATCACCGACTCGATGGACATGAGTTTGAGCAAAATCTGGGAGACGGGGAAGGACAGGGAAGCCTGGCGTGCTGCAGACCTTGGTGTCGCAGAGTCGTATGCAGCTGAGTGGATGAACAACCACCCTGTGTGAAGGGCAGGGGGTTAGAGCTAGGCTGCGGGCTGCCTGCTCTGTGAACCCAGAAAGCAGATACCCTAGACACCACCCTCACTGGCTAAGGAGATTGTCAGCTTCCACTCCCCTGAAAAGAATGGAAGGTGGTCCCCACATGGCTACCACAGAGTCTCCCGGGGACTCTGCAGTCCCGCTGAGATCCTGTGGACCCCCAGGGGTAGCCCCTCATGAACGCACACTCTGGTGTGGGAGGGCTGAAGTCTAAGGTGTACCCCCTGAGATCCCTGTCTCTGGGGTCAGAGTCCTGGCCTCTGGAGACCGGGGGGGACCTGAGAACGTGGTCAGCGCCACTGTCTTGACTGGGTTCCTCACCGGTTGATATTTGAGTTGTTCAACAAACCTGGATGGGCCTGACCTAATCAGAAGAAGGCAGGGTCAGAAAGACAGGCCTGAAAGAGACCAAACGGCCAGGAGAAACCCAAAGAGCACAACTAAAGAGTTAGCCCGTTTACTGAAACTAGAGAAAGCCCAAAGAACAGTAAAGACCGAGCACAGCCAAAAGAAAAAAAAATTAACAAATAACCACAAAAGAAAAAGAAACGCCTATGGTCATATGGCAAGGACTGCAGGCAGCCTCTGGGAGCTAAGAGTGCTCCCTGGCAAATTGACCCCCGTGTCCTGGACCACGTCCCGTGTGCCTGGACCACCTTAGTAACAAGAACCTTGATAACCTCACCTCCTCAGAGCATCGATATCAGTAGCAGGGACACTGAGAGCTTCAGTTGTGTCCGACTCTTTACGACCCCCATGGACCGTAGCCCACCAGGCTCCTCTGTCCATGGGATTTCTCCAGGCAACAATACTGGAGTGGGTTGCCACTTCCTTCTCCAAGAACATCGATGCCACTTTGTAAAAAGAAAGCACCAAATCCAGAGTGCGGGGCATGGCTGATTTTCAATATTTTTTTTTTACCCCCCAAAACTATCGCGTACCTTGTGAAGTCATTAAACTTGTTTTTGTCACAACGTGGTTCTATGCCAAAAGAACAAATACGGGAGGGTGGTGTGAGACACGGGCTTATTTTCGACTCTGTGCTGTGAGTCACCTGCTCGCACCCCCGGGGTCCTGCCTGGGCTCACTTGATTTCTTTCCCCAGTGCAGAGAAAAAAGACAAGAAGCAGTTCAGCCTGCCCGGTGTGCTGGCTCCTAATTCTGTTTCCCCGTCCTTGTGCCGACGATTGAAGGTTTCAAGGGCCTCTAGCAGCATCCAGCATCCATCCGTGGGGTCCTAGTTTTCTAGGAAAAGCTAGTTCGACAAGGCAAGAAACTGCCTCTGGGGCGCTTGGCGAACCTTGAGTTTGGAAGCCAGCCTGTGGCCAGGACGTGTTGGCGTCACATAGGAAGCCAGCATGGAGGTTTGGGGTGCGTTTATTGTGGCTGCCCGTATCTGACTACCACCACCTGGGGGTCTGGACACAAGACAACTGTATCTTCTCCCGGTTCTGGAGGACAGAAGTTCCAAAACCAATGTGTCAGGGGGGTTGGTCTCCCTGTGAAGTCTCTAGGGGAGGGTCCCTTTCTTATTTCCGGTGGAGGCTGCACTTCCCAGGGCTGGCGGGCTGGTGGGCAAGTCCCTCTAAACTCCACTTCCATCTTTTCTTGGCCTTCTTCTCTGTGTGTGTCTCTCTGGCCCAATCTCCCTCTCCTTCCTGGTATAAGGACTCCAGTCATCGATGGAGTGTGTGTGTGTGTGTGTGTGTGCGCGCGCGCGTGTGTGTGTGTGTGTGTGTGTGTGAGTGTGATGTGCTTGCTCGCTGAGTCGCGTCTGACTCTTTGCAACCCCAAGGACGCTAGCTCACCAGGCTCCTCTGTCCACGGTACTTTCCCAGGCGAGGCAGCTGGAGTGGGTTGCCATCACCTCGTTGGAGGCCGGGCGCATCCTAAACCAAGGATGATTTCCAATGGAGATCGATATCTAAACGTCTGCAGACACCCTCTTTGCGACTCAGGTCCCGTTCTGAGATTTCTGGGAGTGATCCATTTGGGAGATGGAGAGACTTGTCTTCCATCCAGGACTCGAGGCTTCTTTCTGTCTGCCATCTCTGCCACGCTTCTCACCTCCTTGTCCTGACCTGCAAGGAGCTCCGGGAAGCCGTCTCCTCCCTCAAGGGGTGGGTAAGGAGGGACTCTGCTATTCTGGGCTCAGCCTGTTATTTATAGTGATGCTGCCCCAGGGGGTGGGGGTGGAGATCGCAGGCCCGCTCCGCTGAGCTCGAGGATCCACAATCTGGGCTGGCAGGGGGTGCCGCAGTCGAGAGGACAGAAATGAAAACCCCCGCGGCCAAGGGGACCGGGGCGGGGGGTGTGGAGCCACCACCACGGTAGGGGCTGGTCCTCCTCTGATTAATTAGGCGACTGAGAGATAGCAGGTCTTTAGTTCCCATCACTGGGCATGGCTCTGCCCTTGCACATTTCAGCAGCTCTGCCGGGAGCTCCGACCCAGTTCCTTCCCTTCTCATTTGTGATTTTCATCCTCCAGGTTGGAAGGATCTTCAGCAATGCCCCTTCCACCTCCCCTGCCAAGTTCCTTTTTTGGGAACGCAGAGCTTGTCCATCACAGGGATACGGGGAGGCGTGGCTGCCGGCCAAGCCCAAGGCGGGTGCCGTTCCGGTGGTCAGCTCACATTCAGGCTGGATTATCTGCACTTTGGGGGGCACTTCTATGCCCCCAAAGAAACGTTGTCAAGGATGTCATGAGACCTCATGGACGGTGGAGAAGGAGGTGACATGCCGGTCGAGGCAAAAAGCACAGAGGGACCCAGCGTTGGCTGAGGAGTGATCCAGACTGATCTGTGCAAAGCTGGGGGAACATCACTGCCTATTTCATCTCCTCACGGGGTATGCATTCCAACCAAGCGAGACCACACTCAGGCATGCAGGCAGCCGTCGCGGTGATGGAGGGAAGGATGAAAAACACGTGTCACCCACCTGCCTTTTTGGAAATGGACAGGGCTTCCCTGACAGCTCAGCTGGTAAAGAATCCGCCTGCAATGTGGGAGACCCTGGTTCGATTCCTGGGTGGGGAAGATCCCCTGGAGAAGGGAAAGGCTACCCACTCCAGTATTCTAGCCTGGAGAATCCCATGGGCTGAGTAGTCCACGGGGTCGCAAAGAGTTGGAAACGGCTGAGCAACTTTCAGTGAAGAAAACATGATGAACACAATGACTGTGGTAACACAGGGTGCTTGCGAAGGGATTTTCTTTATAGGATCAGGCTTCCCTGGTGGCTCAGAGGGTAAAGAATCTGCCTGCCAACGCAGGAGACGAGGCTTCCATCCCAGAGTCAGAAAGATCCCCTGCAGAAGGGAGTGGCAACCCACTCCAGTATTCTTGCCTGGAGAATCCCATGGACAGAGGAGCCTGGCAGGCTACAGTCTGTGGGGTCACAAAGAGTCAGACACGACTCAACAGCTACACAAGTGAACTAAGAGAAGTTCTGCCTCTCTGCCTCCACTCAGCTTAGAGGGAAGGCAACCTTTGATTTCTACTCGCTGGGGCCTCCTCCTTCAGAATTCCACACCTGCAGAGGTCCTCCTGTGATCGGGATGGACAGCTGATGTGACCTGGGAGGTGCTGACTGGACGGTGCTGTCTCTAATCTCCACGCTTGGATGTGAGCTGACATGTGCATAGATCATGGAGAGAAGTGAGGTTGCTCAGTCGTGTCCGACTCTGCGATCCCTCCCGTTGACTGTAGACTACCAGCCTCTTCTCTGTTCCTCTTATGCTTAAAGCACTCTTCACGGGGCTCCTGTTTGCTACCTTAATCACTCAATGTCCAACTCTTTGAGACCCCAGGGACTGCAGCACGCCAGGCTTCACTGTCCATCACCATCTGCTGGTGCTTGCTTAAACCCATGTCCATCCAGTCAGTGATGCCATCCACCCATCTCATCCTCTGTCATCCCCTTCTCCTCCTGTCTTCAATCTTTCCCAGCATCAGGGTCTTTTCCCGTGAGTCAGCTCTTCGCATCAGGTAGCTAAAGTTTTGGAGCTTCAACTTCAACAGAAGTCCTTCCAATGAATATTTAGTGTTCCAGCACCTCCATCCATGGGATTTTCCAGGCAAGAGTACTGGAGTGGGTTGACATTTCCTTCTCCAGGGGTCCTTTCCAATCACACAGTCACCGTGTCTTACTCCTCACTTGTTCCTGTATCCGTACAGTCAGTATCTTCTGTGTACATGCCCCTGAGAAACTGAACATTTACAGAGGCTAATTTTACCACCTGTTTCCAAATCGTATCACTACCATGAGTACCAGGGCTTGGGATGTTAACATCTCTTATTGGGTGGGACACAATTCAAACTTAACACTAACAATAAATATTCATTGGAAGGACTGGTGCTGAAGCTGAAGCTCCAAAACTGTAGCTACCTGATGGGAAGAGCCAGCTCACTGGAAAAAGAACCTGATGCTGGGAAAGATTGCAGACAGGAGGAGAAGGGGATGACAGAGGATGAGATGGGTGGATGGCATTGCGGACTTAATGGACATGAGTTTGGGCAAAGTCTCAGCGATAGTGAAGGACAGGGAAGCCTGGTATGCTGCAGTCCTTGGGGTTTCACAGAGTTGGACATGACTGAGCAAGCAAGCAAGCAAAGGCTATGTGAAGAGTGTTTTAAGAATAAGAGGAACAGGGAGGGGGGGTTCGGGACGGGACGGGGGGGACACCCATACACCCTGGCTGATTCATGTCAATGTGTGGCAAAAACCACCATAATGTTGTAATTAGCCTCCAATTAAAATTAATTAGAAAAAAGAACGAGAGGATCAGAGAAGAGGTGCGTGACTGCAGGTCTCAGAATCTGTCACCCCAGCTGCAGACACTGTCTTCCTGAGAATGACCAGCTCGGGAGTAGTGAGCATGGTAACAGAAGAACGTGGGTGGACTGAACTGTCAGGAGACGGAGAAATGGGCCCAAGGCATGGATTGTACCCTGTCGCTGAAGAAGGCAGGAGAGTTAAGGAAACACCCTGACCTTTCCAGCTGGAGCAATCATGCCTGTGCTTTTTCACCAAATGCGGGTGTGGGACAACTCTGCTTTCAGACACCAGCCTATGGAAGGGAGGGTGCTAGTGAGAAAAATCCAGCACCCAGACCACTGGCGTATCTACCATCCTCACCGTGTCCATACTGGTTGCTGAAAGAAGGGACGAAGGCGAACGTGGAGTTTGATCGAGCATGTTTCTCCACCGCGGGTTGCGTTCCTGGTGAGGCTGAGAAGCAAGGAGGAAAGTGCACTCATAAATTAACTGATGAACGCATGGACTTGGTATTCAGTAGCTCATAGGTCTGTCTCATTTCTCTCTCTGCGGTTAATTTCTGGTTTCGCGCCCCTGTGTCACAGAATTTGTCTCCGGACGATACCTGAGTAAGCTGTTACATGGCACCCAGGCACTGCGTGAGGCTCCAGGACTTTCAAAACAAGTAAAAAATAAAATGTCAGTGGACTTTCCTGGCGGGTCAGTGGTTCAGACTCCACGCTTCCAATGCAGCGGACACGGGGGTCCATCCTCGGTTAGGGAGCTACGATCCCACATGCAGGGGGGCAGCTAAGCCTCACGCAGTAACTAGAGAGCCTGTGCACCGTCAATTAGAGAAATGCCTAGGCACTTCCATGAAAAGCCTGGGCACTGCGATGAAAGATCCCACATCCAGCAACTAAGACTGGATGGCAACCAAAAATAAAGAGCAACACGAAAACAAACAAATAAATAATCAAAAACACAAGCAAACAAACAAACAAAAAACCAGTCAAATCATAGGCCAGCCTTTCCTTGGAACGACTCTGTAGTCTACGAGTAGAAAGGGACAAATAAATAACAAGTCATAACGTGGTCCACAATAAACTGTGGAAAATTCTAAAAGAGATGGGAATACCAGACCACCTGACCTGCCTCTTGAGAAATCTATATGCAGGCCAGGAAGCAACAGTTAGAACTGGATATGGAACAACAGACTGGTTCCAAATAGGAAAAGGAGTATGTCAAGGCTGTCTATTGTCACTCTGCTTATTTAGCTTATATGCAGAGTACATCATGAGAAACACTGGGCTGGAAGAAGCACAAGCTGGAATCAAGATGGCCAGGAGAAATATCAATCACCTCAGATATGCAGATGACACCACCCTTATGGCAGAAAGTGAAGAGGAACTGAAGAGCCTCGTGATGAAAGTGAAAGAAGGGAGTGAAAAAGTTGGCTTAAAGCTCAACATTCAGAAAACGAAGATCATGGCATCTGGTCTCATCAGTTCATGGGAAATAGATGGGGAAACAGTGTAAATGGTGTCAGACTTCATTTTGGGGGGACTCCAAAACCACTGCAGATGGTGACTGTAGCCATGAAATTAAAAGACACTTACTCCTTGGAAGGAAAGCTATGACCAACCTAGATAGCATATTCAAAAGCAGAGACATTACTTTGTCAAGAAAGGTCCGTCTAGTCAAGGCTATGGTTTTTCCAGTGGTCATGTATGGATGCGAGAGTTGAACTGTGAAGAAAGCTGAGTGCCGAAGAATTGATGCGTTTGAACTGTGGTGTTGGAGAAGACTCTTGAGAGTCCCTTGGACTGCAAGGAGATCCAACAAGTACATGCCAAAGGAGATCAGCCCTGGGTGTTCTTTGGAAAGAATGATGCTAAAGCTGAAACTTTAGTACTTTGGCCACCTCATGCGAAGAGTTGACTCATTGGAAAAGACTCTGATGCTGGGAGGGACTGGGGGCAGGAGGAGAAGGGGTCGACAGAGGATGAGATGGCTGGATGGCATCACCGACTCGATGGACGCGAGTCTGAGTGAACTCCGGGAGATGGTTATAGACAGGGAGGCCTGGCGTGCTGTGATTCATGGGGTCTCAAAGAGCCGGACACGACTGAGAGACTGAACTGAACTGAACTGAACGTGGTCAGAGGGCTGATGCAATGACTCCAACCAAAAATAAATAAGGAAATCCTAGAAGAAAGGCAACGAAAAAAAGTCAGATCATATGCCTGCCTTCCCCTAAGTGACTTCATAGTCTAGAACTGGAAAGCGCCAGTCACTCAGTCGAGTCTAACTCTTTGTGACCCCGTGGATTATAGCCCACCAGGCTCCTCTGTCCGTGGGATTCTCCAGGCAACAATGCTGGAGAGGGTTGCCATTTCCTTCTCGAAGGGGATCTTCCTGACCCAGGGATTGAACCCAGGTCTCCCGCATTGCAGGCAGATTCTTTATTGAGTGAACCACCAGGGAAGGCCAAGAAGACTGGCGTGGGTAGCCTATCCCTCCTCCAGGGGATCTTCCCAACTCAGGAATTGAACCAGGGTCTCTTGCATTGCAGCTGGATTCTTTAGCAGCTGAGCCACCAGGGAAGCCGTACTTCTACCCTAAAGAAGGACAGAATGCTGAGAAAGAAATACTTCCGTAGGGCAAATCTCCTCCCTCCCTACAACGTGTCTGCCTGGACAGCTAGAAAGAGACTTCTCCTTAGGTTCAGATATGACCAGTGTGCTCAGGATATATGTCATCATCCAGACTCCAATTTCTCTCTCCAGTATTTTTCTCAGTGATAGGAAGCTAATTAAGCCTAATGCCTTTGCAGTTGTTGGAAAAGAATATTGTTTTAAGCATATCTAACAACACCTCATGGGCCTTTCGGGCTGGGGAAAAAAATATATATATATATGACTTCTCATCTGAAAACATTGATAATATATTCTCCTACAGTGTGGTGTTAATTGTCTGACTGTACAGCAGCAATTTAAAGATGTGATTTTTAAATGTGATTCCTCTAAAATGTGATTATGTGTTTTAACCTGGCCCACTCCAGCTTTGCGGTAAAAATGGCCTGCTATGAGGCACATGTAACATTCTGGGGCACAGGCAGTGTGAAAAAGATTTCCATATTGATGGTGGGTCATACCTACAAAATTGGGGGAATTAACATGATGCTAATTAGGTAACATTCACTGAATACATTTCTGCAACGCTTTCTAATTGATACCCATGTACAAGTGTATGTTCTGTCAGTCCTGAAAGGTGAATGTCAGCTCACAGAACTTGGGTGATGTCTTTTTTTTTTTTTTTTTGCATTCTTTCGGCTCCTGCTTTCTGCCTGATAATACCCTTCAATAATGCGAAACGGTACAATAGCTCTTCCTCAGCGCCAGGCCTTAACAACTGTAATCTTTAGCTCCAAATTCAGCCAGAATTACACTTTCAACATTTTACAAGGTCACAGAGTTTAATAGTCACGTCCATTTTTCTTCATTTGTCTTGAACGTTCTAACTGTTGTATATTATCGGGCCATCCACATTTTCCTATTAAAATGCATATTAGAATATTTAATATTCAAAGCATAATGGGGTAAAAAATTTTTTCTCCTATTTCTGGAAAATGGACCATTGGGATTCGTTATTCAATGCTAATGTGAGAGGAAAAAAAAAATCCCATTTAGTCAATGAAAAGAAAAAAGCGGTCATTGACAAACGTGCCTGAGGGTTCTGGGATTGGGGTTAAGAGGGGGGCAAGGAACTGGAAGTGTCCACAGGAGAGTTCCTGGTGGTCTCCCCAGAAGATAAGACTCTGAGCTTCCAATGCAAGGGGCCTGGGTTCCCGCCCTGGTCAGGAAAGTAGCTCCCACAGGCTGCAACTAAGAGTTCACATCCCACGACCAAAACTCCACACTCCACAACCAAGACTTGCAACAATAAATTGACAGATTTTTTTCTTTAAATTTATGCCCAAGGTGCCATCAAGTTAAACAGGTTACAGGAAATAGTTAACACAGACCAGAGATGAGTCTTCTTCACCCTCCCTGATAGCTCAGCTGGTAAAGAACCTGCCTGCAATGCAGGAGGCCCCGGTTCGATTCCTGGGTCAAGAAGATCCCTTGTAGAAGGATATGGCAACCTACTCCAGTATTCTTGGGCTTCTCCTGGTGGCTCAGCTGGTAAAGAATCTGCCTGCAATGCAGGAGACCTGGGTTCGACTCCTGTATGGGGAAGATCCCGCGGAGAAGGGAAAGGCCACCCACTCCAGTAGTCTTGGGCTTCTCCTGGTGTCTCAGAAGGTAAAGAATCCACCTGCAATACGAGAGACCTGGGCTTGATCCCTGGGTGGGGAAGATCCCCTGGGGGAGGGCGTGCCAACCCACCCCAGTATTCTTGCCTGGAGGATCCCCATGGACAGAGGAGCCCGGTGGTTTGCAGTTCATGGGGTCACACTCAGACATGACTCAGCATCTAAGCACAGAGCACAGCCTTAGGCTTAAGACGCGTCCAAGTGCTTCCTCACCTAACACAGTTCTTTGTTCTCCGTTGTTATTTCTGCCAAAAATAAACTCTTTATGATGAAAAATACACGATGCAATGAAGGGTGTAGAGAAAGACACTAAAATAAATGAACAAAAGCAGCAAGTTTCTGGATGAGATGATGCTTCAGGATTCATGTTCCCCGCACCCTCCGCCCCGGCCAAAGTGAACGTACGTTAGGTACAAAGCGAATGAACGTCACTAAGGAATTGGTGTGTTTTTTTGAGTCACAAGATCATTCTTCTAGCCCTCTGGAAAAATGAAAACAGTCTCAGCGGTTTGAGGAAGAGGAGTGGAGGACAGAGGGAGTGGGAGAAGGAAGGATTCCGAGTTTAAGTCTGCAGCTATTAAACCAGCGTGATGTCAGAACAGCCTCGCAGAGGCTGATTAGCAGAACCAGAGAGACACACCAACGAAGGCACACAGAGGCCCGAGGGTTTTAGACGACCTGGTGCAGAGTAATGAGTGTTTGCGTTGGCTACTTAGGGAATCATACATTTCATTTCCTCCACAATTAAGCACCAGAATTAAATATCGCTGTGAGGATGCCCACTTTTACTGCAGGACACAGCATCACTCTCATCCTCCAGATCAAAACCTATAGAAGAAGTGAGGTGGCTCAGTTGTGTACGACTCTTTGTGGTCCCATTGCCTGTAGCCTACCAAGCACCTCCATCCAGGGTGGAGTGGGTTGCCATTTTCTTCTCCAGGGGGTCTCCCTGGCCCAGGGATCAAACCCAGGTCTCCTGCATTGCAGCCAGATGCTTTACCATCTGAGCCACCAGGGAAGCCTCAAAACCTATGTTGGAAACATATATATATATTTTTAATCATAATTTAAAAAAAATAAAGATTCATGAAAACCGCAGGACACGGAGAAACAGATTCAACTAAACGTAAGAGGGGCAAGCTCCTTCGATAACCTCCCCCGTACGTGGCTCCCCTCCCCCTAGCTTGAACACTTTCTTTTGTCTTTAGTTGGAGATGGAGGTGATCATTAGATGGTCTTTGAGCTGATGGCTTGGGCCATTTCTGGGAATTTCTGTTTACTTGGCTATTTCCCATGTACACAGAAGGTACACGCGTTACTCAGCTTCCTCTTGCTCTTCTCCTGTTAACCTGTCTTTTGGACTTTACTGGTGACTTATGGTAAACAATCCACTTACTAAGTGCAGGAGATGCAGGGTGGATCCCTGGGTCAGGAAGACTCCCTGGAGCAGGAAACGGCAACCCACTCCAGTATTCTTGCCTGGAGAATCCCATGGACAGAGGAGCCTGGTGGGCTACACTCCAAGGGGGCACAAAGAGTCAGACACAACCAAATATCTAACCAACGTCAACAATGACAGCCCATCTTTTATTACAGTGGGTCTCAGCCGAGGAGGTAGAAGAGAAGAGGAAAAATTATCCTTCCTCCCCTACATAGTGCTACAGTAAAAAATAAAAAAAAGAGTGGAGACCACGAGGCAGTTACCTGATTCTTTAGGCAAAGGAAGATAGTACCTGAAGGAAGACAGCAACGCTATGATATGGACAGAAAGAAACAACCGTTATTTCTATGGGAAAAAAAAAAAAGAGCAGCAAGCTCCTTTCAGGAAGGAAAAGACTGATGTCAACTTTGATCTCTGTGGAAGTGGTCTGGGTGGGAGGACCCTGTTGTAGGTTTAAGAGTCAGGAGGAGCACAGAGTGAACTTTTAATACCCAGGTGGGCCAGTTTCATGAGAAATGTGAGGGAGTCCGAGTCTCAGCAGATGGTTCGACCACTGGCCAACTGTCTCCCGAGAATCTTTGCAGCAGATTCCACGTGCCTGCCTTGATATATTTGTTTGCCCTTGCTGCTTTACTCCACGCTGGACGACAGTCTCTATTTCCATCCCATGACAGTCTCTAGTTCCATCTGTGCATGCTTGCGTGCTAAGCCCGTGTCCGACTCTCTGAGACCCCGTGGACTGTAGCCCGCCAGCCTCATCTGTCCATGGGATTCTCCCAGGCAGGAATACTGGAGTGAGTGGCCAGGCACTCCGGCCAATGACCCAATTTCACTCCTCCTTTCCTGGCTGAGGAACATTGTCTACATGAAGCTCGTCTTCTGTATTCCTGCCTCTCCCCATGGACATTTAAGTTATTTCCATGTCCAGGCTAATTGTAACTGGGAGTGCCAGTGAAAGCGGGGGGTGGGTTAGTACAGGGAACTCACTGTACTCACTGAGGTCATTGGTGACCTCAATGGGAAGGAAACCCAGAAAAAGAGGGTATATATGTATCCTGATGCTGGGACAGACTGAAGGCGGGAGGAGAGGGGGCAACAGAGGATGAGATGGTTGCACGGCATCACCGACTCGATGGACGTGAGTTTGAGCAAACCCCGGGAGATGGTGAAGGACGGGGAAGCCTGGTGTGCTGCAGTCTGTGGGGTCGCAGAGAGTTGGACCCGACTGAGCAACTGAGCAACACGTAGCTGATTCACTTTGCTGTACAACAGAAACGAACTCGGTACGGTAAAGCAATTCTACTCCAGTGAAATTGAGGGGAAGAAAAAAAAGAATCTTCACCGAGGAAAGAGATGGCCTGGCCCATGTCAAGGAAGGAGGAAGAGATAAACGCCAGGAGCTCTCGCCCATGTTGGAGGCAGCCTCTGCCAGAAGGTTAAGGATCAGAGCGTTGGATCTGACGGCAACTGGACACAGATGTCCCTGAGTTTCACAGAGACAACAGTCCTCCAGAGACAAAGGTGGTGTCCCGGGGTGAGGTGACTACTCCACTGCGACGGACCGTAGCAAACAGACACCGGGGTATCCAGGTGGTGAGGGGAGAGTTCTCATGCTTGAGAGAAGAGGGGACATCACGGAAAAAGGAGAGAGAGAGAGAGAGACGAGTGGCAACCAATTCACCCTAAAGGAAATCAGTCCTGAATATTCACTGGAAGGACTGATGCTGAAACTCTAATTGTTTGGCCGCCTGATGCGAGGAACTGACCCATTTGAAAAGACCCTGATCCTGGGAAAGATTGAAGGCAGGAGGAGAAGGGGGCGACAGAGGATGGGATGGTTGGATGGCATCACAGACTGGATGGACATGAGTTTGAGCAAGCTCTGGGAGATGGTGAAGGATGGGGAAGCCTGGCTGGCTACAGTCCATGGGCTCGCAAGTGTGGACAGCCAGTGGGGATTTGCCGTCTGATGGAGCAAACTCAAACTGGTTTTCTGTGACAACCTAGAGGGGTCAGATGGAAGAAAAGGTGGCGGGGGGTGAGGGAAGGTGTTAGTTCCAGAGGGAGGGGACATATGTCTGCCTACGGCTCCTGTGGAGGTATGCACAAACCAACACAATATTGTAAAAGAAATTATCTTCCACCTTAAAATAAACCATTTAGAAAACATTCCGAAGTCCACAGTGATGTGAGCCGCAGGGAAGCCGGCGTGGTCTCTCAAAGACCTTTGACAGTCAGTCTCTTCCCTGCTTTCCCAAGCTGTCCACAGTGATGTGAGCCGCAGGGAAGCCGGCGTGGTCTCTCAAAGACCTTTGACAGTCTCTTCCCTGCTTTCCCAAGCTGCCTGCTCTCCCTACTTCAGTTTGCAGGCCTTCTATTGGAATCAGAAGAGAAAGAACTAAAAGGTAGGGGTGGAGGGAGGATTCAAGGGAGTCATTGACTGGGTACAGAGGTTCTCTATTTTTATTTCCCCTCTAATTTTCTTTTTCTTTTCTGTTTGTACTGCGCGCAGTATGTGGGACCTTGGTTCCCTGACCAGGCATGCAACCTGGGCCTCGTGCATTGGAAGCAAGCGGTCTTTGCCCCTGGACTTCCAGAGAAGTCCCTAAGAGGAAGATTCAAAAATATAATACCCAGGAACTTTCCAGAACCAATGAAGCATACGGATACACAGACCGATGGTGTTCAGCAGACCACAAACAGGGGAAACACGAAAAGAAAGGGCAGCCGACAATTTCGCAGATGACCTTGGACACCGAAGACAACAGCGTGAACCTTGAAAGCAGCTGGGGAAACAGACAGACATATTACCAGCGAGCAGATGACGTTCTGAGCTGCGGCTCGCTGTTCACCGCAAGAAACAAAGGGCGACAGGAGAAATGGAAAGATATCTCTAAGGCGATGAAAGAACAGTGTCAACCTGGAATTAGAGGTCTAGTGAAAATACCCCTCGGAACGAAAAGTAGAACAGAGAGACATTTTCAGGTATGATGAAAGCTGAGGCCTTCCTTTTCAGGAGACCCACTCCACAAGACCTGCTAAAAAAAATACAAAAATAGAAGGTCTTCAGGAAGAAGGGGGAAAAAAGTAGCACATAAGAGCCCAGTTATGCAAAAAGAATAGCAAGCAAAGCTGTAACTATCTGGATAAATACATATAAAACACCTTTTTCAAAAAAAATCGACTTTGTCCGAGTGTCTTTTCACAAGCATTCACTGTTTAAAACAAAAATGACGAGAATGTGCTCTGAGATGTAAGCCTATAAAAGCGGAGCACAAAATGATGAGAAGGAAAAGAAAAGAGGGGAATAGAGACAGAGATGTAAAGATCAGACCTGTAGATCTAGCGAGGGCAGGAGAGGGTGGGATGAAATTGAGAGAGCAGCGCTAAGATATATACACGACCATGTGTACAATAGACGGGGAGTGGGAAGATGCTCTACAGCACAGGGCACTCAGCTCGGGGCTCTGCGATGACCCAGAGGGCTGGGACGTGGGGAGGAGAGGGAGGCTCAGAGGGAGGGGAGATATATAAATATATATATATGATTCACTTTGCTGCCCTGCAAAAACCAGTACACCGTTGTAAAGCAATTATCCTCCAATGAAAACAGAGCCATCTGTCTATGCATCTACCTCTCTATCACCTATCCATATCTGTCTATCATCTTCCCATTTATCTTCCTTTCTACCGGCCTACCATCTGTCATCCGTATGTACCTACTCATCGACCTACCTACCCACCATCTGTACGGTGAAGGGAAAGTCACTCAGTCCTGGCCGACTCTTTGCGACCCCGTGGATTACATATATAAAGTGAATGAAGTCACTCAGTCCTGTCCGACTCTTCGTGACCCCATGAATCACACGTATAAAGTGAATGTGAAGTCACTCAGTCCTGGCCGACTCTTTGTGACCCCATGAATTGCACATATAAAGTGAAAGTGAAGTCGCTCAGTCCTGTCTGACTCTTCGCAACCCTGTGGATTGTAGCCTACCAGGCTCCTCCGTCCATGGGATTTTCCAGGCAAGAGTACTGGAGTGGGTTGCCATTTCCTTCTCTAGAGGATCTTCCCGACCCAGGGATTGAACCTGGGTCTCCCACGTTGTTGGCAGATGCTTTACCGTCTGAGCTACCAGGGAAGTCTATAAAGTCTGTATATATAGACTGTAGCCTACCAGGCTCTTCTGACCATGGAATTCTCCAGGCAAGAATACCAGAGTGGGTTGCCATGCCCTTCCCCAGGGAATCTTCCCAACCCAGGGATCGAACCCAGGTCTCCCACACTGCAGGCAGACTCTTCACCGTTTGAGCTACCCAGGAACCCCTATCTATCTATTTATCATGTATGCAATCAAGAGAGGAGATAAAACAGAATACTGAAAATATAATCTATGTGAAAGAGAATAACAAAAGGATGCGATTACTCCAAAAGAAAGTACAAAAAGAGGACACGGCAACCCCAAACCACAGGGACAGGGGGTGACAACTCTGACAGAATTCTCCCTAGCTGGGATTCACTCATACATCCCTGGAGGGACAGTGACTGGAAGCCTTCCTTGGGAAACGCTGGAGAATTCTTCACAAGGTCAAACGTACGATGCTGCTACATGCCAGGAATTCCTCTCCAAGATACTTATGCGTGAAAAAGAAGTACAAATGCACGCAATATTTAAATATTTAGATTAAATATTTTCAGTAGTTTTATTGTTTTCCTGAAGGGATTTTTGGACCTGATTCTTTTCCCCCCCCCCCAGAATTGAGATCCTTTACCAGCTTGTATAGGGTCCCATGTGGCTCGTTGGAAAAGACTTTGATGCTGGGAGGGATTGGGGGCAGGAGGAAAAGGGGACGACCTAGGATGAGATGGCTGGATGGCATCACCGACTCGATGGACGTGAGTCTGAGTGAACTCCGGGAGTTGGTGATGGACAGGGAGGCCTGGTGTGCTGCAACTCATGGGGTCGCAAAGAGTCGGACACGACTGAGCGACTGAACTGAACTGAACTGAACTGAGGCACTGACAGTAAAGAATCTACCTGCTAATGCCGGATACACAGGATATGTGTGGGTCAGGAAGATTCCTGGAGAAGGAAATGGCAGCTCACTCAAGGATTCTTCCCATGGACAGAGAAGCCTGGCAGGTTACCGTCTACAGGGTTGCAAAGATTCGGACACGACTGAGCATACACGCATGAGAAGGACCAGCTTGTATATAAAATATGACACATTTCAGATAAAATGTGCTCTTTGAAATCATTATCCTGAAACTGGAATTGAAAGCAGTTTGGAATAAAAGTAAGTACTATATTCGATTTTCATAAGACAATTCTAAGTGGGCATGTGCTGGAACCAATCGGTGTGTGGAAAGTATTCACACATCAGTGTTTTTTCTTTACTGCTGTGGACCCTCTGGCCCACGTGAATCACCCCTGTCTCCTGCCTGTTACTTAGCCGCTGACTTGTTTCAGCCTGTCATGTACCCTAGTGCTTATGTTCAACAAGCCCTTCCTTCACACAATAATGGCCCCAAAGCACAAGACAGCAATGCCGCCAGTTCGAATATTCTTACTGTGCCTAACTTATCATTTAAACTTTATCATAGGAGCGGACATATAGGAAAAAATCATGACGCAGAGAGGGCTTGGTACTCTCCGTGATTTCAGGCATCCACTGGAGGTCTTTGACAGTATGTCCTATGGATAAGGGGGAACTATTTTATAATACACAGATCCACTATATATATATGTGTATATATATATATGTATTCCTAATATATATGCTATATATATATATATATATATATACCGTGTCCCTAACATATGAAAGTGAAAAAGTGAAGCTGAAAGCCTCTTAGTCATGTCCGACTCTTTGCGACCCCATGAACTATATATACAGTCCATGGGATTCTCCAGGCCAGAATACTAGAGTGGGTAGCCTTTCCCTTCTCCAGGGATCTTCCCAACCCAAGAATTGAACCCAGGTCTCCAGCATTGCAGGCAGATTCTTTACCAGCTGAGCCACCAGGGAACCTCAATATATCCCCAGTGTATACATATAATATATATACTGTACTGTCCATACAATAGGCTGTATTTCTAATATTGATACTGCATATATATACTGTATCCCCAATGTATACATATAGCATATATACTGTATTCTCAACACAATAGGCTGCACTTCTAATATTTATACTATAGATATATACTGTGTCCCCAATGCATACATATAACATATATACTGTATGGACAATCACTGGCAGATTGTCTCAGTCCTTCTTGATTTTTGTACCTCTGCAGAGCACATTAATAAGAACAGAGTTTTCTGCTATTTTGTCAAAGGCTTCCACCTTCCAGCGACACACTAGAAAATCTATTATACGCTAAGCTACCCAGAATGAGAACTCTCACAGAAAGGAAGCTCTCAGGACCCCCTACCTGCACTTCACAGGAAGCCGAACTAGTACACGACTGCTCTTACGTGACCCACTTTTCTGGCGAAGCTCTAACGACCTAAATTCCTCAAGTCCTAGGCTTGCAAGAAAAGAGGGGAGGGTTTTCCTCTCCATCCTGCTCAACCTCAGGCAGAAGGACGCCTCCGCTGTGCTGGATTCATCAGGTCTATGCTGACTGCTAACATCCGTGAGGATTTCCCACCGGTAACCTGGGGTTCTCTTTCGGGTTTGAGGAAGGTGTGTGGCGTCCTGTGTTTTATAGCATAGCAAGAGTGTCCTAGAAAGGAGCATCACGATTTTATCTCATAACGCAATTCGGTTACGGAATTATAGAGGCAAAGAAGGATAAAGCACAGGCAGCTTGCCATTGTGTCCGTCACACACTCCAACTCTGGGGGTGCGTCATGATACCCGCTGCTAAGCATCATTGTTACCTCGAACGCTATAAAGAATTATCAGTTCAGTTCAGTCGCTCAGCCGCTCCCGACTCTGTGACCCCATGCACTGCAGCACGCCAGGCCTGCCTGTCCATCACCAACTCCCCGAGTTTACTCACACTCATGTCCATCGAGTCGGGGATGCCATCCAGCCATCTCATCCTCTGTCTTTCCCTTCCCCTTCCGCCTTCCAGTCTTTCCCAGCATCAGGGTCTTTTCCAATGAGTCAACTCTTCACATCAGGTGGCTGAAGTGTTGGAGTTTCAGCTTCAACATCAGTCCTTCCAATGAATCTTCAGGATTGATTTCCTTTAGGATGGACTGGTTGGATCTCCTCGCAGTCCAAGGGACTCTCAAGAGTCTTCTCCAACACCACAGTTCAAAAGCATCCATTCTTCAGTACTCAGCTTTCTTCACAGTCCAACTCTCACATCCACTACTGAAAAACCATAGCCTTGACTAGACAGACCTTTGTTGGCAAAGTAATGTCTCTGCTTTTGAATATGCTGTCTAGGTTGGTCATCGCTTTTCTTCCAAGGAGTAAGCATAATTTATAAAGAAGTCTGCTGCTGCTATTGCTAAGGCGCTTCAGTCGTGTCTGACTCTGTGCGACCCCATAGACGGCAGCCCACCAGGCTCCTCTGTCTCTGGGATTCTCCAGGCAAGAGTACTGGAGTGGGTTGCCATTTCCTTCTCCAATGCATGAAAGTATAAACAGCCTTAAAAGGCGACCCGCCGATGTGGGTCACGCGCCAGCCTGGAGGATACACAGGTCCCCAGGCTATACGTCCTTTCCCGAGATGTGTGATCTCCGTGTAATTCCTTCCAGCACTTTTCCACCCAACTCCTGACTCCTGCCTTCCTCTCAGTCACGTCCTGCCCTCAGCCTTCAACTCTCTCCTCAACCCAGACCCACGATTCTCACCTCCAGACTGGGAGGACACGTCTTCCACTCCAGACTTCAGAGAACCAGCCCTGAGAACTGAGCACGTGACCGTGTCTCGTAGGCCCTGGAGACGGCTGGATACTCTGTCGTGCTCAGGATGAAAGTGTTTGCTCATCTGCCCAGCGTGCCTCTCCGTTTCCATCACCTCTGAGCCACAGCAAGTTCCACTGACTGTAATATCCACATTCATCTGTGAGTGTGTGCATAGGTGTGTGTGTGTATGTGTGTGTATACTTATGCCTTTAAAGGTCCCATCTCCAAATACAGGCATATTCTAATGTTCTGGGGGGGGGGGGTAGAGCTTCAACACGTAACCCTGGGTGCTGCATGCATGCTATGTCGCTTCAGTCGTGCCCGACTGTTTGCAACCCTGTGGACTGTAGCCCTCCAGGCTCCTCTGTCCATGGGGATTCTCCTGGCAAGAGAACTGGAGAGGACTGCCATGCCCTCCTCCAGGGGATCGACCCAGCAATGGAGTCTGCACCTCTTATGTCTCCCACACCGGCCGGCAGGTGCTTTTTTTTTTTCTCATTATTTTACTTCATTTTACTTTACAATACTGTATTGGTTTTGTCATACATTGACATGAATCCACCACGGGGGTACATGCATTCCCAAACATGCACCCCCTCCCACCTCCCTCCCCATAACATCTCTCTGGGTCATCCCCATGTACCAGCCCCAAGCATGCTGTATCCTGCGTCAGACATAGACTGGCGATTCGATTCTTACATGACAGTATACATGTTACAATGCCATTCTCCCAAATCATCCCACCCTCTCCCTCTCCCTCTGAGTCCAAAAGTCCGTTATACACATCTGTGTCTTTTTTGCTGTCTTGCATACAGGGTCGTCACTGCCATCTTTCTAAATTCCGCGGCGGACGGTTCAGCCCTGAAGAACCACTTTAAATGTAGGCGGCATCCCCTCACGCTTTCCCTCACGCTTTCCCCTACACCCTGCCACTCAGCATGAGGGCGTCTGATAAATGACGGTGCCCCATGTATCGATCTTTTGATTCATATGGCAAGCTTGGAGGACGAAACTGAGTGACCGGAATTCCTATGAGTGCGTGGGGATGAGTAAGCCTGGCTTCTGAGCATTCTGAAAGTAACAAGCCGGGCTGGATGCATGTGTTTTGAGGGTGTTGAGTAGAATGTCAATGACTGCTGGGTAGACTGGGTTGCCAGTCTTATCTCCTGGATTGCAGATTGCTGAATAAGAACACGTTACATATGTGAAAATTAGTTTCCCCAAACCCAAGTCTCTCGTCAACATATTAAACAAAACCAAGAAAAAAAAAAATCTAACCACGTTTCAAAAGAGAAGTTTTACGTAAGGATCAGAAAAAATATATCTCCTTTAGATGTCTAGGCTTTCTCTTGCCCATGTAATAGCCAACCACAGGGGACCAGAGAGATGATTACTGTGGAGTCACAAGATCAAAATGAAAATCAGGGCCGTGTTATTATTTCCAAGCAGATGACTTTGGGGAGGGCATCTACCTGTTCACTGTGATTAGAAAAGAAGCTAAATATAGATTTAAATAATCTCTACCCCTCAGAGAAGTCTAGAGCCCGTGGCCGTTGCCAGTTTACAAGAGCCTGACAGAGAAATGCCAGTTTGGGGAATCGTAAAGCCTCTCCACCACCACTTATGAATTTTTATGAGCAACCTGCCGACAAGTCAAAATGACACTTGTTACCTGTCTCAGCAGGTTAGTTACTGCGATTCAGGTTAGTCTCTCTCTGCGAGCCTCGGGAGGACTCAGCTGACGGCTGATAAGGGCCATGAGGGAACGGATATTTTCAGCAGGATGTCTTTATATTTTAAAGTAAGTACAGAACTTAACAACAACAACAAAATCTTTATTGGGGGGAAGTTTATCTCCTCCACCTGTACCACCTGTTTGTTCCCACTCGATCCCCGCCGTAATCCTCAATTTGTTGAAGCACAGTTGGTTGCCGTGGAGATGATGGCAAGGTCACACAGAAGATTAAGACTTCAAGTGGGGAATAAACAGCCAGCGCCGTCAACTCTTGACAAACAAAATCCTGTTATTATGCAAATAACCTTCAAGTAATCAAGTGCAACCCCAAATGCATAATTTTCTTTGGCGGGATCGTTTTCCCCCTTTGGCATAGAAAAAGTCATCATCAGATTGTGAATCTAATTCTAGAATGAAAATGTCTTAGGGCTTTGAAAAGGTCTTTGAGAGAGGAAGACCCTGCCAAGTAACAACAGCAACAAAACCCATCGTCAATATGTTGTTAAGAATGCTTGAGGAAAGATAATGATTGTTCAAATTAAGCCAGAGAGGCGTTTCGGAATCAGAAGAGTAATTGCAATCACAGGGAGTAACTGTCAAATTATAGGTTTCAAGGTAAAGTAGTTGTAGTACATATCGCTACACTCCATGTGACTTCTGAGATGTAAACGGTGGCTGATTGTTAAGAGTGACCTCAGACAAAGATGGATACAGAGAGGATGGCTTCTAGGATACCATGAAAATCCTGCTCTGATGAGAAACATCATTCAGAACTCTCTGGAACAGCACCGAAATCTGCAGGGTGAGTTGACATTTACGATAAACAGAAGGGAGTGGAAATAACGTTCACTGAACATCGACCAGCAGGTACGGTGGTACTTATCGTACGTAAGTTCATTGAGTTCTCACAATTATCTTACACAGACACACGTATACACACAGCCTCACATTGTCTTCATTTTTCTGTGATGTAAAGGTTTAAAGAGATTAAGCATCACATTTTGTCTGTGGTTCACAAGTGTTGGAGCCAGTATTTAAATCACGCTTAACAACTCCATTGCCTGACTCAAGCTGCAGCCCAATGACCCACATCTTTGCGTAAAGCTACAAGCATCAGTCATTATCACCCCCAGTCCACATAGTTGCGACTGTTTGCTTGGTCTTTGCTGAGGAGAGCATCAAGCTCCTCAACGGGAGAGAAGCAGGGACCGCTGAGCTCTGGGCTGGACCAGGGAGAGAAGCCAAATGGAGCTATGAGGCTGGTGGGCAAGATGACTGTAGGGTCGGTAGCTTTCGGCCACCCTGCTCCAAGGGTCCTGATGTAAAGTCCCAGAACTAATTATTTCAGGGAGTCACAAGTAGTCTTTTCACAGCTCTCTGAATCTTGGAGACTGACTCAGTGGGAAGGAGGATATTTTTGCAGCAAGAATAACTCCTCTGCCATCAAAATCCATTTATCGTAAAAAGTTACCATGTGAAACACTGTTGGGTTTAACAGCTAACAGGACTTCCCTGGATGTCCAGGGGTTAAGAGTTCACCTTCTAATGCAGGGGGCGAGAGCTCAACTCTGCTCAGGGAACTTAGATCCCATATGCCTCACGCTCAAAAACCATAAAACAGAGGCAACACATTCAATTAAGACTTTCAAAATGGTCCACATCAAAAACAAAAAAAAATCCTCATGTAAAATAGATGACCAGGGCAAGTTTGATGCAGGAAGCAGGGCACTCAGAGTTGGTTATTCTGGGACAACCCAGAGGGATGGGGTCGGATGGGAGGTGGGAAGGGGGTTCAGGAAGGGGCTTCAGGGGGACACGTGTACACACATGGCTGATTCATGTAGATGTACGGCAAAAAAAAAAAAAAACCACAAAG
This sequence comes from Ovis canadensis, assembly GCF_042477335.2. Classification (NCBI taxonomy): domain Eukaryota; kingdom Metazoa; phylum Chordata; class Mammalia; order Artiodactyla; family Bovidae; genus Ovis; species Ovis canadensis. Next base: position 4,342,608 of record NC_091271.1, read on the forward strand.
AAAAACAGAATATTGTAAAGTCTTTAGCCTCTAATTAAAATAAATTAATTAGTTTTAAAAATGCATTTAAAAACAAAAGTAAAGTCAACAGCTAAGTGGCATTAGGCACATTCCCAGTGTTCTGCAACCATCCTCACCACGCATCTCCATAACTTATTCCATCCTGCAGAGCTGAAACTCTGCACCTACTAAACAATAACTCTATCTTTTCCTCTTATCATGTATGCTTTTTTAGTGACTGGGATTTTTTTTTTTGTCAACATTCACCCATGGTCATGCATGGTGATGGATGTGAGGGTTGGACTATAAAGAAACCTGAGCACCGAAGAATTGATACTTTTGAACTGTGGTGTTGGAGAAGACTCTTGAGGGTCCCTTGGACTGCAAGGAGATCCAACCAGTCCATTCTAAAGGAGATCAGTCCTGAATATTCATTCAAAAGACTGCTGCTGAAGCTGAAACTCCAATCCTTTGGCCAACCTGATGCAAAGAACTGACTCATTGGAAAAGACCCTGGTGCTGGGAACGATTGACAGCAGGAGGAGAAGGGGACGACAGAGGATGAGATGGTTGGATGTCATCACCCACTGGATGGACATGAGTCTGAGTAAGCTCCTGAAGTTGGTGATGGACAGGGAAGCCTGGTGTGCTGCAGTCCATGGTGTCACAAAGAGTCAGACACGACTGAGCGACTGAACTGAACTGAGCTGGTTACCTAAGAGTGGAACTGTTGGGTCAGATAATCAACTCTGTGTTTAACATGGGGAAAAACTGCCAGCCTGTTCTATCAAAATAACTATACCATTTTACACTCCCAAGGATACATGAGAGTTTCAGTTCATCTACGTTTGTTATTGCCTGTGGTTTTTCACTGTAGCCATCCTAGTGGGTGTGATCTGTGATCTCATTACAGCTTCATTTGAAGGCTAATCAAGTTGAACATTTTTAAATATGAGTATCAGCCTTTCGCGAATCTTTTTTTTTTTTTTTTAAGAAATGCCTGTTAAGTCCCTCTGTGTTTTTAACTCGGTTATTCTCTGTTTTGTTACAAAGTAATTTATCTATTCTGAATCAAGTCCCTTGCCAGATACATGACTTTGCAATACTTTCTCTCTATTTTTAAATTCTTTTCACTTTCTTGCTGGTGTCTCTTGAAGAGCAAACATTTTAAATTTTGATGAATTCCAATTCTTCTCTATTTTTTGTCACTTGTGCTTTTAATGTCACATCTAAGACATCATCGCCTAACCCAAGGTCGTGAAGAAATATTCACGCTGTCTTCTGAGAGTTTTATAATTTAGCTCTCACATTTAGGTTTATGACCCATTTTGAGTTAAGTTTGTGTCTGGAACATGCAAGATGGGAAACACATTTATCTTATATGGGGGAATTTATCTGCAGCACCTAACTCATTGCTACCGTAACTAAAGAGTAGACACAAACTACATAATTTTGGGATAAACAGATGTTTTATATTTGAAGATTCCGTAGCTCTGATGCAGAAACACAACATTGTAAAGCAACTATACTCCAATTAAATTTAAAAAAAAAAACTCTAAGGGTGAGTGAAACCTAGACCATTTAAAAAAAAAAAGAACTAAAAATGTACCTGCATATCTCTTTATTTTTAGCATCCTATATGAATTGCAACTCATTTTTTCTTTATTAAACCTTTTCCATCAAGTAAAAAAGGCACATAGTCAACTAACAGACTCTCAAGGATGCAAATATACCTACTCAAACACTTGGCTTGAACGGAATCAAAACAAGAGCTTGCCTCTTCAAACAACAGTGAACACGTGTGGAATTAATAATAATGCCTTGTAGCACGAGTCCTCCACCCGATTCTACCCCAGCCAAGTGTGGAAACACAACACGGCTTGGATAGCATCAAGAAGCAGCCTCGGCAAAGGTGTGCAAGCCAGTTAGGGATTCTACACAGAAGGCTCAGCGGGTAAAGAATCTGCCTGCCAGTGCAGGAGATCCAGGAGATGTGGGTTCAGTCCCTGGGTCAGGAAGATCCCCTGGAGAAGGGAGTGTCAACCCACTCCAGTATTCGTGCCTGAAGAATCCCATGGACAGAGGAGCCTGGTGGGGTACAGTCCATGGGCTCGCAAAGAGTCGGACATGCGTGAGCATCTGAGTACACACACATACACACACTCTCACACACACAAATGATGCGAAAGCAATGTCTAGTCCAGGAATCAGGATATGATGAGTAAATTGGGCAGACATGAAAGGCAGGCATGTGGATCCCACACTATCAGACCCTTTCTTCATGCCATGGATCCTCTGAAAGCACACAACTTCTAGGGTAAATCACTAACACATTATCTGACCTTAAATATCCAAGTGGAATTTTCCTGCAGTTACATCACTTCAAACAGCCTACGCAGAGTTAATCATTATGATCTTGATTTGAAAAATATAAATAGAACGGGAATGACCTTCCTAGGAAACTTGTCATGAAGCGAGTGACTATTCTACTTTCTAACCCTGAGCGCTGGCTTTATTCCAGCCTTCCTACCTGCTCAGTTCAGTTCAGTCGCTCAGTCCTGTCCGACCCTTTGCGACCCATCAGAACTCCTTTTATATACCAGATTGCACAGCGCCGGGCAAAGTCTCCTCTGTAAACCCTCGAATGCATAATCGTGTAAGGGGAGGTGCTCCCTCCCACCAGACGCGTCTGATCTCAGTTCTGCTGAATCGGAATCCACCTAGGGAAGTGCTCCCAATGCCTCCAAATGCCAACCTGGCAGGCCGACCTGCGGACTGGAAGTACTGACATAACTCTTCTAAGGGAGAGCCCCGCTTGGGACTAACACGCTCACAGGGACCAAGAAGGACCTACTGCGTAGCACAGGAAACTGTAGTCAATATTGTCTCACGACCCGCATGGGAAAAGAATCTGAAACAGAATATCAGGCATACGTGTAACTGAATCACTCAGCTCTCTGCATATGCATAGCTGAGTCACTTCGCCCTATCATTGAAACTTACACAACGGTGTAAGTCAACTCTATTCCAATAATTTATGTTTTAGAAAAAAATAACACAGTGAAATGTTGAGAGAAACGAGGCAAGGGAGAAACCAGGATCCTAGAATCTGCTGCTTCTCAAGGGTCTCAGAGGCTGGGATTCTCCAGCTCAGTGCACACGTGCATGCTAAGTTGCTTCAGTCGTGTCCGTCTCTTTGTGACCCGGTGGACTGCAGCCCTCCAGCCTCCTCTGTGCATCGGATTCTCCAAGCAAGAATACTGGAGTGGGCTGCCCTGCCCTCCTCCAGGGGATCTTCCCAACCCAGGGATGGAAACCCACATCTCTGAAGTCTCCCGCACTGGCAGGCAGGTTCTTTACCACTGTCCAGCTCAGAGCTATGGACGTTTGGGGCCAGACAACGCTCTGCTGTGGGGCCAGCCTCTGCAATGGAGGGTCTTAAGCAGCCTCCCTGACCTCCACCCCGTGGATGTCAGTAGGGTACCTTTCCCACTTCTGAAAATTAAAGATGTCTTCAGACTCTGCCTTGGAGAGGAGAAAAAGTCAAGCCTGGCTGAGAAGTCTACAGTGATGCATTAGCATAAACTCAGGTGTGGTCCAAAGCCTTTGTTATAAATAACAAAAGACAGTCTGATCACTTGGAAATTCCATGGCTTTTGGGAGCTCTATGCCAATAGGCAAGGATCAAGCTTTATGGTCATTATTATTATTAAACCACAGGGATACAAACTGTCATGAGATGTGACCCGTGCCCCCTTTGGACACAAACGAGAAAAGTTTCCCCATCTGCTAATTCCTGCTCCTCCTACCCAGCTGGAAGCCGCCAGATGCTGTATGTGTCCTGTGTCAACTACACACCAGCACTTGCCATGGACCCCTGCCATCCAGCTCAATGAGGATTAAAATCTTGAGCTGCTGAAGCAGCTGACCTTCAATGGCCCCTGAAAGGACTTCAGAGTGGAGAGCAGAAATGAGGCCTCTGTGTGCTGAGGTCTTCAGATAGGTATTTTCAGGAGCTGATTTTATGAACCTGAATCCCTGTATCTCTTCATGCCTAGAAAAGCACTAACATCCTTCACGGTGATGTTTGCTCCTTGTGATCAGTGAAACCTTCTGCAAAAAATATGTGCTTGATTGCACAAACTCTCCCTTCACCAAAATCACTTATATTGACCTTAACCCTGTCTCTCTGGAGCACTTTCTTGGAGCTATCTGGGGTGTGGCTCAGCTTCCCTGGTAGCTCAGTAAGTAATAAGCTACTTCTGCAGTGCAGAAGACCAGGATTTGGGAAGATCCATACTCCAGTTTTCTTGCCTGGAGCATGCCATGGACAGAGGAGCCTGGTGGGATAGAGTGTATGGGATCACAGAGAGTTGGACAGGACTGAGTGACTAAACCACTACTCCTGAGCTGTTGTCCTCATTTTTGCCCCCAGATAAAGCGTAATTGGCAATGCTCATGTTGTGCATTTTTAAAGCTGACACTTGTCTCCCCCTGCCTTGGGTCTCATCATCTCAGTTTACAGTCCTTTAGAAAACAGATTGGTGATTGCCAAGGGGGAAGGGACTGAGATTGAGGCAAGGAGGGGGAACTCGGGGTTAGTGGATGTGAGCTCTGATCTATAGAAGAGATAAACAACAAGGTCCTCCCGCATGGCACAGTGAACTGTATTCAATGTCCTGTGAAAGCTGAAAATGCAGCTACAACATCTCCAGCAATCCCACTCCCGGGCAGATATCCAGAGGAAACCAAACTTCAAAAAGATTCGTGCACCCCAGTGTTCACTGCACCACTGTTTACCATAGTCAAGACAAGGAAGCAACCTAGATGTCTGCCGACAGATGAACTGACAAAGAAGATGTACATATACACAATGGGATATTACTGGGTCACTAAAAGGAATGTGATAATGCCATTTGGATGGGCCTAGAGATTGTCCTACTGAGTAAAGGAAGTTAGATAGACAACAAGAAGCACTGTGTGGCATTCCTCATATGTGGAATCTACAAAGCAAAAGACAGGATGCAAGTGAATTTACTTATGAACACCAGTAGACTTAGAGAATGAACTTATTGCTGGGAGAAAGGATGGGGAAAGAGATAGAGAGGAAGTTTGGGACGGACATGGACACACTGCTGTATTTAACATGGAGAACCAGCAAGGACCTGCTGTCCAGCACAGGGAACTCTGCTCAATACTCTGTAATAACCTTATGGTTCCCGGGGGAAGGATTGGGAAAGGGATAGTTAGGGAGTCTGGGATGGACATGGACACACTGCTGTGTTTAACATGGAGAACCAGCAAGGACCTCCTGTCCAGCACAGGGAACTCTGCTCAATACTCTGTAATAACCTTATGGTCACCAGGGGGAAGGATTGAGGAAGGGATAGTTAGGGAGTCTGGGATGGACATGGACACACTGCTGTGTTTAACATGGAGAACCAGCAAGGAGCTGTTGTCTAGCACAGGGAACTCTGCTCCATGTCATGTGGCAGCCTGGATGGGAGGGGAGTTTAGTGGATACATGTACATGTATAACTGAGTCCCTTTGCTATCGACCTGAAACTTATCATGACCTCGTTAACTGGCAATACCCCAATAGAATATAAAAAGTTTAAAGAGTTTTGTCCATAAAATCACATAAATATAACCTCTGTGATGAACCAGGAACCATAAAAGGATAGATTCAAATGAGATATATTCTCTGATGCAAGGAAAAATAGATTTAAAAATATTCTATGATAAACCATTATCAGTTCAGTTCAGTTCAGTCGCTCAGTGATGTCTGACTCTGTGACTCCATGGACCACAGCACGCCAGGCCTCCCTGTCCACCACCAACTCCTGGAGTTTACTCAAACTCATGTCCATCAAGTCACTGATGCCATCCAACCATCTCATCCTCTGTTGTCCCCTTCTCCTCCCACCTTCGATCTTTCCCAGCATCAGGGTCTTTTCTAATGAGTCAGCTCTTTGCATGAGGTGGCCAAAGTATTGGAGTTTCAGCTTCAACATCAGTCCTTCCAATGAACACCGAGGACTGATCTCCTTTAGGATGGACCGGTTGGACCTCCTTGCAATCCAAGGACTCTCAAGAGACTCTCAAGTCTTTTCCAACACCACAGTTCAAAAGCATCAATTATAGAACCATTATAGAAAAGAATAATTTTTAAAAGTACATATATGTAACTTTGCTATACATCAGAAATTACCACAAAATTGTAAACCAAATATACTTCAATAAAATTAATAAATAAAATAAATTTATCATTCTGATCCTTTCGAGTCAGGATGAATTTTAACCTTTGCAGGGGGGCAGTGGGGAGCACTACAGTTCTTTGGACAATCATTTTCAGAGTTGACGCCCTTAATGAAGTAACACACTGAGGCATGTGGTTGGTTGTGCTTTATCCAAACTTTCCTTCCTTATCATAATGACTAGTTTCAAATGAGTATTACAGACCACTGTTTCCTCCTCAGTACAGTATTAAAAGCCACATGAGATACAATCTAGCATACCATTTCTCATGTGGGATAATAGAAGTACAAACAAGCAAACCAAATAAATAAAAGCCCATTCAGTGGAAACACCATTCACATTTTTTTTTTAATGTATGGAGGTGAAGTCACAGGAGGTGCGATAAATACAGAGTTTGTGTGTCTTCCAGGGGCTTCATCTACTCAAATAGCTGTCTGTAATCAACGCTCAGAGCTCTTTCTGTTTACAAAGCTCTGGGGAAATCAATGCACGGAAGCCTCTTATCCAGGGAGCCCGATCTTATCTTTACCCAAATCTGCCTGAGCGTCAGCAATTTCACCTGCTGAAGGGAATTTTAACTCTGTTGCCCGTTTTCCTTAAAAAAAAAAAAAAAAAAAAAAAGACACTATCCAACTTCACTTCTAAGCATATATCCACCCAGCTTGAAAGCAGGATCTCAAAGAGGTATACCTGCACTCCCGTGTTCCCTGAAGCATTATTCAACGTAGCCGAGAGATGTAGGTACGTACTAAGTCGCTTCAATCATGACTCTTTGAGACCCTGTGAACCATAGCCTGCCAGGCTCCTCTGTCCGTGGGATTCTCCAGGCAAGAATACTGGAGTGGGTTGCTGTTCCATTCTCCAGGGGATATTCCAGACCCAAGGATCAAATCCGAGATCTCTTATATCTCCAACATTGGCAGGAGGGTTCTCTACCACCAGTGCCACCTGGAAGTCCCAGCCAGGAGGCATAAGCCACAGAAATTTCTGTAAATGAATCAATGGATAATGAAAATACCATATATACACAAAGTGGAATAGTCAGTTCAGTCGCTCAGTCGTGCCTGACTCTTTGCAACCCCATGGACTGCAGCACTCCAGGCTTCCCTGTCCATCACCAACTCCCGGAGCTTCCTCAAACTCATGTCCATCCAGTTGGTGATGCCATCCAACCATCTCATCCTCTGTCATCCCTTTCTCCTCCTGCCCTCAAACTTTCCCAGCATCAGGGTCTTTTCTAATGACTCAGCTCTTCGCATCAGGTGGCCAAAGTTTTGGAGTTTCAGCTTCAGCATCAGTCCTCACAATGAGTCTTCAGGACTGATTTCCTTTAGGATGGACTGGATGGATCTCCTTGCAGTCCAAGAGATTCTGAAGAGTCTTCTCCAAAGCCGAAGTTCAAATTCCATGAGCCCCATGAACAGTATAAAAAGGCGAAAAGTAGAAGAGTGTTCATCCTTAAAAGGGAAGGAGACCATACAGGTAACAAGACAGATGAACTCTGAGGCTCTCACGCCCAGTGAAACAGGCCACTCACTGAACCACAAATATGATGAGACTCCGTACACTGTTTTCAGCTTTCAAGATTTTCCTGTATGTGAGCCGTTTGAGATATCTGTGCCATCTTTTCGTCCAACTGCAATGGACGGTTGCTCTACAGATACAGCAACTGACCCCCCTGCATTGCCTGAAAACCAAAACCAACTGCTGCGTGTTTACATGGCAGCGCTTGACCCGATGCAGTATGTACCTAACTGCATAGAACTTCCCGTTTCCCCAGGCATTGATAGGAGCTGAAATGTCTTCTTATAAGATTACGCAGCTGGGACTTCCCTTCTAGTGGCTGGGACTGCATGCTGCCACTTTAGGATCCCTGGTCAGGGAACCGAGATCCCTAATCCCACGTGACCAAAACATTAAAAAAAAATTAAGAAATTAAAAAAATAAGATCACATATCTGATATTTTGAGACCATGATGCTGTGAGAGATTGAGGGCAGGAGGAAAAGCGGGCCACAGAGGATGAGATGGTTGGATGGCATCCCCGACTCGATGGATATGAGTTTGAATAAACTCCAGGAGACGGTGAAGGACAGGGAAGCCTGGCGTGCTGCAGTCCACGAGGTTGCAAAGACTTGGAGACAACTTAGCAACTAAACAACCACAATTTAGGGTAAAAGCGCCCCCCTCCACCAAATGACTTCTGTCTGTGTCTTTGTGAAGGCTTTTTCATCTCCCTGTATCTGTCCCCTGGCAATGCTGGTCTCTGGGGATGTTTCCACATCTCCACAGGATCTACAGGCTCGTCCCTTAGAGTTGAAATGTCAAGTGAGGCAGGACCCCAGGTGGGAGGGGCATTTCTGGAAGACAGACCATCACACAGCAGGAGAGAGCCAAACATAATGTGTGACCCTGGACACACATGTCCACGTGACATGTGTTCCCAACTCCCTTCTCCGTTTCTGGGTCCCCTAAACGCTCTGCCCACTGTGACATCACCTGGACCAAGGTCTAGTATTAAGGCGATATGAGACAGTCAAGTGCAAAAGAGAAAGTGTCCTGCCCAGAGTGGGATAAACTATCCCAGTAGGGCGACATTTCTGGCTAGTCACTAGCCTCTGCCCCCAGCTGATACGCTTAAAGGGGACTGTGTCATTCTTCCCAACAGGAGACACTCTGCTTTTCTCGAAACCTCAGCTAGGAAGGATATAAGGTACAAGGGGGAAACAAATCAGAGGGAAGTGTGGTTCAGGAGCCAAGCAGTTGAAATGGGAAAAGAAAGTTCATAAGGAACAGGAAGTGGGAGGACTTCGCTGGGAGTTCAGCAGGTTAGGGTCTGCAGACCTTGCAATGCAGGGGACCTGGCTGGTGAACTAACCCTCCACATGCTTCAGAGCAATCTTGAGACACAACTAGAGAGTTCATGGCATACAACACAACTGGGACCAGATGCCGCCAAATTAAAAATATATATATTTAAAAGAAGAAGAAACGGAAAGGAGAAGAGAAAATATCAACTCCCACACCACCTTGTGGAAGACTCCTTTTCAGCCCAAGAAGGGGACCCCTGGGTTACATTCTCAGCACGTTTCAGAACTCCTGGACACTGGGCAATCGTGTGTGTGTGTGTGTGTGTGTGTGTGTGTGTGTGTGTGTGTGTGTGTTTGGGTCAGGGCATGGGTACTGCCCAATACCAACTATGACCTTATTAACAAGCACCAATGTGGAGTCCCTTTCCAAGGAAACGACTGCGCTTGAAGTACTTAAGCTCACAGAGGTGAAATCGTCCGGCTCACGTGAAAATTTGTACAAACGAACATGTTTTTGTTGCTGTTGCTGTTCAGTTGCCGCGTCGTGCCAGAGTCTTTTCGACCCCGTAGACTGCGGCACGCCAGGCTTCCCTGTCCCTCACCATCTCCCAGAGTTTGCTAAGATTCATGACCACAGAGGCGGTGATGCTATCTAACTGTTTCACCAACATTTTAACAATTTTATTTAACTGAGTGACTGAGGGAAACAAAAGCTGATGCTATCACTGGTCCTGAGGAAGGATGTTTAAAAAAAAAAAATCACAAAATTCCTAGGAAACAGACTCAGAGACCTAGAGAAAACATTTGTGGTTGTCAAGGGGGTGGGAGCGTGGGAGATACAGAATGGGAGTCTGGAACTGGCAGATGCGAACTCTTGTTCAGAGAACGGATCAACTACAAGGTCCTGCTGCAGAGCACGGGGAACTTGTATCCAGTATCCTGTGATAAAACCAGAATGGAAAAGAATGTACAGATATGGCTTCCCAGCTGGCTCAGGGGTGAAGAATCCACCTCCCAATGCAAGGGATTCAGGTGTGATCCCTGCATCAGGAAGATCCCCCTGGAGGAGGGCATGGCAACCCACTCCAGTACTCTTGCCTAGAGAATCCCACGGACGGAGGAGCCTGGTGGGGCTGCAGTCCATGGGGGTCTCAGAGTCAGGCATCACCGAGTGACTCACACAGTAACATACATACATGTGTTTGTATATACGCTTGTGTGTATATGTTGATACGTGCATATACCACAAACATATCTTTACATAGTATGCACCCTACGTACATATCTAGTGGGATCATGCTAAAGAGTCCACTGGCAATGCAGACGATGCAGGTTTTCAATCCCTGGGTCTGGCCGATCCCCTGCAGGAGAGAATGGCAACCCACTCCAGTAAGGGGAAATCCCATGGATGAGGAGCCTGGCGGGCTACAGTTCTTGGGGTCACAAAGAGTCAGACTTGACTGAGCCACTGAGTGAGGTATATACTATACAGACGCACATGGAAAGTCACCTGGCTTGTCCTCAGGGCATAGGGCATAGCTCACCAACCTGATTAAGCCCAGAGGGCAAAAGAGAGAATTTTCCCATCTCTAAGATTTACTTTCAGTTGCTATCTGTCATCTACAATTTTGCGAGTTTGTAAAATAGTTCAGGTAACTCAGGAAACTGATTTCAAAAGACCCTGATGCTGGGAAAGATTGAGGGCGGGAGGAGAAGGGGCTGACAGAGGATGAGATGGTTGGATGGTATCACAGACTCAATGGACATGAGTTTGAGTGAGCTGAAGGACTTGGTGATGGACAGGGAGGCCTGGTGTGCTGCAGTCCATGGGGTCGCAAAGAGTCGGACACGACCGGGCAACTGAACTGATTCTGTATCCCCAAACAGGCTTCCCTGGGAACCTCATTGCTTCAGATTTGATTTGTGTTAAGTCTTATGCTACTTTCCATCCGAACTCCACGTGACTCTCAAGTTAAACTCCCATATTTTTAGTAAATGACACAGACCATAAATACACAAATGTACATTATCACCTCCAAAAAAAAAAAAGGCAATCAGGCTTTGCAGCTCTTAAGAGCATTGCAAACGTTCAAGATAGATTTTGAAGTCTTTGTTCAGGAATATCCTTAGAACTCACCCCACAAAGTACTTTTGAATAACCTCATCGACAGCAAATTCACTTCCCTCATGTTCTATTTTCAGGAACAATAAGAAGCCATTGATGGGTACATTTTAAAAAGGACAGGTGGCATGGATGGAGCTTGAGATTACCATAGTGAGTTAAGGAAGTGAGACAGGGAAAAAGAAACATATCCTATGATATCACTTATATGTGAAATCTTTAAAAAAATGATAAAAATGAACGTATTTACAAAATAGAAATAGACTTGCCGACATAGAATACAAACTAATGGTTATCAAAAGGGAAAACCAGGCAAGAGATAAATTAGGACTTTGGGATAAACAGATTCACACTGCCTCTCTCAAAGTCACTCAGTCGTGTCCGACTCTTTGCGACTCTATGGACTGTAGCCCATCAGGCTTCTCTGTCCGTGTGATTCTCCAGGCAAGAACAGTGGAGTGGGTTGCCATGCCCTCCTCCAGGGCATCTTCCCAACCTAGAGATCAAATCCAGGTCTCTGCATTGCAGGCGGATTGTTTACCACTGAGTGACTAGCGAAGGCCATCAGATACACACTGTTGCTGCTGCTGCTGCTGCTGCTAAGTCACTTCAGTCGTGTCCGACTCTGTGCGACCCCATAGACGGCAGCCCACCAGGCTGCCCCGTCCCTGAGATTCTCCAGGCAAGAACACTGGAGTGGGGTGCCATTTCCTTCTGCAATGCATGAAAGTGAAAAGTGAAAGGGAAGTCGCTCAGTCGTGTCCTCAGCGACCCCATGGACTGCAGCCCACCAGGCTCCTCCGTCCATGGGATTTTCCAGGCAAGAGCACTGGAATGGGGTGCCATTGCCTTCTCCCAGATACACACCACTAGATATAAAATAAAGAGCAAAGACCTACTGTATAGCACAGGAAAATCTACTCAATAATTTGTCTATATCACATCATATACATATATATGTATATATATGCTTATATAGGTATATATGTGCTTACATAACTGAAGCATTTTGCTATATGCCTGAAAGATTGCAAACCAACTATACTATACTTATTAAACTTTATCAACTATACTTCATTAAAAAAAAAAAAACAAAGGAGGACTCCCAGGTGAAGAGTAACACACTGAATTTAAAAGCAAGGAAAACTATCAGTGTAGCTTACACGGGGCTGATGCCTTCTGAACCACACCCACCAGTAATATTTCCCCTCAAACTGAAGGCTTACACAGGACTGCCAGTAAAATTAAAAAAATTACACTCAATGAGGGCTGAGCACCACAGTCTGTAAATTAAAGTATGTATGGGGCAACAGAGGGCTTCCCAGGTGGCGCTACTGGTAAAGAACCCACCTGCCAATGCAGAGATGTAAGAGATGAGGGTTTGATCCCTGGGTTGGGAAGATGCCCTGGAGGAGGAAACAGAAACCCACTCCAGTATTCTCGTCTGGAGAATCCCACGAACAGAGGAGCCTGTCGGGTTAGAGTCCCCGGGGCGGGTCACAGAGACGAACAGGACTGAAGTGACTTAGCACACATGGGACATGTATGTTTCCACAGTAAACGATGCCGTGTTCAGACCACGCTATTGCTGCCAAACCATCCTGGTTCCCTTCATTGCTTGCTTACCTTTCAGCGATTTTACAACTCAGGAGGTGCTTGATGACCGAGAGGAATGCAAACCAGTTATCATCAACAGAGATGAAGATCCTTCATCCGGAAATTCGATTGACTGCTCTGCCCGCCAGAAAAGGAAGTCAGTCTTAGCCACTGAACCACCGGGGAAATCCCAATATCCATATTGTTATTAATGTACACAAAGCACTCTGCTTTGTTCTCAGATGGAGCGGTCACAGCCTACCATTGTTTCACTCAGCAGTGATGTGTTAAATACCACCTGGAACATTGGTTCACTTAATATCTGCCTGAGAGTCATGGTTTTACCTCTTCTTTGCAAACTATCCTTTAAAAGAGCTTTTTTATTCCCCTTCACAGAACAGACTTATTTTAGGGGGCGAGGGAGAAAAAAAAAAAAAAAACACAGCAAAACCTTCCCAAGGAAGATTTATTGACAAAGTTCCACCTACCTAGTTCCGCCTAGAGACGTATTTCAAATTTCCACTGAGAAAACAATTACAAGGTAAAACTCTATCTTATGACGCGTCCGCCTCCGTCTTGGAAGAAGTTAGCCGGCTTCCTGACCTTTCCAGTCTCCTTACGATGCCAGCTCCAGACGGAGCTTGAATATTGTCAAGCTTGTGGTAAATCCTTCTTTAAAAAAAAAACGGATAATGCTTGTCAGCCAGAGTGTTTTCATTTTGTGTGGGGCTGTGAGCCCTGTCTCCCTGTTGATGGGGTTCAGGGCATGCTAACCTACAGCAGGAAAGCTTGGCGTCCTAAGTATTTGGAGCTGAATAAGTCAGAGGAAAGCACAGACCACCACCAAGAGGTCTCCTAGCCCACTCGGAGAGCTTGCCCCTGGTCCTTACAAGCAGTCAGGAAACTGCCATGTGAGGCACACCCTCCCAGCATCAGGAGGAGATAGCATCTCTTCTTATCACCAGAGGTGGGGGTTTGGGTGAGGGGCTGAGAAATCTCTAGACGATATACCTTGTTAAACTTGGCATCACTGACTCCATGGACATGAGTTTGGGTAGACTCCGGGAGTTGGTGATGGACAGGGAGGCCTGGCGTACTGCGGTCCATGGGGTCGCAAAGTGTCAGACGTGACTGAGTGACTGAACTGAACTGAAACTTGCCCTCACTCGTTCACTGCCCGAAGCCCCAAACCCTTAGAGTCTTATCAATTCTGTACAGATTCACCGTCTGTCTGAAAGGTACAAAAGTTCCCTGCTGGGGTCCCTTTCTTCGATTTCCATTCCCTTGTGAAGGATCCCAGGTGACCTTTTAATAAAACGTGTACACTTCTTTTCCTGTTGATCTCTCGTGTCTCCTTCCTTGTCAGACTCAGCTCCAGATTCAAAAAAAGGTGGAGGAGAATTTTTGCCCCCCTGACGTCATAACAAATATTCTGAGAAGTCAGAACTCTGGCCATCCTGAGGTCATTCTCCTGTCTTGCCCTCCAAAGGATTGGTAAGAAATCTGGCCACGAATGGCCACAGGCCAGGGGGCTGGCTGACTGCAGACCCAGACTGCTTATAGGGGACCAGCTGGGAACTGATTTAAGTAGGTGCCAAGCCCTGGAGTTGGGAAGGTGTTTCCAGTCTGGAAGATCCCCTGGAGAAGGAAAAGGCAACCCACTCCAGTATCCTTGCCTGGAAAATCCCATGGACAGAGGAGCCTGGTGGGCTGCAGTCCATGGGGTCACAAAGAGTCGGGCACAGCTGAACAATTAACACAAGCTTTGGAGAGGACTTCTCAGGTGTTAACACCCGTGTGTCCTGGCTCTTGGGAGCCCTTGTCTTGCTCTAAAATTCACCAGACGAAGAGCCAGAGGCTCAGTCCTCATCTATAGAAGTGAATTCCCCTCCGAGCTCTCTGGCTGTTGGAAGAATTCATTTCTCTGGGGCTGTCAAACTCAGAATGGGTGGCTTCAGAGAGACGCTGCTGTGTTGAGAGTCTTGTCTGTAAACCTTCTTTGGAAAGGCTCATGGAGGTGGTCAGATCCGTCATCAACAGTTTCTTCCTGAGTGACAGCTCAAAGTCTGCGCTTGGGTTATGAACCCTAACTCTGCATTAGAAAGTGTCATCTTTCCTGCTGCTGCTGCTGCTAAGTCGCTTCAGTTGTGTCCGACTCTGTGCGACCCCATAGATGGCAGCCCACCAGGCTCCCCCGTCCCTGGGATTCTCCAGGCAAGTACACTGGAGTGGGTTGCCATTTCCTTCTCCAATGCATGAAAGTGAAAAGTGAAAGTCGCTCAGTCGTGTCCGACCCTTAACATCCCATGGACTGCAGCCCACCAGGCTCCTCTGTCCGTGGGATTTTCCAGGCAAGAATACTGGAGTGGGTTGCCATTTCCTTCTCCAATGCATGAAAGTGAAAAGTGAAAGTCGCTCAGTCGTGTCCGACCCTTAACATCCCATGGACTGCAGCCCACCAGGCTCCTCTGTCCGTGGGATTTTCCAGGCAAGAATACTGGAGTGGGTTGCCATTTCCTTCTCCAATGCATGAAAGTGAAAAGTGAAAGTCGCTCAGTCGTGTCCGACCCTTAACATCCCATGGACTGCAGCCCACCAGGCTCCTCTGTCCGTGGGATTTTCCAGGCAAGAGTACTGGAGTGGGGTCCCATTTCCTTCTCCAATGCATGAAAGTGAAAAGTGAAAGTGAAGTCGCTCAGTCGTGTCCAACCCTTAGTGCCCCATGGACTGCAACCCACCAGTCTGCCCCGTCCCTGGGATTCTCCAGGCGAGAACACTGGAGTGGGTTGCCATTTCCTTCTCCAATGCATGAAAGTGAGAAGTGAAAGTCGTGTCCGACCCTTAGCGCCCCATGGACTGCAGCCCACCAGGCTCCTCTGTCCGTGGGATTTTCCAGGCAAGAATACTGGAGTGGGGTGCCATTTCCTCCTCCAGGGGATCTTCCTGGACCAGGGATGGAACCCAGGTCTCCTGCACTGGCAGATGGATTCTTCACCACTGAGCCAGCAGGGAAGCTCATCTCTGCAACCTCATCACTGGACTGACATCCATGCGATGCAGGGACCAGGCTGACCTTGAAAGGCAGGAATTTTATGGGATGAACAGACCAGGGGTGGTGGGGATCTTGGGGGAATCTGTATAATTCCACTCCCTGCAGTTATAAAAAAAAATCAGATCTTCTCCCATAGATATAACTATAACAAGGCTGAGAAAACTCATTTGTCTACGACTTAGGCAATGCCAATTCAGTTTTAAAGGTCATCTTTCTTTTTACCTTCACCCCCAAAGACTTAATTAAGCTGTGGATACCTCTAATGAGCGATTTTGCTGGCGACTGAGAAATGAGGAGCATGGAATAACTGTGTTCCTCGGTTCATTTTTTTAAAAAAAATTATGCCAAGGGCCCCTTTGCTTTATTCCCTGTATAGTTAAGTCAGGCATTCAGAGCAACAGAGAGAATGTCGGTGCCTGCCCCTCAAATTCATATGTGGGGTCCTGACTCACATGAAATAGAATGAAGGGGTGGGGTCTCTAGGAGGTGATCAGGTGGTAAGCCCCTTGAATGGGATTAGGACTTTATAAAGGATACCCCAGAGAGCTCTGTGGGTTTCCCAGATGATGCCAGTGGTAAAGAATACGCCTGCTAATGCAGGAGATGTGAGAGATCTGGGTTTGACCCCTGGGTCAGGAAGATCCCTTGGACGAGAGCATAGCAACCCACTCCAGTATCCTTGCCTGGAGAATCCCCATGGACAGAGGAGCCTGGTGTGCTATGGTCCACGGGGTCGCAAAGAGTCGGACACGACTGAAGCCACTGAACACAGCACAGATATCTCTGTCACCCTGGGATACCCCCGGCCATCCCCGTGAGAAGACGGCCGTCTAGGAACCAGCAAGCCTGACCTCACGACACAGTGAGTCTGCTGGCATCATGATCTTGGACTTCCCAGACTCCAGAAATATGAGGGGGAAAAAAGCCATCCCATCTGTCGAAATTTTGTTACAGCAGCCCGAACTGAGAACGTCCAATCTCAGGAGGGGACTCTTGGTGGGTGGAACACAGCACTTGTCCAAAATAGCTAAATAAGGAGCATCAGACACTGTTTGGATTTATGGCTGAAATGTTTAGCTGTCATTTGAGAACTTTCAAAATTTTTCTGGCTGTGACATGTGGCTTGTGGGATTTGTTCCCCCCCACCCTCCATAAGCAGGGAGTTGAACCCCAGCCCCTCAGCAGTGACAGTGGGTAGTCTTATCCACTGGACTGCCAGAAAACGCTCTCATCTGAGACTCGGAGTGAAGCTTTGGTACTAGGGATGAGTCAGGGAGGGGAACCAACAGAATAGACGGAGGGATTGGGGATCTGAAGAGGAATGGGTACCTTTCAACTCCAGGGCCTTCATTCAGTGATGAAGCACTTGGAGCTCTTTTTGTTGCTGTTTAGCCCCTCAGTCGTGTCCAACTCTTTGCAGCCCCATGGAGTGCAGCACGCCAGGCTTCCCTGTCCATCACCAACTACGTGGAGCTTACTCAAACTCATGTCCATGACGTGGGTGATGCCATCCAACCATCTCATCCTCTGTTGTCCGCTTCTTCACCCGTCTTCAATCTTTCCCAGCATTGGGGTCTTTTCCAATGAGTCCTTTCTTCGCATCCGGTGGCCAAAGGATTGGAGCTTCAGCATCAGTCCTTCCAGTGG
Organism: Ovis canadensis; assembly: GCF_042477335.2. Lineage (NCBI taxonomy): Eukaryota > Metazoa > Chordata > Mammalia > Artiodactyla > Bovidae > Ovis > Ovis canadensis. The sequence goes on from NC_091271.1 coordinate 4,360,092, forward strand.
ATGTTCAGGGCTGATTTCCTTTAGGATGGACAGGGTGGGCATTTTTCTAGTGATCACAGAAGGAGTGGGTTTGCAACGGGTCAAGACCCCGGGTCTCAGAATCCTAGCCCCGTCTGCGGCTGTCCTGTGTCATTTACAGATGATGACCCCATACAGCAGAAGGTCCGCACACACAGGAAGTGCTGGGCGTCAGGGGTGGAAACTAACAGAATCCAATCTTCCCATGAAAACACAGCACTGCAGTCCTTGGAGTTCTCTGAGGGCAGTTCTAGCCTTTGGAACTCAAGAGAGACAGGACGTCCACACCTGGACATCAAGCCCAGGTCAACGACAAACACCACTGATGACAGCAACAACTTTATAAGAAGATCCAAGTCAAACTATACCAGCGCAACTAAAGCAGGAGGAAGGTAGGCAGACAGAGCTACCGAATGGTGCTACCATCCCTGTCCCGGGCATAAACCGGGAGAAAATCATCATTTAAAAACATACACGCACCCCTCCATTCACAGCAGCGCTATTTACAATAGCCAGGACACGGAAACATCCTAAGTGTCCTCCAAGAGAGCAGCGGCTAAAGAAAACGTGGTACAAAGAGGCGATGGAGTATTGCTCAGTCATAAAAAAGGAACGGAATTGTGCAACATGCCAAGACTGTGGATGGACCCAGAAACTGTCAAGACAGACTGAGATAGGTCAGAAAGAGACAAACATACACTAACACATACATAGAGAATCTCAGTGGAGAAGGCAATGGCACCCCACTCCAGTACTCTTGCCTGGAAAATCCCATGGATGGAGGAGCCTGGTGGGCTGCAGTCCACGGGGTCGCTAAGAGTCGGACACGACTGAGCGACTTCACTTTCACTCTTTGCTTTCATGCATTGGAGAAGGAAATGGCAACCCACTCCAGTGTTCCTGCCTGGAGAATCCCAGGGACGGGGGAGCCTGGCGGGCTGCTGTCTATGGGGTCGCACAGAGTCGGACACGACGGAAGTGACTTAGCAGCAGCAGCAGCAGCAGAGAATCTCGAAAAACGTAAGACGATCATATGTGCAAAGCAGAAACACAGACAGAGACATAGAGAACAAACATATGGACGCCAAGGGTTGAAGGGGGTGTGGGAGGAACGGGGAGATTGGGGCTGACATAGATACTGCCCATAAAATAGAAAACCACGGTGAACCTACTGCAAAGCACAGGGAACTCTGCTCGATACTCCGTGATGACCTAACTGGAAAGCAAATCCAAAGAAAGAGGGGATATATGTACAGCAAAAACTGACATAGCATTGCAAAGCAACTATCACCCAATAAAATAATACAGAAAAGGAAGGTGCCGGAGGGTATCACAGAAAATGATAGCAAAAGTCGCGTCCGACTCTTTGCAACCCCACAGACTATAGAGTCTGTAGAATTCTCCAGGCCAGAACACTGCAGTGGGTAGCCTTTCCCTTCTCCGGGGGATCTTCCCAACCCAGGGATCAAACCCAGGTCTCCCGCACTGAAGATGGATTCTTGGCCGGCTGAGCCACCAGGGAAGCCCAAGAATACTGGAGTGGGTAGCTTTTCCCTTTCTCCAGCGGATCTTCCTGACCTAGGAATCGAACTGGGGTCTCACTCATTGCAGGCGGATTCTTTACCAACCGAACTCCCTGGGAAGCCCGGGTCTCACATAGGGACATACTGAAAAGTTTGGGTTCCTCTGGTCTAGATGGATGGAGAGTGAAGCCAGGGTTGCCCTGGCCCTCCCAGCAGCTGGAACTACATATGGTTCCCTCCTGTCCGTTCAGTCCAGCCCTAGCAAGGTTTCGAGGAACATCAAGTCCTTCCCCTGGATTGGGGCAGCCTTCCACCCAGCTCTAAAGGAAGCATGTTTCAGAGCCATCATGGGGACCCTGCCCTGTTTGTGAACCCAGTTCCCCGTTCTACACCATCTCACACATTTGTGTTAACAATGCTAGCTTTGTCTCCTTCCTCATGCCTCAAACACTGTCTTGAAGATCCGCTTAGTCCCCAAATTCCTCCAAAACTTGGCCTGTGCTTATCTTGCTAATTAAAAAAAAAAAAGAAAAATGCTCCTTCTAAGCCATGGTGATCAGACCTGACCGGGTATTTGAATCCCCTCGGAGCACTCATTAAGGAAACCAACCAAACTGCTTTGCATAGCCTTGTGTCCCCTTTGCCAGCATCAACCCAACGGGCTAACCTTCTCCAAGTGGTCCCAGTAGGTAAGCCTATGCCTTTCCCCTATCCCCACCCAGACGCCTTCCTGTGGTGCTGTTAATGCCAGCAGCTTTAGTTCTGTCCCAGCAAAGAGGAAACCCGGCTTGGAGCTACACAGAGCTAACAAAGGCAAATCCGAAGCCAGCTGAGTCTCTTCTACTTCTTCCTCTGGTGGCTCAGTAAAGTGAAAGTGAAATCGCTCAGTCGTGTCCGACTCTTTGCAACCCCATGGACTGCAGCCCTCCAGGCTCTTCCGTCCATGGGATTCTCCAGGCAAGAATACTGGGGTGGGTTGCCATTTCCTTCTCCAGGGCATCTTCCCAACCCAGGGATCGAACTCGGGTCTCCCGCACTGGAGGAAGACGCTTTACCGTCTGAGCCACCAGGGAAGCTTCCTACAGTGTAAAGGAACCTGCCTACAATGCAGGAGACGTGGGTTTCACCCCTGGGTCGGGAAGATTCCCCTGGAGGAGGAAGTGGCAACCCACTCTAGTATTCTTGTCTGCAGAATTCCATGCAGAGAGGAGGCTGGCGGGCTGCAGTCCACGGGGGTCTCAAGAGAGTCGGACACGACTGAGCGACTAACACTTTAGTATTGTCATGCTAAACAGAGGTCAACTCTCTCAGAATCCAGCTTCTGACAAATGTCCGGTCCGTTTCTTCTTCCCATCTGTTGCCGACACTCCTAAAAGCCGTGGCGCTGGGGGCGGTCCACCAGAATCGAGATCAGGACCGAGGGATCAGCCGTTTTGAAAGCACGGACTTCAGCCCCTCCTCATGAGACCACCTTCCATCCATCAGCCAGCGTCTGTCTGCCCTGGCGCGGTGCAGAGCCACAGTTTGGAGCAGGACCCAGTTTCTTTAGCAGCTTTCACTGATTGGCTGGAGCGGGACCCAGTCTCTTTAGCAGCTTTCACTGATTCGCTGGAGCGGGACCCAGTCTCTTTAGCAGCTTTCACTGATTGGCTGGAGCGGGACCCAGTCTCTTTAGCAGCTTTCACTGATTGGCTGGAGTGGGACCCAGTCTCTTTAGCAGCTTTCACTGATTGGCTGGAGCAGGACACAGTCTCTTTAGCAGCTTTCACTGATTGGCTGGAGTGGGACCCAGTCTCTTTAGCAGCTTTCATTGATTGGCAGGTGGAGCTACCTAGAGCTTAATCAGCTACCTCATCTCCCCATGTGGCCGTGGGCCTGAAAGCTGCAGGGCAGGGTGAGTCACGTGTGGTTTCCGACTGAGCTGGCTGCCAAACTGTCCTTTATGGAAGCTGTCATAACTGGGATTTTCTGGGCCACCCTTCAACTCGTGGCCATTGTACGTTAAAAGGGACCCTATGCACTCATCATCAGCGCTGCTAAATGTATTTTCCCAGGGAAATACAACTGGTGAAGCGCCTCAAGTTAATTACGTCTATGGCACTTTAGAACTTTGTGCTGAAAAGAGCATCGTTTCAGTTCAGCTGCTCAGTTGTGTCTGTGACCCCGTGGACTGCAGCATGCCAGTCTTCCCTGTCCATCCCCATCTCCTGCAGTTTGTTCAAATTCATGCCCATCGACTCGGCGATGCCATCCACTGTCTCATCCTCTGTCTCCCCTTCTCCTCTTGCCTTCCACCTTTCCCAGCATCAGAATTTTCTCCAGTGGGTTGGCTCTTTGCATCAGGTGGCCAAAGTATTGGAATTTCAGCTTCAGCATCAGTTCATCCAATGAATATTCAGGACTGATTTCCTTGAGGATGGACTGGTTAGATCTTCTTGCAGCCCAAGGGACTCTCAAAAGTCTTCTCCAACACCACAGTTCAAAGCATCAATTCTTTGGTGCTCAGCCCTTTTTATGGCCCACCCCTCACATCCATACATGACTACTGGAAAAACCATAGCTTTGACTGTTATGGGCCTTTGTCAGCAAAGGAGGCAGCAGGGAGAAAGGGTGCTCCCCTCATGAGAAAGGCATTCAGTGACTCTGAATGAGGGAAGATGCGGGCTGGTGTGTCAACACCCATCCAACCGGCCCTCCAGCCAAAGAGCAGAGACGTTCAGACTGGCTGACTCTCCTCTAAAATAATACAGGAAGAAGTGATGAAACAGAACCGGAAAATGCTACTTCTTTACCTAATTTTGTCCCTCCAGAAACTGGATGAAGCCATTAAAAGTCTCACAAACTGTGTCTCTTACTCAGCAAAACTTCACCTTCCCAATGCCTTGATGTGGGGTTTTCATTCCCTTCTGCTACCCTGAATAAACCCAACCAAGTCATCAGAGCAAAGCATGCTATTTAAGTATGGGAGCACAACTGTTTCAACTTGCTACTTTTGATCTATTTTCATAGTACCCTCATTGTGTCATAAGAGCCCACAGAGTGATCCAAGACAAATAAGGATATCACTCAACCAACCATCTTGCATGAAAAAGAAACAAACAGACTTGAAGCTACTTTTTAAGTTTATCGTAAGTTCTCTCTCTGTATGCATATTATGATATGTATAAATGTGTTTGTCAGTTCAGTTCACTTCAGTCGCTCAATCGTGTACAACTCTTTGCAACACCGTGGACAGGCCTCCCTGTCCATCACTAACTCCCAGAGCTTACTCAAACTCATGTCCACTGAGTCAGTGATTCCATCCAACCATCCTCTGTCATCCCCTTCTCCCACTTTCAATCTTTCCCAGCGTTAGGGTCTTTTCAAATGAGTCAGCTCTTTGCATCAGGTGGCCTAAGTATTGGAGTTTCAGCTTCAACATTAGTCCTTCCAATGAATATTCTGGACTGATTTCCTTTAGGATGGACTGTTTGGATCTCCTTGAAGTCCAAGAGACTTTCAAGAATCTTCTCCAACACCATAGTTCAAAAGCATCAATCAGCACTCAGCTTTCTTTATAGAAAGAATATATATACATTAAATATATATGTATGTAATATATGATATATGTTCCCTGGGTCAGGAAGATCCCCTAGAGAAGGGTGTGGCAACCCACTCCAGTATTCTTGCCTGGGAAATCCCAGAGACAGAGGAGCCTGTTGGGCCACAGTCCATGGGGTTACAGAGTCAGACATGAGTGAAGCAACTGAGCAGGTGTATATATATGTAATATACATGTGGTTTGCAGTAGGTAATATATTTCTTGACAGTAGCCTGTATCATCATTTTCTATCCTCAACACCAGATTAAACTGTGAGAGATACTTGACACATTTTCTGAACAAATGAATAATTAAAAACATTGTTTAAGTATAGTTAATTTACAGTGCTGTGCTAATTTCTCCTATACAGAAAAGTGATTCAGTTAGATACACACACGTGCACACACACACACACACACACATATACACTTTCTTTTTCACATTCTTTTTCATTATGGTGTGTCACAGGATATTGACTATAGTTCCTGGTGCTTGACAGTAGGACCTTGTTTCTTCATCCTGTATATAACAGTTTGCATCTGCTAATCCCAAACTCACAATCCTTCCCCCCGTCTTCCCCCGGCAACCACACATCTCTTCTCTATGTGAGTCTGCTCTTGGTAGTTAAGTTCATTTGCATCAGTTTTTAGATTCCACATATGTGTGATGCCGTGTTTGTCTTTCTCTTTGAAAGTTTATCATCAGTTCTTTCTCTGTATGCATATATATATATATATATATATATATATATATATATATCATATGTTATAGATATATATGTAATATATGATATATGTTCCCTGGGTCAGGAAGATCCCCTAGAGAAGGCTATGGCATCCCACTCTGGTATTTGTTTTTCTCTTCCTGACTTATTCACTTAGTATGGATATTAGTAATTGCTAAGTATTCAAGGATTCAATTACTATTGAATACTAACTTCTTAATTGATTGCTAACTTAGTAATCTCCAGTTGTATCCATGTCGCTGCAAATACCGTGGTTTACTTTTTTTTCGTGGCTGCATAATATTCCAGTGACTATAGCTGTCACAGCGTCTTCATCCAGCCTTCTGTAGAGGGACACTTAGGGTACTTTTAGGACATTTAGGGACTTTAGGGGACTTCCACGTCTTGGGCATTGTAAATAGTGCTGCAGTGAACCCCGGGGTGTTTCTCTCTTTCTGAATGAGACTTTTGTCTGGATATGTGCCCAGGAGTTGGATGGCTAGATCATATGGTAACTCAGTTTTTTTCTAACTTCTTAAGGAACCTCCAGACTGTTTTCTGTGGTGGCTGTACCAGTTTACTTTCCTCACCAAGAGTGCACAAGGGTTCGCTGTTCTTCACATCCTTGCCAGTGCTTGTTATCTCTTATCTCTTTGATAAAAGGCTCTCTGATCTCTCAAAGCCTGTGATGAGAGATGTTACCACGGTTCTGACTTGCATTCTCCTGATGACTGGTGATGCTGAACACCTCTTCATGTATCTCTTGGCTATCTGTAGCCCGGTTCTGATTTGCATTCTCCTGATGACTGGTGATGCTGAACACCTCTTCATGTATCTCTTGGCTATCTGTATGTCCTTTTTGGAAAAGTGTCTTTTCAGATTGCGCTATGACACTCATTTTTAACTGATTCCTTAGTTCTTCAAACTATGTCACAAGAAGATGGAAGTCATCTCATTATTGGTCTAAATGTCTCATCTTGCTGAACAAATGCTAAAAGAAACATCTACCAGTGACCAAAGTTTTATCCCTTAATCAAAAGAGTGCATTCCAAAACTGAACATTTTAGCGTTTTACTGGATCTTTACTTGGCAGTTTTCCCAAGGTGAGATGCTATTTATATATCCCAGATTCATCTGAAATGACTTTCTCTGCTGTCGCTAAAGAAAAAAGTCCCAAATATCAGCAGAAGAATGCAAATATTAGCATGCTGCAGATACTCAACTGTTTCTTACTTACCCAAAATATATATATATATATATATATATATATATATCAGTTTCATGTGGTTCAACCTAAAAATAATTTACTTACTGAGAACTTGCCTTTTAACGTTGTCCTTCCTTTTTAAGAATGGAAATTGTGAGAAATGAATAATGGGTATTTTGGTCTCATTGTCTGAAGTGGTTTGTACTGAATTTAGGTGGTATTGATTCATTGATTTACTCATTCTTTCAAGAGAGATTTATGAATATCCATTGTGTGTCCATGAATGGGCTGTACTGTGTTGGTTCAAAACAAGATACAATGCAGTCTGTGTCCTAAAGAAAATTTTCAGTGTGGCCTGATTCTGGCATGGTCTAGAAAAAGTGATACTCTTGGGAAAATGAGCACCTTTCTAGATATCAGTGCCATCGTCTCAGAGGATTTTAAGAGCCCTAGAAGACACTGCTGCTGCTGTTCTTTTGTAAAGTCGTGTCCGACTCTTCATGACCCCGTGGACTGTAGCCCGCCAGGCTCGTCTGTCCATGGGATGCTCCAGGAAAGAATTCTGGAGTGGGTTGTCATTTCCTTCTCCAGGGAGTCTCCCTGACTCAGGGATCAAACCCACGCCTCCGTCACTGGCAGGCAAATTCTTTACCACTGAGCCACCAGGGAAGTCTTAGAAGATATTACCCAGTTTCTAAGTTTCAGTTGAGGATTCAAAAATTAGTACAGCATGAAGAAGTGAGGCTGAACAGGAAAAAAAAAAAAAAGAACTTTCTAACAACAGAAGCAATTCTTCTCCAAGAACACTTAAAATGTGCATTTTTCCAGGAGAGGGTTAATTTCAGAGTGGGTCGTTTGTGAGCAGCGGCAGGAGACAATAACATCTCAAGGTTTCTTGGCCGACTTGTGTGATTCTCCGAGGCATCACGGTTTTACTTCCCCATCCCCGCGGGGAAAAATAAAGATATGGAATAAAGCACTTTTACAACTTTGATTAACTTTACACAGAAGGACGAGATCGTGTATCTGGAAGGTGAACTTGGGATTTGGAAAGTGATGAGTATATTTAGGAGCGTCATAAAGAATAATGACCCCGCCACGGAAAATGGTAAAGGGACGACATAATGTCTCCAATTCTTCATTTTCTGGGGGAGAAAAAGGCTTAATAATGATTATGGTAGTTTATAATGGGATTTTAGCGTCTGCTTAACTGTGTTTTGATTTTCCAGGGTTTGTGCTGGGTGCTGTAATTGGTAATTCCTCCTGATTGCAGACTGCACTGCGGCTCCCCCACCACTCGGTTCACTCTGAGCACCAGCCTCTGCATTCTTTTCGGGCTAATTTGAAGGTAATGAAGCAATCTATATTTAGGTATTTTGCAGAGGGTTTTTTTTTTTTTTTTTTTTTTGGCTAAATGTTAAGTGTACTTTTTTTCTTCCCCCTGTAGAAAATGCTGCTAACGGCAAAGGAGTGAAATGAATTTTCAGGAGAAAGTATTTGAAACCTGACCGGATTTTAATCAGTTTCATCTCATCTCCAATCCCCAACTCACTTTAGATGCTGATGAAGGATAAATGGAGAGACGGACTGTATTTGTCAACGTCTATTCAAATGCCATCTATACTTGATGGAGACCGCAGTGAACACTTTAGGAGAGATCCCCATTTAGACTAAAGGGAAACAGAAGTTCCTGTACAAACTGGGCTAACTTGGGAGCACAAGTAACCCAACATGTTCAGATGTGGAAATTTATATTTAAAAAAAAAAAAAAGATGTGCCCCGTGAGACCCTCACGTGGCAGGTATGAAGGGTCACAGGAAGGCACACTTGGATAAACGGAATCCCTGGTTCTACTTTATGTCCCTATCTGAGTCCTGTCGTTTTCATTCTCAGCTGACTTCCGTTCATCATTCTCTTGCTGTATTTATTTTGCTTATATACTTTATGTGTCTTTCTAAGCCACCTGAAAACATATGTGGAGAACAGAAGATTTTGTGGAAACAAGTGCAGAAAAGATTTGTGTAAAGTGAGAGATAATGAGTGGATGTATGGATGGGTGGATGGGTAGATGGAGAGGAGGGGAGGATGGGTAAATAAATGGATGCATGGATTTGTGAATGGATACACAGGTGGGTGGAAGGATAATGAATGGAGTGGATGACTGGATGGAAGATTTTTGAATGGATGGATGGATGGGGAAACAGATGGGTCCATAGGTAAGTGGATGAATGGGTGAGTAGGTGAATGGGTGTATGGATGGATGTATGAACAGAGGCTGAGATGGATGGATGGATGGATGAGTGGAAAGATGGATTTACAGATGGCTGAAGACATGGATAGATGTATGGATGGACTGATGTAGAGATGGGTGGGTCAGCAGGTAAGTGGATGGATGGATGAACAGAGGTTGAGATGGATGGATGGATGGATGGATGAGTGGAAAGATGGATTTATGGGTAGGTGAAGAGATGGATAGATGGATGGATGGATGGATGGATGTATTGAAGTAGAGACGGATGGGTCAGTAGGTAAGTGGATGGATGGATGAACAGAGGTTGAGATGGATGGATGGATGGATGAGTGGAAAGATGGATTTATGGATGGGTGAAGAGATGGATAGATGTATGGATGGATTGATGTAGAGATGGATGGGTCAGTAGGTAAGTGGATGGATGGATGAACAGAGGTTGAGATGGATGGATGGATGGATGAATGAGTGGAAAGATGGATTTATGGGTAGGTGAAGAGATGGATGGATGGATGGATGGATGGATTGAAGTAGAGACGGATGGGTCAGTAGGTAAGTGGATGGATGGATGAACAGAGGTTGAGATGGATGGATGGATGAATGAGTGGAAAGATGGATTTATGGATAGGTGAAGAGATGGATGGATGGATGGATTGAAGTAGAGATGGATGGGTCAGTAGGTAAGTGGACGGATGGATGAACAGAGGTTGAGATGGATGGATGGATGGATGAATGAGTGGAAAGATGGATTTACGGATGGGTGAAGAGATGAATGGATGGACTGAAGTAGAGACGGATGGGTCAGTAGGTAAGTGGATGGATGGATGAACAGAGGCTGAGATGGATGGATGGATGAACAGATAGAAACGTGGATTTGTGGATGGATGGATAGATTGGGCGTGGATGGGGTAGCTGACTGGATGGCAGATTTTTTGAATGATGGATGGGGAGTCAGATGGATCCATAGGTAAGTGGACGAATGGGTAGATACGTGGGTGATGGATGGATGGACAGGATGGGATGGACGGATGGATAGATGTAGGAAAGCGGATGTAGGTGAGTGGGTGTATGAGTGAATAGGTAAGTGGATGGGTAGATGAACAGAAGAGTGGGATGGATGGATGGATGGATAGATGAACAGAAATGCGCATTTGTGGATGGATGGACATATGTAGAGATGGATGGGTCAATAAGTAGGTGGATGCATGGTGAGAACAGGAATGGGTGAACGGGTAGACTTGTGGGTGGGCGAAAAGGAGGATGTGATGGATGGATGAACGAAAAGGAAAGATGGATTTTAGGATGGATATAAAGATGAGGTAGAGGAATGCACAGATAAACAGAGTGGACAGACGAATGGCGAGGTGGATGGAAAAAACTTAGATGCAGGTATCGATCGCTACATGGGTAGATGGATGCACAGGGCGTGGATACATGGGTAGATGGATTCACAGGGTGTGGATAAATGGGTAGCTGAATGGCTGCATGGATGAACAAAAAGAAAGCTGAAGGAACACACTTATGTCAGCGACCCTCTTGGGGGAAACATCCGTCTCTACCACACGGGGGTCTGTCCCTTCCTTTTCTTCCTCCCCATCGTTAACAGCGCCAGGGCTTTCGTTTAGCTCTTCATCACCTGTCAAATCAATTCTCCTTCTTCAACTCTCTTTCCTCAGAGAGACTCCTCTTTGGTTCCCCTCCGCTCTTTCAAGAGACGAGGCAGCCCTTTCTTTCTAAGCCCAAATCACCCTGAATGTAGCTGCCTCACAGCACACACCATACCATCTTTCTGTGTCCCATGACAAACAGTGAGACCTCCTCGGGACTCTTGTTTCCATCTCGTCTTGGTCTCCCCAAGCGCCGCACATGGTGTTCTGATTGTGGCCGTAACAGACGCTAGCATTTACTACGTTCCCCCCTGGCCACTCTGTCGCAGGTACTTCCTATGTCCTGCATCATTTCAGCCCCACAACAATCGCGAGGGGTCGGTACTGCTGTGATTCTCATTCACAATCAAGAAAGTTCGAAGAGAGAGCTGAAGGCTGATCACACACCTAGGCCCTCGACTCAAGGAACATGCATTCTTTCACGGTCAGTATCGTCCCCAGTGGGTGAAAATTCTTTCTTGGGAGGTGAAAATAATCATACTCATTTTATGCACAGAGTTCCCAGGTACAGAACGGAGAAGCAGTGCATCTGTGAAAACTTCACAGGGGGGTGAATTAGGAACACATGTATGAAAAAGAACCTTAATGTCCAATCACGAAAAAAGACTGAGAGCTATTCACAGCAGCTAAGACAGACATACACAAGACAACCAGTCCATCCTAAAAGAAATCTGTCCTGAATATTCATCGGAAGGACTGATGCTGAGATGGAAACTCTGATACTTTGGCCACCTGAGGTGAAGAACTGACTCATTGGAACAGACCCTGATGCTTGGAAAGATTGAAGGAAGGGGGAGAAGGGGATGACAAAGGATGAGATGGTTGGATGGATGAGATGGATCACCCACTCGATGGACATGAGTTTGAGTAAGTTCTGGGAGTTGGAGATGGACAGGGAGGCCTGGCGTGCTACAGTCCATGGGGTTGCAAAGGGTCGGACACAACTGAGTGACTGAACTGAACTGTGACTCAGACAGTAAAGAATCCGCCTGCAATGCGGGAGACCTGCGTTCGATCCCTGGGTTGGGAAGATCCCCTGGAGGAAGGAAAGGCTATCCACTCCAGTATTCTGGGCTGGAGAATTCCATGGACTGTATAGTCCACAGGGTCGCAAAGAGTTGGACGGGACTGAGTGACATTCCTGACCTATCTCCCATCTTTAATCTGTTCTTTTGAGGGTGGGCTCCCTGATGACTTGCTTCTAACCAACAGAGTCCAGCAAAAAATGATGGGATGCACTTTCATGATTAGGTTACATACGAGAGTGACTTGTGTCTTTCTAGCAGATCCTTTCTCTCTTGCTGGCTTGTGATGACATAAGCAAGGACAGGGAGATGTCAAGGCAAGACATGCAGGGACAGCTCCGGGTAACAGCCAGCAAGGTCTCTCTGTCTCTGTCTTTCCCTATCTCTGTCTCTCTCCCTCCCTCTCCAGTCACGTGCAAGGAGCTGAATCCTGCCAACAGTCGCAGGAGTTCAGAAGCAAATCCTTCTCCATCCAAGTCTTCACGGGAGACCCCGGTCCTGGCTGACACACTCAGCGCAACCTTGTGAGTCTCAGCTTGGCCACACCTGGAGCCCCGACCCTGATGGGCAAAAAAAGTGTATTCTTCAAAGCTGACAGTTGTCTGGTAGATCACTAAGACGAGGAGTTCAAACGCCTTGATCTGAAACCGTGAGACCCAAGATATCAACACACATGAAGAGCAGAGCCTGTGGATTTGTTCTCGCATCCCTTGAAAACGCTTCCATGGATCTGAAGCAGATTTGAAAGTTACACTTGCAGGTGGTTGCATTTGACTAATTGTGTAGGGAGATCACAGGCTTTATTGCTTGGAAACCTGCAGCTGAGTCCTTTAAAACCATCCTCCACAGCACTTGAGTTGCATTCTCTGTGCTGATCTGTTTACGACTCCATGTTAACTTTCTTTTTTAAAAAAATTGTGTTTATTTATTTTTGGCTGCGTTGGGTCTTCAGTGCTGCGCTTGGGTTTTCTCTAGTTATGGTGAGTTGGGGCTACTCTCGACTGTCCAGAGGCTTCTCATTGCAGTGGCTTCTCATGTTGTTGAGCACAGGCTCCAGGGTGCGTGGGCTTTAGAAGTTGGGGTGCCCAGGCTGAGTTGCTCCGTGGCACGTGGAATCTTCCCGGACCAGGGACTGAACTTGTGTTCCACTGCATTGGCAGTTGAATTCTTAACCACTGAGTCACCGACTCGATGGACATGAGTTTGAGTGAACTCCAGGAGTTGATGATGGACAGGGAGGCCTGGCACGCTGCAATTCATGGGGTGGCAAAGAGTTGGACACGACTGAGCGACTGAACTGAGCCACTGGGAAATTCTGCACACTTTCTTATTTAACGATGGTCATTTAATCGGCTAACTAGGATGGTTCGGGAGACCAGCAACCTCTGATAGATGCCGCTCAGCCACCTGCCGAGGGATTGATGGATGGAAGGATCAATGACATGCAGGCACACGTGATTATGAAGCAGTTTGTTATGCACATTGAAAACAGAGCATTTCCTGAGCAGAAAAGCTCAGTTTTGATTCAGAGTGAAATGAGAAGAAGGGGACAAGGAGGCTCTGATTTTACTGTATCAGGGGCTTTGACCATGTAGACAGTTTCTGCAGGCTCAAGAGTTGGGATTTTCCTGGCTTGAATTTCCCCACCACCTTCTAGGCAACTAGCTCCTGACTTTTTTATATACAAAATAAATGTTTGTTTTTTTAAAAAATATTTTTAACCATGCTGCCTGGCATGTGGGAATCTTAGTTCCCCAACCAAGAATGAAACAGGTACCTCCTGAGTCTTAACCACTGGACAAGTAGGGAAGTCCCACTCCTGATCTTTTCTTGGAAAACTCCTACTCACCTTTCAAAACCCAACTCAAATGTTCCCTTCTATGATGAACCTAGGTGGAGTCATTCTCTCCCCTACCCCTGAAATCTTAATAAAAATATTTTTACCTTGTTCTATATTTTTATATAGAACAATATAATCAATATATATTTAACATAATCAATATATTTAATGTAATCAAACTCTGATTACAGTGACCACCTAATGACAGGATATATAAAAACAATTAAATGTGAAACATTACACATCATCTGACTGATCAGGAGAGGGTGAGGTTATCCAGTGCTGGTCTAGACTTGGCAGAGGAAGCCAGGCATCACCCACATGCAAGGACTCATACGATCACTTTCTTTGAAAGCACCCTAGTCAGCCCCCAAGGTGTAAAGGGTATGGAAGCAGTGGGTCTCTCTCCCTGACATGACGGAGCTCACCAGCTAAGGCAAAGCAGTTCAACATTCACAGTGACTAATATCAAAGAACGCTGTAGATGCCACGAGCAGGAAGAGCTGTTTTACTTGCAAGACCACCTGGGCACCAAGTCCCAGGGGTCCTCAAAGACAATATCGGCTCACTGGTGTCAGAGCTCTGCGGTTCATAAAGCACTTTCATCTCTTTCTCTCCGTGACTCTGTCGTGCATATTCACTTTGGCCTCTTTGTCTCTGTTAATCCAGAAAAGACCACCTGTGAAGCAGAATGGCTATTATTGTCCTTAATTTAGAGGTGAGACAGTGGAGGCTCAGAAGGGCAGGCAGAAGGGTTGTTCACCAAATGTGAATGATGGAGACTTGATTCTAGAGGGTCAGAGTTCCTACCACACAGACTCTCCCCGGGCTCACCTGTCTCAGATCCAGCTGCCCTTATTGCTAGAGTGTCTGCTCTGTCTCGAGAGCAGGAGGATGAACAGTACACGCTGGATTCAGGACACGCGTGCCGTGCTTGGGTTGAGAAATAGCACGCATCGTTAAGACCTCCAAACTTATGGAGACCTCCAGCGGTCTCCAAGCTTTGGGGCACCAGGGACTTGTGACACAGAAGAAAATTCTTCCATAGACGGTGTGGTGGAGGGAAGATTTTGAGTTGATTTTTTAAATGGGGGCAGGGGTGCAACTTAGCTCCCTCAAGTACGACGTTCACAGTAGAGTTAGAGCCCCCATGAGAATCAAACGCCGTCACGGATCTGACGGAGGCGGAGTTGAGGTGTGAATGAGAACAATGGGGAGCAGCCGTAAATACACGTGAAGTTTCTTCTCCGGCTAGCCCACCGCTCACGTCCTGCTGTGCAACCCGGTTCCTAACAGGCCACGAAGCGGTACCGGTCCACGGCCCGGGGATCTGGGGAACCCCCTGTTTAGACAACGCACATGAGGATTCATTACAACTTCTAATAACAGAAGCCCCACAGCTGTGACCTCTCCCTTCTGTTACTCAGCAAAGCCCCTCCAGGAAGAAGAAGGGACGCGTTAGTCTCTGTTTGATGGTCCTCATTCTCCGTTGCCCTAAATCGTTGCTCTGCAGTGTCGCTATGACTTGATCGAAGCACAGCAAGTTCTGGTGGTTTCCGTACTGTGAGCTGAACTTGCTTCTCCAATCTCAAGGCTTGTCCATGAGAGCGGCGGCCACTGCTGCACTGTCTGAGAAGAAGACTGCCCCATCCAGGAGGAGCTCAGACGTTTCTCTCCCACCCGACTTGTGTAGCTTTGCATAGAAAGGGTAGCATGCAGGGCGGTGAAAGGGGTAGACCCTCTAGGGGTTCCTTGTAGCTCGTGGACTTATGCAGGGGACAGGAGATTTCCGAAAAGCCCTCTCTCCTGCTTGCACCTCACAAAGGACATGGCTTGTATTCCCATGGCCTATGGGACCCTCAGAGACCAACAGAGCCCCCTAAGATTCCGTCAGACAAATGGTCTTTCTGTTCACTTTCATTTGCCCGTCTTGACTGTGATGCCCAGATCCTGGAGAGGTCCATGACTACCAAAAGGGGGAGAGAGACACAGATCTTGGAAGCCAGGAGCAACATGGAGATGCTACGTTGTTGAATCGAATGATCACGGCCTCTTTTTATGTATTTGCTTATCTCTGAGCTCTGCTGGGTCTTCGGCGCTGTCTGCGTGCTCTAGTTGTGAACAGCGGGGGGCTACTCTGGCTTGCGGTGTCTGGGCTGCTCATTGCAGTGGCTTCTCCTGGTGCAGAACTCAAGCTCTACCCGGGAGGGCTCGGCAGTTACAGTTCCTGGGCTTTGTAGTTGTGGCACATGGCCTCAGTTGCTCCGAGGCATGTGGGATCTTCCTGGATCGGGGATCAAACCTGTGTCTCCTGCATTGGCAGGCGGGTTCTTTACCACTGAGCTGCTGGGGAAACCCTCATGACCTCTTTTTCTCTGACCTCTTCTGACCCCAAATAAATAAATATTTACCCCAAGCATACTCAAAGTTGGGCTTGCCCAGTGGTTTGGTAGTAAAGAACCCACCTGCAATGCCGGAGATGTCAGAGATGTGAGTTTGATCCCTGGGTCGAGAAGATACCCTGGAGGAAGAAACGGTAACCTGCTCTAGTATTCTCGCCTAGACCATCCCATGGACGGAGGAACCTGTCGGGCTACAGTCCATGGAGTTCATATGAAGTCAGACATGTCTAAAGTAACTTAGTACGCATGCTCGCACACTCAAAGTTTTCCCTGGGACATGAACTCCCAGGAAAACCCAGTAGGCAACAGGGAGGAAGAAAAGAGACAAGCACGTTTATTGGAGGCTAAATGCTTGATTTACTGGAGGGCTGGCCAGCTGCAGAAGTCAGTGGAGCGGTGTTGATAGCATTTACTGCACTTTCATGTTGACGGAAGGAAACCCCAGGACGCCCCGGGATGCTGGCCTCTGTAAAGACCGTGACATATGGTCCATTTGCAGACATATGTCTGAGTTCTGAGCCCTCGGGCAAAACTTTCCCAACTTCCTCTGTTGCTCCTCATTCAACCTCCAGCACACAGCGGTACTGGAAAGCTGGTCCCTTTGTCCTGGGCCTCTCGTGGTGGGAATGTACACGTAGCTGTGCAGACTTTTCTGTCTGATCGTCTGTTCCCATCAGAGAGCAGCAGGAAAGACACTTGGTCAAGGGGCTTCACTCATATGATTGAGGGCATTTTTTGCTGTTGTTGTTTTATCTGTAAAGGAACAACTCCCGCCTTTGGCCCTGGAAAGTCAACCGTCTGTTGTACAAGGTCACAGGTGTAGAGCAGAGTCAGTATGCTTCCAGCAGAACCATGAGCTCATGTGGGCTTTGATGAGAGAGCGACCCAGGTGTAGAGCAGAGTCAGTGTGCTTCCGGCAGAACCATGAGCTCACACGGGCTTTGATGAGAAAGAGACCCAGGTGCCCCACGTGGCCCCAGCCCCCAGTTGGCTCTGCATCTCCCATCAAACCAGAGGAATGAGTCTCCTGGTCTCCTGCCAGGTCAGGACATTTTTGGCTATCTCTCTTGAGCCCCCAAACCCACCAGGAGCAGAGGTTGCCTGGGAGTCATGAAGACAGCTCACAGAAGAGAGGTCTCCTGAGATGCTGGGGTGGTGTCCTCAGAGTTTAGGAACCAAGAGGTCAACTGGGGGATAAGGCAAAGGTCTGTCTGGAAGCCCTGTAGGTCAACTGGCATCGGAAGAGAAGGCAGTCACTCTGAACTGCCCAAAATGTTCCACCCTCCATGACATCTTCTGCAGAGCAGGATGCCTTTCTGCTTGTGTGCACGCATGCTAAGTCCCTTCAGTTGTGTCCAACTCTTTGAGACCATGGACTGTAGCACCCCAGGCTCCTCTGTTAATGGGATTCTCTGGGCAAGAATACTGGAGTGGGTTGCCAAGCCCTCCTCCAGGGAATCTTTCCTACCTAGGGATCAAACCCTCATCTCTTACGTCTCCTACCTTGCCAGGCAATTCTTCACCACTAGGGCCACCTGGGAAGCCTACCATGCAGCTTCCTGTTCCTTATTAGAAGATGTCACCCCCAAAGCAGCCAACGCTATACTTAAAACATCAGTTCAGTTCAGTAGTTCAGTCGTGTCTGACTCTTTGCAACACCATGGACTGCAGCACGCCAGGCCTCCCTGTCCAACACCAACTCCCAGAACTTGCTCAAACTCATGTCCATCAAGTCAGTGATGCCATTCAACCATCTCATCCTCTTTCGTCCCCTTCTCCTCCTGCCTTCAGTCTTTCCCAGCATCAGGGTCTTTTCCAATGAATCACTTCTTTGAATCAGGTGGCCAAAGTATTGGAGTTTCAGCTTCGGCATCACTCCTTCCAATGAATATTCAGGACTGATTTCCTTTAGGATTGATTGGTTCCATCTCCTTGCAGTCCAAAAGACTTTCAAGAGTCTTCTCCAACACCAAAATTCAAAAGCATCAATTCTTTGGCGCTCAGCTTTCTTCATAGTCCAACTCTGACGTCCATACACGACTACTGGAAAAATCATAGCTTTGACAAGGCAGACCTTTGTCGGCAGCATTATTTAAAAACGCATATAGCCCTGGTGGTCCAGTGGCTAAGACTCCATGCTCCCAATTCAGGGGGCCTGGCTTCAATCCCTGGTCAGGGAACTAGATACCATATCCCACAGCTAAAGATCCTAAAACTAGCACTCAGCACAGACAGCCCAATGAAAACACACACACACACACAAACACATATCAGCTATCCTAGCCTTGATTTCTCGCTTGATACCAAAAATATCTATGCAGCATCTACCACGAGCGTTAGATGCTGGAGAAGAGACAGCCAACAGCACAGACCCAGTTCCTAGCTCAGGGTAAGAAAATGCAGATGGGCTGTATACACAGTTAGCAGCCTCACCAAAGGAAAGCTAGGGGATGGTACAGGGGCATGTAGAAATGAAGTGTTACCAAGGGCATGGCTTTCAGGAGAAACAGGCCTTCCGTAGGTTGCTCCCCACTGCAAACACATGAACCTTTCAATGTGCTTCCATGCCGTTTGGGGCCCTGAAGTAAGTAGCGTTTCCATGAAACCTTACAGCTGAGAGTGAATTTGTGCCCCAGGTATGGCTACCTTCTGAAGGCAACCCTGAATCTCCGTCTTGCTTCCTGGGGTGGAGTGAGCAGCAGAATAACCTCAGAAATGCAGATGACACCACCCTTATGGCAGAAAGGGAAGAAGAACTAAAGAGCCTCTTGATGAAAGTGAAAGAGGAGAGTGAAAACGGCTTAAAGCTCAACATTCAGAAAACGAAGATCATGGCATCTGGTCCCATCACTTCACTGCAAATAGATGGGGAAACAGTGGAAGCAGTAACAGACTTTTTTAGGGAGGGGAGGTGCTCCAAAATCACTGCAGATGGTGATTGCAGCCATGAAATTAAGACAGTGGCTCCTTGGAAGAAAAGTTATGACCAACCTAGACAGCATATTAAAAAGCAGAGACATTACTTTGCCAACAAAGGTCCATCTAGTCAAAGCTATGGTTTTTCCAGTGGTCATGTATGGATGTGAGAGTTGGACCATAAAGAAAGCTGAGTGCTGAAGAATTGATGCCTTTGAACCGTGGTGTTGGAGAAGACCCTTGAGAGTCCCTCAGGCTGTAAGGAGATCCAACCAGTCCATGTTAAGGGAGTCAGTCCTGAATAGTCACTGGGAGGACTGATGCTGAAGCTGAAGCTCCAATACTTTGGCCACCGAGAACCGACTCATTAGAAAAGACCCTGATGCTGGGAAAGATTGAAGGCAGGAGGAGAAGGGGACGACAGAGGATGTGGTTGATGACATCAGCAACTCGATGGACATGAGTTTGAGTAAACTCCAGGAGATGGTGACGGACAGAGAGCTTGGCGTGCTGCAGTCCATGGGGTCACAAAGAGTCGGACCCATTGAGAGACTGAACTGATTGGCTGAGCAGCAGAAGGCACGCTTTTACCACAGGCTGGGTTGAAGGCAGTAGGACAAGTGAGCACAGACCCTGACAGAGAGCCCTGGGGACCCCAGGCAGGACAGGGAGCAACACCTCTGAGCCACAGACTGGGCCTTCCTGCCCTTCCCGGGGCAGGGTCCTGGCTTGTGCACATGTGCAACCCATGCATTCTGCACAAACCCCCAGCTGGGGACTTGCACAGGCCCTTCTGCTGGCTTCCTTTTTTCCACCGAATGAGAGCTTCTACTTTCCAATCTGGTCAACAATAGTCTCATGAAGACATCTGTCTCACATCAATGCTTTATCTTTCATGGGGACGCCATGGCAAATCCACCCACAGACAGAATGGATGGGCACAGAGAGCAAGCAGAAAGAAATTAAGAGAACGAAACAGGTCACCGAGAACGTGACGGTGAGGCATTGGAAATGATGTTTGAGCTAGAGCTAGAAATACTGACGTGAGGACGTGAGCCTGGAAAGCGGATCACATCATATCAGAGACCTGTCTGTGTGTCTGTGACGAAAGGGAAAGTGAAGTCGCTCAGTCGTGTCTGACTCTTTGTGAGTCTGGAGCCCACCAGGCTCCTCCTTCCATGGGATTGTGCAGGCAGGAATACTGGAGTGGGTTGCCATTTCCTTCTCCAAGGGGGATCTTCTCGATCCAGGGATGGAACCCAGGTCTCCTGCATTTCAGGCAGACGCTTTACCCTCTGAGCCACCGGACGGAAAGGAAGTAAACAGAAATGTGAGTTTGACAGTAACGGAAAGACAGTAAACGGAGCTGTCAGTGCGAGAGACAGCCCTGCAGTCTCCTCGCAGGCCATGCTATCTACACAGTTTCTACAATGTTCTTGTCATTTTCGTGGCCACAAAGCCTTGCTTTCTAGAGCAAGTTACCTCCCCTTTACTACAATTCCCTGAGTGCCAGACCTCTCTTTTTTTTCCTGCTGGAAAACTCTCTTTTGGCAAGTTCCTTGCTTTATTCCGGTGACACCTCTGCCAGCAGCAGCCGCCTACACCTCTCACAAATCCCTGGATAAAAATCATGTACGATGCTCAGCCTGGCAGCGCTGTTGGCAACCACTCTCATCAGCGCACTTTCCTGTTTTCCCAAAGTGTCTTGCAGTGTGTAGGGAAGTGTTTGATGCTGGCAACAAGGATGCTGCTCGTCATTCTGGATAAACGGCTACAGGTGGCAACATGAGGTGACAAACCAACATCGTTTTGGGGACTCTGCCTGTTTGCGGTGAAGAGGAGAAGCTGTGCAGGCTTCCCAAGTGGCTCAGCTTTAAAGAACCAGCCTGCCAATGCAAGAGACAAAGAATCAGTCCCTGGGTAGGGAAGATCCCCTAGAGGAGGGCATGGCAACCCACTGCAATATTCTTGCCTGGAGAATCACATGGACAGAGGAGCCTCGCGAGCTACAGTCCATGGGGTCCCAAAGAGTCAGACGTGACCAAGTGACTGTGCACAGAGGTGGGGAGACAGTGGCAGGCCTAAGAGAAACCCTTGTCTTCTCATAACCACTGGAGAAAGGCAAGCCACTTGAATAATAAAGATGATGCTTTCATTCATCTATATTAATTTTGATCACAGTCTTACAGGTACAAGTACTGCAACCCCTATTTCAAAGACAAGGAAATTGAGCCCGGAAAAAACGTTTGGCTTTCTGTAGAATATGTAGTTGTGTGCATTTTTATTTGTAACTGAAGTCAGAAGAGGGGTATTATTTCCCACAGATGGCTGAGTTTGCCAGTTGAAAATGGTGACACTTTTTTTTTTTTCCTTATCTAATGATTCTGAGCAGTTGGATTTAACAACACCTGTGGCTTAGACAGTTAAAGAAACTGCTTGCCAATGCAGGAGATGCAGGTTTGATCCCTGGGTCGGGAAGATCCCCTGGAGAAGGGAGTGTCAACCCACTCCAGTATTCTTGCCTGGAGAATCCCATGGACAGAGGAGCCTGGTGGGCTACAGTCCATGGGGCCACCAAGAGTCAGACACGAATGAGCAACTAATACTTTCAGACATGAATGAGCAACTAATACTTCTAACTGATAAACCAGTGCCCAGAGCTTTTAGAAAATACAGCCGTTCAGTAGCCAAGAAAACACCATTGTCTCTCACATCCCTGGCAAGGTACCATAAGAAAAACCTCCATTTCTCAAGTCTTTCTTTGCTAGTTATTTCTAGTGGAATGGCTGTTTCTGGGGCAATCTCTATCTTTTAAAAAATTATCTCTAATATCTTTCTGCTACTGTTTTAGAAACTATAAACACTTACTATTGATCTTCTTACTAAAAAACATTATACATATGGCTTCAGAAGCCTGACTACATCAGAAAAAAGCACAGGCAGAATCTGAGATACAGAAAACCAAAGGTGGCTGACTGACTCGATTTTTAGTCTATTTAAGAAAAATGAATGTATTCACGTGCATAGCTTATCAAAGCCTTTTGTCCTACGTGGTCTCAAATCCAAGCCGAAATGTGGCCTTAATTGTAAGACTCATTGGGGAAGGAATAAAGAGAATGGGGTGCATGGTGAAGTGGTTCACAAACAACCATTTCAATCAGAAATAACCTGATGAGTGAGGAGAGTAAGCGTGCAGGAGGCAGCCTCAGAGAGGCCTGAGTGAGTTCGTTTAGTGGCAACTTTTCAACATCAGGACTCCCCAGAGGGAATTAATTGCATCGGACACTGTGAAAAGACCTTAAATACTAGCCCTATTTTTTTTTTCCCCTTTAGTGTTCATACCAAGGAAAGACTCTGAGTTTCAGAGACCCTTCTCAATTAAGAGTAAAAATTTTAAAACAGTACAACTCAATGGACGTGAGTCTGGGTGAACTCTGGGAGTTGGTGATGGACAGGGAGGCCTGGCATGCTGAGATTCATGGGGTCGCAAAGAGTTGGACACGACTGAGCGACTGAACTGAACTGAACTGATGAAGAAACGTCTCCGTTACTGAAGCCAGACTAGGGAGAACAGAGTGTCTGTACATGTCTCAAGTCTCCTCCACACATTAGTTGAAAATCTCTCTGCGCACCGTCACCCATTTTCATGAGGACAGAAATGAGCTGAAAATCAGGCGACATGGCCAATAGCCTCTGGAAAATGGTACACTGTACCCTCGTAATGCTGGCTGCTGCTAAAAGGGAAGAGAAAACCCCAATGGGCAGGAAAGAAAGAGATGGCAGGGGTTGGGGAATGAAGAGAAAATAAATCTCATAGAGGTTTTGGTTTACCTTTGTTTTAATACGGACAAGAGTTGATTTCATTCAAAGCCAGTCCTTTGATCTAAGATGTGGATGTCTTCATCATGGGGTTTCGAGAAGTCAGTAGTTTTCTGGCTGATGGATGATGTATTGAAGACAGCTGCACAGATCATGCCTGTGTGGGCAAATAATGATGCCAACGTGAACACAGACACGTCACCACCATCGATGCTAAAAAAAACCAAGCGTGACCTACATCTGAGGAGCATCTTCCAAAGACTTCCCGATAATTACCACTCCCCAGGCCCAAAACAACTGCTCCCTACATTTCAATACCATAGATTCCCTTTGCCTGTTTCTAAACTCTGCATAAATGGAATCGTACAATATTTATTTCCCTGGATTCTCTGCCTGCTCAGTTGCTCAGTGGTGTCCGACTCTTTGTGACCCCATGGACTGTCATTCACAAGGCTCCTCTACTCATGGAATTTTCCAGGCAAGAATGCTGGAGTAGGTTGCCATTTCCATCTCCAGAGGATCTTCCCCACCCAGGGATCAAATCCACGCCTCCTGCAGCCATGAAATTAAAAGACACTTGCTCCTTGGAAGAAAAGCTGTGACAAAACCTAGACAGCATATTAAAAAGCAGAGACATTACATTGCCAGAAAAGGTGCATATAGTCAAAGCTATGGTTTTTTTTTTCAGTAGTCATGTATCAATTTGAGAGTTGGACCATAAAGAAAACTGAGCACTGAAGAATTGATGCTTTTGAACTGTGGAGCTGGAGAAGACTCTTGAGAGTCCCTTGGACTGCAAGGAGATGAAACCAGTCCATCCTAAAGGAGATCAGTCCTGAATATTCATTGGAAGGAGTGATGCCAAAGCTGAAACTCCAACACTTTGGCCGCTGATGCAAAGAACTGACTCATTGGAAAAAAACCCTGATGCTGGGGAAGATTGAAGGCGGGAGAAGGGGACAACAGAGGATGAGATGGTTGGATGGCATCACTGACTCAGTGGACATGAGTTTGCATAGACTCCAGGAATCGGTGATGGACAGGGAGGCCTGGCGTGCTGCAGTCCATGGGGTTGGAGAGGGTCAGACATGACTGAGCAGCTGAACTGAGTGACTGACGCTTTACCTGCTGAGCCATCAGGGAAGCCCATTTATTACCCCATCTAGCTTATTTCATGTAATATTATAGGATCTATTGATGTTGTTGCACGGAGTGGCTCATTCACTGTGTAGGTCTATATAATATTCTCTTCCATGAATATACATCAATGTATTCATTCATTCTCCTGGAGGAAGGCATGGCAACCCACTCCAGGATTCTTGCCTGGAGAATCACAAGGAAAGAGGAGCCTGGCTGGCTACAGTCCATGGGGTCACAAAGAGTCAGGCACGACTGAGCGACTAAGCACGGTATAGACCATTCATTCATTCTACTGTTGACAGCATTTGGCTTCTTTCCTGGTGTTGGCTTTATTCAATGGTAATACTATGAACATTCTTGGACAAATCTTTTAAAGTAAGTGGTTAAGTACACATTGATGTCAAGAATGGGGTCACACTCTATATATCTACGGTCGGTTTTCACAGATATGACCAGTTTCCCCAGAGCTTGCACTGATTTGAACCTCCCCCTACCAGTGTTATGAGTGAGTTCTAGTTGCTCCGAATCTTCACCAGCACTTTCTGACATCAGCCTGTCTATGCTAGCCATTGTGGTGCCTAGGTGGATGTCTCTCACTGTAGCTTTAACGGAAGTTATCCTGATGTTGACTGAGCCTGAGTATCATTTTCATGGGTACATTAGGCATTTGGATGTCCAAAGTGTGAGTTGCTAGTTCAAACCTCTTGTCCACTTTTCAACTACCTTGTTAGGCTTTATTTATTGATTTTTAAGACTATTTTCTATATTGAGGATAAAACACATTTATGACTTCAAAATACTACAAATATCTCCTAGTCCATGGCTTGCCTTTTTACTCTTTTGATGGTGTCTTTTGTGATCAGAACACCTTACTGGTTTACCAGTCTTTTCCTTCATCAGCAGAGTCTTGTGTCCCACTAAGACAGCCTTGAAAATTCTGACATTCCTGATGGTTTTCTGATGTATTTGATCTCTTTGCTTGTTTCTCTTTGCTGTCAACAGGCTTGATTGTCAGAAGACAGCTAGGCAGATGTTGCTGCAAGTATAACTTCAATCGCATAGTATTTTGATTAAACTACAATGACCCTCAACTCTTTTATTTTTAATTAAATCAGTCTTGCTTTTGCTTTGCATTTAAACTAAACAAATTTAATTCCTTTTTCTCAAGGCTCTGCCCTGTAATAAAATTAAAATCTACTTTACAAGTGGAACCAATATCTGTCCTCGTTAATTTAGACCGATCGACTTGTAAAATTCACCTCATTTAAAAATTTTATTAGGAATAAAATAATACTTCAAAGGAACAAAATTTTTACTATGTACCTATTAAGGTAGGGAAAAAAAGGCATCAACAGGAGAAGTTGGAGAAAAGGAGAGATAATTTTAGGTTACTTCAAAACTGGGCTGATGGCAAAATCCTGCAACACACGGCCATGTGGAAAGGACGGAATCATTCATCCTATGAGAGCCTGAATAATATGAATAAGGGCTATTACAATAGTGAACTCAGCAGCAACCCAGTAAGCACTGTTCTTTGTTATTGCTGACAGGCAATTCATGAATTGCTTTCCAACTGCTTGATTACTGCTTGGTAACTCTGCCTGCAAAGGTGAACACGCCTCCCATAAAGAGTTTGACAGCAGCCCACTTTGTTCACACAAATGAAGTAAGAAAAATATCGTGAAGAATGGCATTACAAACGTTAAAGTAGTTGAATTTATTTTAAGCTGAAGATATGTCTTCTTCATAGGTTTATATCCGGCAAATGTAAAATGAATCATGATTCTACATATTCAGTTTGGGCATCGCTTACACTACGTTCTTTTCAGAGTCTGATTATTTCCATAGTTTTTTGTTGAAATACAAGATAGCCTTTTAATGAAGACAAGATGAAGAGAAGCATTATATTCTTTATGTAATAAAAAGGGATAAACCAGGGCAAAGAAACCATTAATTATTAATTCAAGGTTACTGCTACTTTTCAACATCAGTCCTGGGTTCCATCCATGAAAGCATTAAGTCTTCCGAAATGTGTTTTTTTTTTTTTTTCAATTGGGCAGCAAAACAATCTTAGATATTCGAAAATACTTTTCCCATCAGAAAGAAACTGACCGACTTTCTGTTCTGACAAATAATAAAAATCTGTATGAAGGCTTGAGAAGTGATTTGTGGTGACTCAGAAAACGATACATGTAGAAGTGGGATAAGCGATTTTTCTTCCTTTATGTATATTCAGACCTACCCTTTAAGTGAGAGTTTAATAAGGTTGGTTACTGTTATGGTATCTGCTCTGTGCTCAGCCGCTCAGTTGCATCCAACTCTTTGGAACCCCATGGACTGTAGCCCGCCAAGCTCCTCTGTCCATGGGGTTCTCCAGGCAAGAACGCTAGAGTGAGTTGCCATTTCCTCCTCATAGGGATCGTCCACACTCAGGGATGGAACCCACAAGTCTCGTGGCTCCTGAACTGACAGGCGGATTCTTTACCGCTGAGCCACCTGGGAAGCCCCGTTATGTTTACAGATGTGCTGAACATATAGGACTGATGCGTGCTTCCCATGTGAGGCTGCATCTGCACCTGCAAGCCAGACTCGTTAGAATCTGACTAAAATGATGACAGAGAAGTGCCGGGGTGTATCTTACCTGTCACACCCGACTCTGGAGAGATTCCTTTGGTATATGTATAGCTTTCAAAGAATCATACATATTTAAATCTCAAGGGCTTTTTGCGCATCAACCCGATTTAAAATCTGTTTCAAGGTTGCTGGCAGACAGAGGTGATTTTTCAGGCAGTTGGCTGGAATTTCCCACTTTCATCTGACGGAGAGAATAAAAAACACTTGGAATATGGGATATCCTGTTTCCAGTGTGTTCTCAATGGATCGCTCGGTTACAAGGTTTTCTCTCTGGAAATTCTGGTTTTTCCAGGTTCTTTTCACTTTGGGGATTGATATAACCCATTGGGTTGGAAATAGAGAAAGAAGCATACGTGTTTCGGGAAGGAAGGAATCCGGAAGTAACGCCGTTGTTTAAAAAATGAAGAGCTGGGTGTTATAAATATGAGCCTTAGCCGTATCAAGTAGAATTGACAGCTTTTCCATTCTCAGTTTTCTTCTTGTCTCTTGGCCTTATCAAATATTTCAACGCAATACATTCTGTTATAATTACGAAAAAAAAAATATGATTCTTCTGAGTTTATTTGTTTTCCTTACCATTTAAAAACGTTTAGTTTATGGCAGTAAAGAGGCAGATGGTGGTTCAGATCTGGCCCGCTGGGCTTAGGTTATAGATTTTGACCTACAGTGTTTGTTAAAAATCCATTTTTTTAAAATTTATGTTTTTTAAAATCTTTTGGCCACACTGCCCAGCATTTGGCATCCTAGCTTCCCAGCCAGGGATCGAACCCACACTCCCTGCATTGGCACTGAGGTCTTTGGGTTGTTAAAAGTCCAGTGCTGGGCCTCCACCCCAGGGTTCCCCGTTCCATGGGGCAAGGGGGTGTTCTGAGAAGTGCCCTTCTAATAAGCTCCGTGGTGGGTTCCACCACCATCCGAATGGTGGAGGAAGATTAAGAAATCAAACCCGAGTAGCTTGTGGGCCATCTCTTGTTCAAAGGAGTGGTGTTTCTGCTGAAACTCCCTGTGTGCTGGTATCACATACAAATGCTCTCCTTTAATCGAGTCAGTTGCCAACATTTGCAAATCGGGACATTTATGGAAAAAATGTGAGCTTCTGACTATGCGGAAAAATGCAGAAAACGGGCAACGTAGGCCATCGTTTCCCACATGGTGAGCCCTGCAATGAGGTCAAGATGGCCCCGTGAATCAGCCTGTAGAGTGTCTCCACGGTCTTCACCTTGTCCGTCACTCACATCCTTAACTCTTCTGGCCCTGAGACCATTTGTCTTTCCAGTTCCTAGAAGACAGAGGATGAGATGGCTGGATGGCATCACTGACTTGATGGACCTGAGTTTGAGCAAGCTCCGGGAGTTGGTGATGGACAGGGAGGCCTGGCATGCTGCAGTCCATGGGGTCGCAAATGGTCAAACACGACTGAACAACTGAACTGGCTGATTAACCGCTTTACCTGCTGAGTGGATGACTCTCACTTATATCGGAGAAATTAAATTTAAATGACACCTAATTTGTGTTGGCCACTTAGCCATACCCCCCTATAAATAATATATTACACACAGACACAAAATGTATGTACATATATATATATATATATACATGTGTATACATTTATATGTATGTGCATATATATATATCGGAGAAGGAAATGGCATCCCACCCCAGTACTCTTGCCTGGAAAATCCCATGGATGGAGGAGCCAGGTAGGCTGCAGTCCACAGGGTCGCGAAGAGTCAGACACGACTGAGCTACTTGACTTTCACTTTTCACTTTCATGCATTGGAGAGGGAAATGGCAACCCACTTCAGTGTTCTTGCCTGGAGAATCCCAGGGACGGGGGAGCCTACTGGGCTGCCGTCTATGGGGTCTCACAGAGTCAGACACAACTGAAGCGACTTAGCAGCAGCAGCAGCAATGTATATACAGTGCTGGGTGTAAAGATATACAAAGGGAATGCCACTAATTTATACAGGCGTATATGCCTGTCTCCATTTTTGAGGTACACAAGAGGATTACAAAGGTCAAATACATCACTTAAGATTACCCAGGCAATGAGTAAGAAAGAGAACTGAATACCAAATCTGCCTGCCCCTAAGCTGTATGGCATCTTTTCTACATACTAAACCTCTCTCTCTTCAAGCACAGAGGGGAGAAAAAAAAAATTTCCAACAGCAACTGCTCCATACAAATATGAGGTTTGCCTTTCACCTCTTAAGCATATTCACATGAAAAATACAGCAGTAGATTATTTACCAGAAATAAGTATCACATTTTATAAATTCTATATCATTACAGCCTCATGGTTTTTTAAAATGCAGCGAGAACGCATCTACAAAAACGCCGTGCTTTGCAAATCTACTGTAATATATTTTATTCCATGACACGTAATTGCATACCAATCAGTTTCTGATTCTCTGTTCTTCAACAGGCAATATTTGTTTGAAGCATCTCTGATTTGGTGCTGCAGAGAACAAGCTGTGTGTTGAATAGCAGAATCAGGACTGTGTGGACACTCTGCCATGCTATTTTGAATTGCTCTGGGAGACAGGTTCAAAGGGGAAATGTCAGAATCATTGCAGAGATTCATTCGTTTCAGCAGAGCTAGCAAAAAAAAAAAAAAAACAAGTTACAGAAACAACTCACGAAAAGACGGAACGATAAACCTATAGGAAAAGCATGACCGGGGATGGTTTTAATCCCTATGATATTATGAAACTGTATCTGAGATGTGCTGCTCTGTAATACACTTATAGATTACCAAGCGCTTTAAGTCAGCTGTACTTTATGTGTGGGGCAGGGTGTGTATACATACATATAAATTCACGTATAAGAATGACGTATTTTGTCGTTGTTCACTCACTAAGGTTTGCCCTACTCTTTTGTGACCCTATGGACTCTAGCCCACCAGGCTCCTCTGTCCATGGGATTCTCCAGGCCAGAATACTGGAGTGGGTTGCCATTTCCTCCTCCAGGGGATCTGCCCCACCCAGGGATCAAACCGAAGTCTCCTGTGTTGGCAGGTAGATTCTTTCCTGCTAAGCCATCTGGGAAACCCCATTCTCATATATATGTATAAGTAAAACAAAGAGCGTATTTTTAGATGCACTTATTTATAACATATGAATTAAGCAATGGTGATATATATACATCAATGCATAGGTAATGCATTATAGACATACAATGTATATGTAATATGTACATGTATAATGTATATCACCATTGTTTTAATCCATATAATGTTTCAGAGGTACATCAAAAATATTCTCCTTAAGAAAAAACAAAAAAGTGATCTTTGTAATGTGTATATGTGACATAGTATAAGTAAGGGAAGTCGCTCAGTCGTGTCTGACTCTTTGCAACCCCGTGGACTGTAGCCCACCAGGCTCCTCCGTCCATGGGATTCTCCAAGCAAGAATACTGGAGGGGGTTGCCATTTCCTCCTCCAGGGGGTCTTCCCGACCCAGGGATCGAACCCTGGTCTCCCGCATTGGAGGCAGATGCAGGCAGATGCTTTAACCTCTCAGCCACCAGGGAAGCCTCAATACAGAGTATATATCCCATAAATGTTGCACATTTTTCATATGTACTTGGTTGGCCAAAAGGTTTGTGTTTTTCTGCTCACATCTTACAGAATAAATGAATTTTGGGGCTGACCCAACATAACAGAGCATAACATATGTTCTTTCATATATATGCATATATATATATAGGTAATGTGCTTAGCCACTCAGTCGTAGCAGACTCTTTGCGACCCCATGGACCAGCCCACCAGGCTCCTCTGTCCGTGGGATTCTCCAGGCAAGAACACTGGAGTGGGTTGCCATTTCCTCCTCCAGGGGATCTTCCCAACGCAGGGATTGAACCCGGGTCTCCCACGTTGCAGGCGGGTTCTTTACCATCGGAGCCACCAGGGAAGTCCATATGTAAGTTACACTGCTTTCTATGTTGGAGTCGGAAATGGCATGTTTGGAGTAGGGAATGGCCGTCCACTGCAATACTCTTGCCTGGGAAATCCCGTGGACAGTTATACCTCCTACAAAGAGAATATTTTATACACAGCTAAGGATGTACAGATTAAAATAATTACAATACATATCACATGCTAGATGTTGTATATATTACGTCTGCATGGACAGATATATCACAATTTTTTAATGATCATGCGATCAAAAGTGAAGTGAAGTTGCTCAGTCGTGTCCAAGTCTTTGCAACCCCATGGACTGTAGCCTACCAGGCTCCTCAGTCCATGGAATTTTCCAGGCAAGAGTACTGGAGTGGGTTGCCATTAAGTACCTCTAAAACATGCTCTTTGTAATTTATATATATAAGTATATATAGCAGAGTACAACTGTTGTGTATGAACACACATACACAAGGCATGTGGCATATCTCTGTTGTAATCTGTATGTGTATTACAACACAGCATATGTTAGGACCACTTGGACAACTTCACAGGGATTAAGATGAGTGCTGATCATGGTGATTTTTCTATACATAGTATACGCACACCTGCAGATGTGTGTGGGCGCATAAAATATTCCTAACAGGATTCATGGGCTTCCCAGGTCGCACGAGTGGTAAAGAACCAGCCTGCCCACGCAGCAGGCGTGGGTTTGATCCCTGGGGTTGGAAAGATCCCCTGGAGCAGGGCGTGGCCACCCACTTCAGCATTCTGGCCCGGAGAATTCCTGGCAAGCGTCTGGCGGGCTACAGTTCATGGGCTCGCAAAGAGTTGGACACAACTGAAAAGTCTTAGCACACACCACCCACATCAGGCTTCATGCAGATTATGAAAACCACCATCCTGGAAGTTACTCTGTATTCAGAGACACTCAATAAATCATCAAGGGCTGTATTTTCTCCTTTAGGGATCCTTTTGTGTGTGTGTGTGTGTGTGTGTGAGAAAGAGAGAGAGAGAGATAGAGAGAAGGCCCTCCAAGAAAGAGAACACCCTCTAGTCTAGGTCTCTGTGACCCCAAGAGCTGACTTCAGTGCAGCAGCCGGAGAAAACTTGCCTGCCCCCAAATTTCACAGCACCCAGCAGCTCCCGGTGGCAGAGCTCTGCAGAAACTTAGTAAATGAATGGTGACGTTGCCCCCAGAAGGCGTTCCTACAGCTCACATACCCACCATGTGCAACAGAAACATCACAGCTTGCCCTGAAACCCCGTCACCTCCCAACTGTGTCCTCTTGATGAGAAACCAAAGGAGAGACTCACTCATGGCAGTATTTTTAAAGTGAAGCTCATCATTGGAAGGAAATCACAGATCTGAACTGAGACGTAGTCCAGGGGAATCCATGTGTTTATCTACCACAGACATTTACATTTGTGGCTTTCCTGGTGGCTCAGATGGTAAAGAATCTGCCTGCCATGTGGGAGACCGGGGTTCGATCACTGGGTCAGGAAGATCCCCTGGAGGAGGGCATGGCAACCCACTCCGTATTCTTGCCTGGAGAACCCTATGGACAGAGGAGCCTGGCGGGCTACAGCCCATGGTGTTGATTGACTAACATGTCACGTTTCATTCCATTTTGCTGCCTTCAAGGAGACAGCATACTTAGACCCCATAGTGGGGGTTCAGTTTCTTTCTGGACTTGATAGATCAAAAGGCACGGGGGTTTTTTTGTTTCTCCCCCAGGAATCCTGGCATCTTGTACTGTTCACAAGACTCCGGACTGACATGTTGGTCTGTGAAAGAACAGGCAAATGCCTTGTGGATGTTTGGAAGGAGGGACATGTGGTTGGCAGTGCTAACCCTTAGAATGAAGGGAATAGCCATATTTCAGATTCCACATGAAAGCAATATTATATGGCAGCTTTGTTTCTTTCTGACTTCCTTGACTTCAGTTCAGTTCAGTCGCTCTGTCGTGTCCGACTCTGCGAACCCGTGAATCGCACCATACCAGGCCTCCCTGTCCATCACCGACTCCCAAACCCATGTCCATCAAGTCAGTGATGCCATCCAACCATCTCTTCCTCTGGCGTCCCCTTCTGTGCCTGCCCTCAATCTTTCCAAGCTTCAGAGTCTTTTCAAATTAGCCAGTTCTTTGCATCAGGTGGCCAAAGTATTGGAGTTTCAGCTTCAACATCAGTCCTTCCAATGAACACCCAGGACTGATCTCCTTCAGAATGGACTGGTTGGATCTCCTTGCAGTCCAAGGGACTCTCAAGAGTCTTCTCCAACACCACAGTTGAAAAGCATCCATTCTTCAGTGCTCAGCTTTCTTCACAGTCCAACTCTCACATCCATACATGACCACTGGAATGACCATAGCCTTGACTAGACAGACCTTTGTTGGCAAAGTAATGTCTCTGCTCTTCAATATGCTGTCTAGGTTGGTCATAACTTTCCTTCCAAGGAGTAAGCATCTTTTAATTTCATGGCTGCAATCACCATCTGCAGTGATTTTGGAGCCCCCAAAATAAAGTCAGCCACTGTTTCCCCATCTATTCCCCATGAAGGAATGGGACCAGATGCCATGATCTTAGTTTTCTGAATGTTGAGCTTTAAGCCAACTTTTTCACTCTCCTCTTTCACTTTCATCAAGAGGCTTTTTAGTTCCTCTTCACTTTCTGCCATAAGGGTGATGTCATCTGCGTATCTGAGGCCCTTGACTTAGGTTAATGATTTGATTCAATATTAAAAAAAAACAAACAAACCACGATCTGCTGTATAGGGCGCTCAACGCTTTGTCATGACCTATATGGGAAAGCAATCTTCAAAAAGAGTGAGTGTATGTATCTGTATAAACTGATTCACTTGTCCACACATCTGAAACTATCATAGCGCTATAAATCAATGACACTCCCACTCAAAACAAAATTTTTAAAAAAGGAATAATGGGAAGACAGTGGAGACGTCACACACTTCCTTTCCCTAGCCTGCTTCAGTTAAGAACACCCTGCAAAGAGCTTCCATGGTTTAATGCACTTTCTCTTTTATCTGATCTTGAAGGCATTTCTGGTGCACGTATGTGTGGAAAGTGTACATTCTCTCTTTCGTTTTCAAGGCAGGAGATGTGCTTAAGGTGCCCAGATAAATTACCGTAAATGGATTCTTCATCGGGCGAGAATTGTCAAAGTGATCGCCCAGAACTGGCAAAAGCAAAGACGCTCAGATAGGCCGTCCTCAAATTCGCCATGTCTAAGTAATGTATAATTAGGCTATATTTTCCCAGGACAAAAGCAATGGGTTCTGAAAAGGAAATTTTGAACTTTTGCTTTAAACACATAAATACTCAAAATGACTATGTTTGCATTTAAACCTTGGTGAGGTTTTAATGACAGACATTTTTGTGCCCTACAAGCCCAAAGACCTTCAGGGAAAATGCTATTTTTTTTTTCTCTCTGCATGCTTTTTAACCGTTCTTAACAATTTGCACTTTGCTTGCAAATCTACCCTCAAGAATTCCACCAGCTCACTCCATCTAAGTGTTGACAGTTTGGATAAGTCTTACGAGAAACTGAGCAAAAGGCTCGATTCAGCATGCAAATCATCACCTTGCTTACTTGATCCCGAGATGCAAAGAACAAAGCCCACAGTTCAACTGAATTTGTTGCTGCTGTTCAGCCGCTCAGTGGCGTCTGACTCTTTGTGACCCCACAGACTGCGAGGCTTCCCTGTCCTTCACCATCTTCCGGAGTTTACTCAAACTCATGTCCATGGAGTCTGTGATGCCATCCAACCATCTCATCCTCTGTTGTCCCCTTCTCCTCCTGCCTTCAATCTTCCCCAGCATCAGGGTCTTTTCCAGTGAGTTAGTTCTTCCCATCAGGTGGCCAAAGGATTGGAGTTTCAGCTTCAGCATCAGTCCTTCCAATGAATATTCAGGATTGATTTCCTTCAAGATTGACTGGTTTGATATCCTTGTCGTTCAAGGGACTCTCAAGAGTCCTGAATTGATCACATTTAAATGGCTCAGATAGTAAAGAATCTGCCTGCAATGTGGGAAACCCTGGTTTGATTGCTGGGTTGGGAAGGTCCCCTGGATAAGGGAATGGCAACGCACTCCAGTAATCTTGTGTGGAGAATGACGGCAAGGAAGTCCTTAGGCTTCCTAAGATTCCCAAGGGTTCCCATTTCGGCTTCCCTCGTGACCCACCTGGTAAAGAATCTGCCTGCAATGCGGGAGACCTGGCTTTGATCCCTGGGTTGGGAAGATCCCCTGAGGAAGGGAATGGCAACCCACTCTAGTATTCTTGTCTGGAGAATCCCACGGACAGAGGAGCCTGGTGGGCTGCAGTCCATGGGGTTGCAAAGAGTTGGACACGACTGAGCAACTAACACGTAACACACACCCCAAAAAAGGCTGAGTGCCTGGGGAAGTGATAACGCATTTAAACACTTGCTGTGCCCTTCAACACCCAGGAAATATCCTCATGGTCAGCACCGTATGCAGGCAAGGGAGGAATTCATTCTGTGGAGACAGTGTGTTCTGGGCTGCTGGAGCTCTCCTGTTCTTTGAGTCCCTGGAGATGTCACTACGAGGAGCATTTGGGTTCAGCAGCTTTTGGGCAGAACCTGAGAGCATGTCCAAAGCTCTCTCTCCAGGGATGCTAGAACCTTGTTCATCTTTGGACCATAGTTTCTGTGGCTAGACTGTCCTGAATAGACTTCAACCTTGGAGCGTGGTATTCATTCATGCTGCTGCTGAGCTGCTCAGTCGTGTCTGACATTTTTCCACCCCCTGGATGGTAGCCCGCCAGGCTCCTCTGTCCATGGGATTCTCCAGGCAAGAATACTGGAGTGGGTTGCCATGCCCTCCTCCAGGAGATCTTCCTGACTCCAGGATTGAACCCGGGCCTCCGGCATTGCAGGCAGATTCTTTACCAACTGAGCCACCAGGGAAGGCCCCGTGAAGTGTGGCAGGATGTCCGAACAGACTGACGTTCAAACGCAAAGATGCCTAAGGGCTTTCCACTTAACCCAGCATCAGGTGTCAATAATATGAGTCAAGGTGGTTTTGAACCACGGGAAAACAGTTTCACACCCAATGCTCTTTTCAAGCTCAGATTGTCTTTGTGAAATCAGTAAAGACAAACGTTATTTCCACCTCTTATTTTCTTTTTTTGAAAAACATTTATTTATGTGGTTTGTGCCACATCTTACTTGCGGCCTGCAGAATCCTTGATCTCTGTGGCGAGGTCTTTACTTACAGCATGGGACGTCTAAGTTGCAGCGTGCGGGATCCAGTTTCCTGACCAAGGATGCAATGCAGGCCCGCTGCCCTGGGAACATTCAAGGAACAGGAGATTATAAGGCACTGGACCACCAGGGAAGTCCCTACTTATTGAAAAAGAGAAGAAAAAAACCACTAAAGAAAAGTTAAGTATCGATGGATACAGAGAAAGCAGACAAGAGATTAATGTCTCCTGCACACCTATCGTTGACTTTGGGACTTTTTTCCTTACATCATTTTTTATTCCCCGAAGCACAGGCAGGTTGGCTTTCCAAGTGGTGCTAGAACATGCCCACCAATGCGGAACACATAAGAGGTGGGTTCGATCCCTGGGTGGGGAACATCCCCTGGAGGAGGGCATGGCAACCCACTCCAGTATTCTTGCCTGGAAAATCCCCATGGACAGAGGAGCCTGGCGGGCTTCAGCCCACAGGGTCGCAAAGAGTCAGACACAACTCAAGTGACTTAGCAGGCAGGCAAGCGCAGTCAGGTAGCTAAGTGGTGAGGAATCCCCTGCCAATGAAGGAGACATGGGTTCAGTCACTGCGTCGGGAAGACCCCCGGAGGAGGGCATGGCAAGCCACTCTGGTATTCTTGCCTGGAGCATCCCATGGACAGAGGAGCCTGGCAGGGCTACAGTCCATGGAATTCCAAAAAGTCAGGCATGACTTAGCAACTAAACAACACCCACAAAGAAACACAGTCACGATTTTCCTCCTATTTTCCATCTATATAAACACATGTGATGGGCCCCGATGCAGTTGACTTCCTTATTCACTCAAAACCAAGAAGAGGGCTTTAGCCAGAAATTTCCCTTAGGCGGGGGGAAATAAAGTTCTTACAACAAAGAGCAATGATGACATTTGTCTCAGGACATGAGCAAGTCATACACACCACAAAGACACATGGGCACTGTGTCAACAACAGTGCGCTACATATGTTGAGTACGAAGCTGATATTCCTCTCGTGTGACCCGGGACGCCACTGCTAGATGGGTGGACAAAGAAGTGGGACATACATCTGATTGCATAAGCGTTGTCGTCTTCTCCAGAGCGCCTAGCACTCCTTTCTTCTGCATCAAATGGGGCAGAGCTATTTTCAACCTCAGGGCGGAGAAGTGGGTCAAGACAGCGGAGTTGGCAAGGCAGAAAAGGCTGGGATAACGAGCCGCTGTGCCCTGGTGACTTGCATAATCTGCTCGCAGGAGCCACGGAGTGAAGGCTGAGCTGAGAAAGTAGGTTTCCAGGAATCGGGGGTTTCAAACAGAACGGGCACTCACAGCTTCTTCTTAGAGCCACGCGCTGTTTCTCAAGGGCATGGCTGAGCGATTCTGCGGTCCCTTTGGTCCACACTTTGATAGAATACATATATAATGTGTCACATCCTCCTTCGCCTTCTGAGTATCTCTGTGTCCCTCTCTCTTTGGGAGAAGGGGAAACTGTGGCCCAGGAACAGTGAAAGATGAAAAGCTGATATTGAAGCGTTCATGTCACCATGGCCTTCCCAGATAGCTCAGCTGGTCAAGAATCTGCCTGCAATGCAGGAGACCCCAGTTTGACTCCTGGGTCGGGAGATCCACTGAAGAAGGACTAGGCTACCCACTCCAGTGTGCTTGGGCTTCCCGTGTGGCTCAGCGGGTAAAGAGCCAGCCTGCAATGCGGGAGACCTGGGTTCAATCCTTGGGTTAGGAAGATCCCTTGGAGAAGGGAAAGGCTACCCACTCCCTGATTCTGGCCAGGAGAATTCTATGGATTGTGCAGTCCTTGGGGTTGCAAAGAGTTGGACACGACTGAGTGATTCTTGCCACCAGGTCCCTGAAGCCTGAGGAAGCAAAACTTTCTTAACTCTAAAAATTTAAAATAACATGGAAAACTGATGTACCAAAGACGCACTGCATCAGAAGACAGCAAACAAGACTTTGCAAGTTCTTTGACCTGATCGCTATCGGGTTAAGTTCTCAGTTCTGCAGACACTCGTGATGGAAATAAGTCTCGCTATATCCAGTGAGAGTCAGGATCCAAGCATCCACATAGTGATTTTGCATCTGTAAGCATGTAACTATTTTGTGGGAGCCAAAGCTTTTGAATTCACAGATAGATGGATAGATGGATACGTAAATACACAGACAGACGATAAAGTTGATGAATGGATGGATAGATAAATAGATAGGTTGGATGGACAGACAGACAGATGAATGGATGGATGGATGGATAGAGAGATATAAGGATGGATGTGTAGATGGATGAACGGATGGATGGATGAATGGGCAGACAGACAGATCAGACTATATCCACCCCCAAACATGTCGCTTTGGCATAAGGATAATTTTGAGATGAAACAGACGAGCATCAGAAGCAAGAAGTCTCTGCCTGACCCCTTGCTGCCTGAGAGCAGGGCATGAAAGTGAAAGTGTAATCGCTCCGTCGTGGCAGACTCTTTGTGGCCCCATGGACTGTAGCCTAGCAGGCTCCTCTGTCCATGGGATTTTCTAGGCAATAGTACTGGAGTGGATTGCTATCTCCTTCTCCAGGGGATCTTCCCAACCCAGGGATTGAACCCGGGTCTCCAGCATTGTAGACAGACGCTTTACCGTCTGAGCCACCAAGAGAGCAGGGTGTAAATTTCCCTTTGAGAAGGTGACATAAATTCCCATCTGTAACGGCGTTCTCCTATCCCATACCAGAAGAGGTGAATGACTCTTAGCTTGCATAACAAGCTTCCTAAAGAACGCTTCACACCACTCACTAGCACTGGCTGCTAAGAACCACCTCTCCAAGCTCTCTGCCTATTCACCAGTCCAGTTCTGCATGCCTGCCTGGGCACTCAGTCGTATCCGACTCTTTTCGACCTTGTAGACTGCAGCCCCTAGGCTCCTCTGTCCATGGGATTCTCCAGGCAAGAATAGTGGAGTGACCTGCCATATTCTTCTCCATGGGAATCTTCCTGACGCAGTGATGGAACCCGCGTCTCTTGTGTCTCCTGCATTGAAGCTGAGCCACTAACTCATCACCTTCCACTAAGGTGGTATACAAATCATACCCCAGACCCCCGTGTAATTGCATCTTTGGGTTTTCACTTCTTTCTGTGACGCCCTCATGCACATGAAAACATTAGCATCAGTAAAGAAACCTGTCTCCTGTTAATCCGTCTTTTGTCAGTTTAATTCACAAGCCTCTATAAACAGATTGTAAGACAGTGGAGGGGAAACGTGTTTTCCCTCTCACACGGTTGGGAAAGGGGGAGGGGGAGGGGGCACAGAAAAAGGGAAACACATTTAGATGGATGTATGGCAGAGAGGAACAGACACATATAGACAGATGAGTGATCAAACAGAAACACGCCAAGTTCTGTTTTCTGCAAAGGGTTATGCTAAGGACTAAATAAGAGGATGTATATCAACATCCGTTATGACCTACTGCATACAATTTTTTATGATTTTTCATATTATATATATTTTTAATTCTGAATAAAGATCTCCACCTGTGAAAATTTTTTATTCTTAGGCAAAAATGTTTTGAGTAAGTAATGATTAAACCACTGGGAAGTAAAGGCATTTTTCTACTGTTTTTAATACTCAACTAGAAGTGGTACTGGAGGAGAAACTCTGAATTCCTGTTAACTGTTATAAGTGAAGGCTGTCTTTTGGGCTTTTAACCCCAAAGTCTGCCTCCTACGTAGTTTGGATTCCAGGGCCTCTCATTTCTAAGAATAGACTCTGTTCAGTTGGCTTAGCATCTCCAAGAATCTGCATTCCAAGAACAAGACCAAGAACTAAGTTTATCTGAAATGACTGGCATCTGAAAGAAACTCAACAGAGACGCATCTCTGGACCAGCCATTAAAACTATCTGGCCCTATCTGTATGTACCATGAATTCAGATTCCACATACGTGTGTGAATACACATTATTTGTTTCTCCCTTTCTGACTTACTTCATCCTTTTCGACACCCACATCTCTGTGAGTAACCCAATTTCATTCCTTATTTGTGGCTCAGTAATGTTCCATTATACGTATGTACATCCTAAAGGAGATCAGTCCTGACTATTCATTGGAAGGACTGATGCTGAAGCTGAAGCTCTAATCCTTCGGCCACCTGATGCAAAGAGCTGACTCATTGGAGAAGACCCTGATGCTGGGAAAGATTGAGGGCAGGTGGAGAAGGGGACGATAGAGGATGAGATGGGTGGCATCACCGACTCGATGGACGTGAGTTTGGGTGAACTCCGGGAGTTGGTGATGGACAGGGAGGCCTGGCGTGCTGCAGTCGATGGGGTCGCAAAGAGTCGGACACGACTGAGCGACTGAACTGAACTGGACATGTTCTTTGTGTGTTCATCTGTTGATGGACATTGAGGTTGGTTCCAAGTCCTGGCTGTTAGAGATAGCACTGCAATGAACGTGTGGACACAGTGGGAGAAGGGCAGGGTGGGATGAACTGAGAAAGCCTCACTGCCATATGTACAGGACCATGTGTAAAACAGACGGCGAGTGGGCAGCTGCTCTACAGCACAGAGCTCAGCCCGGGGCTCTGTGATGACCCAGAGGGGTGGATCGGGGGTGGGGGCAGACTCAAGAGGGAGGGGAGTGGGCAGCTGCTCTACAGCACAGAGCTCAGCCCGGGGCTCTGTGATGACCCAGAGAGGTGGATCGGGGGTGGGGGCAGACCCAAGAGGGAGGGGAGTGGGCAGCTGCTCTACAGCACAGAGCTCAGCCCGGGGCTCTGTGATGACCCAGAGGGGTGGATCGGGGGTGGGGGCAGACTCAAG
The DNA here is from genome assembly GCF_042477335.2 of Ovis canadensis. Classification (NCBI taxonomy): domain Eukaryota; kingdom Metazoa; phylum Chordata; class Mammalia; order Artiodactyla; family Bovidae; genus Ovis; species Ovis canadensis. Next base: position 4,400,779 of record NC_091271.1, read on the forward strand.
AGGGAGGGGATATATGTATATGTACAGCCTATCTACTTCATTGTACAGCAGAGACCAACACAACATTGCAAAGCAATGATCCTTAAATTAAAAAATTACAATTAATTAAAAAAAAACTGGCCCTAGTTCTCTTTTGGGGCCACCATGAACTAACAATCACTTTTGGAAAACCTCTCTACATTCTTGTATCTCCAGACTTCCCTACACCCCAGTTTGTTACACGACCGCTAACCACAAATGCTGCTGCTGCTAAGTCACTTCAGTCATGTGCAACTTTGTGTGACCTCATAGACAGCAGCCCACCAGGCTCCCCCGTCCCTGGGACTCTCCAGGCAAGAACACTGGAGTGGGTTGCCATTCCCTTCTCCAATCAATGCGCGAAAGTGAAAAGGGAAAGTGAAGTCGCTCAGTCGTGTCCGACTCTGCGCGACCCCATGGACTGCAGCCCACCAGGCTCCTCCGTCCATGGGATTTTCCAGGCAAGAGTACTGGAGCGGGGTGCCAGCGCCTTCTCCGACCCACAAATGAGACATTTTGAATCTAACAAGTTATGGTTTTGTTTTTTTTTTTTTCCCTAGAAGAAAGAGTCCAGCAGAGTCAGCGTGGGGGCAAACGGCGGCAACCTCTATTCCATCCTAGAGCGCCATGTCTGATCATCTCACAACCCTTGCTCCAAGGATGATAGATGCACGTGGGGCCAGTGAGTCACAGAAAGAGATTTGCAGGATGGAATGCCATCAGCACGTAGATTGGGAAGCTCTGGTTGCCACTGGCAACTGCCTGAGGCTGAGATGAAGTAGACTCTGCAAAAGAGGCCGATAGCCTGCTGTTGCCTGGACTCAGAGGAGACAGTGATCCTGCTTGTTTAAACAAGGTTGCCTGGGTATGCTTGCCCTTGGCAGCTTACAGCTTCCACATGGATGTTTACTATTAAAGAATCTTCACTTCCTGAGCTGATGCTTACTGAGCGCCTACTGTACGACTGGACCTTAACGATGGTAAGATGCCCACGGGCAAAGTCACTCCTACACACTTACTGTGTTACTCATCCCAAGCTGGCTTGTGGGGAGGAAAACAGTTCTTTATCAGACCTGCTCCTTGGGGCTTTCCTGGTGGTCCAGTGATTAAGGATCCACCTCTCAAAGCAGCAGACACAGGTTCCATCCCTGGTCCAGGAAGATCCCACAGGCCAGAGAGCAGCTAAGCCTGGGAGCCACAACTACTAAGCCCGCAGGCTCCAGAGACCACGCTCTGTGACAAGAGAAGCCACTGGCAAACCTGCACACCCCAATCCAGAGAGAAGCCCCTGCTTGCCAGAACTGGACAAAGGCCGTGTGCAGCCAGGAAGGCCCAGCACCATCAAAATAAAATAAATAATTAATATATATATATTTTTTTAACTTAAAAAAAACATGCTGTTTTGCAATTCAAGCATCTTCCCAAAGACGAAAAATATTTTTCTCCTTAATTTAGCTGAAAATGTATTTGTTATATTATGGCCCAAAGAGTTAATCTTCAGTTATCCAAGCTGGTCTTCTAGGCATCTTTTTTTTTTTTTTTCAAAGAATTTCCACTGCTACATTCTTTCTTTCATTTCAGGATGGACTCAGAAAGAATAAGGGCTAATGGATCAATATGTATAAATATCTGTGCTGAATTCTCAGTGAAATGTTATAATAATCATGGGATGATCCCATCTTTTTTAACACAGGTATCGCATATACAAAGATGAATTTGTTATGTGTATGCTACCTGTGTGTGCTGAGTCACTCAGCCATATCTGACTCTTTGCGACCCCATGGACTGTAGCCCACCAGGCTCCTCTGTCCATGGGATTCTCTAGGCAAGAATACTGGAGTGGGTTTGCATGCCCTCCTCCAGGGGATCTTCCCAACCAAGGGATCGAACCCAGGTCTCCCTTATTGCAGCTGGATTCTTTACCATCTGAGCCTCCAGGGAATCCCATGAATACTAGAGTGGGTAGCCTATCCCTTCTCCAAAGGGTTGTGTGAGTGTGTGCATACATATACAGCTGTATGTTTTTCCATTTGCTCTTATCTTCATAGTAACAGTTTCCAGAGTAATCTGCTAATTAAATCTGGGGGCTTTAAACAAAACTATATTACTTGAACTTTATTTTTTTTCCCACAGAAGCGTATTTAACATGTGAAATAGCGGCCCCAAATTCTTAGGTCATATCTAAAAAATACTAAGTGTATTCAGAGAACACAATTAGTTTTTATTGGACACAATTAACCAGATACAAAACACCATTAGCCAGATAAATATCATGCCAAATTAATGGAACCCACTGAGATTTCATTTTGCCTGCTTCTTAAGAGAAACATTCCATCATACCAAAAATAAGCTATGGTAACATAATTCTCTCTCCTACTGTGTATTTTTTTTTAAGCCTTGCCATTTTCTGAGGTATCCTTTAAAGCCAACCACATATCAAAAATCTTCAGTAGAGAAGCAAAGACTCATTAAAAACATGTTGATTTGCTAGCTCTGATCGTGATGCCTTTAAATCTACAGACTTTCCGAGTTCCATATAGTTATTACAGTTGAGTGGAAAGAGGTATGCCATTTTATAGATAAATACAACTTTTATCACTGATTTATGCTGAGAACATTTCTGGAGCAACCATACCAGAATGAAGCAAATTCCATAGTCAATTGACTTTAGGTCAAGAAGTGGAAACTGGTTTTCTCATTGGTTTCCCGCCCCCGTCCCCCCTTAAGAACTATTTTATAAAACTGATCCTTTATATATCACCCAGGAAGTTTCTATGAATACTTAACAAGCAGTCACATTTACAAACACATTCTTCGCTCTGTTTGGGTTCACAGATTTCCTTTAGTTTCCCCTAATATTCATCCTTCTCTTGGTGGATGCCGAGAAATTAAATTGTTTTTTTCTTTACCTTTTCCACAATCAGAATTCAGAAGACCTCTGTTTATAGTCTTTGTTTAGCCAGATATTCTCGACCTAGAAGGCATCAGAGTCTTAAGGGAGTTTTTAAAATGATGACCTGGATCACTCACACCATTTCTGAAAAGCTACCAGTGATGCTCTGGATGGTGGGGTCTTTTTTGAGTTGACTTTTCCCCTTTCGATATTGAAGACATTATGGCGGGAAACTCACTACGTGGGCTCTGCCTGCTTGTTCTCATAGCAAGGACAAACTTCAGGGCTCTCATTTCTAACCGCGAAGAGGCAGCTCTCTTGTTTAGCCCTCCAATAATTCCGTTTTTTGCTTCAATTTCCCCCCGGGGACTCCATTAAGCAATGCGTACTGAACTACTGCAAAATTGTTGATAATTACAACATGGGGATCTGCAGATATTCCCGCTGGACCTTTAACAAAGGAAAAATGACTTGACCTTGTAGAGAGAGGTCCACTCTAACCTACATTATGCCCACACATATGCATGGGATGGTCTCTCAAACCACAAGCAAGTACAACAACTGAGTTATAATATTCTGAAGGTAAAAATGGACGGCTTTTGGCTTTTTCTGTGCTGTCCTTAAACCCCATTAAATAAACTTTTGCCCCTGCAAAGGAAACATATTCCTATAGACATCACCACTTATGAGGCTGGCAAAAAAATGTGTTCAAGTTTTTCCAAAAAACATTGTAGAAAAACCCAAATGAACTTTTTTGGCCAACCCAATACAAACCATTTGTCAGATATTTGTAACTCTGTGTATCTGTGCATGCCAAATTGTTTCTTTCGTGTCTGACTCTTTGCAACCAGATGGACTGTAGCCCACTAGGCTCCTGTGTCCTTGGGATTCTCCAAGGAAGAGTACTGGAGTGGGTGAGTGGAAGAGTACTTGTCCTGCTCCAGGGGATCCCCCCAACCCAGGGATCAAACCCGCATCTCTTGTATTTCCTGCGTTGGCAGGTAGGATCTTAACCACTAGCACCACCTGGGAAGTCCTCTATCTCCAAACACACTGGTTAGATAGGTTGTGTGTTTTTCTCATCCCATTACATTAAATGTTGGAGGAATAAAATATTGCCATTTAGAATAAACCCATAAAATCGTTCCAGATGAGTTAAGGACTCAATAATATGTGGTTTATCCATACGATGGGATCTTACTCAGCCTTAAAAAAGGAATGAAACTGTAACTCACTCCACACCTGGGCTGAATCTTGAGGACACTGTAGGGAAGGAAAATGAATTTCGCCTCTATACGTCTGAATTCTTGGCTGAGATCCCCGTAATAAGAGACAGATGAACAGGAGAAAAATAAGCAAGTTTATTAACATGGGTGCCTCCTGTATATACACTGGAGAAACCAAGGAAAAATGAGTAACTCCAAGAGGTGACTTTGAACTGTGGCTCTCAAAGGTCTTCAGCAAAGGATAAAAGCTTAAGAAGAAATAGCGGGACACAGGAGACTAGCTTTAGGCATCCAAGGTCAAACTGGGGAAAGTTTGACTAATGGCAGATAAAGCCCAGTTGGGAAAGTGTTAGGTAGATTCCTGGCTCATGGGGTCTAAAGTTGTCTCTGATGAGTAGCTTTTGTCTTTCCTGGCAGAGGACGGAGGAAGAATATCATTGCAAGGCTATGTCCTGCTTTTAGGCAAATCGAGGGGTACAGGGAGCTTTGCTTTTCTCCTATCCATTTATTCTCAGTGGCCTTCAGATCAACGCAACGGAACTAGCGTATTTTGGAGTTGGCATATTCTGGCGACTCTTCAACACTGTGCTCAGTGAAATAAAACAGACGCCAAACGATACACATCGCGTGAGTCGATGTATATGTGGTTCCTGGAACAGGCTGAATCGTAGCTACAGAAAGTGTGGCTTCCAGGGAATGGGGGAGGGGAGGGGCTCGGACGAAGGGAGCGTGACGAGTGACTGTTTAATGAGGAGAGAGTTTCCACAACTTAGTAGAAAACAGACTTGTAGTTGCCAAAAGGAAGCGAGGCGGATGCATTGCGAGCCTGGAATTAGCAGATTGTAAGCTATTATGTATAGGATGGATAAACAAAGTCTTTACTGTATAGCACGGGGAATTACATTCAATACCCTGGGATACAGCATAATGGAAAAGACTATTTAAAAAGAAGGGACAAGTACGCGTAACAGAGTCAGTCTGCTGTACCGCAGAAATGGACACAGGATACGTTAACTGTACTTCCACAAAATTGATTTTAAAAATAACTCTGGGGTTTCCGATTGGGAAGATGAAAACAGTTCTAGACATGGGAAACAGTGATGGTTGCAAAACCGTGTCAATGTATTTCATACCACTGGCCTGGTAACAGATATATAACACACGTGCCTGTATATGTGTACATAAGTGAACCACTGGGCTGGATACCTGAAACTAACACAATATTCCTATGCCCCAACATAAGATAAAGACTGTAGTCAGAAAAATGCCACTGATGTGTACACCTAAAAAAAAATTTAAAATGGTAACATCCTGTTATGTATCTTGCTGCTGTTTTGCCACTAATTTGTGTCCGATTCTTTTGCGACCCCACCGTGGGATTTCCCAGGCAAGAATCCTGCAGCAGGTTGCTATTTCCTTCTCCAGAGGATCTTCTCAACCCAGCACTCTGCTTCCTTAAAGACATAGATTCTCAGCCAAATGCTACACAAACAGAATCACAGCAAACAGCCCATTTCATATATATATTTTTTGTTGCTGTTTAGTTGCTAAATTGTGTCCAAGTCTGCAATCCCATGGACTATAGCCCACCAGGCTCCTCTGTCTATGGGATTTCCCAGGCAAGAATACTAGAGTGGGTTGCCATTTCCTCCTCCAGGGGATCTTCTCAACCCAGCAATCAAACCAAGGCCTCCTGTATGGGCAGGTGAGTTCTGTGCCACTGAGTCACCTGAGAAGTCCATGTTATGTGTATTTTACCATACTTTTAAAGGGTGGCCTAAATAAACATCCAGAGAAGGCAATGGCACCCCACTCCAGTGCTCTTGCCTGGAAAATCTCATGGAAGCAGCAGCCTGGTAGGCTGCAGTCCATGGGGTCGCTAAGGGTCAGACACGACTGAGCAACTTCACTTTGACTTTTCACTTTCATGCATTGGAGAAGGAAATGGCAACCCACTCCAGTGTTCTTACCTGGAGAATCCCGGGGATGGGGGAGCCTGGTGGGCTGCCGTCTATGGGGTCGCACAGAGTCAGACACGACTGAAGCGACTTAGCAAATAAACATCAGGAATAGAGTATAATGATCTTTTGGGGGAGAGGGGGATGGAATAGAGTAAGAAAGGGAAAGTGAGGTGGTAGAATCAGTTCTAGAAAGTTCCGTGCCATTGAAAAATGGAATCTTTCCTGCCATCTCAGTAATCAAAGGACGTCACAGTCACCAGCTCCTGAAGCCGCCATGGATGGTGAGCCCCGAGGGAGCTCACGAGGAAGGGATACCTGCTTTCTAGCAGCCATCAGACTGCAGCCACTCCCCATGGTAAGCCCTGAGGAAACTCAGGAGGTGAACACACAGGATACTGGTCCCCGATAGCTGAGGTGCAGAGTTTCAGTGCACCCAGACTCTTGCATTTCCCCATTCACAGAGAAGTTCTAAATTCCTTGGGATATCTGACCTTATTTAATTAACAATGAGCTTCCCTGATAGCTCTGGGAAAGAAAGAGCCTGCAATGCAGGAGATCCTGCTTCGATGGCTGGGTTGGGAAGATCCGCTGGAGAAGGGATAGGCTACCCCACTCCAGGATTCTTGGGCTTCCCATGAGGCTCAGACAGCAAAGAACCCACCTGCAATGCAAGAGACCTGGGTTAAATAGCTGGGTTGAGAAGATCCCCTGGAGAAGGGAAAGGCTACCCACGCCAGGATTCTGGCCTGGAGAATTCCATGGACTGTATAGTCCATGGGGTTGCAAAGAGTCGGACACAGCTTTCACTTTCACTTTCAATTAACAACAATTTTTCTACGTTCAGACTACCTGCCCTTTGTCGCTAAACTATATAACCCGGCTCCTCCCCCACCTCTTCGAAGCAGTTTCTCGGAGCTATCTGAGGTGCTGTCTCCCAGACTGCAGTCCTCATTTTACCTCAAATGAAATGTAACTCACAACTCACACTGTGCATATCTTTCAACTCCATGCACACTCTGGAACCACGGTGGGCTGAGTCTCTGTCACCCACAGGATGGACTGTAGCAGAGCAGCAAGAACCATGGTTAGACACGTGGCTGATGTAAGCCTGTGAACTTGGCACTTCACTCTGTACCTGGAGAAACATTTATCACCATTTTCCTAATCTATATTATCTCCTGCATTTGACTCCAACTTCATCGGCTCACTATTCATTTTTGGCTGCGTCTGTTCTTTGCCGACAAAGGTCTATACAATCAAAGCTATGGGTTTTCCAGGAGTCACATACAGATGTGAGAGTTGGACCATAAAGAAGGCTGAGTGCCGAAGAACTGATGCTTTTGAACTGTGGTGTTGCAGAAGACTCTTGAGAGTCCCTTGGACTGCAAGGAGATCCAACGGGTCAATCCTTAAGGAAATCACTCCTGACGATTCATTAGAAGGCCTGATGCTGACGCTGAAGCTGCGATAATACTTTGACCACCTGATGAGAAGAGTCGACTCACTGGAAAAGACCCTGATGCTGGGAAAGATTAAAGGCAAAAGGAGAGGAGGGTGGCAGAGGATAAGATGGTTGGATGGCATCACCAACTCAACGAACATGAGTTTGAGCAGACTCTGGGAGATGGTGAAGGACGGGGAAGCCTGGCATGCTGCAGTCCATGGAATCTCAACAAGTCAGATATAACTTTGTTGAACAACAACAACAAACCCTAAGGCAAGAGACTCTCATGGGATTGACAGCAGCAGTGGCTGAAAGACCCAGAAAATGCATTCCTCCCACCAAAACAAGTTGAATTCCTCAAATAGTTTAGCAGCTCAAACCGCTACCAAGCTTGCAGAGATGCCTTGAGGAAACAATGAGCTATCTGTTTCCACATTCCTGAATTGAGTCATCTTTTTTTTTTTTTTCTTTTTTTCTTTTTTGTCAGCCTCATAGAAAGAATTCTTCTGAAATGCCAACTGTCTATGGTAACCTTCCGGGAGCCACTGTCCACCGCCCCCCCCCACAGCCCCCACCGCCCAAGCAGTGTGAGAACAACTGTGTGGAGAGCATTTTCCAAAATAAGACTTGTCTCTCTGCCAGGACACAAATAGACTCTGCAGCCCGAGGGAAGACCCTCTCTGTCTCCCACCCGTTTCCTTAATCCGTAAACCGCAGCGCCAAGGCTGTCTGAGGAAATGAGTAAGATGACCTCCAGGCGGTCCTCGGGGTTTTGAGAAAAAGTCTTGCACACGTGGAAACGAGAGGCGTTAGGATAGCAGCCTGCATGCTACCAGGGTTCGTGCTAAATGGATGACTTAACCCGGGGCAGGAAACCGTGGAGTCCTTCTGGGATGCTTTCTTTCTCCTTCCAGGAAATGATCTTTGCAGATGAACACATCATCGGTCCTTTAGCTGCCTTTATTCTGATTACTCTCAGTTTGTAGCCATAGCCTCTATGACCCGGGTCCCTATATGAGAGCCACATGAGGATAAACAGCAGCGCCAGGAGTCAACTGGGGCCAGGCACCCAGGAGGTTCTTAACCTGGGTCAAGGTGCCCCCTGATGATGCTGGCTTCCTGTTCCACCATGTAAACTGCTCGGGAAAGAGGGATCAGGGCTAGTTACTGCCGTTTCAAAGGCAGCAACACAGACCCAGAGACACAGGGTGGTTCAAATGTGGCCAGTCTTCCTCCTCCCTGCCAGGCTCAGGAAAACTCTGGCAGACACAGCCCTGGACAGTAGAGTCCATTCTCCCCAAACACTGAAAGAGGAGCAAGGCTCAAGGGACCTGGGGCTCGGAATAGGAGCTCATCCTCCAAAGTGTTTCCCCAGGCCCCAGGCGAGGATCATCCTCTTAAGAGATTAGGATTAGGGAATGTCAGTTCCCTCCTCACATGCCCGAGGGACCCTACAGAGCCAGGGAAATGAAACCCCAGTGCTCAGCACTCAGCCTCTCCCAGCCTCTGACTCTCAGAGCTGCCCCTCCTCACTGGAACTGACCAAGCCCCGTGGCAACTGTTGCACTGAGCCTCTGGATAGAAACCGGCCAGTTCCCAAACCCCATATTAGGTCAAATATCCACCCTGTGACCCACCCTACAGCATCCTAACCAAACACCTAATGCCATCCTTCCAGTAGGAAATTTTTTATCCAAGTCTTGCAGCTCCGTGGAACCCGCGCCATTTCCTACTCCTGGGGATCTTCCCGACCCAGGGATCGAACCTGTGTCCCTTGTGTCTCCTTACACTGGCAGCTAGATTCTTCCACCACTAGTGCCAGCTGGGGAGCCCTTCTCTGTCTTGAGGCTACTGAGCATGCTGCACAGTCGGTCATGTCCAGCTCTGTGCGACCCCATGGACTTTAGCCTGGGAAGCTCCTCTGTCCATGGGATTTCTCAGCAAGAAGACTGGAGTGGGTTGCCATTTCCTCCTCCAGGGGATCTCCCTGACCCAGGGGTCGAACCTGGCTCTCGTCCACTGCAGGCAGATTCTTTCTTTATGACTGAGCCACCGGGGGGAGACTCAAGGCTATAAGAACTGGCTATGAGCTTGCAAAAGGGGTCATCTCTCCCTTGAGCCCACTTGCTCTCCCCCCAGCATCTCCCACTCTAATAAAATCTATTCTCCTCTCATTCTGTCTCATATCTAGAAGTCCTGTTCCACCTTGCACACGGACCATGACAATCTCCTTTGGAAAGGTTCTCGATGCCCGAGACGAAAGGAGCCCTTCACTGCACCGTGTGTGTTTCACTCAAGGCAAGGTATGGCGTTTCCCCCTCTGGTCCAGTAGGCCACCCACCAACACCTCCTCAAATGATCCAGCAGAGGTATCAGCTTCCACTCCCTGGGCTCAGCTCAGAGCCCGGCTTATGAGCGGCCCTCAACAAAGGCTGCTTGGGTGGAGTGGGTTATACATGAACAGAATCCTAAACAGGATGGATTCCGGGGCTCAAATCACAGGGCAGGACTTTCCCGGCAGTCCAGTGATTAAGCCTCTGTGCTTCTCGTGCAGGGGATACAGGTTCTATCCCATCTACCCATCTGTCTATCTACCCATATACACATCTCCACATTATCTGTCTATATCCCCCATCAGTACATCTATTCATGTGTCCATCTCCCCATTATCCATCTCCCCATCTATCTGTCTATCCCTCTGCCCATCTATCCATCTCCCAATTATCCAGTCATCAATCTCCCCATCTATCCATCTCCCCATCTATCCATCTCAGATCTCCCCATCTATCCATCTATGCATTTATCCACCTCCCCACCTATCCATCTCACCATCTATCCATCCATCCATCATCCCATCTATACATCTATTCACATCTTTTCATCTATGCATTGCCCCATCTATTTATCTATCCATCTCCCCATCTATTCATCTATCCATCACCCCATTTATCCACCCCCATCTGTCCATCTGTTTCCCCAACCCCCCATCTAGCCATCCATCTATCTTGCCATCTATCCATCCATCACCCCATCCAGCCATCTCCCCATCTAGCCATCTCCCCATCTAGCCATCTCCCCATCTAGCCATCACCCCCATCTTCCCATCTAGCCATCTAGCCATCTCCCCATCTATCCTTTTCCCCATCTATCCATCTCCCCATGTATCCACCTGCCCATCTATGCATCTCCCAATTGTCCATCTACCCAGCTAGCCATCACCCTATCTATCCATTTATCCATCCTCCATCTAGCCTTCTATCCATCACCCCATCTATCCATCTAATTTCCCCATCTATCCATTCATCCATGTCCCCATCTATACATCTATTCACATCTTTTCATGTATCCATCACCCCATCTACTCATGTATCCATCTCCCCATCTATCCACCTATCCATCTCACCATCTATTCATGTATCCATTGCCCCATCTCCCCATCTATCCATCACCTCATCTATACATCGCCCCTTCTCCCAGCTATCCATCTTCCCATCCCCTCATCTATCCATCTTCCCATCCCCCCGTACCTATCTCTCCATCTCTCCATTGCCCCAAGTATTTACTCCCCCATCACCCCATCTATCCACGGCCCCATGTCTCCGTGGCCCACCCATCTCTCCCCATCCATCATCCATTTCTCCATCACCCCCGCACACCCATGGCACCATCAACGATCAGAAGCTTGTGACTGCACAAAGTTCCTGTTTCCCTGTTTTTCTTACAATTACTTTAGCGATCTGATTTCATCTCAAGCACATAAGCGTCAAGGCATGTTTGCAGCCTTTCCCCCCCATCCTTGTGGGCATTGCTGTGTGTGGCTCAAACACTGGACGCCACCTTGCTCAAAAGATCTTAAAACCAGCACAGATCTTGTCATTTATATGGCAGGTCACTATAAATGATAGAGACAAAAAAGTATGCTATGCGTTGGGCTGCCCGGTTGAAAGGGACGAGTTACTTTGCCTTATGTCTCTGCTGCATAGAAACATCACTTGTAGGCTGGAGGAAGAGACTTAAGGTTTCTCTGTGTATTAAACGCTGGGTCATTTTGCAGACTACACAAAACTATTTGTCCAACCCCTGGATGTTCTACCAAGGCCAGGAAATACCCGTCCAGTTCAAGCCCTGCTCGTGGGGTCTGGCTGACTCAGACCGACCCAGCACATATTCTGCCCACCCATCTGACCCCCGGTTGTCAGAGTCCCAGGTGATTAACCCACAATGTGTGCAGCCCTGATTCAGCACCCTGGCCCTCTGGCTCATCTCTGTGCCCTGTCTACAAATGCGGGGTGGGCAGCCCACCTCAAGATGCTATCAAGTTAGTGAGCCAAGAGTTCTTGGTGATGATATTAGACATATTTCTTTGAGATTCTCTGTAGTTTGCATTCAACTAGGATGAGGAGGTCAACTCTCTTTACCACAGGCAGTAGGCTGGACAAGGAACGCGGTTTTCACCAGAGGAACAGGGCATCAGCTCAGTTCAGTCGCTCAATCATGTCCGACTCTTTGCGACCCCATGAATTGCAGCACGCCAGGCCTCCCTGTCCAACACCAACTCCCAGAGTTCACTCAAACTCATGCCCATTGAGTCAGTGATGCCATCCAGCCATCTCATCCGCTGTCATCCCCTTCTCCTCCTGCCCCCAATCCCTCCCAGCATCAGGGTCTTTTCCAATGAGTCAACTCTTTGCATGAGGTCTCCATCTTCATTCTCTCTGGAGTTATTTCTCCACTGATCTCCAGTAGCATATTGGGTACCTCCCGACCTGGGGAGTTCCTCTTTGAGTATCCTATCATTTTGACTTTTCATACTGTTCATGGGGTTCTCAACAGGGCATGATGACCCGCAATTCCACTGTACCATACAAGGCATTAGCAATGCTTTCGGGAGGAGCCCCAGAAGGTTGGGACTCCCAAGCTTCAGAAGAGTAAGATGCCCCACATTGGAAAGTCTTTATTGGATCTTTGCAAGAAACACCAAAGGGTGGTTGGGCTTTCCAAGAATGCAAGCTCTTGTTCGCCAGGAATCATGCTTTTTCAGCTGTATGTTACAGGCAATGAGCTCAATGGTAGTCACCGATAAGCCAAAGTTACTTGTTTAGCTTTGTCTTTTCCACTCAAGCACAGTATCCCAGAACAGGGCAGCATTTCAAATAGCTTGTCAGAGACATGGAATGAGGGGACTCTCGCGGGATGATAGCCTTTGTGGTGCAGGAGGAGGCGGGTGGTGGGAGGCAGCTAAGTGCAGGAAGGGCTATGTGTCAGGGATGCTGGGACCAAAGAAATGGGCATAAAGGATCCCCCTCAGAGGGGAAAGAGAAGAACAAGATCCCACAGGGATCAACTCTCACTTCAAACCCATAAGGCAGGTGACCAGAGTCTGCAACAGCTTATCGTTTTATGGGAACCTTACTATATCTTGATTACAGAGAAATGTGAAAATCTAGATAGTCAAGAATTCAACCGTGTAGTGATAACCACGGACAAATTTATAGCCAGACAAGCGACAGGCATATAGTAAACGGGCAGCTACACAGAGGCAGATACACAGACACAGATGTTTAGACAGACCCATGCAGAGATAGAAACATGGACAGGTGAGCTTGCTAGCTAGACATGCTAATATAGACAGATGCTGGGAAAGACTGAAGGCGGGAGGAGAAGGGGACGACAGAGGATGAGATGGCTGGATGGCATCACCGACTCACTGGACATGAGTTTGAGCAAGCTCCGGGAGATGGTGATGGACAGGGAGGCCTGGCGTGCTGCAGTCCATGGGGTCGCAAAGAGTCAGACATGACTGATCAACTGAATTGAACTGATAGAGAGTCCGACACGACTGAGCAACTGAACTGAACTGATAGATGATAGAGATAGAAAGATAGGTATAGTTATAGGCAGATGGATAATAGATATAGGTGTATATAGATATATCCTATCTAAATATATAAGTATGACTTCATATGACATATAAGCCAAATTTTGGATATATGTTGCTCAACCTTGCATGGCAAACCATAGAAAAGTATAGCTAAAAATCTCCAAAAAGAAAATATAACTGAGTCTTCAAAACAAACTTCATCCATTTTTCTTTTAATATATGATTGTCACACTGCCAGTGTCTTAAATTGGCTACCTGTTCCAGTTACATATATACTATATTCAAAAACCATGTGTGTGTGTGTGTGTGTGTGTGTGTGTGCATATCAATATAAATTTATATGAACTATATTTACGTGTACTTTATAATATGCATGAAAGTGAAAGTGAATTCTCCAGGCCAAAATACTGAAGTGGGTTGCCTTTCTCTTCTCCAGGGCATCTTTCCAATCCAGGGGTTAAACCCAGGTCTCCTGCATTGCAGGTGGATTCTTTACCAGCTGAGCCACAAGGGGAGCCCAAATATGCATATAATATGCAATTAATATTATATACGCATACACAATTCGTTTTCCAAAAAGGAGTTGTTACTGATCATTTTCTTCTAACTTAACAGTGGATCGTAACCATTTTCCCATCTCAAAAAATAATTTTGCATCGTTTTGAGCAACCACATAGCATTCCACTGGGTGGTGATTGTAAGAGAAGAAAACGTCCGTCCTTTTAGGTTCTGAAATAGGAGCCCGTGAATTAAACTGACATAAGGCAGATTAACAAGGCAACAGCACGCACGTGTTAATTAATGTTTTGCATACACAGAGGAGCTTTCACAGGAAAAATCAAGACGTAAAGAAGTGCTTAGGACTTACATGCATTTTTCTTAAAAGAAGGATGAATTTGTGGAGAAATGACCAGAGGAAGGCAGTGTAAATGACTAGGGGCAGTGAACTGTGGGAAGATGACTACCACATACACAGGGGAACTAACGCACGGTCACGGGTGTTTCAGGGTGTTTGCACTGCCTCCCGGCTTGAATTCTGGAAGACAAAACACACCACAAACAGACATGCCAAAACACAGATAAGTGAAGTGCTACCAGGAGATGACGTGTGAGACGTCGAAATTCAAAGAGCGACATAATCAAGGCTGGTTTGGGCTGAGGACCCTTGAACTTGGCCCTGATGATGCAAAACCAGAGAGGAAGACCCACCCTGGGGACGTAGGATCTTTAGACCAAAGGGAAGTGTTCTGATGGCCAGATGGAAGCTCATTAAATTTACTAACGTGGACGAAGAAGTTCAGAATGCACCTCCAGCGCAATAAAGTTATTTTGAGCTGAAGACATTCGACAAAGAACAGATGCAAGAAAGAGGTCCTGTTGGAACCCTCCCTCGCTGCGTCAAAAAGAGTCTCCCATAAGATGTCAACTTTGGTAAATTCCCCTTCGAGGAAGGCTTCCTGCACCCCAGAAAATGAACTCCCATCAGCAAGGCAGCAAGGAGGGAAACCACTTGAGTGGACATTGTCACAAATCTATCCAACCTGTGATGAATTCTCTTGAAGAGCCATTAATCCCTCCTAAATGTTATTTATACCTCCATAAATACCTTTCTCCCTGCTTTCCTTCCCCTGCAAAGATGATCTATCAGCTCTAAATGCTAGCATCTCAAGCTGCCTGGCTGTGTGAGTTCCCAGGAGTGTATGTGTGTGAATAAACACTGTTTTCCCTCTCGTTCCTCTGTCTTTTGTTAGTGAACTCTGCACCGTCTTAGTGATGGAATACACAGGGTGGAGGAAAAGCTTTTTCTTCCCTGATGGGATTAACCACGTAACAGTATAAAGTACAACTTTTCACGCCAGGCAAGAATACTGGGGTGGGGTTGCCATTTCCTACTCCAGGGCATCTTCCCGACCCAGGGATCGAACCGGACTCTCTTGTATCTCCTGCAGTGCCAGGTGGATTCTTCACCACTGAGACACCTGGGAAGCCCCCAGTGCGTGAGTGAATCTATGCAAAAGTCACCTTCCACACAGAATATCATCTCATACCATTGAAGACACACCATCCACTCAGAATTTCATGGGAAGGGAGAGCTGGGCCATTAGGCAAAAATGTGCAAAGCAATAAGAGTGTAGAAGAGGAAAGAAATACCACGATGTACAGAGAATGTGATTATCTCCACGGAAATTCAAGGGACTCTTTGGGGAATCTATGAAGAAGAGTGTTCCGCAAAGCTGCAGAAGACGAGAATAACACACAAAGAAAAGAATACACGTTCCGTTACACCAGCAACACAGCATTGGAAAACACCCCTAGCAAGCATTATATTACAAATACGAGCAATTTATAATTAAGCTATCAATTATACAATACCTAAAGTACACCTATCATAAGACATGAGAGCTCATTAGAAAGAGAGATGAACAAGACCACGTTTATGAAGACCATACAAGATGTCACAGACGACTAGACAGACTTTGAGCTCAGTTGGTAAAGAATCCACCTGCAATGCAGGAGACCCTGGTTTGATTCCTGAGTTGGGAAAGATCTGCTGGAGAAGGGCTAGGCTATCCACTCCAGTCCTCTTAGACTTCCCTTGTGGCTCAGCTGGTAAAGAATCTGCCTGCAATGCGGGAAACCTGGCTTTGATTCCTGGGTTGGGAAGATCTCCTGGAGAAGGGAAAGGATACCCACTGCAGTATTCTGGCCTGGAGAATTCCATGGACAGTCCATGGCGTCGCAAAGAGTTGGACACGGCTGGGCAACTTTCACATCCCACTAAAGGGAAGATGCAACAATCTTTAAAGATGGTTATTATCCTCTGAGTAAGCCATGAGTTCAATGCCAATCAGCTAGCATAACCACAATAGAGTATTTCTTTACACTGGAAATGATGGTGATTTTTTTCACATGGACAGTGAGTGTACAAGAACTGCCAACACTGTTTGGAAGGATAATAAAAGTTGGAGGCAATTCTCCTACTAAACAGCATTACAACAGGATACATCACATTAGAAGGTTTATAGAAGGCAATGGCACCCCACTCCAGCACTCTTGCCTGGAGAATCCCATGGATGGAGGAGCCCGGTAGACTGCAGTCCATGGGGTCGCAAACAGTCAGACATGACTGAGCAACTTCACTTTCACTGTTCACTTTCATGCATTGGAGAAGGAAATGGCAACCCACTCCAGTGTTCTTGCCTGGAGAATCCCAGGGATTGGGGAGCCTGATGGGCTGCAGTCCATGGGGTCGCAAAGAGTCGGACATGACTGAGGGACTTTACTTTGACTTTTCACTTTCATGCATTGGAGAAGGAAATGGCAACTCACTCCAGTGTTCTTGCCTGGAGAATACCAGGGATGGGGGAGCTTGGTGGGCTGATGTCTATGGAGTTGCACAGAGTCGGACACGACTGAAGTGACTTAGCAGCAGCAGCAGCAGCAGTAATTAAAATAATCTGATGCTGGACAGTGAGCTTAACTAAAGGAACAGAGAAGAGGGATGAGAAGTCGATGGAGGTGTTAACAGGAACATAACGTGAGGGTTTCCTGGTTGGTGGTCCAGGGGTTAGGAATCCACCTGCCAATGCAGGATACCTGAGTCTGCTCCCTGCTCCATGAAGATCCCACATGCCGCAGAGCAACTAAACCCGTGTGCCACAAATACTGAGCTCTAGAACCAGGAGGCACAACTACGGAACCCACAGTCAACAGTGATTGAAGCCCATGGGTCTAGGGCCCTGAGCTCTGCAACGAGGGAAGCCAGCAGACCACACACCACAGCAGGGAGCAGTCCCCACTCTCTGCGATTACAAAAAAGCCCACGCACATCAATGGACATGACTTTGGGTAAACCCCAGGAGTTGGTGATGCACAGGGAGGCCTGGCATGCTGCAGTCCATGGGGTCGCAAAGAGTCGGACAGGACTGAGCTCCTGAACTGAAACACTGAATACCCAGAGCAGCCCCAAATAAACAAACATTAAGAAAAAAGAGAAAGAAACATAATGTGACAAAAATTCAGGGCCAACTGATGGGGTGGGATATACACAGGCTGCTCAATAAATGGTGCTGGAAAACTTCCATGAGGTATATGGGACAGAAAGAGAGGAGAGATTCCTGCATTGCAGTACTAAAAACAAATATGCTGAATAACTGGGGAAAAAAAAAAAAAGCATATCTAACTTGAAAATGGAAGTGTCCCACTGATTGGAAGAAAGTATTGAAAATACGTGTGAGACCTTGAACTAAGAAAATTTCCCAAAGGCACTCGACATGCAAACCCTATGTAAAGGAAATATTGTCATTTTCCTGTTGTTTAGTTGCTAAGTTGCATCCAACTCTTCTGCAACCTGGTGGACTGGGGCTCACCAGGCTCCTCGGTCCATGGGATTCTCCAGGCAAGAATACTGGAGTGGGTTGCCATTTCCTTCTCCAGGGGGATCTTCCCAACCCAGGAATGGAACCCGAGTCTCCTGTCTCTCCTGCACTGGCAGAGAGATTCTTCATCACTGAACCACCTGGAAAGCCCAGATATTGGCATGTCAAGTCACATTCAATCCAGAATTTGTGCTCTGTAGAAGACATTGTAAACCAGTTTAAGAGACAAGCCATGGACTAAGGGATAGACTTCCAAGGGATGGACTGGTTGGAGCTCTTTGCAGTCCAAGGGACTCTCAAGAGTCTTCTCTAACACTACAGTTCAAAAGCAGTGATTCTTCAGTGCTCAGCTTTCTTTATAGTCCAACTCTCACATCCAAACCCAAAGTGGATTACTTCCTGCCTCAGCAAAGGGCTCCTACACCTCAGAAAGAGAACACTCAAGGAGAAAGCTATCAATTAGTATAAGAAGGTGATTTATAGTCCAGGGAGCTGAATAACAAAAAGCATTATAAAAATGTGTTCAAACTCTGGAAATTAAGAAAGTATGCCTTGAAAGGTCAGGGAACTAGCCTGTGATACCAGGTAGACTGGTCTAAAAATTACAAGAAAAGGCAACATCAAGTGCTCTTAGGCTGTGGAAAATGGTATTTTTAATACTCTCATAATTCTAAAAAGCAGAGACATTACTTTGCCAAAAAATATCCATCTAATCAAGGCTATGGTTTTTCCAGTAGTCATGTATGGATGTGAGAGTTGGACTATAAAGAAAGCTGAGCACCAAAGAATTGATGCTTTTGAACTGTGGTGTTGGAGAAGACTCTTGAGAGTCCCTTGGACTGCAAGGAGATCCAACCAGTCCATCCTAAAGGAAATCAGTCCTGAATATTCACTGGGAGGACTGATACTGAAGCTGAAACTCCAATGCTTTGGCCACCTCATGAGAAGAGCTGACTCATTTGAAAAGACCCTGATGGAAACATGTCTAATATAAGAAACGAATCACCAGTCCAGGTTCGATACAGGGTGCTTGGGGCTGGTGCACTGGGATGACCCGGAGGGATGGTACAGGGAGGGAGGTGGGGGCGTGGTTCAGGATGGGGAACACGGGTACGCCCGTGGCGGATTCATGTTGATGTGTGGCAGAACCAATATGATATTGTAAAGTAATTAGCCTCCAATTAAAATAAATAAATTTAATTTTTTTAAAAAAGGCCCTGATGCTGGTAAAGATTGAGGGCAGAAGGAGAAGGGGATGACAGAGGATGACATGGTTGGATGGCATCACCAACTCAATGGACATGAGTTTGAGTAAACTCCAGAAGTTGGTGATGGACCCGGAGGCCTGGTGTGCTTCGGTCCGAGGGGTCGCAAAGAGTCGGACACGACTGAGGGGCTGAACTGAACTGAGCTGAATTCGGAAATATTTCACTTTTTTAAATTTATTTTTTAATTGGTGAAAAAAATGGTTTACAATGTTGTATCGGTTTTTGCAATACAATGCAAATTAGTCATAATTTTATATATATATATATATATATATATATATCCCCTCCTTCTTAAGCCCCCCTCCTCTCCCCGTATCTCACTCCTCTAGGTCATCACAGAGCACCAGCTCCCTGTATTATACAGCAACTTCCCACTATCTTTCTTTTTTTTTTTCAGTGTAAGAAGCCACGGTGATTGGATTTAACAAAGCTCAGTGATGGCAGATTTACCTCGAAATGGGGAAGAAATCTGTGGTTCCCCCACCTCGAAATGGGGAAGAAATCTGTTGTTCCTCCCGCCTCAGAGTATTTTTTTTCTTGCATTTTCATCCTTTTCCCTTATATCTTTACTTGCAGTAAGCCAAAAGACCTAAAACATAACAGCCTCAAATAAAAGTAACTTCACGTGCAATTTAATCTGCAATAACATCAAAAGTCACACCCCAAGGCAAAGACTTTTTTAAAAAGGACCATTTTAGCCTTCTCGCCAAAAAGGCATTTCCTGAGTTACAATATCTTACAGAAGAAAGTGGATATATTCAAACTTTGAAAGGTCAAGGAATAATAAAACTATCTCATTATGCACTTACTACAAAAAAAAATGAATATATGTTCCACAAAACTGAAGAGTATCAGCTGTTTGCAAACATATGCTCCTCAATTTTCTTTCCCTTTTCTATTTTTCGTGACATTTTCACGATATTTGAAAAGACAAACACAAAGTCATGAATAAGAAATGATCCATCTGCAGAAAAAAATACAACAATAACTAAAGGCTTGAATGAACGAAGGCGTGTATGCTCAGCTGTGTCCACCTCTTTGCATCTCCCTGGACTGTATCCCACCAGGCTCCTCTGTCCATGGGATTCTCCAGGCAAGAACCCTGGAGTGGGTTGTCATTTCCTGCTCCAGGGGATCTTCCCGACCCAGGGATTGAACCCACGTCTCTTGCATCTCTTGCCTTGGCAGGCAGATTCTTTACCACTGGGAAGATTCTTTACCTGGGAAGCCCAGATATTGGCATAAGCCCACCTGCTAGACAAGAAATATCCTGCCAGAAAGGCACTCATCGCAAGATGAAGCAAAGCTGTGATTTCAGGACTTAAAGGAGTTTAGTTTGATCTTCCAGTTGTTACACTGGAATAATTCATTAATTAAACAGGGTTCAAAATGCAACAAAGAATCCATCCAATATGCAGAACTGGTTAACAGGATCTCCCAGTCAGTTAAAGCCTGGGGAAATCAATAACAATTCCAGCCTCACCCACCACTGCAAACAGAGCTCTGAAGAACTTCAAAAAGTCTGTTTTAAAGACCCAACTCTGCGATCCAACACAAGCAGGGCGTTCTGAACACGCACCGGGCACTCGAGAAGGGAAAACATTTCTTACTAAATGAATTGAAGAGGGAAGGGATGGAAGAGCTTGCCCTGGCCCCTGATCGTCACTGCTCATCACGATCTGCAGGTGTTTCTTCCTGGGTTCAGAGTGGCTGGTCCCCGGAGACCTGGCCACGGGCTGTTAGGGACCACACAGCACAGGGGTGCGATCTCAAGAATAATACCAGCGAGGCTCAGCTGGGAGAATGCGGAGCTTTCTCCAGGTGGATGTGATGTGCCCCAAATTCTGATAGTTCCCATCTTCCTCCAGCTTCTGAGGCTTCCCTGGTGGCTCAGCTGGTAAAGAATCCGCCCGCAATGCGGCAGACCTGAGTTCGATTGCTGGGTTGGGAAGAAGCCCTGGAGAAGGGAAAGGCTACCCACTCCAATATTCTGGCCTGGAGAATTCCATGGACTACAGTCCATGGGGTTGCAGAGAGTGAGACACGACTGATGCAGAGTGAGACACGACTGAGTGACTTTCACTGGGAGGGAAGGGTTTCCCATGTGGCACTTGTGGGAAAGCACCCGCCGGTCAATGTAGGAGAAGCAAGAGATGCAGGTTCGATCCCTGGGTTCGGGAGACCCCCTGGAGAAGTGCATGGCAATCCACTCCAGCGGTTCTGGCCTGGAGAATCCCATGGACAGAAGAGCCTGGCGGGCTACAGTCTACAGGGTCACAAAGTGTCGGGCACGACTGGGTGGCTGAGCACTGGCGTCTGAACACAGCAAGCAAGCATGCCGTCTTTTCCCCGCTTCTCAATGCTGCAGCTGAGTCCTTCTGCCCCTCTGGCTTCCTCCTGCATCCAGCTTCAGAGAGGACGGAGACATGGACTTCATTGGTGTTTGTTCCTCATCATGGTTCAGATGACAAATCTTAACAGCTCTTAGGAATCAAGATATCCATGGCCCCGTGTCACGACTCTATCTCTGGCACACATGTTAAAAAATGTATTCTAAAGCAAATCCTAACATGATTTACACGTCCCTTTCTTCTCAAGCGGAGATGGTCATAAAACACACACTTCAGGAAATGTCACCCATGTAAAAACTAGCTGAAAGAGTTGTTTTTTTTTTTAAATGTGCAAAGACTTGTAAAATAT
This sequence comes from Ovis canadensis, assembly GCF_042477335.2. Lineage (NCBI taxonomy): Eukaryota > Metazoa > Chordata > Mammalia > Artiodactyla > Bovidae > Ovis > Ovis canadensis. The sequence continues at coordinate 4,422,549 of NC_091271.1, forward strand.
ATCACCCATAAGTCTTCCTGGAAATAAATAAACATTTGCAGAGGTACTCCAGTGAAAGGCGAGATCAATCAAAACTGAAATTTACAACTAACCATTAAAGGTGTGGTAACAGAAGCAGCAAACAGGAAGCTAACTATAGAATTAAGTATAAGTAATGGTGACAAATAGGACTTCCCTGGTGGTTCAGCTGGTAAAGAGTTTGCCTCCCAATGCAGGAGACCTGGGTTCGATCCCTGGGTTGGGAAGATCCCCTGGAGGAGGAAATGACAACCAACTCCAGTATCCCTCCCGGGAGAATCCCATGGACAGAGGAGCCTGGTGGGCTACAGTCCATGGGCTTTGCAGAGAGTGGGATATGACTCACCAAGCACACACACACACGGCTTAGTCGGAGCAAGCATATATGGTTTCTCAACGGATTAGGTAGTGATAGTTAAGTTGTAAAAATAACCAGGGAATGTTCTCCAAGCCCCTCTGTCTGGCTTCCTATTTTAGTGGTGGGAAAGCATTTTGGGAATCTTCTAGAAAGGTTTCCTACATGCACAGCATGCTATTTATTCCAAATAAAGAGTTGCCTCCACAGACAATTGCTCTTGCAGTCTCAAAGTTGTCAGAAAAAAGAAAAAAGATTTATTACTCAGTATTTATGAATAAACATCATTTTTTTGCCAGATGCCATGAAAAATTTAATTGATTCATTTTTGATAACCCATGGCCACGAGCTAATTCATTTGCTTGCCATTTCACTGATAATTTATTCTGGGAAGTTTAGAGACACGATTTACTACTTGGAAATCATACTGCTGTCATATCGTTATCTAGAGAGTTTTGCTAGAGCCACGTTTCTCGCTGATAAAGCCTGCCATACGATCTTTCAAATTATCTTGATCGGGCTTCTGCAATGAGGAAATTGTGTAGCAAAAATTGCTTTTCTCCCCTATAAAGCATCTTCGAGAGGGTGTTTTGTTTTCCTAGGTTTTTTTTTTCTGTTCCTTTTTGATGAAAAAACATGTAGCATTCTTGTGATCTCCATCCCTGAAGATCCAGGTCTGTTCTTGCATTTAATCCACCCATTTACCCATTAAAGGACCTTACTAAACCTTTCTCCCGTCCTATCATTTCATGGCAAACAGATGGGGAAAAAGTGGGAACAGTGGCAGGTTTTATTTTCTTAGGCTCCAAAATCACTGCAGATGGTGACTGCAGCCATGAAATTAACAGACGCTTGCTCCTTGGAAGGAAAGCTATGACCAACTTAGACAGCATACTAAAAAGCAGAGACATTGCTTTGTCAACAAAGTCCATCTAGTCAAGGCTATGGTTTTTCCAGTGGTCATTATGGATGTGAGAGTTAAACCATAAAGAAGGCTGAGCTTTGAAGAATTGATGCTTTTGAACTGTGGTGTTGGAGAAGACTCTTGAGAGTCCGCTGGACAGCAAGGAGACCCAACCAGTCCATCCTAAAGGAGATCAGTCCCGATGATTCACTGGAAGGACTGATGCTGAGACTAAAACTCCAATAATTTTGCCATATTTTGCGAAGAGCAGACTCATTTGAAAAGACCCTGATGGTGGGAAAGATTGAAGGCAGGAGGAGAAGGGGACGACAGAGGATGAGATGATTGGATGGCATCGCTGACTCAATAGACATAAATTAGAGCAAATTCCGGGAGACGGTGAAGGACCGGGGAGCCTGGTGTCTTGCAGGCCATGGGGTCACAAAGAATAGGACATGACTTAGTGATTTAACAACAACACATCTTTACTGTAAATGAATTTGAATGTTAGGATCTAATAAAGATGCCATTGAAATCACAGATAGATTAGAATCACACAATCCTAATGTATAAAGTAATGACGTCAACCCAAAACATGTTGATTTTTTTATCTTACAAAGTCACAGAAAGAGTTCTAAGGTCTTTAATCCCGGACACCAATGCTAGCTCTATTTTACAGATGAGACAACTGAGCCAGAGGGAGGTCAAGTGTCTTGCGGAAGGTCGCACAGCTGGTAAAATGAGCAGCTTGAGTCTCTAATTCCAGCATGTGTCTTCGCCATTACAGAGAATTGGACAAGCTACCACAAAGCATCGCCACGTATCTCACTCCACTTCCCCCTAATATTTACATCATACACTTTCAAATGTGATAGCAACAGTCTCTCACCAAAATGGCAAAGATTAAGACATAAAAAACACTGTTGAAAATAGCACCCTTGGTTGTCCCTGATGGACATTCAAAATGAATATGTCCTTTGAAATAAGAATGTCATTATCGGAGCATAGCCTATTGAAAAAGCCACATACATACTCATCCAAGTATGCAAATAGATTCATACCAGATTTTTTTTTTTATGGGGGTCCTTGTTTACAGTAGCAAAAAACCGGAAACAACGTAAATGCCCGTCAGTACCATTGTTCAGTCAAAGCCTAGCGTGCTCGACACTCTCTCAATTTCTGAGTGTCTCAGTGGGAGGACAGTGAAAAATCCCCAAGATAGATTGCTAGGTGAAAGAGACGTTGCAAAATAACACTGAGAGGTCCCGTGCGCGTCCCATCACATTTTGTGTGGTTTTGAAAAGGAGCGAAAGCACGCAATACGTAAGGGAAGACACACTACTAATTGTTAGAAGTTTTTCCTTCTGCAAAGTAGGAGGGGGTGGGTGAGTTAGTTTACGGGAACGGGGGAGGATCAAGACGGGAGGATGGAGACCTTTCTAGATACAATGGCTGTGAATATAACTGAAGTCGTGAATGAATAAAGCTGCAACTTGCACGCTCTGATCAGTCTGTCCCACACTGTTGGCATTAATCATACACATATATATATTTATAAAATGTGTCTAATTTATAAAAGTCGTCTAGCAGCTGTGGAGCACCATTTTTCTTGCGTGCACTGCAGCCTGCCTGCAAAGATGCATGAGTGATCCAGCTCCAGGGAAGGAGGCAGATAGCGATGGCGGGCACTTACCATAAACGCCCGTCTCAGAGAGGGTGATGGCTTCTGACTTTCCACCTGCGTTCCAGAAGGCATGCCGAGCACAAGAGAGGAGAGACGGCTTGGGCAGGGAGGAGTACTAGGGACTCAACTGCCTGCTGTTCTCCCAGTCTCTTATTTTGATTTCTTCTTCCGCATCTCCAGAGGATCCTATACAAAGGCCTGCTTTTATCCTCTAACGGCTCTTCTTCCTGTCTCCTCTTTGACAACTCTTTTTTTTTTTTTTTTTCTGCTGGCGTTACATTCTGGGTCATCTTGTCAGAAGTATCATTCAATGCTTAGTTATATATAATCCCTTTGGAGGTTTCCCTTTGATTAATATCTACTCCATGAAGGTACTTTTAAGTCAGTAATACTATATTTCACACACACACAAATCTGTTTATCCCTTCATCCCCCAAAAAAGATTTAATAATTTATTGAATTTCTGTATTTTAGATGGGGTGTACAGTGGGGTTATTACAATATTGTGTGATGCAATACGGTGGGGGAACACAGTGGAATAAGAAATTTTAAAAAGACTTTGGCCCTAATGAATTTTAAATCATACTAGAGGAAATCTAATATACAAATAAACATGAAAAATTAATCAGTGGAGCAGTAGGTAGAATAACTGGAACCCTTCAAGAAATCAGCTCCAGCTGATGAAAATTACTGGATACCAGAGGGAACTCTAGTCAACACTCTGTAATGACTTATACAGCAAAAGAAACCAAAAAAAGTGGATATATGTGTGTGTATAAGGGATGCAGTTTGTTGTAGGCCTGAAACCAACGTCACACTGTAAATCAACTCTACCCTGATAAAACTGATTTTAAAAAAGAAAGAAATCTATTCTTAAGCCCTGGAACCTGCAAATTATATATGGAAACAGGGTCTTTGAAAATGTGATTTGGGGTCTTGAGATGGAGAGATTATTGTGGACTAAGCCGGTGGGCTCTGAACACGTCAAATGCATCAAGAAGGTGGAGAGCGATTTACACACACAGGGCAAGACACTGTGAAGGTCTCAAAGACTGACAGATACGACCGCAAGAACAAGGGCGCCTGGAGCCTCCCAGAAGCTGGAAGAGGGGGAAAAGGAACCTCCCCTTGGGGTCTCCAGTGAGAGCTCAGCCCTGAGACACCTTGATTTCTGACTTTTAGCCTTTTGAAATGTTAGAGAATAAATTTCTGTTGGTTTTAAGGCACCCCACCCCAAGTTTGTGGTAATTTGACTCCATTGCTATTTAGTTGCTAAGTCGTGCCCGACTCTTTGAGACCCCATGGACTCTCCAGACAAGAAGACTGGAGTGGGTTGCCTTGCCCTCCTCCAGGGGATCTTGCTGACTCAGGGATCAAACCCCGCATCTCCTGCATTTGCAGGCAGATGCTTTAGCATTAACTCACCAGGGAAGCCCCGATAGTGATGCTGCTGCTGCTGCTGCTGCTGAGTCACTTCAGTCGTGTCCGACTCTGCAAGACCGCTAGTGGTAATCAAACAAGAAAAAAAAAGAAAAATAAGGAGACAGAGGAGGAGAAGTAACTGTGTCAATATACTTTAATTATGTACAAATAATGTATTGATGTAACAATACATATAGCAATGTATTGTATGAAGAAAAGCTATGACCAACCTAGACAGCATATTCAAAAGCAGAGACATTACTTTGCCCACAAAGGTCCGTCTAGTCAAGGCTGTGGTTTTTCCAGTGGTCATGTATGGATGTGAGAGTTGGACTATAAAGAAAGCTGAGTGCCGAAGAATTGACACTTTTGAGCTGTGGTGTCGGAGAAGACTCTTGAGAGTCCCTTGGACTACAAGGAGATCCAACCAGTCCATCCTCAAGGAAATCAGTCCTGAATATTCACTGGAAGAACTGATATTGAAGCTGAAACTCCAGTCCTTTAGCCACCTGATGAGAAGAGCTGACTTGTTTGAAAAGACTCTGATGCTGGGAAAGATTGAAGGCAAGAGGAGAAGGGGATGACAGAGGATGAGATGGTTGGATGGCATCACCGACTCGATGGACATGAGTTTGAGCAAGATCCAGGAGTTGATGATGGACAGGGAGGCCTGGTGTGCTGCAGTCCATGGGTTCATAAAGAGTCGGACACAACTGAGCGACTGAACTGAACTGAACATATAACAATTAGCAATGATGTTTATTATCCTGAGGGAGATAATGGTGGAAGTTTCTAGAAGGACAGGGCATCATGAGAAGAGGTCAAATTCTGGGTAAATTGTGAAAGTTCAATAGATGGGACATGCGATGCGGAGTGGATGGACATTCCATGATGACAGCCTGGGAACCCATGGCAAGCTCTGCAGAGTGGACCCTCAAAGGCTGGCTGATGCAACGTCATCTGCCAGCCCACGATGTCTGCTGCAAGCTGTGGACAAAACAGTGCTTAGGACTGGCGACTGTCCCCAAACTAACAAGGGTTCTGTGTGTGCGCTCAGTCATGTCTGACTCTGTGTGACCTCGCAGACTGTGGCCCACTAGCCTCCTCTGTCCATGGGATTCTCCAGGCAAGAATACTGGAGTGGGTTGCCATGCCCTCCTCCAGGGGATCTTCCCCACCCAAGGATGGAACCCACGTCTCTTATGTCTCCTGAACTGGCAGGTGGGTTCTTTACTGACTGCATCACAAGAGGTCTACACGTTATCAAACCATCATGCAACATGGTCGACCACCCAGGGGGAACAGGTGGTGGAGTAACTTATGACAGCATTGGTGAAGCTTCCTTTGAACTCAGGTCATGGTTATCTTTTCCTAGATCTGGAGGCTCCCAGGCTTGTCTGTGTCTTACAGTCAAACCGGAAGTTTTTTAAAACCCTGTACTCAAGCCGAACCCCAGACAATTATTTCCAAAGTCCCAAAGGTGAGACCCAGGTGGATGTATTTTTGAAAGTTCCAATCAGGCCCTTCCCCAAATGTTTCATGTCAGTGTCCTTCCTTTTCAGTAAGTCTTTATCTCTTAAACCGGTGATCCCCAACCTTTTTTGCATCAGGGACCAGTTTTGTGGAAGACAATGTTTCCACGGACTGGGGCAGGGTGGGGAGGGGATGGTTTCTGAATATTCGAGTGCATCCCATTTATGCTGTGCTTTATACCTATTATTATGACATCAGCTCCACCTCACGTCATCAGGCACAAGATCTGGGAGGCTGGGGACTCCTTCCACAAGCCGTTGTACTCAGCTGGGGGGATTCCCCTGCCCAGGGATCCTATGCAATGTCAGGAGATATTCATGGTTCAGTTCAGTCACGTGCAACTATTTCCAGCCCCACGGACTGCAGCACGCCAGGCCTCCCTGTCCATCACCAACTCCTGGAGCTTGGTCAAGCTCATTTCGATCGAGTCGGTGATGCCTTCCAACCATCTCAGCCTCTGTCGTCCCCTTCACCTCCTGCCTTCAATCTTTCCCAACATCAGGGTCTTTTCAAATGAGTCAGGACTTCACATCAGGTAGTTAAAGTACTGGAGCTTCAGCATCAGCCCTTCCAGTGAATATTCAGGACTGATTTCCTTTAGGATGGACTGGTTGGATCTCCTTGCAGAGATGGCAATTCATGGTTGCCATAACCTAATTAGCATCTTACTATATCCTATAGTCTGAGCTTCCTAGGTGGCTCCTGGGTTGGGAAGATCCCCTGGAGAAGGAGACAGCAACCCACTCCAGTATTCTTGCCTGCAGAACCCCATGGACGGAGGAGCCTGGAGGGCTACAGTCCCTGGAGTCGCAAAGAGTCGGATGCAACTGAGCACACACATACCATACAGTCCAGGGACGCTGCTCGATGCCCTACGACACACAGGAGGGTCCCCAAGAAAGACAGCTACCCAACCCCAAACATCAACAGTGCAGAGGCTGACATACTTTGTCCCAAACCCTGGGAATTTGATTACTGCCTTCATGAGTTCCTGAGTAACTGCCAGACTGTTGCACATCCTTTTTTTTTTTCTTTCCACTTTGGACTGTAACTGACAGTCTGAAGGTGGTGGGTGGAAGGAAGGAAGAGAGTGCTGAGTAGTGGAAACACCTGGGCTGAATCACCACCTCCCGCACACACACAAGTGCCTCTAGGAGGTTCAACAGGGGGACGATTAGCAGTTTTTGAGAACAAGGGGAAGCAACTATTTGCATACTCCTTTCCTTCCTGAATTGTGTCTGTGAGAGCTGAGTTAACGATATGATGAGTTTTAAGGATGGGCTCAGTGTTGAGGTCAGGTCCAAGGTCTTTGCTCCTTAAAGGTTTGGAACTAAGGTTCATCGGTACTGAAGGATGGGTTTGTCAGTGAAATCACGCACGTGGGCAGACAGGGCATCTCCACGTGCCAAAATGCCACGGCATCCTTCTGGAAACGGCAGATGACTGGCTGGAGACCCAAAAGGAGGTCCTCACATGGCTGTGCGTGTCTGACCAGGGACCTCCTGACTCTGCTTTTGTGTTTGTGGGCAGTGGTCCCGAGGGGTTGTCAGCCAGCGCCCCTCTGGGCACTTTTCTGATCTTTACTAACTGAGGGGTGGGAGTTCTAGTGTTGTGCAGTGGGGGGACAGCAGGGACCCTGCCCCATGTCCCACCGTGCACAGGACGGCCCCTCAAGATGAAGATGCTGCAGATGAAACTGGGTATTAGATCGTATTACAGACATATGGATGTGAGATCACATTATGAAATATTATATGATTATCTTGGCTATTACAAGGATATTGTTACTATGTAGGCAGTCCCTTGGATGCAAGGAGATCCAACCAGTCCATTCTGAAGATCAGCCCTGGGATTTCTTTGGAAGGAATGATGCTAAAGCTGAAACTCCAGTACTTTGGCCACCTCATGCAAAGAGTTGATTCATTGGAAAAGACTCTGATGATGGGAGGGATTGGGGGCAGGAGGAGAAGGGGACAACCGAAGATGAGATGGCTGGATGGCATCACGGACTCAATGGACGTGAGTCTGAGTGAACTCCAGGAGTTGGTGATGGACAGGGAGGCCTGGCGTGCTGCAGTCCGTGGGGTTGAAAGAGTCGGACACGACTGAGCTACTGAACTGAACTGAAGGCGTGGCAAAGATACATATTAAAGTCTGATTATGGGGGAATATGTCCTTATCTGGGCTTCCCAGATGAGGGAATGGTTCGATGGCATCACGGACGTGATGGACGTGAGTTTGAGCAAGCTCCAGGAGATGGTGGTGGACAGGGAAGCCTGACATGCTGGAGTCCATGGGGTGGCAAAGAGTCGGACACGACTGAGCAACTGAACTGAACTGGGCTTCCCAGATGGCCCCAGTGGTAAAGAACCTGTCTGCCAATTCAGGAGGCTTAAGAGAGGCAAGTTCCATCCCTGGATTCAGAACATCCCCTGGAGGAGGGTATGTAACCCACTCCAGTGTTCTTGCCTGGAGAATCCTATGGACAGAGGACAGTCCACAGGGTCACAAAAAGTTGGACATGGCTGAAGTGACTGGGCACCCAGGCATGTCCTTGTCTGTAGGAGATACCTATTAAAGTCCTGGATGTCTATAACTTAATTTCAAATAGCAGAGCAAAAACCAAGAGCACAGGTGATACCTACCCCAAAGCAACGCAAACATTAACAATTTTGAATTTAAGTTGTGTGCATATGGTGTTCATTTCAGTATTCTTTCACATATTTTTTTTGGTTTTTGCATTTGGCTTCTTTTTCCATAGTAAAAAGCTGTATAACATAAACCAATAAAAGAATCCAGCCTAAATGTCAATGATGCTGAGGTTGAGAAACCCTAGACAGAGCAGGTAGGATGAAGACAAATATGAGCAGCCCTATCAATAATCTTTCTGGACACCTATGGCTGATTCATGTTGAGGTTTGGCAGAAAACAGCAAAATTCTGTAAAGCAATTCAGTTCAGTTCAGTCGCTCAGTCGTGTCCGACTCTTTGTGACCACACGGACTGCAGCACGCCAGACCTCCCTGTCCATCACCAGCTCCCGGATATTACTCAAAGTCGTGTCCATTGCGTCCGTGATGCCATCCAACCATCTCATCCTTATTGTTCAATAAAAATATAATAAGTGTAAAAAATAATCTTCAGTGTGATTTACTTACATACTGACATCCTCTCTCCTGCACGTGCTTGCTGCTGAGTTATCTGCTGTGCTTACAATCATGCCCTACCGGTGGGTTTTCTTTTTATCCATCGTGACAAAGTTCAAGTTCCACCAGAGGTGTCCCTAAGGGCAAGACTTGTAAGGATGGAAAACGTCTCTTCTGTGTTCCCCTTCGTGCTATACTTTACTTCTTTATCCTCAAGAGGAAGGTCGTGCACCCCATTTCAATAACGGCCCTGTTACAATAACGGCTGAACCCACCATCGAAACCCCCGAAAGGTCCCCCAGTTGCCACAAATGAGTCCCCCAGGTGGCTCCAAAATGTGTTCCTAACGGTGAAATACACTGACTCACTCGATAGAAGGGTTGCCATTTTAATTAGAAAACTCATCACAGCATCATTTCCAAATCCCAAGTCATTTCTACCTTTAAGTACCAGTTTGCCTTTGTGTCTAAGGCAGTGAACCACTGACAAATTCCGACTGATAAATTCTCCAACCTTTGGAGGATTATCTAGTGACATTAAATGTTATACTGCACACCTGGAATGCACTCCTACATGCATATGTACGGAAATGGTTACAGAGGTAACTAAATGTGTATCACCAATAATAAGAATTTAATATGTATGTATATATCATATATACACAAACATGTATGTGTGATGTATATATACACAGATACATGCATAGACCCATGTAGGCATAAATAGATGGCATATATACGGATACATACATACATAATTAGATAGACATATAGGTAGATATGGTGGGTTCCCTAGTAGCTCAGCTAGTAAAGAATCCGCCTGCAATGCAGGAGACCCCAGTTTGATTCCTGGGTAGGGAACATCCACTAGAGAAGGAAATGGCAACCCACTCCAATATTCATGGGCTTCCCGGGTGGCTCAAATGGTAAAGAATCCACCTACAATGTGGGAGACCTGGGTTCCATCCCTGGGTCGGGAAGATCCCCTGGAGGAGGGCGTGGCAACCCACTCCAGTCTTCTTGCCTGCAGAATCCCATGGACAGAGGAGCCTGGCGGGCTACAGTCCGAGGGTTTGCAAAGAGTCGGACATGACTGAGTGAGCAAAGAACAGCACAGTATAGGCGCGTATGACACACACATGCATTTTCTGTTCCTGTTTAATCACTCAGTCGCGTCCGACTCCTGCAACCCCATGGACTACAGCCCTCCAGAGTCTACCGCCCAGAGGATTTTCCAGGCAAGAATACTGGAGTGGGTTGCCATTTCCTTCTCCAGGGGATCTTCCTGACCCAAGGATCGAACTTGTGTCTCCTGTATTGACAGACGGGATTTTTTACTGCTAAACCACGAGGGAAGCCCCACATATATACATACATAATGTATATATACATACATCCCATGATACATCCTAAAGGTTTTAAATATAAGTAAATCCCTGATATAAACTTGCTTTCATGCCCTTTTTTTTGTCCCTTTCTTCAAAATGGAATTCTGCATGCTAATACAAATATTTCTGTCTTTTATTTTTAAGGCTGATATATGGTAAATTCTAGGTAAGTATCAGGGAGATGATATAAGTGGATTTATTGAATTAACTAGCAAATCTCTCCGGATTTGGATATTAGGTAGGTTCATTTAAAGCAGGCTCAGCAAACTGCAGTCCCCAGGCTGTATTGCCTGTCTTTTTTTTTTTTAAATAATGTTTCATTAGCACGTGATCATACCTGTTCACATAGATACTGTCTGGAATGTGTGACATAGACTGTGGGGGTCAAAGAGGCAAAATATTGATTATTTGCCCATGTACAGGAAAACTTTTGCCTACCCCAATACAGACTCAAGAGAACCAAGTTCTGCTATGTTTAAGGAATATGGACTAATAAGGAAACGTTTAAAGTAATAAGGAAACTGAAACACAAGAGCTTTCACTCAGGAGCAAAGTCAGATGTCCTTAAACTGGCTGCTTTCAAAAATCGGGAAAAGACGATATGACTCAGAGGGCTCTCTTCCTGAAAACGACCGGTGGATTTATGTTTTAGACACATCGGTGACAACCGTCTTCCGGGTGTCATGAGCTGCTGCTTTCGTGGGTCTCTAAGAGCTGAGTTGAATCATGACAGTGTAGCCTTCATGATTAAGGAGAAACAGATCTACAGATGGTTACTGTGGTGATTGTATTTGCATGGGACCATTTTCCAAGCTGTGTGTGTGTGTGTGTGTGTGTGTGTGTGTGTGTCTCAGGGTGTGTGTTTCCCTCTTTCAGCACCTGTGTGTACATGTCCACACTATACCTGACTTAGAATATGAATCTTACTGCTTTCACTTTGTACTTCTGAGGGATGTACTGATTTTTGATGATAAAATGTCATTCAGTGTTAAGGAGCCCAAGTCTTTCAGTTCACCCAGGAGAGGATGTGAAGGGCTGAGAGATTTGGAGATGGGGACCTGTCATGCATTTAGCCTTTGCTAGCCATGTAAGCGTGCATTCCTGCAAACATCCTACATGTGTGAACGATGTCCTCTTGTTCTAAATGGATTATGTTGTGGGTGCAGCGCAAAGTGAAAGTGTTAGTCACTCAGTCGTGTCTGACTCTGTGACCCCAAGGACAGTAGCCCGCCAGGCTCCTCTGTCCACGGGATTCTCCAAGCAAGAATACTGGAGTGGGTGGCCATTTCCTCCTCCAGGGGATCTTCCCGAGCCAGGGATCGAATCCAGGTCTCTCTTGCATTGCAGGTGGATTCTTTACCATCTGAGCCCCCACAAGTCATCTCCTTACACCAAATCTGGGACTTCCTTTTGCTGGTCCATGCCCTCTGGCCAAAGACCACTCTGAACTGAGTGGTTGGATGTATCACTTGTTGCAAAAAGAAAACAAATACAGGGATGGCTTCTCAGGGCAGCCAACCCTGCGGATAACAGGAGCCCAGGAAACTATCTGAAGGATACACTCCAGACTCATCCAACCTGACGGATAGATAAGGATGCTGGGTGTGTATTCACCTCGTATGTCATGGTCTGAGGGATGCTGACAAGGCCAGCATCTCTCTAGAACCTCTGGCTATCCTGTACTTGGTCCCGGCGTGCTTCCCATGGCGAGAAAGACACTCCAAGAAGAGAAGCAGGGGGATTGGCAGTGAGCAACTTGTGGCATGAAATGAGTGACTGAGTGAAACTCATTCAGGTGTGTCTGACTTTTTGCGACCCCACGGACCATAGCCCCATGGGCTCCTCTGTCCACAGGATTCTCCAGGCAAGAGTCCTGGAATCGGTTACCATTCTCTTCTCCAGGGGATCACCCCGACCCAGAGAGCGAACCTGAACCTCCTGCACGGCAGACAGGTTCTTTACCATCTGAGCGAGCAGTGAACAGCTTGTGGCACGTAGAAGTGGGAGCAGAGGCGCTGGGAATGGCCCACGGACTGTCTCCACTCCAGTCATCAAATCTGTTCATATGAAGGTTGAGTCTGCTCCTCTAGGCGTAACAGACAGTATTAAAGAGGGTCCAGGTAACTGGAAGACCATGGTGTCACTGGCCAACACACAAAACTGTTCTGGGAATAGTCTTCTCTGTCTGGCTTATCCCTCCCTCCACGGTTGGACCTTCCAGGTCACTGCCTACACACCGATTCCTTTTTTTGCTCCTGACGAGGCTCCTGCCACACCTCCCTAATTCCATCCCAGCTTTCCTACTCAGATCTTCACTCACCCGTCCACCCAAGCGAGCTTCCTAAAACGCTCATTCTCTATAATGGACTTCCTTCCCTGCTTCCCAAGTCTTTCAATCAGATAATAAAATCCAGTTTCCTGGTTTCCATGCAAGACTCTCCACCATCTGGGGCTCACCTTTATGGCTCACCTCTGCCCACTCCCATGGACGTCTCTGCTGGTCAGATCCAGGGATCAGCAATTTTTTTTCTGTCTGGGGACAGAGAGGACCACACGGTAACTATCACTACCAACCAACTCTGTTGCCATAGCGTGAACACAGTTGTAGACATCACAAATGAGTTAAGTCCACACAGACGACTGCCTCACAGTAAAATGTCACTGATGGACACTTAAATGTGAGTTCTGTATACCCTTCATGTGTCAGAAAACACTCGTCTTCTTCTGACCTTTTCAACCACTTATAAATGTGAGCACCATTCTTAGCTCGACGGTCTGTAGCTTGATGACTCCTATGTGGCCAAACGCCACCAAGTGGCTCCCTCTAGACCCTATGCTGGACACAGCTGGTCTCTGTGCCAGGGACGACATTGCCAACCTCATACATCGGGAAGGACTCTCACTCATCCTTCAAGAATCAGCAGAGATACTCAGGGCATGGGAGCTTAATGGCCCTGATGTACCCCAGTTGGCACAGTTGGTAAAGAATCCGCCTGCCCATGCAGGAGACACAAAAGATGCAGGTTCTCTCCCTGTGTCTGGAAGATCCCCTGGAGAAGGAAATGGAGACCCACTCCGGTATTCTTGCCTGGGAAATCCCATGGACAGAGGAGCCTGGTGGGCTACTACAGTCCACGGGGTCACAAAGAGTCAGACACGACTGAGCGGGCACACACAAAGATCTTGAAAGGACAGGGTTACACTCCAACCCTTTAAACTCTATTGTAAATGGACAGTATTGACTTCAGGCAACAAAGTCAATCCCCGAGCCTGCAGTTAAGTTCTCCATTGCTTTCCTGAGGATGGTAAGTGGCTTGAGACCGGGGCTGTCTCCTTTCTCCCTCCTCAATACCTCACCTTCATTGTCACATAAAAAGTGAAAATGTTAGTTGCTCAGTCATGTCCGACTCTGCGACACCATCAGGCTCCTCTGTCCATGAAATTCTCCTGGCAGATACTGGAGTGGGTTGCCATTCCCTTCTCCAGGGGATCTTCCTGACCCAGGGATCAAACCTGGGTCTCCTGTATTGCAGGCTCTTTCGTAATGCATGAATGAATAAATGATTTAAGGGTGCCCCAGGTTCGGTCTTAGGTTTCCCACTGGATCCGGTACAGAGTCAGGGGATATGCTTACACTTGTGTGTCTGACCTCTGGACTGGAGAAGTGCATCACAAGTATTTTTTTTTTCAACCTCATTCTCAAGTAGTAAGCTGCCATATTCTGAGTCATCTTGACCTTTTCAGCTACATACATATGCATGAGACATTTGTCAATATTTAAATACTGTTTAGATGATACAAAGAGACATTATGGAGTTGATGTCCAATTAACTGCATAAATCATTTTTGAGGATTATCCAATTAGTGGCGAGCATATTGATCATTGGCTAATGTTAATTAGACAGCCATAATCGTTTTAAAATACATAGGAAATAATATCCGCTTTAGAAAGGTGTGTTTAAGTATAAGTTTAATCTCTGAGGTACTTAGGAAACTGCCCTTATGGGAATAATTTTACAGGGTCATAATACTCGGTAAAAATCCTAACTATTCTCTGACTCATTATTAAAATTCAAGATTGCAGTGCACCATATACCAAATGATGTATTGTACATAATGACTTTCTTATTCAATTTTTCTAATCTCTATTTTTCATTCCCTCGGGTTTTTTTTTTTTTCCCCCTCAGTAATTGTCCAGAGCTTTAAATAAAAGAATAGTGGTGATTGAATCTTCACACGTCTTTATTTTTAGACTCACATCTTAAAATCTTCAGAATGAGTGGCAGAGAGTGTCAGAGAAAAATGTGTGTGCAGATGGTGCCTGAAAATCATGGTAGGCTATCATGTGTCCTTCACCCCGGAAGACTGACAAAGAAGGGGAAAACCACGGAGGGAAGCGCGGCTGTGCCGTCCATTCTGGAAGAGGCTGCCTGTAGACTTTAGGCTGTGTGCCTGGCAGGACGGCTCTGGGGGACTCCTCTGGAAAAGAAAGCTGCACACAAACCTGAATCCCGGTCCTGTCAACTGAACGCCCAGCTCAAAGGTCAGGACCAAGCAGACAGTCTGTTGAGTGTAGGGTGGGTTTGAGGACCCAAACTGAAATGGGGCTTGTCCCCCATACCCTTCTGCTGTCTCTTGTCTGTGGAAAAACTTCAGCCAAAGAGTAAGTTTCAACCTGAGAGAAGTGGGGAAAAAAAAGCAGAAACAGGGAAACAGTCCAACAAGACTAAAGCGTTTAGCGATGAAGCACGGACAAGGACGTCTAGCCCTTCCTCCAGGGCTACGGACGATATTCTGAGCTGTGTCCTGTGAGCTGTCTCATAGATACTGAAACCCACAGCGGGTGGAGAAGTTAACTGCTCGATGACTGGACTGACACCAAGACATAAGTGGACGTCATGCCGAGAAATGGCCTCAAGGAAATGGGAGCAAACCCACCCTGGAAGGGAAGACCAACTGTACTTAAAAGAATCAAGATGACGCTCATCAGACCACGGGTGGCTTACTTCAACATGACTGCCAGAGCTGACTGCATTATTTCTGCATGTACCCCCTTCACTTCTGCCTATAAAATCTGCTGCCCCATGACTAGTGGTGACGGGGATCTTGGTCTCTCAAAGGGAGTATCCCCTTAGCCCTTTCTGCTCTGGTTGCCAGCCTCCAAAATACACTTTTCTTTCTACCAACCTGTCCTCTCTAATGGCTTCTGAGACAAGAGCAGAAGGACCCCACTTTCAGTTACACAAGAAGCATCTCCTTATCAGAATCACGCTTCCATCACCTCCAGCGTGACATCAGAAGAACTCTTGGGTTGCCTGCAAGCTTCTCTTTTATGTTGAACCCTAATGCTTTCATGCAGAGCCTTACTGCACAACCGTGCCTCTGTTACCAGCGCCAGAACGCTCCCTCAGTCTCAAATATTCACATCCTGGGGACCCACTGCTCACTTAACAGTTCAGACGGGACTCTGGTAAACAGCCTTGAATGGACTCATTGTTCTGTGTCTCTCAGGGCTCCACACTGCCTCTCCAGGCAGTGCTTGAAAAAGCACCCAGACGCACAAAAGAAAATCTAGAAGAGCTTGTTGCTTGAACAAGTAAGAGTGTTAACTCCTCTCCGAAAGAGAAAGACACTTCAAAAACGAGAAAAACAAGTGTCCACTCTGTGATCATGTATAATCACATCACGGATGCGTTGAGACCAGCTAGCAATATGCCCCTGTAGTTGTTTTAATCACTCAGTTGTGTCCGACTCTTTGCAACTCCATGGACCGTAGCCCACCAGGCTCCTCTGTCCGTGGGATTCTCCAAGGCAAGAGTACTTGAGTGGGCCACTGTTTTCTTCTCCAGGGGCTCTTCCCCAACCAGGGATCAAACCCATGTCTCCTACATTGGCAGGCAAATTCTTTACCAGAGACCCAGCAGGGAAGCCCAGAAATCTGCCGTAAGAGAGGTCATTAGGCTTGTGTTTAGGTCACTGATGACTGACCTTGCCAGTATCCGAGGCTGAACAGTAACAGCAGATGTAGGGTAGGATCAGAAATAAGCAGGAGGTGAGAGTTGTGAACGTGAGTGCAGATGATGCTGAAACTGGAATAACACTGACAGATGGTGTTTGGCAACCACGTTGGGACGCACAGGGAACTCATTCATTTACAGACGCTCTTGTTCTTCTTTAAAAGGTTGGCAGTGAGAGAGGTGGGGGGGGGGGGGAGGATGGACTTGGTCCTTGGTTCCCTGGAGACTCGAGGGAAGAAAGGAGGCAGATATCTATCATTCTGCAGGGGATACGAAAAACCAAGGAAGGTTACTGCTTGATAATGATGATTTTCCCCCTTTCATCAGAAGATTGACCTGGGACTGGGGAGTGGTGAGATGGAGCTGATTTGCTGCAAGAACCAAGGACAACGGAGAAGGGTGTGGAGGTTAGACCTTGACTGTCTAGAGAGGTGATGGTAGCGACTGAGGTCAGATGGAATGGGGACTGCTAGGGAAACCTGCAGAAAGGAAGAACGTGAGTGTCTCATTCACGGTGGACGGTTAATAAAGGGGTGAGTGTTGAGGTCCCTGATACAGTAAACAAACCATGATGGGTTTCCTATGAGCGCTGAGTGTTAGGTCTGTGTTCCGCATTTTGTCTGCAGGATGGCTTTGCTTATGACGTGGGAAGTGATCCTTTTCACGAGCTATTTCTGCAAGTACACATCTCCTCCAACAAGCCACTTAAGAATCAGCTTCCATGAGACCTCCTTGCTGGTCCAGCAGCTAAAACTCTGTGCCCCCAAGGCAGGAAGCCCAGGGTTTGATTCCCTGGTCAGGGAACTAGATCCCACATGCCACAATTAAGAGTTTTCATGAAGACCCAGAGCAACCAAAGAAAGATTTTTAAACAAAGGAAGAAAGAAAGAATCTACCTTCCTACCTCTTGGAAGGAAACGAACAAGATGAGTTTGTAGCATCATCCCTTTCACTGGAACCTCTCACCGCACTGTGAAAATCGCCCTTTCAGTCTGGCTGGGGACCACAGAGATGACACGTGTAATTTTTTTTCTTCTCCTTTTCTTCCAGCAATAATTTTGGCCTCGAGGCATGAGATTTGATCATGAAACAGGCTACTGACTAAAGCACAGGCAGATGGCAGAAGCCTGAGTCCGGTATAACTCACGACAAATAAGTCATGACATTAAACAGCCCCGGAGGAGGGCATGGCACCCCACTCCAGTATTCCTGCCTGGAGAATCCCCATGGACAGAGCAGCCTGGTGGGCTGCAGTCGGACATTACTGAAGCAATTTAACACACACACGACATTAAACAGGCACAACTCAGTCCGGTGAGATTGTGTGAAGCAGATGGGAGGCATGCCTCTTGGATGTTTGTGGCTCCTTCCATCAAGAGGCTTGACAAGGTCAAGGTGACATGCAAGGAGTGAGTGCAAGCATCCTGTTGGAGCCCAGAGCCCTCCATGAGCACAGGGCTTGGTCTGAGCTTCCGAAACATAACATGTGTAATAGGGAGGGAACCTGGAAAGAATGGGATCATCACATTGGAAGTGTTCTAGGGTGATTACCTCTCCTGGGGAGCCTTGGCCACCAAAGACACTG
The DNA here is from genome assembly GCF_042477335.2 of Ovis canadensis. Classification (NCBI taxonomy): domain Eukaryota; kingdom Metazoa; phylum Chordata; class Mammalia; order Artiodactyla; family Bovidae; genus Ovis; species Ovis canadensis. The sequence goes on from NC_091271.1 coordinate 4,440,599, forward strand.
TGTGTGTGTGTGTGTGTGTATGTGTGTGTATGTGCGTGTGTGTGTGTGCGCATACAGGCATGTGTACTATTCATGATCAAAGACAACACACATTGTCTCTTCCCCGGTCGGCTTCCGCACGTGGTACCGATGTGGTATTTTCTGCACCTCGGGTACCAGGTGAGGGTTGCTGACTTGGCTGAGTGCAGGCAGCTGGATTTCTCTGTTGGAACCTGTGACCGCTGCTTGCCCTGCTGGGAAGGGGTGGGCTTTTGCATTTCCTTCAAAGAGACAATTGAATTAAAAATGTCAAGGAAGTCACGGGGAGGTGTCCATCCCAACTGTGAGACGAGCCACGGGCCTTCCAGGCACACTCACTCACATCAGTTGAGGTTTTGTAATTAACCCAGTAGCTACTTCAACCAGGAGGCCCGCAGGGGACATGGAGATTCTGTCTCAGAGACATCCTGGGGAGTTTCCAGGTTAGCGACCCAACGGCAGGGCTACCACCGGAGCATAAAAAAAAAAAAAACCTCAAGAAAGTGTGCTGTGTCCTTCACACACGGGAAGAAGAGGAAAGTGGGACCCACACCTGCTTTTCTTCATGATTTCTCTTCCTGACTCGCTTTGCAAACCCCTTTTCAAGCTCTCTGGCTTCCCATAAAGAAGTCACAGAACCTGGTGATGGAGGAATATTTTGGTCCCTCGTCATGTTTTCCTAATTACCTCCTCCAGCTCTCCATTCCACGAATTTATTTAGTAAACAGCTTGCTCATCAATACTTCAGCAATGAAAACACAAAATGCTTCCTTTAAAGAGAAAAAGAAGTAACACAGCATGAAGCCAAAATTCTTACTAGGTAAGGAGAAGCTTTTTGAGGGTCCATCATTTTTCAAGATAGAAGGGCGACCTTTCACCTCACTTTAAGAGGCATCAGACACAGAAAGCTCATTATCAGAGATGCTTAGATGGGTACTTCTTGTTGCTTCTTGCCCCAGAAATCCCCATGTTTGTGTGAGTCGTATTTTAACAGTGAAAACTTATAAATTATGCAAGATAGTTTTACAGGAGGAGGAATTTAGCGAGCACTTAAGCTGAAGCAGGGTTGGTGTTTCTGAAGCCTCGAGAGAGGTTTAGAGAAGAAAAATTGTGGTCAACCATCAACTCTGGTGGCTCAGACGATAAAGAATCCATCTGCCAATGCAGGAGACTTGGGATCGATTCTTGAGTTGGGAAGATCTCCTGGAGGAGAAAATGGCAAGCCACTCCACTATTCTTGCCTGGAGAATCCCAGGGACAGAGGAGCCTGGTGGGTTACAGTCCGTGGGGTCACAAAGAGTCTGACGTGACTGAAGTGATTTCACTTTCAAAATACTGATGCTTTTGAACTGAGGTGCTGGAGAATACTCTTGAGAGTCCCTTGGACTGCAAGGAGATCAAGTCAGTCAATCCTAAAGGAAATCAACCCTGAATATTCATTAGAAGAATGGATGCTGAAGCTGAAGCTCTAATACTTTGGCCACCTGATGTGAAGAGCTGACTCATTGGAAAAGACCCTGATGCTGGGAAAGATTGAGGGCAGGTGGAGGACATGGCTGGATGGCATCACTGACTCAATGGACATGAACTTCAGCAAACTCCTTCCCTGTTCTTATATCTTCTTCCCTCTCCAGACGGTACATTCTTTCTCTCTCATCCATAGTTCTAACCCTAACCCTAACCCTAACAGGGTAATGTGTGATTTTTTTTTTTGCTCATTTCCTGACCTTCCCTGCCTCACCATCGGGCCTGAGGGTTTGCCTTTAACCCTCTACTCAAACTATTTCACTGGAGGGAATTCATCCATGAGATCAGAGGGAAGAAGTTCACGTGGAAACAGTCGCAGGTTATGGGACAAGGACCAGACAGAGCAGCAAAGTGTGGAGCAAGCTCATCCTGAGGCATCCCACGTTCTTTCGGAGGAAGGGAGTGCACTCAACTTAGAGGAAGGCACAGGAACTGCAGAGGAAGCAAGGTGATGGAGATCTGGGGTACCTGAAAGGCCATGGATGTGTGAGGATTGCTGATGGCCTGGGGTCCGTCTGAGTGAGAAGTAAAAGAAGTGAGTGAAGGTTGCTCAGTCGTGTCCGACTCTTTGCGACTCCATGGACTGTATAGTCCATGGGATTCTCCAGGCCAGAATCCTGGAGTGGGTAGCCTTTCCCTTCTCCAGGGGATCTTCCCAGCCCAGGGATCAAACCCAGGTCTCCCACACTGCAGGTGGATTCTTTACTAGCTGAACCACCAGGGAAGCCCAAGAATGCTGGAGAGGGTAGCTTATCCCTTCTCCATCGGATCTTCCCAACCAGGGAATTGAACCAGGGTCTCCTGTACTGCAGGCAGATTCTTTACCAACTGAGCTATGAGGGAAAGTCAAAGGAAGTGCTAGAACACAAATTTCCGCCCCCCCCACCTTGGGTGGTTAGAGCTGGAGAAGCAGGATGGTGGTTTCTGCGGTAGCTCAAGAAATTATAGGGCAGAGGAATGAGACAGGAATGGATTACAGCGACTGGTAAGCCTGGGATCAGAACTGAAGGAAAGAACCTTTTCATTGGAAATGACAAAACCAATACAATATTGTAAAGTAATTAGCCTCCAATTAAAATAAATAAATTTAAATTAAAAAAATTTTTAAAAAAGGAAGTTGGGAAGGGCAGCAAGGCTAACATGGACCAGTTAGAGAGTGGAAAACACAGGTGAGGCCAAAACTCATCAGCAACAGAGATAAACTGTTTTTCCTGGAAGAAAACTCAAGGAGAAATGGCAAGTGTGATAAATGCGTACTCAAGAGATGGAATAAAGTGAAGTCGCCCGGTCGTGTCCGACTCTTTGTGACCCCATGGACTGTAGCCCACCAGGCACTTGTGTCCATGGAATATTCCAGGCAAGAATACTGGAGTGGGTTGCCATGCCTTCCTCCAGGGGATATTCCCAACCCAGGGATTGAACCGGGATCTCCTGCATTGCAGGGTCAGACTCTTTACTGTCTGAGCCACCAGGGAATCCCAAGAGATGCAATGGATTATAGCTATTTTATGTAATTTTAAACTTTATTTTCCAGTGTGGACCATTTTTTAAAACTCTTTAATGATTTGTTACAATATTTATTCTGTCTTTTTTTTTATGTCTTGTTTCTTTTCTCTTTTTTTTTTTTAACCACAAGTCATATTGGACTTCCCTGGTGGCTCAGACAGTAAAGCGTCTGCCTACAATGTGGGAGACCCAGGTTCAATCCCTGGATCGGGAAGATCCTCTGGAGAAGGAAATGGCAACCCGCTCCAGTATTCTTGCCTGGAGAATCCCGTAGACAGAGGAGCCTGGTGGGCTACAGTCCATGGGGTCGCAAAGAGTCGGACACGACTGAGCGACTTTACTTTGACTTTCGTGTTGGACTTCCCTGATGGCTCAGTGATAAAGAATCTGCCTGCAAAGCAGGAGTCGCAGGAGACCCAAGTTCAATCCTGGGTCAGGAAGATCCTCTGGAGAAGGAAATGATAACCCACTCCAGTCTTCTTGCCTACAGAATCCCATGAACAGAGGAGCCTGGTGGGCCACAGCCCTTAAGGTTGCAGAGTCAGACACGACTGCAGCAACTTAGCACATGTAGGATCTTAGTTCCCTGATCAGGGATCCAACTCATGCCTCCCTGCACTGAAAGGTGAAGTCTTAACCACTGGACTGCCAGGGAAGTCTCAGGCTATTTCATTTGGATGTATGAATTATAAAATCTGAACAAGGTGATACAGGAAATTGCAGATCCTCAAAATGAGACGTGGACTTTTCCATGAATAATAGGGACTGATGGTGTTTGACAGGGAAAAGAGTGTCAGCTGATGGGCACATGTGTATGAATCCCCAAAGTATAAATTTGAATTTTCAAAAAGTGCTGAGTTCTGAGCTGATGACAGGCAGGACCTGTTCTGAACAAGGGAGGCCGTACGACTGTCTTTTCTGAGCTCCACCAGCACTCAATTCAATTTACTTGGTCCCCGAGGACATCCGACACTTCTGCCCCTGAGTCGTCCCAGTTAAACGAGACGCTGTCAGTTCTCAAGACGGATACCTTTTTTACGTTCTGGGAGAAACTCTTTGTGGATAATCAAGAGCTATTTTTCTCTACCGCTGAGAGGGATTTTCTGAGAGGCACGTTCTCACATGAATGGCTTTGGCAAATAATTGTGTCAATTTGAAGATGGCCAAGACCACACACTAAGCTCTCAGATAAATATCTATCCTTAAAAAAAACAAACAAAAAAAAAATCACAGCATCAAGCCATCTCAGTTAAGTAGTCACCGGACAATAGCACACGCCGCAAACAAGCTCATCGTCTGCTTGGCCGGCATCCAAAGCTGAGAGTGTCCTTTATAGGATCAAGGTGAAATGAAACGATGGGCCACGTGAGCATGACACAGACGTGCCGTGGGTTTTCTTCCCTTTTTTGAATCGGTCCTCGTAGAGCAAGGGGAGACTCACAAACAAAATACAACAGAAGCATCCGTCTACCTGGGTGAAAGGTGAGCCCTCGGGGGCCCACCGGCTCCAAGTCAAAGGATGGATGCGAAAGCAGTCAGGTGATTACGGGGCTCTGGGCAAAGGCGCTGGGGAGCCGCACCATCAAGGTGACTCTGGGAGACATGGAAATAAGCATGATGAAACTGCATCTGCCGTGTGACGTGGACACGGACCACACTGAGGAAACAGCTATGAAGGAGTCAAGCTGTGCAGCTGCCATCCTAGCTTAAGTGGCTGGTTCCAAAGGCAAGCATCACACAGCAATTGCAAGGAGAGAGTTCTGTCCAGAGAAAGGTGTTCACAGCTGCCACGCAGGACAGATGACGTGGATGTGGAAAGTGTTCTCCTCTGCAAGCGTCCTGCCCAGACAGCAGCTCTGACTCTGGAGGGTAACTGTGAAAGTGAAAAGTCACTCAGTCGTGTCCGACTCTTTGCTTCCCCATGGACTACCCAGTCCTTGGAATTCTCCAGGCCAGAATACTGGGGTGGGTAGCCTTTCCCTTCTCCAGGGAATCTTCCCAACCCAGGAATCGAACCCAAGTCTCCGTCATTGTGGGTGGATTCTTTACCAGCTGACCCATAAGGGAAGCCCAAGAATACTGGAGTGGGATAGTCTATCCCTTCTCCAGGGGATCTTCCCAACTCAGGAATCAAACAGGGGTCTCCTGCATTGCAGGCGGGTTCTTTACCAACGGAGCTATGAGGGCAGTCCATGACTTTAGAGATGCTCATATGTTTCCAGTTGATCACAGCCCAAGTCTTGCTTGTCCTCTCACGAGCTGGGTCAGTGCACTGATTCCTTATTTTGGGGTTTCCCATATCATCAGTGTGTCAGTCGCTCAGTAGTATCTGGCTCTTTGCAACCCTGTGGACTATAGCCCAGCAGGCTCCTGTGTCCACGGGATTTTCCTAGGCAAGAATACTGGAGTAGGCTGCCATTTCCTCCTCCAGGGGATTTATAATTCACAAAGAGCTCTTCTCTGTACAGAACATGGTTTATCAATCTCAGTACTATTGACATTTGGGGCCAGATCATTCCTTTTTTGTCAGGAGAGGCAGGTTTGATCCCTGGATGGGGAAGATCCCCTGGAGGAGGGTGTGGCAACCTGTTCCAGTCGTCTTGCCTGGAGAATCCCATGGACACAGGAGCCTGGTGGGCTACAGTCCACGGGGTCACAAACAGTCAGGCATGACTGAAGCTACTGAGCATGCACGGATGCACGCACAATCTCTTTTTTGTAGAGAGCTGTCTTAAGAGCAACACTGACCCACCGAAAACAGAGACCAGCACCTCCACTGCCCTCTCCCCAGCTGTGACGATCAAAAATGAATCCAGACGTTGCCAGATGTCCCTTGAGGAAAAATTGCTCCTCGCTGAGACCCACCAGCATGGGGTATCAGTTGAGCTCAGTTGCTCAGTTGTGTCTGACTCTTCACAACCCCATGGACCGCAGCATACCATGATTCCCTGTCCATCACCAACACCCGGAGTTTGCTCAAACTCATATCCATTGAGTCGGTGACGCCATCCAACCATCTCATCCTCTGTCGTCCCCTTTTCCTCCTGCTTTCAATCTTTCCCAGCATGACGGTCTTTCCCAGTGAGTCGGCTCTTTGCATCAGGTGGGCAAATTATTGCAGCTTCAGCTTCAGCATCAGTCCTTCCAATGAATGGTCAGGAACTGATTTCCTGAATGGAGTATGCTGGAGGCACGGAGTGTGCTGACATTTCAACCCACAGGTAATTTTCTCCTTTGCTTTCATCCTTTTCTGATGAATTCCTTCCATAGGTTTCAGACACTCCCCCCCCAAGAGAGCTCAATGCACAATCTGCAGATGCCCGACTACTGCTAATGTAACTACTGACCTTCACCGGGCTTTTAACAACAGTGCTGCCGGCAAGGTCGGTGACGGTGTGCACACCTCCTGGGTTGCCATGGCAACACAAGGCGTCTCTCGTCCAAGGGCCTGGGTGCTCTCAGTGTCCAATAGCCCCTGGACATCCATTCAGAAGAAACACAGTGAGGTGTTGACAGAAGCTCCTGTCTCAGTGATCCTTCCATATTGCTCCACTTTGTTGAATCATCTATTATCCCTTTATGCTCCCTAGGTGAGTTACCGGAGGCTGGTGGATCAGACTGCCAGGCAACTGGACATTCCTGCAAAGGGAATTCAATTCAGAGCACCAGCAAGATGGGTTCCGCATTCAGGAGCTATTCTCTCCTGGTGGAGAGAGCAGTCTACTGTGCTCATTGGAGTCTAACGTGCTCACCGGTCCTGCCTGCTACCCCTGGGAGTAAATGCATTCCACTCCCGTCTGTCAACCAGTCCTTGGGTTGACTGTGATGAAGCAATTGTATTCCTTCTGAGTCCCGGAGGGTCTGCCCCAAACCATCCCACTGTGGTTTTTAATCGTCCTGAAGAGCCATAAGCGCTGGGATGGAAGGTGAGAAAGGTGATGTCCCTGTGGGTTGATGGAGACTTGAAGGAGCGTTCTCACCCCAGGAACAAGGTAGATGCAACATGACCAGTCTGTAAGGACTCTGGTGGACACTTTCTTTCTCTCCAACTGTTTAGTTCAGTTCAGTTCAGTCAGTTCAGTCGCTCAGCCATGTCCAGCTCTTTGCGACTCCATGGACTGCAGCACACCAGGCCTCCCTATCCGTTGCCAACCCCTGGAGTTTGCTCAAACTCATGTCCTTTGAGTCAGTGATGCCATCCAACCATCTCATCCTCTGTCATTCCCTTCTCCTCATGCCTTCAATCTTTCCCAGCATCAGAGTCTTTTCCAATGAGTCAGTTCTTCACATCAGGTGGCCAAAGGATTGGAGTTTCAGCTTCAACATCAGTCCTTCCAATGAATATTCAGGACTGATGTCCTTTAGGATGGACTGACTAGATCTCCTTGCAGTCCAAGGGACTCTCAAGAGTCTTCTCCGACAACACAGTGCAAAAGCATCAATTCTTCGGTGCTCAGCTTTCTTTATAGTCCAACTCTCACATCCATACATGATAACTGGAAAAACCCTAGCTTTGACTAGATGGACTAATTCTTGAGTGTAAGAGCTGTTTCTGTGAGGGTTTCTGGAAGAAGTCAGCACTTGACCCCGTAGACCTGCGTGAAGCAGATGCCTCCTCCATTGTAAGGGAGCTTCATCCAGTTCCCTGACGATCAGGACAGAAGAGGAGGCTGCGGGAGGGGAACTTCCCTCTCTCTGCTTTAGCCTGGCCACCCCCTACTCCTGCCCTTAACAACTGTCCAATCTGTTTCCTGGGCCTCTGGACTGGAAAGAAGGAAACACTGGTTTTCCTGGGAGTTTCAGCTTGTTCCAGCAGTGGAAGCGAACTGCCGCGAACTGGGGAGGTTAGAACGATAGAAATTGCTCTCTCCTAGTTCTGGGAAGTTCAAGATCAAGATGATGGCGCATGGGTGAGAGCCGATGAGGGCTCTCTTCCTAGTTTAGAGCCTGGATCTTCTGGCTGTGTCTTCCCAAGGTTGGGGGGGGGAAGCTCTCTGGGGTCCCTTTATAAAGATACTAAACACATTCATGGGGCTCCACCCTCGTGACTGAAGCACCTGCCAAGGGCCTCACCTCTTGATACCATCACACAGGGCTTAGGATGTCAACGTATGGATTTTGGAAGGACATACACTCTCAAGCCATGACACGTGGCTCTGCAGCTCGCAGAGAGCAGACCATAGGAGTTTTTGGTTGCCATTACTGCGCAAAGAGGTGATGTCATACGGTATTTATCTCTTTCGGACTTACTTCACTCACTATGATGATCCCTAGGTCCGTGTTGCTGCCAAAGGCACAATTCTGCTCCTTTTTATGACTGAGTCGTATTCTGCGGTATCTATGTACCATGTCTTCTGTATCCATTTGTCTGCTGATGAATATCTATCTAGGTGACTCCCATGTCCTGGCTACTGAAAATAGTGCTGCTAGGAACACAGAGGTGCACGCATCTTTTCAAGTTAGTGACTTGTCCGGATATACGCCCAGGAGCGCAGCCATGAATTTCTAGTCCTTGGAACAGTGTCTGTTTCCGAGCAGGTCCTTCGAAACCGCTGGCCATGGAAACCACCAGCTCTGCCTCTTGACTAGGAAACTTCTGAATGTCCCGGGTACACCTGCCTGGCCTGTGAGTCTATATTCTAATTCGTTGTGAAGCATATTCTAAGAAGACTTCCCCTGGGGAGCAGGATTGGGGGGCACATGGATTGGCAGTAGAGGAAGAACACACAGAAAGAGAAGGGGGACCCACTTATAGCCATTCATCTTCCACCTTGAATAAGGGAACTGTGGCCCGATGGACTTTGTGGGGGTCAGTGCATTTTCAGGAGAAACCCATTTTTAATCATTTAATTAAATCTCTAGATTCGTATTTAATTTTCTGTTGAAAACATCACGGTCCCAACATTGAGCAATCTGTTGATCCCCTACATGTTAAAATTAAATCAGTGGTGTTTGAAAGCGTAGTTCCAATATCATGGATATGCTTAATATTTTCCCCCTTTGGGCTCAGAATGACTTTGAAAAATGTCACACATGAGAAAGATCGTTGAGGAGAGAGAGGGGGGGAAAACAGGAAAAGAGTGAGTAAGGAAACAGTTGAAGGAAGTTCTCAAAACAAAAGATAAACATCCCCGAAAGGAGAAAACAAATTGACAGAGAGAGGGAATAAATTACAGAATATGGAGAATGAATCCTTAAGATGCCAGGAGAAAGAACCAGCTTGAGAACAATTGTTTAGAAGAGCATTTTTCAAATTAATGTTGCTTTTTATAAGGATAACACGCACTCACTATAAAACACTCAGCAAATACGGAAAAGCCTACAAAGGGAATAAAAATCATGCAAAGGCCACCCTAACAAGAAAATCATTCAAATGTTTTGGAGGCATTTCTTTCCAATTCTTTTTCCATGCCTTTCATTTTACAAATTGGGGGGCATATTCTAAAAACGATTTTACACCGTACTTTTTTTCCAATCAATATTTTGTTGTGAGTGTTTTCTTTCTTTTTTTCTTTTTTTTTGAGAACTGGCTTGTCACTTTTTTTTTTTTTAGTTTTACTTTATTTTACTTTACAATACTGTATTGGTTTTGCCATACATTGTGTAAAGTAACATTCAAAAGCATGACTTTTATTAGCTGTAACAGGAAAGAACAAACAGAAACCCATGGGAATACTTTTTGGGGGTGCAGTTTTCAAGCTAAGAGTGAATGCTTGAAAAAAAAAAGTATTTTAGGACACATGAAAAAAATATGAAATTCAGATTTCAGTGTCTCTATGTGAATTTTATTGGAACACAGTCACACATATTCCTTTCACACTGACTGTGATTGCTTTTTGCCCCATAAGGGCAGATGGAAAATTGTGATGGAGACTCTATGATCCTCAAAGCCTGAAGTATTTATTCATCCTATCTGGCTTCTTACAAAAAAAGTTTGCTGCCTGCTGAGCTACATAATTGTGAAACCTCTGCAAATATCATAACTCATACATTTTATCAGATTTTCATCTTTTATAATTAAATGTTTCCTTATTGTTGAGCACTGCGGAGTTTTCCCTTGCTATCTCAGATCACGGTGTTGCGACTTATCTTGACCTGAATTGTGGGTGACGTCTCTGAATCTCGTTCTGGGTAATTCATCATGGATCAAAGGTCACGGGTATTTTTAAACCTCCTGATCTCCTGTTCTCCAGAAAGGCAGCGAGTACATCCTGTTTTACACCAAGGAAGCTTACAAGAAATGGGAGTTCTGCATCAGCACCATAGAGTCTCCTTGAGGTGGTTGTGGTTTAATCCCTCGATCGTGCCCAACTCCTGTGATCCCATGGGGGTGGTTTGGTCCCTCGGTCGTATCCAACACGTGTGGCCCCATGGAGGTGGTTTGGTCCCTCGGTCCTGTCCAACTCTTGTAACCCCATGGACTACATTTCACCAGGCTTCTCTGCCCATGGGATTTCCCATGCAAGAGTCCTGGAGTGGATTGCCATTCCCTCCTCCAGTGAATCTTCCCAACTCAGGGATCAAATTCATGTCCCCTGCTTTGGCAAGAGGGCTCCTAAAGGACTGTGTCACTAGGGAAGCCCCACAGGTTTATCATCCCCAGATACCACAGAACTAGGAAACGACTAGTTGGTGTCTTTCTCTGTCTTGCATCCTTCCCGCTCTTTCTCAGAGTGCTGGTAGCTAGGAAATGGTCTATATCCACTTGTCCCATGCAAGGGACTGCGGCTGAACCTTCACTTGGCACCCAGCAGACACTCTGGCCGGTGAGATCAGCAGTCAGTCCAGACAGGCATCAGGAATTAGAACAAGAACACTGAAGAGATCGCAGAGAAGGCAGCGGAGCAGGCGGACTGATGCGGCCAGCTGCTCACAGAGCAGAATGCAAGGCAGATGGCTCCCCGTCCTGGGCCGGGCAGCCAGGACGACAAGCAATTATAAAGAACTTCCCGGTGGCTCAGAGGGTAAAGCGTCTGTCTGCAATGCAGGAGACCCGGGTTTGATCTCTGGGTCAGGAAGATCCCCTGGAGAAGAGAAAGGTCAGGAAGATCCCCTGGAGAAGGGAAAGGCAACCCACTCCAGGACTCTTGCCTGGAAAATCGCATGGACAGAGGAGCCTCGTAGGCTACAGGTCATGGTGTCGCAAAGAACTGGACATGACTGAGCAACTTCACTTTCACTTTTAATTTCAGTGCAAGGAGAGTCTCTCCACTCTATCCGCAGAGCATGTGAAAAAGAGGCAACGCTGGACACCATCACGGTCTGGTTTGTTAATCTGACAGAGCAAAAGGGTATACCGGTCATTGGTGCTATTCCCGTTAGCTGCCCATTTTTTTCTAGCAGGGAGTTCATAGTTTTCTGAATGACTTTGAAAGACCTCTGTATATTTTAAGATTAATAGCTGCCTTTTTCCTCTTAAATCCAATTTATGCAGGATTTCCATCAGTTTTTTATGTGTATGACTTGCAAATGGAAAATATCAGATTAAGCAAGGTTAAACAAGGCTGTTTAAAGCCAGACTTCTCAAGGCCAATTTGATGTGGTGAACTGTGAATCAGCAAGTGGGGAATTAAGATGTGACATTTCCCCAAACTATTGATGATGGGAAACTGTATTTATTAGCCATCTTTCAGAATATGCTTTAACTTTTTCATAGCAAAATATGGGAACCTGTGGTAGGAAGCAGAAAATATATGAGAAACATCCTAAAAGAGACAAAATCATACTGAAAAAGCTAGCATAAATGAGAAGATTCATCAAATGGCTAAATACAACATAAATACAATGAAACAAGTTTCCTTATGTATAAAAAACAATTAATTTCATGATATCACCTGATAAGGTCAAATTCCAATAGCAAAACAAGAAAAAAAAATCAAGAAGTAACTTTAAAGAGAAATATGTAAAAGCTAGAAATACAATCGTAAAACTTTACCAAGCAATATACTCTAAAATTACACTTGTAGCAATGAACAACGGAGAAGGCACGGGCACCCCACTTCAGTACACTTGCCTGGAAAATCCCAAGGATGGAGGAGCCTGATAGGCTGTAGTCCACGGCGTCGCACAGAGTCGGACACGACTGAAGTGACATAGCAGCAACAGCAGCAGCAATGAACCAAAAGGCATGTTCCAGGATGTAAAATATTAATGTTTTAACTATTCCCGTTTTCCCAAGTAAGTTGAAGGTTTGTATGACAATATAAATTCTTAATGGATAGTTTTAGAATCTTGTAAGTGTTTTATTCCCCAAAAGTAATCTGAAATAATTAGAAAGTGATCCTATCTATCAAAGCTTTAAAATTATTAAGAGAAGACTAAGGTGAGATAGAAAACTATTTCGTCTATAAGGACCATAGAAAATTCACCCCAATGAAGCCAAGCAGAGATTTCAGAATCCCTCTTTGTGCAGACTCAGTGAGCTGTATCTTCCAAATTAGAGACCATAGGGTGGACAAAGTCCCAGATGGGGACGGCTGAAAGAGTCCTTGACGAAACAGTGGTTGAAAACCGCTCAAGCTTGACGAGAGATATAATCCTACAGATTCAAGAAGCTGTATGAATCCCAAAGAGGATAAACCCGAAGCAATCTATGCCAAGATACATCTTCATAACCCCTGAAAGCCAAACCAAAGGAAAGGCTTGAAAGAAGCCACAGGAGGAAAACACCTTACCTCTAAGTGGGGGGGGGGGGAGGGGGGGAGGGGGGTGGAGGGTGGGAAAGAGCAGATTTCTCAGCAGAAAGCAAGGATATCACCTGGAAGTGGCACGATATTTTTTGCATGCTGGATAACCATTTTGCAATGAAAGGGAAATGGAGACATTCTCAGCTGAAGAATATCCAAGAGAACATTTCAAAGGCAAATCTACACTAAAAGGCTACAAGAAATTCTCTAACTAGAAGGGAAGTGATAAATGAAGAACTACTGGAACATCACAGAGGGAAAAAGAAACACGATATGCAACAATATGGATGATTATGCTTTTCTTAGCTCCTTAGTGACTCAGCAGTAAAGCATTTGCCTGCCAATGCAGGAGGCGCAGGTTTGATCCCTGGGCCAGGAAGATCCCCTGGAGAAAGAAATGGCAACCCACTCCAGAATTCTTGCCTGGAAAATTCCATGGACAGAGGAACCTGGTGGGCTATAGCCCCACGGGGTTGCAAAGAGTCAGACGTGACTTAGCTACTAAAACAGCAACATGAAGGTGATTTGGATATTTGCTCAGGTGTGATTCAAGGTTGGGCGGGACCTAAAATATCTCAGAGAAGTGGTACCAGCAGCAAAGTAAAATTTCTTCGCCTTTTGAGTTTTCTAAAAATCACATTTGAGCATTGAAGCAAAACCTAGAACATTGTATCGTGTGGTTCTAAGTGTCCGATGAAGCAATGCATAAGATAATTGTAATATAAGTGGGTGAAGGAAAAGAGGGAAGACTTCTACAGAGCACTAATGTAGGTAAATGGTGACATCAGTAGATGGATAGTTACAAGCTTATATCATCTGGAGAAACCACTGAAAATTCATGTAGAGAGATACTCTAAAACTATAAACAAACTAAAACAGGATTCTGAATAATGTTTAAGTAACCAACAGGCAGGCATTGCACTGAAGAAAACATACAAATGCCAAATAAGAGCACAGAAAGATGTTCAACATTATTAGGCATTCAGTTCAGTTCAGTTCAGTTCAGTCGCTCAGTCATGTCCGACTCTTTGCGACCCCATGAATTGCACCACGCCAGGCCTGTCTGTCCATCACCAACTCCCAGAGTTCACCCAAACTCATGTGCATCGAGTTGGTGATGCCATGCAGCCATCTCATCCTCTGTCGTCCCCTTCTCCTTCTGTCCCCAATCCCTCCCAGCATCAGGGTCTTTTCCAATGAGTCAGCTCTTCGCATGAGGTGGCCAAAGTACTGGAGTTTCAGCTTCAGCATCAGTCCTTCCAAAGAAATCCCAGGGCTGATCTCCTTCAGAATGGACTGGTTGGATCTCCTTGCAGTCCAAGGGACTCTCAAGAGTCTTCTCCAACACCACAGTTCAAAAGCATCAATTCTTTGGCGCTCAGCCTTCTTCACAGTCCAACTTTCACATCCATACATGACTACTAGAAAAACCATAGCCTTGACTAGACGGACCTTTGTTGGCAAAGTAATGTCTCTGCTTTTGAATATGCTATCTAGGTTGAGAAATGCAAATTAAAACTACAATAAGCTATCACTATACACCCAATAAAAGGGCTGAAATAAAATATTGACCATAATAAATACTGGCAAGGAAGCAGTGAATAGGAATCCCTCATACATTATCATTGGAAATATAAAAATATAAAGCCTTGAAACTCTGAAAAATGTAAAAAATGTAAAGCGTTGAAATTCTGGAAAATGAATCAATAGTTTTTTAAATAACTGACCATGCAACTAACCTAGAAACCAGCAATTTCACTCCTGGGCATTCATCCCAGAGAAATGAAGACTTATGCTCACATAAAAACCTATGTACAAATGTTTAAAGCAGCTTTATTTGTATTAGTCAAAATGTGAAACAAGTCAGTTTTCCTTCAGTGGGTTGATGGCTTTGAAAAATGTGGACTAGTATCCAGAAATAAGAAGGAGCTAATTATTGATACACAGGACAGTCTCATGAACCGCCAGAGAAGTAGGCTGAATTCAAAAAAACCAGTCCCAAAGGTCATGATTCCATGTGCATAATTTTCCTGAAAAAATAGTGCTGTGGAAATGGAGAATAAATTAGTGGTTTCCAGGGGTTAAGAAGAAGGTGGGAGCAGGAAGGAACCAGGTGTTGATATTGATATCAGAGGATAACATGAGGGACTCCTGTAGTGATGGAAACACTCAGCATGTTGATTCTATCGATAGCCTGGTATACTGCAGCTTTGCAAAATAATGCTATTGCAGTAACCTGGATCCATAGCACATGACATGTCTCTTTCATTTCTTATAACACTAGGTCTATAGCGGTGTTGATATAAAATATCAAATGCAATAAAGTTACTGTCCACATTATAATAGCGACGAAACAGCTTTTAATAAGATGGAGGAACATGCATAAGACACTGATTTAGATGGTATATAAGACTTTAAAAACTGTGAGAACACATGTAAATTTTACCAAAAGTGTGTGATTTTTTTTTCTTCATTGACTTATTTTTCCATCAAAAGGTTAGAACTACAATGCCTTATCTCCTCCCACCAGTCATAATGGCCATTAGCAAATCATCTGCAAACAATAAATGCTGGAGAGGGTGTGGAAAAAAGGGTACCTTCCTGCACTGTTGGTAGGACTGTAAATTGGGCAGCCATGATGGAGAGCAGTACGGAGGGCCCTGTAAAAACTAAAAGCAGAACTAAAAAGCACATGACCCAACAATCCCACTGTTGGACACATACCCTGAGAAGACGATAATTCAAAGAAACACACACACACCCCAAATGTTCACAGCCACACTAGTCACAATACCTAAGCTACTTAAAGGAGATCAGTCCTGAGTGTTCCAGGAAAGGACTGATGTTGAAGCTGAAACTACAATCCTTTGGCCACCTGATTCGAAGAGCTGCCTCCCTTGAAGAGACTCTGATGCTGGGAAAGATTCAAGGCGGGAGGAGAAGGGGACGACAGAGGATGAGATGGTTGAATGGCATCACCGACTCAATGGACATGAGTCTGGGTAAACTCTGGGAGTCGGTGATGGACAGGGAGGCCTGGCAAGCTGCAGTCCGTGGGGTTGCAAAGAGTAGGACACGACCGAGCGATTGAACTGAACTGAACTGAACTGAAGCTACTTAAATGTCAACAGAGGAGTGGAAGGAAGATGTGATACATACATACAATGGAATAATATTCAGCCGTAGAAACTAAAACACTGGGTCATTTGCAGAGATGCGGTTGGACCTAGACAGTGACACAAAGGGAAGTGAGTCAGCAAGAGAAAAGGAAATATTGTGTACAAATGCATATATGTGGAATCTGGAAACACGGGACAGATGAAAATATGCGCAAAGCAGAAATAGTTGTGCAGACATGGAGAACAAACGTAGGGAGAGCACGCGGGGAAGGCGTGGGCTGACTTGGGAGGGTGAGACGGACATAGACAAAGTATTCATTTTACGCATAAAATAAACATCTAATGAGAACCTACTACACAGCTCAGACAACTCTACTCAATGCTCCGTGGTGGCCGAAACAGGAAGGAAATCCAAACAAAGAGGGGATACATGTGATGCTGGGAGAGATTGGGGGCAGGAGGAGAAGGGGACGACAGAGGATGACATGGCTGGATGGCGTCACCGACACGACAGACGTGAGTCTGAGTGAACTCTGGGAGTTGGTGATGGACAGGGAGGCCTGGCGTGCTGCGCCGATTCATGGGGTCGCAAAGAGTCGGACACGACTGAGCGACTGAACTGAACTGAACTGATATATATATGTGCAAGCTGACTCACTCTGCTGTACAGCAGAAACTAAAAAAACATTGCAAAGCGACTATACTCCAAGAAAAATTGTTTTAATTAATTTATTTGCTTTAGTTCAGTTCTGTTCAGTCATTCAGTCGTATCTGACTCTGGGCACGCCAGGCTTCCCTGTCCATCACCAACTCTCAGAGTTTGCTCAAATTCACGTCCATCGAGTCGGTGATGCCATCGAACCATCTGATCCCCTGTCCTCCTCTTTTCCTCCCACCTTCAATCTTTTCCAGCATCAGGGTCTTTTCCATTGAGTCAGTTCTTTGCATCAGATGGCCAAAAGATTGGAGCTTCAGCTTCAGCATCAGTCCTTCCAATGAATATTCAGGACTGATCTCCTCTAGGATGGACTGGTTGGATCTCCTTGCAGTCCAAGGGACTCTCAAGAGTCTTCTCCAACACCACAGTTCAAAAGCATCCATTCTTCAATGCTCAGCTTTCTTTATAGTCCAACTCTCACTGGAGGCTAATTACTTTACAATGTTATAGTGGTTTTTGCCATACACTGACATGAATCTGGGGTTGCACAGAGTCAGACACGACTGAAGCGACTTAGCAGCAGCAGCAGCAGATGTGAATCAGTCATGTGTGTACATGTGTCCCTCATCCCAAACCCCCTCCCACCTCCCTCCCCACCTCATCCCTCTGGGTTCTCCCAGAGCACCGGCTTTGAATGCCCTGCTTCATGCATCAAACTTGCCTTGGTGATCTATTTCACATATGGTAATAAACATATTTCAATGCTATTATCTCACATCATCCTACCCTCGCCTTCTCCCACAGAGCCCAAAACTCTATTCTTTTTATCTGTGTCTCTTTTGCTATCTTGCATATAGGGTCATCATTACCATCTTTCTAAATTCCATGTATATGCATTAATATACTGTATTGGTATTTTTCTTTCTGACTTCTTTCACTCTGTAGAATAGGCTCCAATTTCATCAACTGAAAAATAAAATTAGAAGAGAGCGCTTCCTCTGGAACTGTTATTTAGCACAGGCAGGCCACCGTGACGTGAAGAATGGGGTCAACAGTGACACGCGTGGGGTCTGCGGTTAACACACTCGACCTGGGGGCCGTCGCCGTGACACACACCAGCTGCACGTTAGCGATGCCCCCGCCGAGCCCTGCCATCCGTCCAAGCTCTCGCTCTATGACAGAGAGAGCTCACTAATGAGGCCCTGTATTGTCCCAACGGAAGACCTCCCAGGAGGGGAGCCACTTTCTCTTTGGTTTTCCTCATTAGATGCCGGCGGCCGGATGGGAACAGCGGCGCCTTTTAATGGGCTCGCCTTGCCCTAACAAGGACTCAGGACGGCCACCCTGAGTCACAGGCGCCCTTTGACCACGTGGGTCACTGCACATTCAGCCACGTGGTACAGGTGGGACTCGGAACCAGAGTCCACGGCCCGACCCGGAGGTTCATCAGGGATGCGAAAGAGTCTGTTGCGATTGAAGGTCCCTTTCATGCTGAACTAGGCATGTCGTGGTGGGCAAGGAACAAGCTGGTTGGAGTCTATTGTTGGTTTCAGCCTTTAAGAAACTGCTTGGGGCCCACGTCAAGGTCCAACTTCAGCCTTCCTGGTGGACACTTCATCCGTATGTGTGTTTTGGAAACACTGATTTTGAAGTCCACAAACCACACGGTTCTCTTTTCGTCTGTCTGGAATGGGGGTGTCTTCGAGACTACTGCACAGACAGAATTCCTGGGTCTCAACAGGCCGCTGTGTCTCCACTTCTCCTTATATGTGACCTACCCCCATGCTGTCCCGCCTGAAAAGCTAACCTATCAGGCAAGCTGAGGGGCTCGCTGCGAACACAGGTCGGACCATATGCAATCACCGTGTCTGCAGCTCAGAAATAACCAAGAGTTGGTACTCTAATGTGGTCCATCTCAGGGGTTTCTCTGTCCTCTCTGGGGACACTGGGCAATGTTTGGACCCACTTTGTGTTGTCAGAACTGGGACCGAGTTGGGGGATGAGACTGAAATTTGGTGAGTTGAGACCATCGCTGCTGCTCAACAGTTTACAATGTGCAGAACGGCACCCCACCACCAATGATGCAAAGACTCACCCAGACTCACAGGTCAATACACCAAGGTGAAGAAACTGGAATCACAAAAAGGCAACCCTCGGGCCGAAGGTAATTCCTGCAAGTCGTTTTTTTCGCCCTCTCTATTGTTCTAAGGAGAAGGGGAAGGAAATTGTCCACTCCGGTATACTTGCCTGGAGAATCCCAGGGACAGAGGAGCCTGGAGGGCTACAGTCCTTGAGGTCAGAAAGTCAGGCACAACTGAGCAAGCATCCAATAACTGCTCTCAACTGTATAGTAACTAGACAGATCATCGTACAGCCAACTGAAACTCTGGTTACTACGAACCTCCTCCCTTGTTCATGTGACCTGCTTGGTCCCTGCACACATCTCAGCTGACAATTCTGATTCTGAAGAATACCCTGACGTGGGGCTTCCCGGCTGGTGCTAGCGGTAAAGAATCTGCCTGTCAATGCAGGAGACATGAGATGTGGGTTTGAGCCTTCCTGGGTCAAGAAGATCCCTTGGAGGAGGGCATGGCAACCCGCTCCAGTATTCTTGTCTGGAGAATCCCAAGGACAGAGGAGCCTGGAGGGCTACAGTCCACGGGGTTGCAAAGAGTCCAACACGACTGAAGTGACTCAGCGCGTGCGCACGTATGCACATCCACACATATGCGTCTTAACTTCACTGTTTTGAAAACATGGGCCATTCTGCATTCCTGTTTCCCCTTCCCCCTCCAGTAGACTACTGGCTGGTCCAGTTATTCTCTGGTGTCACCAGTGGGGAGGGAGAAGCTACTAACAAGGAAGGGGCACTGCTCTACACCCAACAGGGCACAGGATGCCCACTGGCAGAGGACACCCCGCAGCAGAGAGTCACCGGGGCCCAAGACATCAGCAGGGCCGAGCTGAAGACACCTGGGTCGTCCTGAATACAAAGAGGGTTTAAGAACAGGGCCTCGAAGCCACTCTGCCTGCTTGCAGCCGCGTCTCCACTTACTTCTTGTGTCTGTTTGAGTGCCTTCCCTAAAATGCTAATAGTGATGATTCCTGCCTCAGGGCTTCAGGGAAGACTGAGTTAGTAACTACAGGTAACTTCCTGGCATTGAGAACACTGACGTGTTAGTCACTTAGTCGCGTCTGACTCTTGGCAACCCCGTGGACTGTAGCCCCCAGGCTCCTCTGTCCGTGGGATTCTCCAGGCAAGAGGACTGGAGTGGGTTGCCATGCCCTTCTCCAGGGAATCTTCCCCACCCAGGGATCGAACCCAGGTCTCCTGCATTGGCAGGTGGATTCTTTACCACTAAGACACCTGGGGAGCTAGTGGCTATTATTACCTATAGGATTATTTTTGAAATACAATGTATGGCAAAACCAATACAGTAAAGTAAAATAAAGTAAACATAAAAATTTAAAAAACAAAAAGCACGATCCAGAATTCACAGAAAATTCATCAGACATGCCCAGATTGTGGACGCTGACCTCAGGTTCCCGTTTGTGTTTGTTTGTGATGCCCAAAATAGATGTCATTCCCTTTAACCAGCATACCTGCATATTCAAAAGGTAAATAATTTTTCCACGGGAAGTTCATAAGGGCAGAACATTACTATACACATTTTACACGTGGAAAGCTAGCTGGTCACAGGAAAGCTGTGAGTTTTATTTGCCTTCTTTATTATTGCTCCAGATTGATGGCCACCCCGTGGGAAGTGGTACAGGCTGGAGGTGAGTAGTCAGCTTCCCAGGTGGCGCTAGTGGTAAAGATCCCTTCTGCCCATGCAGGAGACGTGAGAGACTTGGGTTTGATCCCTGAGTCTGGAAGATCCCCTGGAGGAGGAAGTGGCAACCCACTCCAGTATTCTTGCCTGGGAGAATCCCATGGACAGAGGAGCCTGGCAGGCTACAGTCCATGCATGCTGAGCAGGCTCCTCCATCCTTGGGGGTTCTCCAGGCAAGAATACTAGAGTGGGTTGCCATGCCCTCCTCCAGGGGACCTTCCCCACCCAAGGATCGAACCTGCGTCTCCTCTAGCTCCTGCATTGCAGCCGCTTCTTTCCTGCTGAGCCAGCAGGGAAGCCCAGGGGAGCCTGGTGGGCTACAGTCCCTATGTCACCAAGAGTCAGAGGCAACTCAAACGACTTAGCACGCAGGCAGTTGAGGATGAGCAAAACACAGAAGGCTAAAGAGCCAGATTTGAGCGTGCAGGGGGGTGGTGAAATGTGCACAGGGCTTCGGGTGTGGGATAAATCACGCTTGCAGTCCTCAGACTGGGTCTTGAACTGGGGGTGTAAAAGCCTGCTGGTGTCCCAGCAGCTCTGTTATGCCTCCAGCCTGATTCCACGTCATCTGCCTGAGACCTGCCATCCTCGGGCCTTTGGCCTGATTTCAACGTGTGAGCAGAGGACAAGCTTTGCAGAAACGGCCTGGATCAGACACAGCAGAGACAGCTGGAGACCCGAGCAGGTCAATTTTTCTCAATAAGGCGTGGGGAAAAGAATGGGCTGCCCGCTGCACGCCCTTCCTCGCCCTCATCAGGGAAGGCAGGACGAGCTTATTAGGCGAGGCCCGTCTGCCTGGTGGTTCTGCATCTCCTGTCTGGTCCTTCATCAGTCCCTGGGGGCAGGTGGCAGGCAGGTAATTCTTCATCACCAAGACACCCCTGGCAACAAGGCGGGATTGTCAGGGGCCTCAATTTCAACCCTGTGATGAGAAAGAAAAGAAACATCAGGAAGAGGCTTCCCACTTCTTGCTGCTTGCTCGCTCGTTGATGTTGTCAGGAAGGCTTTGGTCTGATGGCTCACGCGGGGAGTGTCTTTCCTGCTGCTTGGGAGGGAATGGCAGACGTGGGTAACCACTGTCATGCATTCTCGCCGCTTGGAGAGCATCTCTGTGCAACAATCAGGGGCTCATTGAGGCTGTTGGACAGGAAGCCTGGCAGCTGCGTTCTCAGATGTTCTCAGATAAACGGCGAGTGTGATGGCAAGGAAACTCTGCCGGGGAGCGGTGGTTTTCGGTCACTTGCTGGGGTCCGCGCGCACCCGTGGAGCCCAGGCAGTGATACAAAAGGCAGGGATGCTGGAAGCACGGTCTGCTCTGAGATGATGCCTGAAGCCCTTCCAAAGTCGGCGTGGGGCACAGCCAGCTTGAAGCGCAGGTGGATGGGGGTGGTTCCGTCCGATTCCATCCCACTGGATGTGTTCTCCTGCGTGGAGTGCAGGCAGAAACCACCTCACTTGCATAAGTATTCTGTAAAGGGCCAGACAATGGCTACTTCAGGATTTGCTGGTCTCTGTCATAGCTACACAACTGCTGTGTGCCGTGAAAGGAGCCACAGACAGCAAATGAGCAAGCAGGGCTGTAAACCAAAGTTGTTGTTCAGTCACCCAGTCATTTCTGACTCATTGCAACCCCATGGACTGCAGCATTCCCGGTTTCCTTGTCCTTCACTATCTCCCGAAGTTTGCCCAAGTTCACGTCCATTGCAGCAACGATGCCATCCAGCCACCTCATCTTCTGATGCCCTCTTTTCCTCCTGCCTTCAATCTTTCCCAACATCTGGGTCTTTTCCAATGAATCTGTTCTTTGCATTAGGTGGCCAAAGTACTGGAGCTTCAGCTTCATCATCAGTCTTTCCAATGAGCATTCAGGGTCCATTTCCCTTAAGATTGACTGTTTTGATCTCCTTGCTGTCCAAGGGACTCTCGGGAGTCTTCTCCAGCACCACAGGCATCAATTTGGGGGAGTTCTGCCTTCTTGACAGTCCAGCTCTCACAACCGTACGTGACCACTGGGAAGACCATAGCCTTGACTATATGGACCCTTGTTGACGGAGTAACATCTCTGGCTTTTCAACACACTGTCTAGATTTATCATAGCTATCCCGCCAAGAAGCCATCGTCTTCTGATTTCACGGCTGCAGTCACCATCCGCAGAGATTTTAGACCCCAGGAAGAGGGAATCTGGCAATACTGACCCAATAGAACCCAACAAAACCAGGTGATGGCTGCCTCTGGGCCACAGGTGAGAGCTCTCAGATCCTTCCAAAAACTCAACTGGGGAACAGTGCGTGTTCCCAGGAACGCGGCCCCAAACGCACGTCGAACAGAAAGACACCCTCACATATGTTCTCTATCCAGGAGATAAATAAATAAGCAGATGTTAATTTTCTCACAATAAAGGCTTAAAAAAATTTTTTTTCCTCGATGCCTTGGAGGCTAATGGCTATGAACATCATTTCGCCTCACTGTATTTGCTTCAGCTCATTTGTCTGTTAGTACTGCTTGTTTGCAGATCACTTGTTTCATGGAACCGTTGAATCTGTGGCAATGAACTGAGTTCAAAAACAAGGGCTCGGGTTGGAAATTCTTCTTTTGAATGTATTAAAATGGAAAAAAATCGTCCCCCTCTTTTTTTTTTTATTATGGTTATTGTTATCAATTCATGAAATGTTGAGCAGAAGTGAAAGCTTTGGTTTAAGAAGGGTCTACAAATCTAGCCCTCATCCCATCTATGAGCTAATACTAAGAGACTGATGCAAAGAACAGGAAAGTCATTTTTCCTCAGCTCCTTACTGGAACCAGGCTCATCTCTGGCCTCTGAGTTCCCCGTCCACACAATTGCTTGAATGAAATCGCTTTGGGTTAAAACATACATCGCTATTTCAAGCCATTTCCAGAAAAGCAAATTTGAGTATGATTTGTCAGATATTCAGAGAAATATAGAGGGGAGGGGAAAGTCTGTCAATAGGACAAAGAGGGCTGTTGACATTTTTACCACCACCAGCCCGCCCCCACCCCCCACCAAGTTCATGAGCTTTCTTTCCTGTCTGGGGAGTTTCATTCTTTATAGAAATTGAGTTCATCTCAGGATGGATTTCAAAACCACATATTAAACTTTTTCTTAGACATTATTCATCGGGACGAACGTCACCTGAAGGAATTTGATAGAAACAAGTCAGGGTGCTGGGAGATGAGTGAGGAGTTGAGACTTTTGTCAGGAACATGTCCAGCAAGGATAGAAAACCTGACCTTTCTGGTTTAGCCTCACTGAGGGCTGACATTTTACTTTTCCTGACTTGGGATGACACAGAATCATCTTGGGTGAGGAACCCTGTCCACCTCCAACATCTCTTCTTGTATTTTTTTTTTAATTTTTTGATGTGGACCAAGCTTTGAAAATCTTTATTGAATCTGTTACAATATTCCTTCTGTTTTGTGTTTGGGGTTGTTCTGGCTGTTCTGGTGCGTGGGACCTTAGGACCCTGACCAGGGGTTAAGCCCACACCCCCTGCCTTAGAAGGTGATGTCTTCACCACTGGGCTGCCAGGGAAGTCCCCTCCTCTTGTCTTAAACAGTCATGTTTCGGGGAACTCTGTGGCTTGCCTATGTCGGCTTCCTCTCAGTTTCTCTGGATGCTGAAATGTAGGGTTACTCTAGGAGCCTCACAACATTCAAGGCAGTCTCTGAAGGTTTACTGGATGCAGCAGGTCCACAAGATTCCAAACTGTCCTGGAGCAGAAGTTCCCAGATCACCCTTGCATAAGACGAGCATCCATCAGCATCGTAAGGGGGTCCTTTTAAAAGAGTTCCATTTTCCAAAGAGGTTTCCCTGGTGGTTCAGATGGTAAAGTGTCTGCCTACAATTTGGGAGACCCTGGTTCAATCCCTGGTCCAGGAAGATCTCCTGGAGGAGGACATAGCAACCTGCACCAGTACTCTTGCCTGGAAAATCCCATAGATGGAGGAGCCTGGTAGGTAGCAGTCCATGGGGTTGCAAAGAGTCAGACACGACTGAGCGAGTTCCCTTTCACTTTGGGATTCGCTGGTGGCTCAGAGGGTAAAGAGTTCTGCCTGCACTGTGGGAGACCTGAGTTCGATCCCTGGGTCAGGAAGATACCCTGGAGAAGAAAATGGCAACCCACTTCAGTGTTCTAGCTTGGAGAATCCCATGGATGGAGGAGCCTGGCAAGCTACAGTTTGTAGGGTCGCCAAGAGTCAGACACGACTGAACTACTTCACTTTCACTTTCATTTTTCAAAGAATTTGAGACAGGAATGTGTATGAAACCCTGGGATGATTGTGGAGAGCTGTGAGATCAGGAGGTTCTCAGAGAGGATAGGAACATGATCAACTTTCTTCCCACCAGCAATTCTGAAACCAGATGGTGGTAGAAACCCTTCATCTCAGTGGAAGGAACAATAACCCACTGGATGACAGCTGATGTTGGAGAAGCCATGTGGTTACTCCTACACTTCTGGGATTCAGTGAGTAGCAAACCATGCGGCTCTTGTTGAAAGTCAGATAACAAATCCCAAGGTCTGGGATGGGGCTGCGGGGCGGGGGGGACAACATTTCTGACAAGCTCCCAGGTGGACGGATGCTGCTGGAACCTGGAGGCTGAATAGCAAAGACACAGAGTCCACCCACTACAGCTGCCCCTTCCCCTTCCTAAGTTCCATTCCCCTCGCTCAGGGCTGCCCACCCTCAGTTGCTGCTGTTGGAACCTCCATCTGATCAGTTGTCTTCAGTCAGTCCCAGCTGCATGTTGGAATCACCTGGGGAGCTTTGCAAGAAGCCTCACCCCAAAACTGTGAAATCAGAAGCTCTGGGATGCTGCCTGGACATGCTTTGAAAAGTGAGATACAATTAGCATAACATAAAGGAGATCAATCCCGAATATTCATTGGAAGGACTGATGCTGAAGC
This sequence comes from Ovis canadensis, assembly GCF_042477335.2. NCBI lineage: Eukaryota > Metazoa > Chordata > Mammalia > Artiodactyla > Bovidae > Ovis > Ovis canadensis. The sequence continues at coordinate 4,465,871 of NC_091271.1, forward strand.
TGAAGCTCCAATACTTTGGCCACCTGATGCGAAGAAATGACTCATTGGAAAAGACGCTGATGCTGGGAAAGATTGAAGGCAGGAGGAGAGGGGAATGACGGAGGATGAGATGGTTGGATGGCATCACGATTCAATGGACATGAGTTTGAGCAAACTCCAGGAGATGGTGAAGGACAGGAAAGCCCAGCAGGCAGCAGTCCATGGGGTGAGAAAGAGTTGGACGTGACTAAGCAACTGAACAACAACAAATATTAACTATGTTCAAATGTACCATCAGCAGCTTCGAGTACACTCACCAGGTAGTGTAACCGTCACCACTGAGATGTTTCTGAACATTTTCATCACCCCCAAAAGAAATCCGCTACCTGTTAATCAGTTCAGTTCAATTCAGTCGCTCAGTCGTGTCCGACTCTTTGCCACCCCATGAACCACAGCAAGCCAGGCCTCCCTGTCCATCACCAACTCCCGGAGTTTATTGAAACTCATGTCCATTGAGTCAGAGATGCCATCCAACCATCTCATCCTCTGTCATCCCCTTTTCCTCATGCCTTCAATCTTTCCCAGCATCAATGTCTTTTCCAATGAGTCAGTTCTTCACATCAGGTGGCCAAAGGATTGGAGTTTCAGCTTCTCAGCATCAGTCCTTCCAATGAATATTCAGGACTGATTTCCTTTAGGATGAACTGGTTAGCTCTCCTTGCAGTCCAAGGGACTCTCAAGAGTCTTCTCCAGCATCACAGTTCAAAAGCATCCATTCTTTGGCACTCAGCTTTCTTTATAGTCCAATTCTCACATCCATACATGACCATTGGAAAAACCATAGCTTTGACTAGATAGACTTTTGTTGGCAAAGTAATGTCTCTGCTTTTGAATATGCTGTCTAGGTTGGTCATAACTTTTCTTCCAAGGAGCAAGGGTCTTTTAATTTCATGGCTGCAGTCACCATCTGCAATGGTTTTGGAGCCCTCCCCTCCCCCATAATAAAGTCTGTTAATGAGTTACTCCCTATTTCCCTTGCTATCACCCAGCAGCAACCATTCATCTGCTTTCTGTCTGGAAGGACTCGTCTATTCCAGACATTTCACAGTAGAATGGTACACAGTGTGGATTTTTTGTGTCTGGCTTCTTTCCTTGAGCCTAACTGTTCTCATGGTTCATCCATGTGGTGGCCTGTGTCAGGGTTTCATTCATTGGCGGCGGCCACTGTTTTCACGGGGCACATGGATCACGTTTTCCATTACAGTGTTGACAGACGTGGGCTGTTTTCACCTTCTGGCCACAGCTAAGTTGCTCTGCTGTAAACGTTGTTTTGTGTTCGTCTGTATGAGCACCTGTTTTCAGTTCTTCTAGGGGTGGAGCTGTAGGGGCCATGTAGTGATTGCATTTGTAAAAATATTCATTTTATTTGGCAATGTTGTGTCATCTCTGCAACACGTGGGGTCTGCACTTCAGGCATGCAGGATCTTCTGTTGGGGCACACGGACTCTCTAGTTGGGGCACATAGACTCTCTCTTTGGGGTGCCTGGACTCTCAAATTGGGTGCACAGACTCCAATTAGAACGCACGGGCTTAGTTGCTCCAAGGCATGTTGGATCTTAGTTCCCTGCCCAGTGATGGAACCCAGGTCTTCTGCATCAGAAGCCAGATTCTGGACCACCAAGGAAGTGCTAGTGATTCCATTTTCAACTGAGGAAATGCCCAACTCTTTTTGACTATGGTTGGACCACTTTGTATTCCCCCTGGATACTGATTTGTTTTTTTAAAGTTCCCCGTTGAGTCCAATCGCCGGGCAGTGTTGACAAGCTCTGCCCATAAGCAAAGGCGTCCTTGTTAACCCTCTGAGTAAGTATTTGTTTAATTCCGTGGGATCCTTGGGCCTGTAGCAACAGCATCAGCTGGTAACCTCAAAGAAGGGTGAGTTCCTGGAGAAGGAAATGGCAACCCACTCCAGTATTCTTGCCTGGAGAATCCCAGGGACGAAGAGCCTGGTGGGCTGCCGTCTGTGGGGTTGCACAGAGTCGGACACGACTGAAGTGACTTAGCAGCAGCAGCACTGTCCAGGTTACTTGTGAAATAAATTTGGTCTCAAATGAGTTTTTTTAGAAAAAAAAAAAGAAGAAGGATGAGTTCCTCGTTCCCCTGCAGACCTACTGAATCAGGAACTCTGAAGGAAGTGGACAGAGGCCCCTCAAAGCAGGTCCTTGGGGACTCTCTGCATCTGCATCTACAGAGGTGAGAGTTGGACTATAAAGAAAGCTGAGCGCCGAAGAATGGATGCTTTTGAACTGTGGTGTTGGAGAAGACTCTTGAGAGTCCCTTGGACTGCAAGGAGATCCAACAAGTCCATCCTAAAGGAGATCAGTCCTGGGTGTTCATTGGAAGGACTGATGCTGAAGCTGAAACTCCAATCTTTTGGCCACCTGATGCGAAGAGCCAACTCATTGGAAAAGACCCTGATGCTGGCAAAGATTAAGGGCGGGAGAAGAAGGGATGAGATGGTTGGATGGCATCACCAACTTGATGGACATGAGTTTGGGTGAGCTCCGGGAGTTGGTAATGGACAGGGAGGCCTGGTGTGCTGCCCTCCATGGGGTCGCAAAGGGTCAGACACGGCTTAGCGACTGAACGGAACTGAACTGAACTGAGGGCCTCGCTACAGTTTCAGCACCAATGCCCTACACACAATTCTGTAACATGCAATATTTTCACCCAGCTATACATCTTGGGCCTTTCCCTGCAGCGTGGATCTTGATTTGAAAATATAACTTCAGAGACTGGGATGAATTGAGAGAGTAACCCTGAAACATACCCATTACCAAATTCAGAACAGACAGACAGAGGGAATTTGCTGTGTGACTCAGGAGGCCCAAATAGTGCTCTGTGACAATATAGAGGGCGGGGTGGGGGGGGTAGCGGGGCTCCCGAGGGAGGGGGCATATGTACACCCACGGCTGACTCATCTTGATGTATGGCAGAGACCAACACAATGTTGTAAGGCAATTATCGTCGATTAAAAAGAAAACAAAAAAAGAAAATGTAACATCAGAATTCACGATATTGTAACACAAAACAACACCGTGACTCCCTTAACCACGTGGGGGAGGGTGTTGGTGTTTCTTGCTGCTGCTGCTGCTGCTGCTGCTGCTGCTGCTAAGTCGCTTCAGTTGTGTCCGACTCTGTGTGACCCCAAAGACGGCAGCCCAGCAGGCTCCTCCATCCCTGGGATTCTCTAGGCAAGAATACTGGAGTGGGTTGCCATTTCCTTCTCCAGTGCATGAAAGTAAAAAGTCAAAGGGAAGTCGCTCAGTCATGTCTGACTCTTCGTGACCCCATGGACTGCAGCCTACCAGACTCCTCTGTCAATGGGATTTTCCAGGCAAGAGCACTGGAGTGGGGTGCCATTGCTGTTTCCTGGTTTTCCCCAAATACAAACAAGCGCTCAGTGCATGGTCTAGACAGTAACTCCTTTGCCGACCTCTCTCAAGAGCGCCTTTGGTTCCCTTTAGAATTCTACTGAGCAGATGGCAGAGTTTTCACATCGTCCTCTTTATCATGAGGTGGGTCGGGTACGAGCTCTTCCTGTGGATAGAAATCACACACGTCACACGCTAGGAAGAAATGAATACTGGTTACGTCGCATGAGTTGCAGATATGGAAATCCACACATCACGCACGAGGAGGAAGAGATGAATTTATTGGTTACGCTGTGTATGTTGCAAATACGGTGGTGTCACGAATGATGAGTTGATTCTCCTCCCAAACTAGGGGGGTGTGTGGGGGAGTAAATACAGAGTCATATTTACTGTACAGGACTTTTCTAGCCTCCTGTGTAACAATGTAGAGTCAGGTTTATTCTCGAGGATTTTTCCAGCATGCCTCTGCTTATTATCAATACAGTCATCTTTATTTGCCAGGGTTTTCCCCCTCTTCCTCTACTACTTGAGTATCAGTACAGAGTCAGACTTACTCTCCAGGATCTTTTAAGCCTTCCCCTGCTTCCTGAGTACCAATACAGAGTCAGATTCATTCTCCAGGATTTTTCCACGATTGCTCTGTTACTTGAATATCACTACAGAGTCATATTTATCTCCAGGATTCTTCCAGCCTCCCTCTGCTATTTGACTATCAGTGCAGAGTCAGATTTATTCTACAGGAATTTTTGCATCTCTCTGTTTCTTGACTACCAACATGGAGTCAGATTTACTCTCCAGGATTTTTCCAGTCTCCCTCTGTTTCCTGAGCATCAATACAGAGTCATAACTTACTCTGCAGGATTTTTCCAGCCTCCTTCTGTTTCTTGAATACCAACACAGAGTCAGATTTATTCTCCAGGGTTTTTCCAGCCTCCCTCTGTTTCCTGAGTATCAAAGAAGAGTCAGATTTACTCTCCAGGATTTTTCCAGCCTCCCTCTGTTTCCTGAGCATCAATACAGAGTCATACTTACTCTGCAGGACTTTTCCAGCCTCCCTGTCTTTCCTGAGTATCAATGCAGAGTCAGTTTTATTCTCCAGGATTTTTCAAGCCTCCCTCTGCTATTTGAGCATCAATGCAGAGTCAGATTTATTCTACAGGAATTTTTGCATCTCTCTGTTTCCTGAGTATCAATACAGAGTCATACTTACTCTCCAGGAATTTTCCAGCCTCCCTGTCTTTCCTGAGTATCAATGCAGAGTCAGTTTTGCTCTCCAGGATTTTTCAAGCCTCCCTCTATTTGAGCATCAATGCAGAGTCAGATTTATTCTGCAGGAATTTTTGCACCTCTCTGTTTCTTGACTACCAACACGGAGTCAGATTTACTCTCCAGGATTTTTCCAGTCTCCCTCTGTTTCCTGAGCATCAATACAGAGTCATACTTACTCTGCAGGATTTTTCCAGCCTCCTTCTATTTCTTGAATACCAACACAGAGTCAGATTTATTCTCCAGGGTTTTTCTAGCCTCCCTCTGTTTCCTGAGCATCAATACAGAGTCATACTTACTCTGCAGGACTTTCCCAGCCTCCCTGTCTTTCCTGAGTATCAACGCAGAGTCAGTTTTATTCTCCAGGATTTTTCAAGCCTCCCTCTGCTATTTGAGCAACAATGCAGAGTCAGATTTATTCTACAGGAATTTTTGCATCTCTCTGTTTCCTGAGTATCAATACAGAGTCATACTTACTCTCCAGGAATTTTCCAGCCTCCCTCTGTTTCCTGAGTACCAATACAGGGTCAGATTTATTCTCCAGGATTCTCCCAGCATCCCTCTATTTCTTAAGTATGTAAGACTGTTGAGGCAGTCGTTAAAATTCTCCATCCTGTCTCTCTATCCGCGACGAGAGTGGGGAGGGAATGCACATGCCTCCTTCACAGGCTCTGCTCAGAACCCGCAGAGGAGAGAAGCTACGTGTGAGGGAAACACGTTGCAGTCGCAAAGCAGGGCACACATGTGAGGTGGGTTCGTAACTACGCTCAATGCTTTGAAAGTCCCCCTCCTGGAGGTGCCCCAGTGGAAACGTCCTCATTCACTTCGAGCTGACAGTGCCGGGAGCCTGACCCATGTTGTCTTATTTGCTCTGAATTCTTAAGAGGCCAGCTCTTGTCGTGTGCACATTGTGGGGACTGTTTGAACACTCTCCTGAAAGAGCTGGGCGTCGGCACACCTCGGTTAGGTTTTGTAAATAGCAGATTTCTGGCTTTTATTTCCATTTCTAAAACAAAACAAAACAAAAAAGCCATAGATAAGGACATGAATTATCCTTCTGTGCAGGGACCTGGAGTGACTGCAGAAGTGTGCAAGTGGTATATTCTTGTTGTGTTTGATGGCCAAATATGGTGTTCATCTTGTGATTTAGTAATGTGTTTGAACATCTAGAAATGAAGACCTTAAAAAAAAAAAGGTTTACACGATGGACAAGCACAAATAAGAAAATGTAGGGAGAAAAGCAGTTGAGTGCTGAGCTGGACAACCTTGGGAGACTAACATGGGGTGATGTGAACTCTAGGGAGGTGAGTCAAGCCCGTCTCTTTTGAAGAAAAGTGAAAGTGAAGTTGCTCACTCGTATCCGACTCTTAGCGACCCCCTGGACTATAGCCTACCAGGCTCCTCTGCCATGGGATTCTCCAGGCAAGAACACTGGAGTGGGTTGCCATTTCTTTCTCCAGAGGATCTTTTGATGGTGTCTCACAGAATGGAGAAACATGGATGGTGCTAGGTCTGACACAAAATGAAGAAACATGCTGGGAACTTCCCTGGTGGCCTAGGGGCTCCGACTATGTGCCCCCAAAGCAGGGGGCCAGCTTCTCTCCCGGGTCAGGGAACTAGCTCTCACACACCACAGGAGCCCACAGGCCACAGTTAAGAGTTTGCATGCCGCACCTAAGACCCAGCTCAGACAGATAAACACACATACAAGTGAATAAATGCAATTTTTTTAATGTAGACATACCCTGAAAGTAAATGTCCTTTCCAGTTTGCAAAATCAGAAACCCTGATCAAGTTCCCGGCACAATGAGCATTAAAAGATACCCCAGGTATGAAAAGGAATTGCCAGTTCTGCTGCAAATTTCCCTGATATCAAGAATAGGAGTAACTCTGCCCTCTCTTTTCATCACCTGACTCACAGTTACAAGGCAGCGCTGATACTGATGGGATAAGCCCTCACGTGTTTCACATTCACTGATTTTCTGCCCTGACACAGTGTTTCACCGTATTCATCTTGAGGGTGTCTCTGTGCTAAGTCACTTCAGCTGTGTCCAGCTCTTTTTGACCCTATGGACTGTAGCCCACCAGGCTCCTCTGTCCATGGGATTCTCCAGGCAAGAATACTGGAGTGGGTTGCAATTTCCTTCTCCAGGGAATCTTCCCCACCCAAGGATGGAACCCACGTCTCTTATGTCTCCTGAACTGGCAGGTGGGTTCTTTACTGACTGCACCACCGGGGTAGCCCTCAAATCATTTGGGGGAAAAGGCTATAAAGAAATGTCAGAAGATACAGTAACGTGCTGGGTAATAACCTTGACACTGACGTTTCCTTTCTAAACCTTCAGCACCAGCACGTTCGCTACTTAGTGGAAGCTCTCACATCAAAGCAGAAAGAAAGAGTTAACAGTGTCTGTTCTCAGCAGTGGCTGTAAAAAGCCTTGGTCTTCTTTCTCAATAGGAATATTTCTAGACCTTGAGAGGGACAGTGAGTAATACCCGGCTTTAGCTTTGAGAGATACCCGTCCCCTCCCAACCACAAATAACACTTCTCCAGATAAAGATGCATCCTGAAGAGTCTGTCCTGAAGCAGAGAGAGAAGAGAAGGTTTCTGCGTGTTGTAATGAGCCCCGATGAGACGGCAGGAGGCCGTGAGGAACAGACAGAGCTGTTTGTTGGAGCAGGGCGAGCATCTGTGTGTCCGTTTGCTCCTCTTTCTCCCTGAAATACTAGCTCTCTCCCAAGCGTCCAAGCTGGGATTTGCTAGGGGTGGGGGCAGTCCTGAGCATGCTCCTTGCTCAGGCATGTCTGATCCTGCAACCCCATGGACTGTAGCCCACCAGCCTCCTCTGTCCAGGGGATTCTTCAGGCAAGAACACTGGAGTGGGTTGCCATGCCCTCCTCCAGGGGACCTTCCCCAACCAGGATCGCATGCAGTGTACAAACCCAAACAACTGAATCAGGGCGGCCTCGCCTAGGACAAAACTGAGGTTCTCCAGAGTGTTAGAGATGTACACGTGATTCCTGGGAACGCAGGTTTAGTGGAAGTTCCTGGTCTGTGTCTGGCAGGGAATTTCAGGTGTCTGATTCCTTTCCCCTTTTCCTCTGCAGGAAACACATCCTGCCTGAAACATTACAACCCCATCCCTGGGCACCAGGCACATCTGGAAACACACAAAGATTTCTCAGCACACGTGCTAATGGCCTCTGTCCCAGGACTGGCCTCTTCCTGGTGCCCCATCTTGCAAGACATGAGAACCAGCCTAAAAGACAGCCAACAGCAGCTTGGTCATCTTTGGAAGCATCGTATGAGAGAACCATAATTAATAAAACTCTCAGTGTTAGCCAGCCTAGGAGACCGTGAATAGCAGCCTGGTCATCTCTGAAAGCATCGTATGAGAGAACCATAATTAATAAGAGCTTTTGGTATAACTGTGACTGACCAGGACCCTATGGGACCTTTCCAGGACAGATGTCCCCCGCCGACCCCCAGCACATTCTCCTCCTGCCTCTCATCTGCAGAAAAACATCAGTCAAAGAATAAATTTAATCAGAGAAGTGGGAAAACTCAGAAGCAAAGGAAATCAGTGGTCAAGGATCCACCTGCCAATGCAGACCTGGGTCCAGTCCTTGGATGGGGAAGATCGCCTGGAGGAGGAAATGGCAAGCCTCTCCAGCATTCTTGAGAATCCCATGGACGGAGGAGCCTGGCGGGCTACAGTCCATGGGGTCACAAGAGTCAGACACAAACACACACACAAGAACATTTAATCCCCCTCTCATGGATACAAAGCTACAGCCCTTCCTCATCCCACCAATTTGAACATTTTATCAGAGAGCAAATCATTCTTTCCGTTGTGATCTGATTCAACCAGTGATAACTCAAGAGCGTTTTTCCTCTTTACAGCCACCATTAGCCAAGTTTAGAGGCAGGCTTCTCTCTACAGTCACCTGCTTAAATTAGTAACTCAAAGGATGTTGCATTACCCGTGGTTTTATTTTGCCTTCAACGTTCCTTCACTCAGCAAATAGGTAAGAAAATTCATTAGCTAATTTCCTTACTACCCAGGGACGCGTTTCCAAGCGATTTTCCATTTTGGTATTTGAACCTGCCTCTTCAAATTATATTTCCTTTCTTAATGTTTTTCATTTTCATAGAAATTTTTGGGCTTTCCTGGTGGCTCAGACAGTGAACACTGCCTGCAGTGCAGGAGGCCCGGGTTCGATCCCTGGGCCAGGAAGATCCACTGGAGAAGGAAAAGGCAGCCTGCTCTGGTAGTCTTGCCTGGAGAATCCCATGGATGGAGGAGCCTGGTGGGCTACAGTCCATGGGGTTGCAAAGAGTCAGGCACGACTGAGAAACTAATGCACACTAATGCATTATCTCCCAGGATGGAGTTCCCATCTTACACACATATCGTAGGTTGGATACATGTTCCCATGGAACTGTAATCATTAGGTAACTTGACTGTCCAAGAGAACAATAAATCTTATTTTCATGGACTTCCCTGGTGGTCCATAGCTTAAGAATCCGCCTGACAATGCAGGGGACACAGGTTTGAGCCCTCATCTGGGAAGACGCCACATGCCTCAGGGCAAATAAACCTGTGCTCCACAGCTACTGAACCCCATGGTCTTTAGAGTTCATGCTGCCCAACAAGAGAACCCACAGCAACATGAACCCCACACGCCACAGCTAGAGAGGAGTCCCTGCTCGCTGCCCACCAGGACAAAGTCTGAGCAGGAACGGAGACCCAGGGTAGCCAAGTAAATAAATAAATGCAATTATTTTTTAATTGAATTTTCATTCTTTAATGTTACAAACCTGTGTTTTAAGTTAATGTTTGTCGCTCCGTCGTGTCCGATTCTTTGCGACCCCACAAGCCTTAGCCCACCAGGCTCCTCCGTCCATGGGATTCTCCAGGCAAAAACACTGGAGTGGGTTGCCATTCCCTTCTCCAGGGGATCTTCCTGACCCAGGGATCGAACCTGGGTCTCCTGCATTGCAGGCGGATTCTTTAACCAGCTGAGCCACCAGGGAAGCTGAGTGTTAAGTTAGCTTCCCCTCAGTTTGTTGGGACAAGAAATGATAGATGTGTCAAAAGCTTGTGTCTTTCTCTGCTTCCATCACTCGATCCACTGCGCACCCCTCCCAACAAGTAGAACACCACAGTCACTTTGTTAGCAGGGCAACACAGTGAAAACAGCATTGACACAGAGCTTGACGTAGCACAATGACATATAGGCATTGATTTATTGAGAGCCTGAGTCCCATGTCAGGAAGGTGAACATATAGCCACACAATGACAGTGGTGTCTACAATGAACAGACTTGGGTTTTTATATGGCTCTGCTCTCTCACAACTCACAGGCCCTTTGATCTCTGATACTCTCTTTCAACTGAAAGAGAGGTATGTTCTGGTTCTGTGTGACGGGAGAGCTTTCCTCTGGCCCTGCCCAGGATCTTTCTCTAGAAATCTCACCCCTCCTTCCAGGCCTCCACCGGATCCAACCAACTCCATGAATACACAGCCGCCTGTCCCTCTTGTTGCAAAGCCCCCTGACGCTCGTAACACAGGCTCTGTGGTGAGTCAACTCAAGGCCATTTCACGTTTTACTGCCTTCCTTGGTAACTGTTTATTAATCATATACTATGAAGAAAAGTTATGACCAACCTAGACAGCATATTCAAAAGCAGAGACATTACTTTGCCGACTAAGGTCCGTCTAGTCAAGGCTATGGTTTTTCCTGTGGTCATGTATGGATGTGAGAGTTGGACTGTGAAGAAAGCTGAGCACTGAAGAATTGATGCTTTTGAACTGTGGTGTTGGAGAAGACTCTTGAGAGTCCGTGGACTGCAAGGAGATCCAACCAGTCCATCTGAAGGAGATCAGCCCTGGGATTTCTTTGGAAGGAACGATGCTAAAGCTGAAACTCCAGTACTTTGGCCACCTCATGCAAAGAGTTGACTCATTGGAAAAGACTCTGATGCTGGGAGGGATTGGGGGCAGGAGGAGAAGGGGACGACAGAGGATGAGATGGCTGGATGGCATGACTGACTCGATGGACATGAGTTTGAGTGAACTCCAGGAGTTGGTGATGGACAGGGAGGCCTGGTGTGCTGCGATTCATGGGGTCGCAAAGAGTCAGACATGACTGAGTGACTGCACTGAACTGAACTATGAGCCCAACAAAATGCGTAGCCCAAGAGGCAGAGGAGTCCCGGAGAATTGTTCAGTGCCTGGGTCGTGGAGTTTAAAACTCTGGATGTGGAAACAGATGCTCAGCAGAGAAATGCAGGAGGCATTAATTTATTAACAGCCCGAGTCCCATGTCAAGAATCTGACATCTGACACCCATGATTTAAAGGTGGACCTGTAATTTCCAAACGCACAGGGTTTTTTAAATATAAAGTATCTTTGATATGAATCTCTCATTTTGATATTAACTTCTCATTTTGGTATTAACTTCTCATTTTGATATTAATTTCTCATTGACATGCTCTCTTCTCTGCCATCGCACTCTGCACTTTTCCAGTCCTCTAACTTTATTGAGGCGTTCCATGACAAGGTCAAAGAGCTCTCTTGGTAAAAGTCACATTGCCCAGGAAAACATGTGGGTTATTTTTTTTTTTTTCAAATTTCCTGTGATACTGGTTTCTAACATCATTCCACAGTGATATGAGAACAGATACTCTTATGGTTTCAATACCATTAGGCCATGAAAATTTTCCACCTTGTTTTATGTCCCTGGGACTGCTCCAGTGTCTCCTAGTTTACAGTCTATGGGAACTTGAGTGGAATTTGAATCCTGCTGTTGTGTGAAAATTGCATAAATCTTCATGATGGTAAATCGGTTCATGGCCCTTTCCAGGTCTATGATATCCTTCTACTTTTCTATATATGCATTCTATTAATTTTTGAGGATTTGATATTGAAAAGTGAAAGTCGCTCGGTCGTGTCCGACCCTTTGCGACCCCATGTGCTATACAGTCCGTGGAATTCTCCAGGCCAGAATACTGGAGTGGGTAGCCTTTTCCACTTCTCCAGGGGGACCTTCCCAACCCAGGGATTGGACCCAGGTCTCCTGCGTTGCAGGTGGATTCTTTACCAGCTGAGCCACAAGGGAAGTCCATGATATTGAAACTCCAACTAAAAATCGTAGTTTATCTACTTAAAAAGACAATTGTACTATATACTGGAACTATATGCAACTCTGTTTTGTATTTTCTGAGTCTCCTGTAAATGCGTTATGATACTTTCATAATTTAAAAAATAAGGAGGAAATACAGAATTGACGAAAGATAAAGAATACGATATCTGTATAAGTGACACTCTATGAAGCTGTCTTGGCTTCCCTGAGTGAAATTCCCTGCAGCTACTCAAAGGGAAACAGAGAGAGAAGGCAGGAATCAAAGAAAGGAAACAGAAAGGAAACAAAAGGAAACAAAAGACCAAGACCCGCTGTGCAGGAATCCTTTCTGTTAGCGAGTACAGACCCTGATTCCTTTTCTCTGTAACATCGCCTGCCTTCCTGGGAAGTCCTGCTATCGAAAGATGTGGCTCAGATTTTCTGTATTTCAAGCATTCTTTGCCACCTCGAGTCTCTGCACACAGTGCCTTCTGAGCAGGACAGGAGTGTGTCCTGCACTCTTGTGGACGCTGAAATTAAGGCGCCCAATCCACTAAAAATCGGATGTCCCTCACCTGACCACCTCTGTCAACATCACTGCCGATTTTTTTTTTTTCCTTCTGGAGCCTGCATTCAATTATATCCTTCTTATGGCTGGGACTTGTTGTCCATCATCTTAGAAAAAACAGTCCACCACCACTTCCCACATCCTAAGTCCAGAGACACCTGTTGTATTCCTTTCAAAACTGATGCTTTTCTCCACTCCCTCCTCTGTCCTGCGATGCAGGGATTTCCAACATCACTACTTCCATCCCATCCCTCTCTTTCTCTCTCCCTCTCTTTCTTTCTCTCTCCTCCCTCTTTCACAGATTCACTCTGGAAGGTGATGACAATGGTCTGCTAGCAAGTCACTGGCCCATTTTCACAGTTTACCTGGTTGAGGTTCCTTGCAGGAGAAAGAGCTCAGAAATGACCTGACGGCTGCTCCAGTATCCATGCAGAAATCGGCCCACATGTCGCCAGAGTCCTGAACGGCCTAGAAGGAAATGTAAGGCGACTTATGACAAGACACCACGTGCAGCTCCTCGGGGTGGCCTCAGATGAACGTGTGCCCTTTTGGCCTTGGGCCGGGGTCTAGATAGAAGCTGAGGCATTTCTGTGTCTCCTGTTGGTTCCTACCAGCTTCGGCACAGATCAGCGAGCAAAACCCACTGCAAGCAGTCTATACTTCGGCAGAGAGCCGGGGAAATAAGTGCTGTACGTCTCCTGATTGAAGAGAAGGTCCTCATGACATAGTCTCATTGTCGTACTGGGTTTTGCTTTTTCTGCTGTGGAATGTTATTTTCTAAGACGCTGTAGCGTTTGCACCAAATCCAATCCAAAGGATGCAAGTGAAGTGAAGCAGAACATGTCACTCCAAATGTGACTTAGGGGGCTCAGGACACATCACCCCAAATGTGACTTAGGGGGCTCAGGAGTGTAATCCCAGGATGTGACTGTAGGGGGCTCAGGAGTGTAATCCCAGGATGTGATTTAGGGAGCTCAGGAGTATGATCCCAGGATGTGACTGCAGGGGGTTAGAACGTGTCACCCCAAATGTGACTTAGGGGGCTCAGGACACATCACCCCAAATGTGACTTAGGGGGCTCAGGAGTGTAATCCCAGGATGTGACTGTAGGGGGCTCAGGAGTGTGATCCCAGGATGTGACGGCAGGGGGTTAGAACGTGTCACCCCAAATGTGACTTAGGGGGCTCAGGACTTGTAATCCTGGGATGTGACTGTAGGGGGCTCAGGAGTGTAATCCCAGGATGTGACCTAGGGGGCTCAGGAGTGTAATCCCAGGATGTGACTGTAGGGGGTTAGAACACATCACCCCAAATGTGACTCAGGGGGCTAAGGATGTGTAATCCCAGGATGTGACTTAGGGGACTCAGGACATGTCACCCCAAATGTGACTTAAGGGGCTCAGGACATGCCAACCCAAGATGTCACTGTAGGGGGCTCAGAAAGTGTCATCTCAAATGTGGCTGTAGGGGTTCAGGACATGTCACCCCAAAGATGTGACTTAGGGGGCCAGGTCGTGTCACCTCAAATGTGACTTAAGGGCCTCAGGATGTGTTACCCCAAATATGAGACTATATGGCTCTGGGACATATCACCCCAGAGATGTGACTTAGGGGTCCAGAACATGTCACCCCAAATCTGGCGCAGGTATTCACGCCAAAGGTGTGACTGTAGGGGTTCAGAACATGCTGCCCCAAAATACACCCTTTGGTGTCATGATTTTGAGCTCTAGGCATGTGGGAGTCAGCAAATGAGGGTGAGGCTCCCTCTAACCCCCTTTCATCTCCTAAAGACACAGCCTGTCAGAGGAGCCCAGGGGTCACCTGTCCCTGCACTGGGGGTGTCATCAGCCAGGCAGGCTTGATGCCCATCACAGGAGAGGCTCCTAGCGATGGAGTCCCCTACATCTGCAGCGTAGAGGAGAGACATGAGGACTCAGGTGTGGTCCTGGGCACACCCAGACACGCTTCATCATCCCTTCTCATCCAGCCTCCTAAGGCCTGCTCATCTCTCCTTAAAACCATTTCATCTCCCCAAAGAGGGCCATGTCCCACCGTGCCTCCCCCCAGAGCTGCCTTGGGGAGCTGTTCAGTCGCCCCTGGGTGACCCCCCTATGTAGACACGAGACAGGCAGGCAGTGAACTTCTGTGTGTTTCTCTATAATCACAAGCGTCTCTGAAGAGAGCTCAGAAGGTGCGGGCTGAAATTCACTTTTCCTCTGCTACACAATCCTTCATGCAACTGCAGGTGAGTATTTTTCCCTGAAATCCTTTTACACTATTTTTTTAGTGTTTATAGCATAATTACCAGAGACCAAGGTTTGGAACATCATTGATTTGCTGAGAATGGAACAGTGCAGTCATTAACAGCTTTCTTCTCAAGACGAATTGTCTTTGATACTTGAGCTTCTTATATACGTATGGGTAAACTGTTTGTTCTTATTTTAATCACTGGACTCAAGCAGTTTATCTTTTTAGTTATTATCAGAGGCTTGGGAAAAGTTGCATCTGTAAATCTCGAAGGAGACTAATGCCTGTCACACTTTGACCACTAGGGTTTTGTTCCTGAAGCTTGTGCTAATGAAAAAAAAAAAAGTAGTTTATACATAGTTTGTGTGTCTTTTTTACTTTTTTTTTTACTATATCTTACTTCATAGGAAAATAATCAAACCTTCATTCAATAAATACTCGATTTCTGATGAACCTATTTGCAGGGCAGGGATAAAGATGCAGACACAGAGAACACACTTGTGGGAACAGCAGGGGAAAGAGAGGGAGGAAAGAACTGAGAGAGCAGAGCATATATACATGACCATGTGTAAAGCAGACGGCCAGTGGGAAGCTGCTCTACAACACAGAGAGCTCAGCTCTGTGATGACCCAGAGGGGTGGCGTGGGGCTGGCAGGGAGGCTCAAAAGGAAGGGGATATATATATATATATATATATATATATATATGCATATGTATGGCTGATTCGCGCTGTTAGACAGCAGATACCAACAGAACCCGGCAAAGCAATCACCATCCCAATCTTTTCATTCATTCACTCATTCAAAAAATATTTTGCAAAATCAAATAATAAATACTGGATGAGCAGCAAACACGTGTTCTAAGTGCTGGGGAGAGACCACAGCAAACCCAACTCAATGTCCTCCTGTCCGTGTGGGTACCAGCCTTGTGGACCCTAAGAAGCCCTGAAGGGAAGGCCGTTGTCAGATGTGACGATTTTTATCTCACTAGACAGGCCCGAGGGATGGAAACTGACGGCAGTTTAGGTTCAGAGAGCATGTGCTTGTGTGTGTATTGATGAGCAGTCTTTATCAGCAGGTCCCTTTATGACGACTGCTACTTTGGACTACAGTTACTTGTTTAATCGTCAAGTTGTGTCTGACTCTTTATGACCCCTGGTACTGCAGCCCACCAGGCTCCTCTGTCCACGGGATTTCCCAGGCAAGAATACTGGAGTGGGTTGCCATTTCCTACTCCAGGGGATCTTCCCGACCCAGGGGTCGAACTCACATCTCCTGCACTGGCAGACAGGTTCTTTACCGCTGACCCACCAGGGAAGCCCCAAAAGTACTGCGTAAGAGCAATCAAACCATGGCTGGAGAAGAATTAATAAAAAGAAAGACCCAAAGTTCCCTGGGCAATACGGTAAATCACCCCCAAAGTGCTTCCTCCGTCATCTTCTTTCGAATTTTTCTACTCAGTTACTTTTTCCACCAATTCATTATCTCAAGGATCCTACCTAGGGCATGCAGAATCGAGTCAAGAATTCGCTTTAAAACATGTTGTGTTTTGTAGTTTTATGTCTGACGGAATCAGTAGAGCATTCGATTCTTTCTAGATTATATACTGATGTGTGTATATTTGTAATCTAAGACCAAATAACTCACACACAGAGAGATTAAAAGGCGCATGAAGTCATATCGCTCAATCATTCCGAAGTTATTTCCCTCGTCCGAGTTTTCTGGAACCAAGCAGAGATCTGGTAAATGGGTGAGATGTGCCCAGTAAAAAGGACATTTCCTCCAGATTGATGCCAATATTCACTGTGCAGCCCTGTTGGGTATATAACAGATGGTATACTCTCTGGTACCCTGCATGCAAACAATTGGAACTCTGCTGGTTTCGGGAAATAATTTTCAACCCAAATGAGGAATTCACTGTGGCGGAGGAAAACACTAAGCTGTTAAAATTCTTTAAAGGATTATGCCAAAATAAAAGGAAGATGATAAATGAAGAGATCGCTGTTAGAGTCTCCGTAAAGGTTACTGGAGTGCCCACCTTCTTAATCGTGGTCATCGAACACACTAAATTGCACATATTGGTGATCGGACCTAGTTATAAAAGGAATTTACTGGACCACATGCAGTGGATATTTAGATGAAAAATCATCTTTTTTCCAATGAGTCTTTCCCAACGGGTCTCACTGGAAAAGACCCTGATGCTGGGAAAGATTGAGGGCAGGAGGAGAAGGGGACAATAGAGGATGAGATGGTTGGATGGCATCACCGACTCAATGGACATGAGTTTGAGCAAGCTCCGGGAGATAGTAGAGGACAGAGGAGCCTGGCGTGCTGCAGTCCATGGGGTTGCAAAGAGTCGGACACAGCATAGTGACTGAACAACCTCATCTTTGGCTGCAGAGTGAGAATTCAAAGTATCAGCTAATCAAACAGCTCTAAGCGGACCCCAACCATCCCTGCATGCTGCTGCTGCTGCTAAGTCACTTCAGTCGTGTCCAACTCTTTGCAACCCCATGGACTGCAGCCTACCAGGCTCCTCCGTCCATGGGATTCTCCAGGCAAGAGTACCGGAGTGCGTTGCCATTTCCTTCTCCAATGTGTGAAAGTGAAAACTCAAAGTGAAGTCCCTCAGTCGTGTCCAACTCTTCCCAACCCCATGGACTACAGCCTACCAGGCTCCTCCGTCCATGGGATTCTCCAGGCAAGAGTACTGGAGTGGGTTGCCATTGCCTTCTCCGGTGCATGCTGCTATCCACACCCTTATATGGACCTTCCCTACCCTGTATCAGAGGGGGCTTGCATAACTCTTTATACGATGGTGGAGCAGAACTCCCCCGGTCAGGTCGTACAGCACATTGTGGCCTCTGTCTTGGTTGTTCCCTGCTGAAGATCCCCAGCAGCCATCACAGAAGGACACCCAAGCAGCCCTGTGGAGATGGCTGAATGGCAAAGTTGTGAGACCTTCTCCCAGCGGACAGTTCAGAACCGTCACCCCCAGCCCAACAGCCACTCAGGTGAATCGTCTCACAAGCTGACCATCTAGTCCCAGTCAGGCCTTGACATGACTGCAGTCCTAGCTGACGTCACGAGATACCCTGACCTGGAAACCCCCAGCTCAGCCTCCTGAAGCCACCAAGACTGAGAGAATAAATGCATGCCATCGTAAGCCACTGCGCTTTGCGTTGCTGTGTTACACCTCAGCAGATTACTGAGGGGTATAAGCAGCGACACCATCTTCTACACTAGCAACAAGATGAAAATGCTGAAACTGGAGCCAAGGAGGACCTTTCAGGGAGGTCTTCTGGACAGACGCCCCCCCTTGTGTCCACCACCTCTCGTTTGTGGGAAACCTGGAGCCTCCTAGACCTTCTCCGAGTTCTAAAGAGCAAAGTAAGTCAGAGAAGAGAGAGAAGGCAAAACCAAAGGAGATTAGTCCAGCAAGATGAAACACTTAATAGTTTATCCATTGAACAAAGTCAAGGACCTTTACTTCCTCCTAAAGGGCTGTAGATAATATTCTGAGCAATGTCCCTTTGAGCAATTTTGCAGGTTCTAAAGCCCCCACCAGACAGAAGGAGTTGACTATGATGCTGACCATCGGCACACAGACCCCGGACCTCGGAATCAGAAGGTTAACGATGTTGACCCCCGCCCCCGATTCCCTCACCACCAGCCAGTCAGAAGGATGTCCACGAGCTGACCACACACTCCGCAACTCCTTTCCCTCCGCCAGTCTCTAAAAAGCTTTCCCTTCGAGTCCTTGGGGCATTTGGCTCTTTGAAGCACCAGGTGCCTGGACTCCTTGCTTGGTGCCTGCAGGAAACATTGGACTTTCCTTCGCTGCAACCTGGTGTGAGGAGAGTGGCTATACTGTGTGGGGTGAGACGCCCTGAGTGTGATTCAGCAACAAGACTGCGGCTTCTCGGTATAACTACAGAGCAATCTCCAAGTGATCGCTTTTTGTGGCTAAAATCAGATGTAAAATAGATGACCCACAGACATACTATGTGGTTAACTGCTAAACTTTACTCTTGTTTCTGTAAGAACAGGTTTTTAGTTGACATTGAAGATTCTTCACTACATTTTAATTTTATTTACCTGAACAACTTAGAGGAAGTGTAGATTCGTGAGATGATAAGTTTCAGTGGTTCAAATAGACCTCAGTCTTTAAAAGTTCAAAACATACCTGGATAAACTTACAAAATAAATAAATACAGATTTTAAGATTTAATGACCTCTAGATATTTAAGACACCATCTGAAGTTTTTTTAAAGGTCTTTATTTCTAGATGTTCAAACACATTACTAAATCACAAGATGAATACCATATTTGGCCATCAAACAAGCCTTGGAATAAACATGATAATACTCTGTGTGGTTCATTTCTAAAAATGTGTTGAGAAGAAAGACATAAATTATACATACACTGATTTTAAAAAAAAGTGGTATTCCTATTCCATAAAAAATTTTTAAGAAATGGGCTTTAAAACTAAGATTCACAAATTATAGTACATCCATTAACATCATTTTAGGAATAACAATTTCTTAATTAGTTGCTCAAGAAAGATGAAGCAGAAACCTGTTTGAACAGTGCCATACAGAAGATCAAGGATTCTTTTTTTCTTTTTGGTAAAGTCTCTGAAATCTAAACAGAGGGGAGTTACTTAATTAAAACCTTTTATCATGGAAAAGAGGCTTCCTTCATAACTCAATTGGTAAAAAATATGCCTGCGATTCAGGAGACCCTGGTTCAATTCCTGGGTCATGAAGATCCGCTGGAGAAGGGATAGGCTACCCACTCCAGTATTCTTGGGCTTCCCTGGTGGCTCAGACAGTAAAGAATCTGCCTGCAATGCAGGAGACCTGGGTTCGATCCCTGGTTTGGGAAGATCCCCTGGAGAAGAGAAAGGCTACCCACTCCAGTATTCTTGGGCTTCCCTGGTGGCTCAGCTGGTAAAGAATCCGCCCGCAATGCGGGAGACCTGGGTTCCATCCCTGGGTTGGGAAGATCCCTGGAGAAGGGAAAGGCTACCCACTCCAGTATTCTGGCCTGGAGAATTCCATGGACTGTATAGTCCACGGGGTCACAAAGAGTCGGACATGACTGACCGACTTTCACATCACTGAAGAACTGTAATTCAGTGGGAGGGAGTGTATTCTATACACATTGCAGATGCAGAAGCAAGTCTGGCATCTGAAACAAGGAGATAGTTTATTAAAATTTCTTCTTCAGATTCTAATCAAAGCCAACACTTGGAAACAACCCTCCCCACCCAGCCTCTCTAAGGTTTAAATGCTGAACTTCCATGTCTTAGAGTCTTCTTTCCCAAGGCTACCAAGCTGTAGTCCATCCGTATTCCTAATAAGGGAAACCTGGGTTTGATGCCTGGGTGGAGAAGATCCCCTGGAGAAGGGCATGGCAACCCACTCCAGTATTCTTGCCTGGAGAATTCCATGGACAGAGGAGCCTGGCGGGCTACAGTCCTCGGGGTCACAAAGAGTTGGACCCGTCTGAGCAACTAACACTTTCACTTTATCTAATGGGAAAAATATCCTAAACCTCAATGCAGGAAAATAAAATAGGCACCATAACTATTTAGCTCTTGTCAGATCACATTTTGTTGTTCAGTTGCTCAGCTGTGTCCAACTATTTGAGACCCCATGGACTGCAGCACTCCAGGCTTCCTTGTCCTTCACCATCACCCAGAGCTTGGTCAAACTCCTGTCCATCGAGTGGGTGATGCCATCCAACCATCTCATCCTCTGTCGTCCCCTTCTCCTCCCGCCTCAAATCTTCCCCAGCATCAGGGTCATATTCAGTAGTTACATTTTAAAATTGGCTCTGAGCCATCAGGAGAGACGCAAAACATTTGTTCATCTGACTCACCGCCGCAAACTCTTTAAAACCATCCTCTTCTTTTCTCCTCTGAAATGTTTCAGCTCTCAACAGGAGTCCTGTTTCCTACCACATAAACTTGATTTTGTGTTATCAGGTGAAGGATGCTCAGACAGCAGCACATTAATTTTGGCAGCACTAAATTCCATCTCATTCAGCAAGCCAGCCTCTGTTAACGAAGCCTCCCAGGACAGCAGCTGCAAACCCTCCTGTAAGTGCGGCTGATCGATCCTCAAGGCTCAGGCAGCTCTGCCTGGCAATCAGGCTGGCTTCTGATCAGGACCAGGGTGCCCTTCTCCTTAACAGCCGAGACTCACCTAAACTCACAGTGTGTGCTTGCCTTGCCTACTGAGTCCACTGGTTGCCCACCCATGGCTGGGATGGGCAGGGGGTGTTGGGGGGTTTTAGGGGAAGTGGAGGGGGGGAGTGGGCTCCACGCTGCCATCTCCATGCCACCACTGCCTTCCAAGCTGGCAGTTGATGGATGGGAAGGTCACGTGGCAGACAGAACCAGCACAGACCTGCTATCTGATCCCAGGCTGCGAGCCTTGTTGGATGAGGCCCCAAGAGGAGGGCTTCCCTGGTGGCTCAGACGGTAAAGAATCTGCCTGCAATGCAGGAGACCTGGGTTCGATCCCTGGGTCAGGAAGATCCCCTGGAGAAGGGAAAGGCTACCCACTCCATTATTCTGGCCTGGAGAATCCCATGGACGTTTGCAAAGATTTGGACACGACTGAATGACTAACCACAGCATAGGAGAATGAGGACACAGAGCCTAATTTAATGTAACCCCACTCCACACTTACTGAGAAAGAAAAGGATACACAATGTCCTTGTGTCCTTTCTTTCACTGGTCGCCATTCTCACAAAGAACCCCTCCCCCCACCGCCACACACACACACACATACACTGCCTTTAGAGCCAGATAGCACCTAAGCAAAGGGAGTTAAAAAGTCAGCCCTCTGTTACAAGGCTGACAACTGGCATCTCCCAGAAGACTGTCACGATGGCCCAGCCCACCAGGACCCATTTCGCTATGGGAGCTGATGCAAAGAAATGTCGTCATCAGTTCAGTTCAGGCCCTCAGTCGTGTCCGACTCTGCAACCCCATGGACTGCAGCACACCAAGCCTCCCTGTCCATCACCAACTCCCAGAGTTTATTAAAACTCATGTCCGTTGAGTCGATGATGCCATCCAACCATCTCATCCTCTGTCGTCCCCTTCTCCTCCTGCCTTCAATCCTTCCCAGCCTCAGGGTTATTTCCAGTGAGTCAGCTCTTTGCATCAGGTGGCCAAAGTGTTAGAGTTTCAGCCTCAGAATCAGTCCTTCCAAGGAATATTCAGGACTGATCTCCTTTAGGATGGACTGGTTGGATCTCCTTGCAGTCCAAGGGACTCTCAAGAGTCTTCTCCAACACCACAGTTCAAAACCATCCATTCTTTGGCGTTCACCTTTCTTTATGGTCCAACTCTCACATCCATGCGTGACCACTGGAAAAAGAAACACAGAGTTCCCCCAGACATCCACAAGTAATCACTGTTGGCAGGAATCTCAGGAAGGGTGGCATCTGTAGGGAGAGGGAAAAAGGACCTCACGGTCCCAAACTCATCACCACTTCTTTTTTTATTTTTTAATTAAAGAATTTGTAGCTGCGCTGGGTATTCATTGCCTCCTGCAGGCTTTTCTCTAGTTGTGCTGAGACGGGGGCTACTCTTTCATTGTGCTGTGCAGGCTTCTCACTGCGGTGGTGTCTTGTTGCAAAGCCAGGGCTCGAGGGTGCTCCGGCTTCAGTACTTCTGGCCCTCGGGCTCAGTGGGTGAGGCTCTCGGGCTCCAGAGCACAAGCTCAGTACTTGTGGCGAGAGGGCTGAGTTACCCCGAGGCTTGTGGGATGTTCCTGGACCACGGACTGAAACTCGTGTCCCTTGCATTGGCTCTTTACATAACTGGACCTCCAGGGAAGTCCTCCTCATCACTCCAGAGCAGCTGCTCTGCCCATCAGCCAGGTTTAAGTGGGAGAAGGCAGGCAGGTGAAGGACCACACAAGGGCAACCGTGGTCCTCTCTTGAGGACAGTCCCATGGGAAGCCACGTTTATCTTGACCTGCTCTCTTAGGAATGGGATGACTGCTAAAATTTTAATCAGAGGTTTACCTGTCTCCGAGTCTGAGGCATCTCTTCCTTGGGCAAGAAAAAGGCACAGTCCTGTTTTACATGGCTGAGGGATTTACATAAGAGGATGGAAGTCAAAATCAGCTGGTGGTGGGGGTGGTCTGAGACCTTCAGATGATGGCCTGGAGCAATCCGTGGAGGAGATAAACTGCACAGTCCTACACACCGTCTCACAGAGCCATAGCTCAGGGGTAAGTAGGCTCATGTTGTTTCGTGTGTGATGCCTTAATGATACTTGCGAGGACTCATTCAAGGGGGTGCCTTCCTGACTTCGGCACCGCATGCCGTATTTCTTCATTGGTGATTTTGACTTTAGAGATGATGTGATTCCAGAGGCTCCAGAACTAACAACACATAGAGGAGGGTCAAGGGATGCTGTGAGCTGCAGGAAGCGTTCAAGCACGCACCAGGGAGGATGTACCCACGTGTGTATACAGACCATGGCTGGTAATCAGGGCGGGAGGGGGTGGGCATTCAGAAAACCTGATGTGTGCTCACAATACACGGGCCTTCTCCGTCTTAACTTATCCATTGGACGGAAGTTCTCTCTCTGCTGGAAGGTTCCCAGGGAAGAGAGTGCAAAGCTGGAATCGGGGCTTCCCTGGTGGTTGCAGTAGTTAAGAATCGACCTGCCAGTGCAGAGGACACGGGTTTGAACCCCAGTCCACGAAGATCCTCGCCCCCAGCTAAGCCCGTGTTCTGCCACAGCTATAGACCCTGCACTCCAGAGCCCTCAAGCTGCAACAGCTGCAACAGTCAGGCATCATTGTCACCCTTCGTGAACACTCCCTGGGCGCTTACCACCCAGTGTGAAGGGCATGGCAAGCCACTCCAGTATTCTTGCCTGGTGAATCCCATGGGCAGAGAGGAGCCTGGAGGGCTGCAGCCCATGGGGTCACAAAGAGTCAGACACGACTGAGCGATTAAAACAGCAACAAAAATAGATACATATACGCACCCACACACACATATATATAAATATATACAGATACACACCCCCACATATATATATACATACACACAGTCTGTGGGATTGCAAAGAGTCAGACACGACTGAGCAACTCACGCCCACACTGAACAGACAGAGGAGAAACAGACTGATTTCTGCTCCTGCCTGCCTCACTGCCCAAGGGAAAGGAGTGGGGAGAGAAAGCCGTGAACCTGATGAATCATCACCCAAGTGTCTCTGCTGCTTCTGTTGAATGTTTGTCTCCCTCTCCAAGCTTCTTGCAGCCATGCCTTCACCCCCAAACCAGGGGCATCTAGAGAGTCAGCCAGGCAGGATTTTACTGGAGACTTCAGGCTGAGAGGGGAGCGATGAGAGGGAGGGGAGCGATGAAAGGGAGGGAAGCATGTGTAAGTTGAACCTCAGGTATCACGACGACTGGATCTATGAGTGTGTCTTTCTTCAGGGAGACCAAAAGGAAGGAGGGTGAGCCTGGAGCAATGGATGTGTAGAAGAGAGAGGTCCATGATCCCTACTGGCGGCCTCCTCGAGGCTGAAGTTCATCCAAGGCATGCAAGTGGGTGATGCTAGTCAGGCAGGACCATGAGCAGTGTGGGAGCTGTCCACAGAGACTGCGTGGGATGCGTGCAGGGAGAGTTCTGTTGACAGGCAGAGGGTAGGCGGACATGCACCGTCAACCAGCAGACACAGAGCCAGGCTCTGACAACGGCGGAGGTTACTGGGCATGTAGACGAGGCAGGACAGGCAACCGAGGCTGAGAAGGAGCTGTCGGAAAGTGGACCACTGGCAAGTTTCTGCATCTATTTTATTTTGAACAGCTTCAGTTCAGTTCAGTCGCTCAGTCGTATCCGACTCTTTGCGACTCCATGAATCACAGCATGCCAGGCCTCCCTGTCCATCACCAACTCCTGGAGTTCACTCAGACGCACGTCAATCGAGTCAGTGATGCCATCCAGCCATCTCATCCTCTGTCGTCCCCTTCTCCTCCTGCCCCCAATCCCTCCCAGCATCAGAGTGTTTTCCAATGAGTCAGCTCTTCGCATGAGGTGTCCAAAGTACTGGAGTTTCAGCTTTAGCATCAGTCCTTCCAAAGAAAGGATGAACAGCCTAGGTCATCTTAAAGCAGAGACATTACTTTGCCAACAAAGGTCCGTCTAGTCAAGGCTATGGTTTTTCCAGTGGTCATTATGGATGTGAGAGTTGGACTATAAAGAAAGCTGAGCGCTGAAGAATGGATGCTTTTGAACTGTGGTGTTGGAGAAGACTCTTGAGAGTCCCTTGGACTGCAAGGAGATCCAACCAGTCCCTCCTAAAGGAAGTCAGTCCTGAATATTCCTTGGAAGGACTGATGCTGAAGCTGAAACTCCAATATTTTGGTCACCTGATTGTGAAGAACTGAATCATTGGAAATGACCCTGACGCTGGGAAAGATTGTGGGTGGGAGGAGAAGGGGACGACAGAGGATGAGATGGTTGGATGGCATCACCAGCTCAGTGGACATGAATTTGAGTAGACTCCAGGAGTAGGTGATGGACAGGGAGGCCTGGCGTGCTGCGGTCCATGGGGTCTCAAAGAGTCAGACACGACTGAGCAGCTGAACTGAACTGAGCTAGGTCACCTTTGTAGTTATGCTCCAGTCCCGCTTTTACTCAGGAATCTGGAAAGGACATTGCCTTTGTGTGTGTTTGTTTCAGGTCTTCCTCCTTGTGTTTTGTAGTCCTGCTAATTCCTCACCGGTGTCATTCCACGACTGGGTCGAGGTGGTCAAGCTCAGCAACCCATAGGAAGAGCTGCGTGACCCCCTTCTTTGGGGCTCTGTGCTTGCTTTCTTAGGAGGGTTGTGTGTTACTCACTCAGGCATGTCCAACTCTTTGTGACACCATGGATGGTAGCCCACCAGGCTCCTCTGTCCATGAGATTCTCAAGGCAAGAATACTGGAGTGGGTTCCCTTTCCCTTCCCCAGGGGATCTTTCTGACCCAGGGATGGAACCCAGGTCTCCCGCTTCATGGGTAGATTCTTTACCGTCTGAGCCAGCAGGGAAGGCATTTTTAGGTGTGGTGGAGATAAAAAGGCCAGACAGAAGGAAAAACCAGGTATACGTTCACACAAAGGCAAAGGGCAAAGCTGAGAACTTGATTGTCCTGGCTGCTGGCATTTCTACTCAGTGGATGATTAATGCGTACGACACTGGAAGGGAAGTGTGGTATGTAAGGGCTTGTGGGGGCAAACACGTGCGTTTCCCTTTACGGATAAGAACAAGGGAGTCACGTCTGAGAGGAAGGGCAGCAGCCAGCTCGAAGGTCAGAGTGGGGACTTCCGAGGCTGGCCAGCACTGGCCGGCTCTCAGCATTTGTCCTCATCTGGATGCATGAGGGCAGATTATTCGAAGAACCCTCTGACTGGCTGGAGTCTCCCCGCTTCGTATGCAGATAGATGGAAATATATGCGTCTCTATAATACGTACCAGGAACCATTTGTTACCCAAGGCAGACAAGTACAAGTGGCTGAAGTGGACCGTGGAAAAACAGGTTCACGAGGAGAATAAGCCAAAAAGATGGTATCGGGTGCATTTAGGAAAAGGAAGTCAGGTTACCGTGTGTGTGTGTGTGTGTGTGTGTGTGTGTGTGTGTGTGTGTTGATGTGTTCAGTCGTGTCTGAATCTTTGCGACCCCATGGGCTGTAGCCTACCAGGTTCCTCTGTCTATGGAATTTTCCAGGCAAGACTCCTGGAGTGGGTTGCCATTTCCTTCTCATATACATATACATATACAGGATACCTCGCAAGTGAGAGGATGAGCCTGGTAGAGAAACATTCTCAGCATGAGGGAATCCAGCCTCCAACACACTCATCACTTATAAGCGCTGCGACCACAGCTCTGGGCCTCAGTCCCTTGTGTATGAAAAAGCCATTGAGTTCTCCCTTGTGAAAGCGTAAGTCACTCAGTCCTGTCCAACACTTTGCAATCCCATGGACTGTAGCCCGTCAGGCTCCTGTGTCCCTGGGTGTTCTCCAGGCAAGAATACTGAAGTGGGTAGCCATTCCCTCTGCAGGGGAACCTCCCCACCCAGGGACCAAACCGAGGTCTCCAGCATTGTAGGCAGATTCACTACTGTCTGAGCCATCAGGGTAGCCCGCGTCCTATCTTAGTGGGTTTTACAAGCATTAAATAGGATAATATATTTCAAAGTGCCTAGTAGCACAGCAGGGCATGGGATTCACCCCTCCACAAGAGTTCAGCCTTTCATCAGAAAATGTCTCCAATATTTATATCTCTACTCTCACATCTGAAGGACAGTGGTGGGTACATCCACCTGCTACCAACTATTTTTCACACCTTGGCAAAAAACTCGAGGCATTGTCTCTATTAGAGAGCCTATAAAAATTTCATAAATACGAAATTAAAGCCTGCAGGGGTGTAAATTCTATTCCGCACTTACGATGTGTGCCTGTGCGAAATGACCCTTTATACGCAGAGAGCTGCATCACGCTTACATGCTGATGCTGTCTCCCAGAGATCAGAAACAGAGCTTGCCTTGGCCTAAGTCCGTCCCCGTTTTCCTTCTCTTTCACATAAAATCACCAAAAAAAAAAAAAAAAAAAGGAGCATTGTA
This sequence comes from Ovis canadensis, assembly GCF_042477335.2. Lineage (NCBI taxonomy): Eukaryota > Metazoa > Chordata > Mammalia > Artiodactyla > Bovidae > Ovis > Ovis canadensis. Next base: position 4,493,138 of record NC_091271.1, read on the forward strand.
ATAACTACCATGGTACCAAAGCGGGTTTGTGTTCACTTTTTTTAAGTTAAGCTCGACATGGCTCCTAAGAATTAGTCCAGTTGAAGGCAAGGAAAATAGAGTCGCCAACTTACCTATCCCTTGGGATATGCATACGATTTGAATAGTGCATTGAGTCTGTGAGCGTATCTGAAGCACCCTGGAGTTTTCAGAGTTCAAGTCCAAGGTCACGAAGGTGAACGAGAGCTATTCCCCCACCTACAAAGAGAGTATGGCTGCAGAGCTACCCCTGGAAACTAATCACTGCCAAGCAGCGGGGAAAGAACCCACCTGCTCAGAGGCGGCCCCCTAAGAACAAGCGGTCGGTGGCTGAGTGGATGGACACTTGCTGGACATGGGTGTTTAGCACTAGGGACATGAAGAGACATTGAGGCTACAAGACATGGGATGACCCCATAACTTGGGGCCACACTAGACCCTACAGGGACTAAAGTGCCTCCCCCAGTCCCAGGCTAGACTCCCCTCTCAGCCAGGGTGCTGGTAAGTCTCCCTGATGCTCTTCCAGCAAAGCTACGAGCCCCTCTGTCTTACTCCCAGGTCAAATAATCAATCACCTTTACATTCAGAAAAAGAAGTGTCTACCTGTGTACGGCTGACACGACACTTGCATGGATGAAGTTACTTCTGCGTCTTCAGCGTCTGGGGAGGGCAGACTGACCCACGTGAGTAGATACACAGAGACCTGAAACCAGGGAGCTTCTCCCACGGGAACCATTCTCTCTGCCTGTCATTTTCATCTTTTACCACTTCCAGCTCAGACAAAGGAGGACGCTGATGATGCTCAGTCATGTCTGACTCTCTGAGACCCCAGGGACTGCAGCACACCTGGCTTCCCTGTCCCTCACCATCTCCTGGAGTTTGCTCAAACTCATGTCCATTGAGTCGGTGATGCCATCCGACCATCTCATCCTCTGTCGTCCCCTTCTCTTCCTGCCCTCCATCTTTCCCAGCATTACGATCTTTTCCAATAAGTCAGCTCTTTGCATCAGGTGGCCCGAGTATTGGAGCTTCAGTTTTAGCATCAGTACTTCCAATGAATATTCAGGACCAATTTCCTTCAGGACAGTTTCATATTAGAACAAGGCCAATTAAATATGGAGCGTGGGGTGGATACACGTTTTCGTCAGTGGTGTCCTTTTCCCCTTCACGGATCACAGCCTTATTGTGGCAAATGGGTTTGCATAACTCGATGACACTATGACCTGATGGGTCACGACAGAGACTTCTGACAGAACGTGATCCACTGGGCAAGGGAACCACAAACCACTCCAGTATTCGTGCTGCCAGAACCCCATGAACAGCATGAAAAGGCAAAAAGGAGGAGGGTCCATGGACACCCTCCGTGGGAATGTACAGGCGGAGTGGCCAGGAGCCCCTGAGCTGTTGTGACCGAGGAGCAATCAGAATTAAAACAGAGGAGATGGAGGTTCCAGGAAAAGAGGTCACGGGGAGAGACAGAGCAGAGAGCAGAACACGGGAGTTGGGAGAGAAGGTGGAGGTTAACAGTGTGAAGCGTAACCCTGAGAGGTTCCGGGGCTTGGCCCCCCCTGCCAGGGGACAGCACCGGGGTGACCCTGTGACCTCCCGGAGCTCCTCCAAGGAGACGGAGTTGCATTCCTGGGTGAGCATCACAGCTGTAAACGATGGTGAGAGGGGCATTCACAGACACTTTAATCTCCCGCCCTGAGACTGAGAGACTCAAACGTTGCACCTGTCACTTTGAAGGGCTCTGCTTACAGAGCTGAACCCAGGGAATTCTGACAACTCTGTCAAACCCTTCGAGGCTTAAGCGAAGGTGCCTGGAAGCCCCTCTTTAAAACAAGGGGAACCGAGTTCTTCCATCAAGTTACCATCCCCAAGGTGTCTGATAATTCCAGGGTGGTGGGGTGGGGGTGAATTCAGAGCTTATGGACAACCCCTTCACTGGGAGTGCTTAGAATGATATGCCTTGAAGAGATGACTTGAATGGAATATTTTAGGCCTCTCCATATATGTGAGAACTACACAAGGAGTTGGCTCGGTGGGTAAAGAACCTGCTTTGCAATGCAGGAGACAAAGAGGACCTGGGTTTGACCCCTGGGTTGGGAAGATCCCCTGGAGGAGGGAATGGCAACCCACTCCAGTGTTCTTGCCTGGAGAATCCCATGGACAGAGGAGCCTGGTGGGCTACAGTCCATGGGGTCGAAAAATGTCAGGCGGGACTCATCAACGCAAGAGCAAAGCCCCTACAGCATTCACTCATTTGGCAGTGATATGCTCTTGGAAATCAGTGGAATAAATCTAAACCGTCTTCATCACTGGAAGCCCTTGAAGTATCTGGAAAGGGCTACCATGTTGTATGGATTATCTGCCGATATGTATCCGATTGTCATATCATCTCAAATTTGCCTGCCAAGTCACGCAGTTACCTGAAACAATGATGTTCGTTGCCAGTTTCTGCAGATCGAGGCTCTGCTGGGTCCTCTCCTTTGGAGGCGGGGACGGCTCTCTCACAGGATAAAATGGAAACTTCGAGTCAGCGCTGTGGTCCTCTCCCAGAAACCACGTGGGAAGGACATCACCCCCAAGTGATGCTGTTGGAAGGATCCAGCCCCTCACGAATTGATGGACGGAGAACCTTGTCGCTTCCACATGCTGTCGGCCGAAGGCTTTGCTTGGTTCCCTGACCTGCGGTGTGGGCTCCTCCAATATGGCAGTCTGACTCATCAAGCCGGGGGTGCAACAGAGAGAGTCCAGAGTCTCTTAATAGCAGAGAGTCCCGGTCTTTGACAACTGTTAGGACCTGAATGTTTGCATTACCTGCCCCCCCCCACCGCCGCCCCCACCTACAAATTCACACACTGAAGCCCCAAGTGCTCATGGGATCATATTCAGAAGTGGAGGCTTTGTGAGGTCATTACATTTAGATGAAGTCGTAAGGGTTGGGGGGCACATGATGGGGTAGATGATGTAATGAGGGTGGGGCCCCACATAATGGGTTTAGTGCCCTTACACGAAGAGGAGGAGACAGCATAATCTGCTTTCCCTCCCTCATCTGAGGACACAGCCAGAAGGTGTGTCCAGGACCTTGGTGGAGGACTGCCCAGCCTCCAGCACCTTGACAAATCTGTGTCTGTCCACTGCGTCTCCCAGTCCATGGCACTTGGTTACAGCAGCCCAAGCGGGTAAGACCAAAAACAACCTCATCTCTGTACCTTTTCTCTGTACTCTGTCCATTGAGAAGCAGTCCCTAGGAGGCCTTTGCACACAGAGACGGAGGGATTTAAGCACGGCCGTGATTATCAAGAGGCGAGACTCATCGGGGTCCCTTCGGCTGGCTTGCTTCCACACACACAGTTCTGGCTTTTCGCTTCTGCAGGTCCCTATTCCACTTAATCTCTCATAAAAGCAGGGTTTACATGTCTTCATCCCATGGACTGGCCTTTGCTTGCACTTGAATCTTTGGTTGTGGCTATTCATCATTTCAGAATGAAACCAAATGATGGTCCAGTGGTTAAGCATCTGCCTTACAGTGCAGGAGGGCTTCTCAGGTGGTGCTAGTGGTCAAGAATCTTCCTGCAATGCAGCAGACCCCTGGGTCGGGAAGATCCCCTGGAGGAGGGCTTGGCGACCCACTCCAGTGTTCTTGCCTGGAGAATCCCCCTGGACAGAGGAGCCTAGTGGGCTACGGTCTACAGAACTGCAAACAGTCAGACACGACTGAAGCAACTTAGCCCATTCTAGTGCAGGAGATGCGGGTTCTATTCCTGATCCAGGAAGACCTCACATGGCATGGAGCAACTAAGCTCGAGTGCCCTAGAGCTCACGACTCCCAACCACTGAAGCCCTTTGTGCCTAGAGACAGCGGCCCAAAGGAAACAGAAGCCACCGCAATAAAGAAGCCGACTCAGCAGCAAAGACCCAGCACAGACAAAAAAATATATATATATATTAAACGCACCAATCAATCTCTTACAAAACAAAAATAAGAAGAATCTCTCTGTGTGTCTTCTTTCCCCTCAAGTCCCAGTTGTTTTATTTTAGGAACGTGTATTTCAATCTGCCCACAACCATCAAGATCTTTTCTGCATAAGCCAGTGAGCAGCTCACCCAGGAGAGATGAACAGGTGTGTGAACGCGTGTTCGGACACCCACTCTGCTAGGATGCTTCTTGGTCTTCCAGGTCCCACTTGACGTCTCGAAATCTGTGTTATATATGGACCATCTCCACTCAGGCCAAGAAGGCTTTGTTCTCCAGTAGCCTTGAAGTTTCAGAGGCAGACAGTAGCCCCGTGGTATCCCGCAGCCACCCTTCAGAGCATCCTTCAGACTGTTTGGAACGCTTCGAAATCCCAGGTCTTTGGAACGCACCCGCTGAGTAACTCTCCGAAGAACCGACAGAGATTATCTTAACGGGGACCCTGGGCTAGAGGATTTTATTTTTAGTTTCCTTTGGTCTGTTTCGAGTCGCAGACAGACTCCCGCTGTACGGATACAGCCAAAACATTTAAGATTCGATAGATGTGTTTATCTGCCAGCCATAGGTCCCCAACTCCTGGAACAGAACGGATTTATAACCATGCTGGGCTCCTGGGACACAGAACGAAATCTCCGCTTTTCCAATTTCCTCCACACCACACGGGAGTTCGTGTATTAAAAACCAACGACACCAAATTTGTCAATGTCCGCCGACTGCCTTCCCCACCAAAACAGGAATACAAAGCACTGTCATTAGCATTTTTATTGGTGAATCCACACAGGACTGGACTTTGGGTGTTTAGACAATGAATGTGCCTTGGGAATAAACCAGAATGCAGCTGGCATGCATGAGACTTTAAGATGCCTGCCTGCCTGCTTGCTTGCCTTGTATCTGCTGCTGCTGCTGCTAAGTGGCTTCAGTCGTGTCCGACTCTGTGCGACCCCATAGACGGCAGCCCACCAGGCTCCTCTGGCCCTGGGATTCTCCAGGCAAGAACACTGGAGTGGGTTGCCATTTCCTTCCCCAATGCAGGAACGTGAAAAGTGGAAATGAAGTCGTTCAGTCGTGTCGGACTCCCAGCGACCCCGTGCACTGCAGCCCACCAGGCTCCTCCGTCCATGGGATCTTCCAGGCAAGAGCACTGGAGTGGGGTGCCACTAGAATCCAGATAGTATGGTTACAAATTTTTTTTTAATTAAAATAAATTCATGTGCTTTAGAGTTACACAGTTTTGGGGCGTGTACGTGAGCTTAAATAAAGCACTTGAGAAGTCTGTGCAAATAATTCACTGTTTCTAACTCTATCTCCTTATCATTTAAGAAATGTGAGTAATACTTTCTCTGATGGCTGTGGTGACAGTTCAAAAGTTCAATTAAACCAAGAACAAAATGTATCCCAGCCTTGTCTCTTGTCTTGCTCTCTGCAGTTTCTAGAGTTTGCTAAGCAACTCCTGCCAAGTTACAAGGAATGACTGTACAGCCCCAGGGAAATTCTACTCAACGTTTTAGAATAACCTATAATGGAAAAGAATTAAAAGTGTGTCCGTGTATGTCCGCGTATATGTGTGTGTGTGTGCGTATATATGTGTGTGTCTGTGTGTGAGTATAACTGAATCACTTTGCTGTACCCTTGAAATTAACACAAAAAACACTGACAGGCTGGCACTGAAATATGCAAACAGTGAGACTCTTTGCGACCCCAGGGACTGCACAGTCCGTGGAATTCTCCAGGCCAGAATACTGCAGCGGGGAGCCTTTCCCTTCTCCAGGGGAGTCTTTCCAACCCAGGGATGGCACCTGGGTCTCCTGCACTGCAGGCAAATTCTTTACCAGCTGAGCCACCAGGGAAGGCCTAATATACACAATACCGTGTGTGAACTAGGCAGCGAGTGGGAAGCTTCTGTCTAGCACAGGGCGGTCAGCTAGGTGCTCTGCGATGACCTAGAGGGGTGGATGGGGCAGGGAGGCTCCAGACGGAGGGGATTCACACAGGTGCATGGTGGAAACCAACACAACACTGTAAATTAACTATAGTACAAATAAAAAGAAAAAAAAAAAAGAAATTTCTCCCTGAAAGACATTCCTATTACTGTAAGTAATTAACCCGATGTGCTCAGATCCCCAAGATTGCAACACTTAAAGGGCATCTCTTCAGTAGGAACAGAGAATGAAAATCTCAGCAGACTTTGGAGAAAAAGGAAGGCTTCCGATGCCATTCTAAGGTCGGTTAAGACCATGAAGATGAGTCTCCTATGCAAGAGGGAAACAGGATTCTGAAAAGCTCTCACTGCTTGCCACGAAAGCTCAATTCCCACGGCTGTGTGTTTCCTCAACCTGAATCTTACCATCACCTCTCTCTGTCTTTCTCCCACACCGCGCCTCCTTGTCTCACTCTGCCCCGGACGCCGAGCCGGGGAAAGGCAGCCGGAACCATTTACAGCATCCCTAGTGCAAAGATTTGTGCTGCTGACTGACAGCGGTCATTTCTCTCTTTCTATCTCCATGGAATGAGTGAAGCAAAGGAACAGTGGATTTGCTCAAAACCATGGTTGGCGAAAAAAAAAAAAAGCCTTCTTGGATTCACTGATTTCACTAGATTCACTTATTTTCGAAAACCAAGCCCTCAGGGACAATCATGTGTGTCTGGTAGGGGATTGTGCGGTCTCCTCGCTGTTAGAAGAGAGTTTTCTTCCTTCAGCCGCTGTCCATGTTTAGTCCCAGACGAGGCACACTTGTTACCACGTTCGATGCCTCTGTGAGCCGCGTCATACTTTGAGAGGGGGGAACACGGAACACACAGGAAATGATATGGTAAAGAACAAGAGTGGGCTGCCGTGGGTGAAAGAGCCTTGCCTAAACCAGTAGGACTTCCTGAGGTCAGTCTCACGGTCTGATTCGTGATGAGGTCTGGGTCAGCATCCTTACACAGCGTCCAGTGGTCTGAGCAGAGAGGAAGTTGGGGACACACCCACGGGGTCGGAGGTGGGCTTCAATCACAGGTGGACGACCTCCCCAAGGTGGCCAAGGCTGGCGGGAGCCCAGGGCGGGTGTCAGCGTCGTGTAAAAATGAGGAATAAAAGGATGATATGGGAAGCGTGTCTGCAATCACGTTCACACTCTTTTCAATAAAGCAGTGCCCGCTGTGGGCATACGCGTTACGAGACTAACTCTTAATGTGAAATGGTAAACGTCAACGTGAATTCTAAACATGTTTGAAAAACCCACAGTTCTGTAGGTTCAAGAGATATTCCGTGGGTGGGGAGCTGGTTACTAGAAAGGGGACCCTGGATACTGTGAGGGTAGGAGATGGTTATTGCAAAGGGGACCCTGGATACTCTGAGGGTGGATATGGTTACTGCAAAGGGGACCCTGGAGTGGGGGTTGTAGGGGGTTCAAGCAGGCCCTGGTAAGAGGATGCAGGCAGGACTCACAATCCCTAATGCACAGAACATCTATGGACCCCAGAAGGTAAGAGGGGAAAACCTGGGCAGTTGACCTCACGAGATGCTTCGGAGCTGCTGCACAGCACCCTGGGAAACTCCCATCAGGCTTTGCTGATCCCAGATGTATAAAAACCACACGTCACCCCTGGGGGACAGCGGCTTCCAGGTGGCCGGGGAGAATCAGGGCAGAAAGAGACAGCTCAGTGGTCCCGTATTTACCACACAGCTGTCCCCGGGCTCTCAAGGGAGGGCGGTGGGTCAGGTGCTGAGCAGGAGGCAGTGATGCAGGGGTGATATACCAGAGGCCACTGTTTCTTCTCCTGGGGGACTCTGCGGGTAGGGGTGGATGCATTTCTGGCTCCTCCTGGACCGAGACTCTTGTAGAGGGGAGAGGAGTTGAGGGAGGCAGAGTGGGGAGTTCTTAGCATCACCCATGCGTGGGGCATCTAGGGGAGGAATACCCGGGCTGAGACTGCAGATGTTCTGGAATTCCCGACAGGATCCCCTCTCCTCCCACCCCTTCACACTTACGGATTTCTGAGACGTGTGTTCGCAGTGTGTGTGTGCTCAGTTTTGCCCGACTCTTTGTGACCCCGTGGACAGTAGCCCGCCAGGCTCCTCCGTCCGTGGGATCCCCGAGGCAAGAATACTGGAGTGGGTTGCCATTTCCTTCTCTAAGACTCAAAGGAGATACTAGTGGCTGGGACTATGGGCACGTGATCAAGATAAGCACACTGACTTGATTTGACTTAATGAAAACCAAGTGCAATTCACACTAACAATTAAAAAGAAAAAAAACCTCATAGAGTCAATTCTCACTATCATTACAAAAATGTTTCTGATCTAACACATTTTCTCATCCAAAACATCTGCTGGCACTTTCATATAAATTCTCTTGAGCTCCTGAGAAACAGTACTCAATACTTTGAAAACCCTCCCATGTGTAGGCTTAGCACCTTCTCTTGTGTTCAAGACCTGGGTTCAATCCCTGGGCCAGGAAGTTCCGCTGGAGAAGGGACAGGCTACCCACTCCAGTATTCTTGGGCTTCCCTGGCGGCTCAGCTGGTAAAGAATCAGCCTGCTGTATGGGAGCCCTGGGTTTGATCCCTGGGTTGGGAAGATGCCCTGGAGAAGGGAAAGGCTACCCACTCCAGTGTTCTGGCCTGGAGAATTCCATGGACTATATAGTCCATGGGGCTGCAAAGAGTTGGACACAGCTGAGTGACTTTCACTTTCACCTCCACTTACTTCCAAAGGGAAGATGATCATAAGTTGGACCCTTAAGAAATTTGCTGTGAACTTTTAAATGGACAGCCTGTACTTGACTTTATAATATACATCAAAAGATGATCTTTATTGCAAAGTTGAAGCGAAAAAAAAAAAAAAACCTATAAGAACTGGATGCAGGACTGTAACAAATATGCAAGCTATATCAGACAGGAAGGATGCTCACTTCATTCCTGTCTTTACTGGGGAGCTAAGGGAATCCCTGCGGAGGCATTTAACGTCGTATTCAAGAAGATGGTTCTCAACCCACTCACTCTCCGGACTCCCCTCTCTGCAACCAGACCACCAGGCAGGGCCAGCTGGAATGCAAGGAGGTGTAAAGGAGACTCTAAGCGCATAGCCACTGAACACTTACAGGGGCACTCTGTGCATATATGTAAGTATATCGATAAACTCTGTATATACAGAGTAGCAAAACCTCAAGCGCACATACAGGGCAGCTAATCGCACATAGTTACGCACAGTAGCAGCTCAGAGGGTCCCAGGAAGGCTAAGTCTGGGATACAGGATGCTGCATGGGTGGGGGTAGGGAGAGCTCTGACATCAGTACCCTTAGGGAGCAGGGAAATAATTCATCCAGAGAATAAAAAAGAAATCTAGTCACGGGGTAAAGACAATGTTCACAGAAAACAGGATTATCAACTGTGTGAGATAACGCCTCTTGGTGCCAGGAAACACACCTCTGCCATGTCAACCCAAAATAGTATTAAACGTCTTCCCCCAGAAGAAGGGGACAGACAGCAGGGCCAAGAAAAAGCCACGGATCCGGCGTGTTGGCACGAATCAGGTCTAGATAAATCTCTCTTCATTCAAAGACTTAAGAAAAGAAGTCAAAATCTGCGGATGTATGGAAGGAAAAAAAAAAAGGAGAGTCACAAGGAAGCACAGTATCAATGTGAAGATTAAGAAGATTCACTGGGACCAAGATGTAATCTGGAATGGGGATAAAGGGAAAACATTCGTCAAGTATTCAGGCAGAAAATAATAAAAGAGGCTATCTCAAAGAGGCCAAAATCATGGGGTGCTCAGATATTTCATGTGGAAGCCTGGATTCAAAATGCCTTTTTTCTCTTAGAGCAGAAAAATGGATATCCAAAGACGCTTCTGTCCAACCAAGAAGTCTTGTCCTAAAGAAAGACAAAAAAGAAAAGCCTTCTACAAATTCAAGACGTTTTGTAATAGCCCAAATACGTTTCCCCAAATAAAATCCACTTATTTCATCAGAGATGAAACCCAAATAACAACTCAGGAATGCATAAATTATAAGATGTGCTGCTGAGCTCAGGGGCTCAGTTGTGTCCGACTGTTTGGGATCCCATGGGCTGTAACCCCCCAGACTCCTCTGTCCATGGGAATTCTCCAGGCAAGAATACTGGAGTGGGTTGCCATTTCCTCCTCCAGGGGATCTTCCCGACCCAGGGATCAAACCCGAGTCTCCATCACTGGCAGGCAGATTCTTTACACGCTGAGTCATCAGGGGAACCCAAATTATGGGATACAAGGTCCAAAATTATTAACACGAGAGAAGCATCATGTTTTATTTAAAAAAAAAAGTGTCAAAATGGTTACCCAAAGGAATTAAATGTTATGATTAAGTTTCTGCAAATGGGTATATTTGTTGTAACATAAGTATACCAAAAAATAATAATTTGGACTTAAAATCCCATCTTCTAAAATCTTCCAAAATCCAAACTTTTCATAGAAAAAAATATGAAGGTATGAGTGTATAAAATATAAGTTGCCCTCACTGGATACAGCATGAGGCAAGAGACAACCACGCCGTTAGAGATCTTGAACAACGTCAGTATCGACCGTAATGAAAACAGCTAACACGGCTGAGACACGTGTTAGGAGCCAGGCATTCTTCCCAGCACGGCTCACGTAGGTTTGTAATACGGGGTCGATGACTGTCTCAGTCGGTCTGGGCGGCTATAATAAAAGGCCACAGAGCAGGTGGATTGTGAACAACAGACATCTCATTCTCACAGTTAAGAGACCGGGGAAGTCCAAGATGAAGATGCTGGGAGATTCCGTGTCTGGTGAGGACCAGCTTTCTGGTTCATAGACAGACGTCTCCTTGCTGTGTTGGGAGGGGCCAGGGGGCTCTCTGGGAGTCATTTGTAAAGGCAGGAAATCCATTCATGCGAGCTCCACCCCTGTGACTTCATCACCTCCCAAAAGCCCCGCTTCCTAATAGCATCCCATGTGGGGGTGAGAATTGCAACATGTGAATTTGGGGGGGTGGGGGGAGAGCCATCTACAGCAATCATATTCTTGAAAAATTAAAATGACTTGTTTACAAAACAGAAACAGACTCGCAGACTTACAGAATGAACTTACCAGGCGGGAAGGATGGGGGAAGGGATAGTTAGGGAGTCTGGGATGGACATGGACACACTGCTGTATTTAACATGGAGAACCAACAAGGACCTGCTGGACAGCACAGGGAACTCTGCTCAATACTCTGTAATAACCTTATGGTCACCAAGGGGAAGGATGGGGGAAGGGATAGTCAAGGAGTCTGGGATAGACATAGACACACTGCTGTGTTTAACATGGAGAACCAACGAGGACCTGCTGGGCAGCACAGGGAACTCTGCTCAATACTCTATAATAACCTTATGTTTCCCAGGGGGAAGATTGGGGGAAGGGACAGTTAGGGAGTCTGGGATGGACATGGACACACTGCTGTATTTAACATGGAGAACCAGCAAGGCCCTGTCGTCCAGCACAGGGAACTCTGCTTTATAGTATGTAATAACCTAAATGGGACAATAATCTGAATAGATACATGCATATGTATAAACTGAATCAGTTTGCTGAACGCCTGAAAGTATCACCACATTGTTAATCAAGTATTCCCCAATATAAAATAAATATATATATATATTTAAAAAAAACAGAACCACAATCATATTTTTAAAAGGAGGATCTGCTTTCCAATCTGTAAGATACAAGCAAATAAGACATCATCATATGACAAAAGACAGAAAGCAAAGGAAACAGGGAGAGATGCTTGCAATCCCTCATTGGCAAGGAGAGAGAAGGAGAGACAATCACACAAGATATTGGGTAGGAAGGGAGACAAGGTTGACCTCCCACCTCTCTCAAATTGGGCTAAAAAAACAAGTCCAAACATTTGGAAGAATATAAAAGCTTCAGAGGAGACCTCAGCCCTCTAGTCATACTTAACAAAACCTCTAGAACGTGATGAAAATTACCAAAGGAAATAGGCCTCAGAGAGAAGAGAAACTGTGGTGATGCTCAGACCAGCAAAGGCTATCCAAAAAAATGCCAGCTAGTTCAAGGAAAGTGTGCCCTGCTGAGAGCAATGTGACCCCAATGCACGAGGCACCAGGAGCGGTTCAACACTCTCCTTCCCGAGAAGCAGGCGTAATTCGCTGAGAAACACATGGAAGATGGTCTGGGAAGCCCCCACAGCCTCCTGTCTGCTGAACCTGCAGAGGGCAGGGCTGCGGCCAGTCCACAAGACTCTCAAGAGGTGGATAAAGCTCCGATCATTGGGATAGCAGGCCGGCCGACGGGTCAAACAGGGAATGGGAAATCGGTGACGGCTTGCAATGTCTCTCTAAAGCAGCTATTAACAGCAGTGTCTGGGTCCCACATTTAGGGTAAAAGAGGGGGACTGGGGGATGGGAGGTGATGGGAATCCCAGGCCTTGAAGCAAGCGCTCACTGTGCAAGATATATAAGATGTGAACCGTGTCTCTCCGGGCCGTTTCCGGAGGCGCAGAGAGGCAGCCGCAGGGAAAGTGCAGCAGGAGGTGCGGCTGTAGATGCGGGTCTGTCCAGGAGCAGCAGCCGCCGGCCTCTCTAGGCGGGGCCCACGGCTGCTGAGTGCTGGGGCGCGGCCCCATCCTGCGGGCCTCGGGGCTGGACCGGCCTGGAGCACTCAGGGGCTGAGGACCCGAGTCTGCCCTGGGGTGGCTCTCCGGGTGCCCGCGGCCCGCTGCTCGTGGGTCACTGGACCGGCACAAGCCCGAGCGGAACCGGGGTCCCGCTGAGGACAGATGCGGACGGGCTCAGCTGGGACCTCCTTCTCCTCCTGTCTCTAACACACACAGAGACAGACATAGACACACACACACACAGACACACACACACACACACACACATAGATGCACACAAACACAGACACACAGAGAGACAGACACAGGCACACAGACACACACTCAGACACACACACACAGAGACAGACACAGGCACACACACACACACACATACACAGACCCACACACAGAGACACACAAACCCACAGACCAACACACAAACACGCAGACATACAGAGACACACACAGGCACAGACATACACAAACACACACACATATACACAAAGACACACACAGAGACAGACACACACACACAGACAGACACACAGGCACACACACATAAACACACAGAGAGACAGACACACGCACATACAGAGAGATACACACATACACAGATACACAGACTAGCACACAGAGAGACGCAAAAACACACATACACACAGAGACACACACAGGCACACACATATGCAGACACACATAGCCACACACAAAGACAGACACACACGCAGACACACACACAAACATACACAGAGAAACACACAAACACACAGAAACATATACACACACAGACACACACAAACACATACATACGCGGACACATACATAAACAGACACACACACATAGACACACACACACACACGTACACACAGACACACAGAAATACATAAACACAGACATACACACACACTCAGACACACAGACACACACAGACAAACACAGAGACACACACAGAAGCACACAAACACACACACAGTCACACACATACACAGACCCACACAGAGACACAGACACACACAGAGACACACAGAGACACAGACACACACAGGCACAGACATACACAAACACACACACACATATACACAAAGACACACACAGAGACAGACACACACATAGAGACACACATACAGAGGCACAAACACAGACATACAGAAAGAGAGAGACACACAAACACACACAGAAACACACAGACACACACACGCATATAAACACACATACACATACACAGATGCACATATACACAGACACACAGAAACACAGAGGGACACAAAAACACACAAACACACACACACAGAGACACACACAGGCATAGACATACACAAACACACACACACATATACACAAAGTCACACACAGAGACAGACACACACACAGAGTCACACACAGATACAAACACACACAGGGATACGCAGACACACATATACACAGACACACAGACACAGACACAAACACAAGCACACAGAGAGACACACACACACAGATACGCAGACATACACGCACAGGTGTATTTAGGTCACAAACTGTAAAAGGGGGCCTTTACAACCACATAAACACAGGAAAGTAACGCGGAACTACACAAAACCAGTTCTGTAAGAAGCACGTCTCTAATGGACAGATATAATTACAGCATTGGTGGATAGCTGTATGGGTGATACACAGAGATGGACAGATAAACCCAGAGAGAGAGGGGGGCAGACAGAGAGGGTAGGAGACAGATGGGTCTGTGGATACAGACTGACGGACAGACGTTCAGGTACCAAATGGCTCTTTGGAGTCACTCATGAACACAGTTCTAACATACAGCTCAGTGCCCTAGAGAAAGGACCTAACTGAACCTCTAACTCAAGTCTCCTAACCTGTAAAGTAGAAATATTAATTGTATATGCAGCAAAGTTCTTATAAAGATAAGATGCTATCACCTGTCACAAACCTGACCCATCAAAGATTTTCAATAAATAATAGTTTCTGCCTTATCCAATATAGAGTTACATGTACCCAGAAAGACATTGGGGCAGGGGGCGGGAAGTAGCATTAAATCACAGACCATTTTGGAGCCCAGAAACATCTAATCCCAAATTGTAAATATACCCATCCTATAATTATGCATTATATTTTAAGAATGTTGTCGGAGATAGCCAGAAGTATTACGTAAGGGTACATCTTCACAGAAAAAGAAAAACTGGAGTACACAGAAAATTAGACCATAAACAGATCAAGATTATCTTTCAAAGACCGGGAGGGAAGCAAAAGAAGAGAAAAACAGAGGGCTCACTCTTCATTTGTCGCGATGACCCAATACAGTCAGTAACAGGCGCTCCCTCTGAGGGAGGGCAGGGTGCAACCACCTGCTGCGTGAAAAGCTGCAAGCACCCTCTGATTTAGAGCTGAATTTAGAGCCTCCTTCTTGTTCTGCAGCCAACCAGACACTTTTACTAACAGCCCTGAGGACCTGCTTTCTAAAATAACCCAGCAGGGAAAGGTTGAAGAGGAAGCTGCCTTTGTGACCTATGACTTGGCTCGTCGGGGTCTCTAGACTGTGTTTCATGCATGATGTTGATAAAACCACGGTCCGCAAAGAGAGTCCATGCCTCGATCTCCCAGAGTGAGACCATGAGACCTCACGTGGCAAGACGGACCTGCAGACAGCTTCAACCTTAAGATGGCATTAACCAGCAGACGGGAATTGCATCGTGGATTCACTATGTGGCTTTATGCGGTTACAAGCAGTTCAGTTCGATTTAGTCACTCAGTCGTGTCCAACTCTTTGCGACCCCATGGACTGCAGCACGCCAGGCCTCCCTGTCCATCACCAACTCCCGGACTTTACCCAAACTCATGTCCCTCCAGTCGGTGATGCCATCCAACCATCTCATCCCCTGTTGCCCCCTTCTCCGCCTGCCCTCAATCTTTCCCAGCATCAAGGTCTTTTCCAATGAGTCAGCTCTTCACATCAGGGGGCCAAAGTACTAGAGCTTCAGCTTCAGCATCAGTCCTTCCAATGACTATTCAGGACTGATCTCCTTTAGGATGGACTGCTTGGATCTCCTTGCAGTCCAAGGGACTCTCAAGAGTCTTCTCCAACACCACAGTTCAAAAGCATCCATTCTTCGGCACTCACCTTTATTTACAGTCCAACTCTCACATCCATACATGACCACTGGAAAAAGGTTACACACAGAGGATGAAGCTAAAAAAAGGCATGAGGCAACTGGTGGTCTGAGAAACTGGAAGCATGAAAGGCAGTCTACCTGTGCTGGCCGACTTGGAAGACCAGAAAGAAAACCCCCAGGCCAGGAATTCTGGGCTCTACAGAAATGGGGAACAACCTCAGCTGACAGTCAGCATGCACCAAGAGAGATGGCTCTCCACTGGTACATGGAACTGAATCCAGACTTAAGCTGAATGAGTTATTGAATGAATGAATTCTACAGAATACGAAGATTCTGCAGAATCTTCGTATGAGAGGCCAGCTGGCTGGCAAAGACCTTGATTTAGGCTCGTGACACCGTGAGCACAGAATCCAGCCGTGTCACTGCTAACCTGGAAAACTCTAAATACTAAACTCACATCGGTGCAAGTTCCAAAGTTTGTGGCTCCTTGTTAAGGCAGCAAAGGAAAATGAATAGGGTAATGTTCCACATTATAGCACGGGATATTTCTAAGCAGAGATGTCTGAGAACTCTCGTTCAAATGTAATCAACAACAATGAAGCAGCTATGTCCTGAGAAATATGACTCTTGTCCACGAGAGAACAAACGTGTCGACTCTCCTAAGGTGGAAAGAAAGGTTCTCTGTCTCCTTCACCATAATACAGACTAATTCCACCAGTCATGAATTGTAACAATAACTAGGTAACAATCATACTAGGGTTTCCCTGGTCACTCGGATGGTAAAGAACGTTCCTGTAACACAGGACGCCCAGGTCCAATCCCTGGGTTGGGAAGATACCCTGGAGAAGGGAATGGCAACCCACTCCAGTGCTCCTGCCTGGAAAATCCCATGAACAGAGGAGCCTGGCGGGCTACAGGGTCACAAAGAGTCAGATACAGTGAGTGACTAACGCCGTTACTAACACTAACGTAACCGCATAGTATCTAAGCTCTATATAACAAAATAGCTTGTACATTCTAGTAATACAAGTTTAAATGTTGCATTTTATGTAAGTATCATTTTGCATGTTTGTATTTATACTGCATATATACATATACATTGAATATCCAATAATAACCTCTAAATATGTTACAGATTTATAATACGGTTTTTAACTGCTTCCTCAACACACCTCTATCCTTCCACTGCCTGTATCAATTTTCTGTTGCTGCTGTAAGAAATGACCACAAACCTGGAGGCTGAAAAATGCAAACTTGCCACTTTACTGCTCTGTAGGTCAGAACGCTGATGTGGGTCGGGGCACTAAAATTAAGATGTTGGCAGGGCTTCGGTTCTTGTGGATGCCTCGGAAAGGGTCTGTTTCCTGCCTTTCCCAGCTTTGAGAGGACACCCACCTTGCCTGGCTTGCAGCTCCCCTCTCCCGCCATCGCCAAAGCCACGAACGCTGTCTCTTTCAGATCATTTTCCATAATCTCCTCTCATTCTGCCCACGAGCGGGAAGCCTTCTCCAGTCTGAGAATTCCTGTGATTGGTTTGGACTCGCCTGGATAACCCAGTATAATATCCCCCACCTCAATATTTGTGATTCACTCCCATCAAGAAAGCACCGCTTTCTAGACAGGGGAGCATACTCACAAGTCCTGGGCACGAGGTCATGGATGTCTGCCCTGTCGTCTACCCTGGGCCGAAAGCCAGGATGGAACAGTGACCTGCTTATAGATTTATCCACGATTGGTCCTGATCAAAAGCTTTCACTTATCATGCACATAGGTGAAGAGAGTCAGTCAGAGAAAGACACGTATGGATGATACCAGTTAAATGCAGAATCTAAAAAAAAAAGATACAAATGAAACTATTTCAAAACAGAAACACTCACAAACTTAGAGGACATTTTCACAGGGATAGGGGAGACAGATTGGGACTTTGGGATAGACAGGTACAAACTGCTACATTTAAAATAGATAGCCAATAAGGACCTGCTGGACAGCACAGGGAACTCTGCTCAATACTCCATAATAACACCATGATTCCCAGGGGGGAAGTATGGGGGAAGGGATAGTTAGGGAGTCTGGGATAGACATGGACACACTGCTGCATTTAACATGGAGAACCAACAAGGACCTGCTGACCAGCACAGGGAACTCTGCTCAGTACTCTGTAATAACCTTATGGTTCCCAGGGGGAGGGATGGAGGAAGGGGTAGTCAGGGAGTCTTGGATGGACATGGACACACTGCTGTATTTAACATGGAGAACCAGCAAGGGCCTGCTGTCCAGCACAGGGAACTCTGCTCAATACTCTGTAATAACCTTATGGTTCCCAGGGGGAAGGATGGGGGAAGGGATAGTCAGGGAGTTTGGGATGGACATGGACACACTGCTGGATTTAGAACAGAAAGCCAACAAGAATCTACTGTAAAATAAACAAATAAAAGCTTGTACCAGGCAGTGTATCCCCCAATTCCTACTTTCCGTCCTCGCCATCTGTGACCAGACCAAGGTAAAGGAGGAAAAGAAATGCAGGTGGCAGAAACCCTTTGTATCAGCCATCTCAGTATCCAAACCCAGCTGGTCCATATATATCCTGGCACCACTAAGCTCATACAATCCTATAACTGTAACTTCTATGTCCTTGTCTCAACATGACTTTGGATGGTGGGAGGTGAATTGAGTTAAGCAAGTACTCTGTGACACACAAGAGTGAGCTTGGAAATGTTGCCAAGGGGATGGATTATCAGCCTGGAGATCCTCCCAACCTTTGCTTACATCTTTCACCTCTAGTCAAGGGCCAAGTAACATACCCTGCGGACTGGGGGGGGGGGGGGGGGGGGGCAAAAAAAAATATCTGCCACCCCAGCAGGGTTGTCAACACAGCTGTCTAAGTTGTGACAGGGACGCTCTGATGGAGGGAAGAAGGCAGGCACCGTGGAGGAGACACATGAATATAAATCTATGTTTTACGGCAGAAGAGTCACAGCTGCACGGTGGCGCTCCTCCTCCTAGCAGGAGGCTAGTTTTATCCCGCTGGAAAAAACTCAGATGTCTCCTTTCAGCAGATCAGGTTCCTGAGCATACACGCCACATACACACACACACACGCACACACACGCACATACGGTCACACACAGGGAAGGCAGTTTCCTAATCCTGGCTGCACCATTCGCCTTCTGGATGCCTCAGTATTTATCTTCTCCTCTACCTTCGAAGCCTGCACTTGCAGAGGGGAACTCACGGGGGCTCGGTCCGTTGACTCGTGCGGCTCTAGAATCTGCAGTTCTGTGAACACGCAGCATATGGACGGAGTTGACAGTACCGTTAAACCTGTCTGAGGCTCTCGATGGAAAATAGCCCTGGCGTCTACCACTCTCAGCCAGCTCTCCCAAGGGAGGCTATGTGGGCTAATCTCTCCCCGGGAGGGGACTGCCCAACCCACAAAACTCTCCCTGCTTCATAAGACGGCAAGTACAGAATAACATCTGTGCATCTATCTGGACAGCAAATGCCATCTATCTATCCATCTATGTACCCATCTCATGTATGTACCTATGTCTCTCATTCAGCTCATTGGAAAAGACCCTGATGCTGGGAGAGACTGAAGGCAGGAGGAGAAGGGGGCGACAGAGGATGAGATGGTTGGTTGGCACCACCGACTTCATGGATGTGAGTCTGAGCAAACTCTGGGAGATGGTGAAGGACAGGGAGGCCTGGCGTGCTGCAGTCCAGGGGGTTGCAAAGAGTCAGACCCATCTTGGTGACTAAACAACAGCAACCTATGTATCTTTCTATCTCAACTACCTACTTACGTGCCTGTATATAGACATACACTACAAAAGAGTGAAAAAGTGGGCTTAAAGCTCAACATTCAGAAAACGAAGATCATGGCATCTGGTCCCATCACTTCATGGGAAATAGATGGGGAAACAGTGGAAACAGTGTCAGACTTTATTTTTTGGGCTCCAAAATCACTGCAGATGGTGATTGCAGCCATGAAATTAAAAGACGCTTACTCCTTGGAAGAAAAGTTATGACCAACCTAGATAGTGTATTCAAAAGCAGAGACATTACTTTGCCGACTAAGGTCCGTCTAGTCAAGGCTATGGTTTTTCCTGTGGTCATGTATGGATGTGAGAGTTGGACTGTGAAGAACGCTGAGCGCCAAAGAATTGATGCTTTTGAAGTGTGGTGTTGGAGAAGACTCTTGAGAGTCCCTTGGACTGCAAGGCGATCCAACCAGTCCTTTCTGAAGGAGATCAGCCCTGGAAATTCTTTGGAAGGAATGATGCTAAAGCTGAAACTCCAGTACTTTGGCCACCTGATGCGAAGAGTTGACTCATTTGAAAAGACCCTGATGCTTGGAGGGATTGGGGGCAGGAGGAAAAGGGGACGACCAAGGATGAGATGGCTGGATGGCATCACGGACTCGATGGACGTGAGTCTGAGCGAACTCCGGGAGTTGGTGATGGACAGGGAGGTCTGGCGTGCTGCGATTCACGGGGTCGCAAAGAGTCGGACACGACTGAGTGACTGAACTGGACGGAACAAAAGTGACCTTCGACTGCTATGAGATTTTTCTTTCAAGTTCAAGCACGAAAAGGCTGTTTGTACATATATCAACCCAGGCAGGCAGAACAAGCTGGGAGGTGTAAATAGGGGTGCTTAAAGACCTTCTGGATATTTCTTTGTTAAGACTCAATATACCTCATACATATATATGTGCCCTATAATTATCTCAACACAATAGAAATGTAAATTCATAATCAAAATTTAAACACATGCATACAGGCTCAGGTTCTTATTAAACCACGCTTTTGTATAAAAATAAAGACAGGACCGTTTCGTCCACCGTTTTGCTGCCAGAGTTACCCAGGAAGCCGTGATCCCAAGGATGGAAATGAGCTGTGAGGTTAGTTCTCTACCCCTTCTCCGGGAGGAATTGTTCACCAAGATGGTATTTGCAGAGGCTCTTTAATTATTTGGAAAGAAAATAAAATGGAATTGTAGGGAAGGAGAAAATCCTCCAAGAATGTTTACCATTCTTTAGAGTAACAGTTCAAGATCCAGGCAACTTAACCCATTTAGCACTGCAGTTTCAAGCGTGGACGAGTGCTCAAAATAAGGCAAGCAGATGAAAGCTTCCAGCCTCTGCCATCTGCTTCCCAGGATTAAAACAGTCACATGAACAACTCACGCCAACAACCTCTGAGAAGCTTAGGGGAGAATGAGGTAGGAGTCTGCGTTGATGACATGTCTAGTTGCCCAGGTTGCACGGGTGTAGGTTAAGATACGTATATTTCAAGAGTTTCCAAATGCTTCTGACACAGTCAGCTTCTGCATCCAGACTTTCTGCTTTCACTTCATCCTCGTGACAGTCCAGTCGGCGACTGACTCTGACCGCCACTAAATCAGTACAACACATTCGAGACTGAATAACTCTTTGGAAGGACTGATGCTGAAGCTCCAATCCTTTGGCCACCTGATCTGAAGAGTCAACTCATTAGAAAAGACCCTGATGCTGGGAAAGATTGAGGGCGGGAGGAGAAGGGGGCGACAGAGGATGAGATGGTTGGATGGCATCACCAACTCAATGGATATGAACTTGGGCAAACTCTGGGAGATGGTGAGGGATAGGGAAGCCTGGTGTGCTGCAGTCCACGGGGTCACAAAGAGTCGGACACAAACCTGAGAACTGAACCATAGAAACGTCCAAGCTAAATAACACGAGTCTGTTGGGGAAGGCTGAAATCTTCTAGTAGGTGAAGCAAGAAAATGATAATCTCGCTGTTTGGGGATTGCTTGTGAGCTGTTTGTTATTTCGCCAGCAAAATGTGCTTGTCAAACCTTCCACCTTGTCTGGGTCTGAGTGTGTCTTGGTCGGGAGAGTGAAGAAGTTGAAGTCCAAGCTGTCCATGGTTCATCACACTGTGCCTCTTGGGGGCGGGCAACGGGGGGCTCCCATTGGGAGAGTTTCCCCCGTAAGTGTCTAGTCCCCTTTCTATCCATCACATCCATGCTACAGCCTGTACCTCAAGCCTTCCTGGCAGATGAGGGCAGAGGGTTATTGCGTGATTCCCCGAGGCTGTTCCCACGCACACATGGGACTGTCCTTCTCACCATGATGAAAACCTAAGCTACTGTAGCCTTCAGCTCTTCGGTTTACGGTTTGCTTTCTTCATTGCCTCCTTCTCAGTGGTGCGCTTTCTATCTTTTAAATACTAAGGTACACGGGAACATATACATTACTGTTTGAAAAACAGACAGCCAGTGGGAATGTGCTGTATGACGCAGGAAGCTCAGCCTGGGGCTCTGTGACAACCTAGACGGGCGGGATGGGGTGGGAGGTGGGAAGGAGGTTCAAGAGGGAGGGGACGTATGTATCCCTACGGCTGATTCACGTTGGTGTGTGGCAGAAACCAACGCAACATTGCAAAGCAATTATTACATAAATTTTTTAAAAATACCAAGTAACGCGTTTCGTTTGCCAAGCTCTCTCCCACCAGAGGACTTCCCGTCAGTCACTGAGTCCAGGCATCCAGCAATGGCCTGGAGACTCTCGTGGTGCAAATGCAAGCTAATATTCTGACGTTGGCCTTGAAATTCTCTATTACGCTCCGAAATCCCAGACAATAAATGCGTGTGTTGAAGGCTCCTACCTCCTGCATGTCTAAGAGGTTGCCAACACTACAGAGTACTCTAAATACATTATTTTTTTTTACCCTTTAATAACCACCAGGGAAGTGAGTCATCTTACGGATGAGGAAATGAAATCCAAAGAGAGTATAACTGCCCCCAGCTGGCTTTGGGACCAGCTCACATTCTTTCCACTCTGCCACCTGTAATTTACGCCCAAAGACCATGTCTGGTTTCACCCAATAATGATAATTTAATCTTTCCCTAGTTGGAGGTCATTGTCCATCTTGAGGCCACTTGTGCGGGCCTGAAACTATAAAGACGCTCTACAGGAAGCTTGGTGGCCACTTTTCCTGAAGCCCTTTGGGGATCTGAATTCTAAGTACCTAGTTGCAGAGGCTCTTTGCTAAATAGGAAAATGAATGATTTCAGAGGCATCGTCGAATAGCATATAAATTCTGATAAGAGCTCAGTGTATTCAGCAGAAATCATGAAAACGTCACTGAAATACCGTCAACGGTCTCAAAGGCAGGTTGTCGGGAGCTGACATTGGATGACGCGAGTTTATTTTTCAAGACCAAGGAACAGTAATGGAAAGGTCTGAAACAGAAATCATTTTCAAGCTGTGCCTGGCCACACACCCCCCCAAAAAAATAAAACAACCACAGCAGTGTTTTGCTTAAACCCAAAGTCTTTTCAAAGAATTACCACAGGATCTAAAATTCAGATACGCTGTGTCCAAGGAGAAGATAAGAATTCTTGTCACATGTTAAAAAATATCTGTTCTGTTTTCAGATTTGTGGTTGCCAAGGAGGAGGGAGGTGGGGTGGGGGTGGGGGAAGGACTGAGAATTTTCCAGTTCGGAGATGAAAAACAGTATATATGGGCTGCCTGAGTCGCAACGTCCTACTCCAGAGCATGGAGAACTCTATTCACTATCGTGTGATAAACTGTAATGGAAAAGAGTATAAGACCATATTACACACATATATAAATACAGACTTTATTTTGGGAGAGGAGTGGCGCCAGAATCCCTGCAGATGGTGACTGCAGCCATGAGATTAAAAGAGACTGGCTCCTTGGAAGAAAAGCAATCTCTAACCTAGACAGCATATTAAAAAGCAAAGACATTACTTTGCCAACAAAGATCCATCTCGTCAAAGCTATGGTTTTTCCAGTGGTCATGTATGGATGTGAGAGTTGGACCGTAAAGAAAGCTGAGCACCGAAGAATGGATGCTTTTGAACTCTGGTCTTGGAGAAGACTCTTGAGAGTCCCTTGGACTGCAAGGAGATCCAACCAGTCCATCCTAAAGGAGATCAGTGCTGCATTGGAAGGACTGATGTTGAAGCTGAAACTCCAATACTTTGGCCACCTGATGCGAAGAACTGACTCATTGGAAAAGACCTGATGCTGGGAAAGACTGAAGGTGGGAGGAGAAGGGGACGACAGAGGATGAGATGGTTGCATGGCATCACTGACTCCACGGACATGAGTTTGAGCAAGCTCCGGGAGATGGTGATGGGCAGGGAGGCCTGGAGTGCTGCAGTCCATGGGGTCGCAAAGAGTCGGACACGACCGAGCGACTGAACGGAACTGGACACAGATATACATATATGTATATGTATGTGTACAGAATCACTTTGCCGTACAGCAGAAATTAAACACATTGTAATCAACTATTAGTTCAATAAAATTAAATTTTTTTAAAAAAATGGAGAGCATACAAGTTTGAAGCCTGCGGTTTTGGCCATTACAGACAATGTCCCAGGGTAAAGGATTACTGTCTTTAGACTGAAAATTGAAATTCAAGCCAACACCAATTTGTCACAGATCCTAAAGGGAACCGTGGAATAGAAGTATTTAATTAATCTAGATGATAAATTACCTGCAATCTCAGGCCAGGCGGGCAGCACGTAGCAGCAGGAGGCCCACGTGAGCAAGAGAAATAAATGAGAATGCTGGTCTCAGGAATTTACCTTATAAACAACATTATTCTCAATTTACAGCCTAACACTTTGGAGTCTCAGAATGTATTTGCTTCACCGTCCCTGAAGGAGAGAAAAAAAAAATTGAGGGGTCTCCTTCAGGGCCTCTCCAAAGATGTCTTGTCCTGTATGTTAGCTCTGACCAAATAACCCCATTAAAATGAAGTAGCTGACATCACCGTCAGCCTCTGGAGATATAGATAAAAACACTAAAATCAGGCTAACTCAACAACACTGTGCCTGCACGCAAGATGTATCATAGAAAAAATAAAATGAACAAGCCTGTGAATATACACCTGACAAAAACGCGAAGCCACTTTAGGGAAAAAGATAAAGGGGGGAAAATGCAATCGACTGTTCTCACTCATTTTTAATAAAATCTTGTTAGGCATCTAACTTAGGTGTGTGGGTCAGCTGGTAAAGAATCCACCTGCCATGAGGGAGGCCTGGGTGCAATTCCTGGGTTGGGAACATCCCCTGGAGAAGGGATCGGCTACCCACCCCAGTATTCTTGGGCTTCCCTGGTGGCTCAGCTGGTAAAGAATCCGCCTGCAATGCAGGAGACCTGGGTTCCATCCTTGGGTTGGGAAGATCCCCTGGAGGAGTGAACGGCTACCCACGCCAGTATTCTGGTCTGGAGAATTCCATGGGCTGCATAGTCCCTGGGGTCACAAAGAGTCGGACACGACTAAGCGACTTTCATGTTCAGTTTCTATAATCATACAGATAGGTACATATCTGAAACCCTTTCCCCTAGAAAATTAGCATTCCTTAAGGAAACATACTTCCTAGAACCTACACCCTCACACACCCCTATCCATTAAAAAAATAAAATAAAAATCATGTTCATGTGAAAAGATGATCACTTCCTGTCTTAAATTCTAAAACATCTCTAGAAGAGGGTGGAGGGATTGCAGCATCAGGAAAGAAGAGCTGCTCTCAGAAAAGCCAGTCACTGTTGGAGCAAGGATACAATGCCAGATGTTAACACTGCTTTGAGCATCTCCAGAGAAGCAAAAGCAATTAGGCGTTATCCTTACTTCTCTCTCGGTTTCAGAATCTCATTCCCAAAGACGGCAGACGTGTCAGTAAGGGTACACGCAGAGCAGGTAGCGTCTTATCGATGCGAAAATAAGGTGTGGGCAGAATTTTGCTGTATGTTTCCTTGAGGGAGGGAGGCGAGGAGGGGAGAGAGAGAGAGAGCATATAAAATAAACCTGCTTGATTACATTATCTGGAAATGTTATTTCATAGTCGCTACAACCATGGAGCGCTTGTAAGCCTGTTCCAGGTATAATGAAAAGCTCTGCTGTACTGCCCTTGTATGGTGTGGTTACAGGTCAGGACAGTGAGGACGTCAGAAGAGAGCTGGCCTGTCAGCACTGGGAAACAAGAAATGTCACGGGCGTGCGTCACCCACGGCATCACCAAGCCCAAAGCTGGGCCCCAGGACAGCAGTTCCTTTTTCTAAATCGCAAAACACTTTGGCCGAGCCACGAGCGAGTCCCTCCATGAAACAGCAGAGCAACGGCACACTGCCCCCAGGGACCCTCTCCAAGTCCACGACACCCTTATTTTAAGCAACATCAACCTTTTCCACATGATGTGAAGAACTGACGCATTGGAAAAAACCCTGATGCTGGGAAAGAGTGAAGGCGGGAGGAGAAGGGGACGACAGAGGATGAGATGGTTGGATGGCATCACCGACTCAACGGACATGAGTTTGAGCAAGCTCCGGGAGTTGGTGGTGGACAGGGAAGCCTGGTGTGCTGCGGTCCATGGGTCTCAAAGAGTTGGACACGACTGAACAAGAGTTTCCAAGTGGTGGGAGGATATCTCTGGGCCACCGCGTGTGGGACCATGAAGCTGGGACATCCGTTTTAAGAGCCTGGCCGCTTTCTCCACTTCCGTCAGAGGAAGCGTCTGGTGTCCTCTGCTCCCTCGGGAGGGCTGGGTAAATCACAACGCAGAGGATGGCAAACTGAGCCTCTGAACCTGAACAACAGGCTGGGGCAACTCTGGGAGGGCCTGCCCCATGACCCTGTGCAGAAGATGGGGAAGATAAAGAGACAGCCACTGAGACCCGGGTCTCCCACTGGCCAGCCCCTGGGGGGCAACGTGGTAGGCGCCAGTCCGCAAATCAGCACCTAACATGCCCCTATGTGAGTGAGCCGACCGGGACACGATCTTTTCTGCTTGGCGGTCCTCTCCTGGGCTGCTGATGTGACGTCCAGGCTGGGCAAGGCACGGTTGGCTCCCTTGGCAGACATAGGAGCTGGGCGGGAGGACCCCCTGCCCCGTTCCCCACCAGGAACGGAACCTGCCATCCAGCTCAATGATTTCCGTGCTGCTCTCAGAGTCCATTTGGAGCTGAAGATGTGCTGAAGACTCGCAGAATAATGTCACTAACTTGTAAATTCTATCGCAGCACCATTAAGTGCAACCACTGCATAACAGATGCTGTAGAAACGAACAGGCCCTGAGAGGTACAAAGTGGGGGAGAGAAGGCCGCTTGATCTAAAGAAGGGATGGAACCCGCTCCGCCAGTGAGATTTGGGAGTCAACCTGACCGGGCCACGGGGTACCGAGATGTTTGGTCAAACATGATTCTGGATGCGTTTCTGAAGGCGGTGCGTGGCTGAGACAAACAATTGTCATCAGGAGCTGGAGCTGTATTAAAGCGCAGCGGCCTCCTGTGTGAGTGAGCCTCGTATAACCAGCTGAAGACAGGAATGGAGGAACCACCACCACGAACAGAGCAAGAGGAAACTTTGCTTGTTTGAGCTGGAAGGAGGGTCTTCTCCCGCCCTCGGACTGGACTCACACCGTGGGGTCTCCAGGGTCCCGGTCCTTTGGGCTGGACCTAGAGCTATAGCCTCGGTCCTCCTGGGTGTCCACCTTGCAGAGAAGAGACCACGGGATTCCTCGGCCTCCCTAATCGAGCGAGCCAATTATAACAAATCTCTTTGTCTGTAACAAGACTTTGCATGGTAACAAATCTGTTAGTTTAGTTTCTGTGCAGAGCACTTCGTGATGAAATCCTCCCCACTCCCCACTTTCTCGTACAACACCTCCTTACATATCTCCCACCCCAGGCTCCTCACCGAAGGCTTGTTGAACGGCACTTATCAGCCCTGAGCCCTTCCAGCTCTAGAGTCCAGACACTAAGGAAATGCCCAGGACATCAGTGCCCAGGACTTCACACCAGCCTGTTCCGTTGACCTGCCAGATGGTGCTAGCCTTGAATTAATACTGCAACCCATGGCCCTCCTCAACTGCCTTCATAAGTGAATGACTGGCAGAGACTGGCAATGCCAGCCAAGGACATGTGAATTTTCACACCTTAAGGCTGAGCATGAAATTTCACACCTTGAGGCTGAGCATGGGAAGGGCCCTCTAAAATAACCAGGCTGCTGCTGCTGCTGCTGCTGCTGCTGCTGCTAAGTCACGTCAGTCGTGTCCGACTCTGTGTGACCCTATAGACGGCAGCCCACCAGGCTCCCCCGTCCCTGGGATTCTCCAGGCAAGAACACTGGAGTGGGTGGCCATTTCCTTCTCCAAGGCATGAAAGTGAAAAGTGAAAGTTTAGTCCCTCAGTCGTGTCCGACTCCTAGTGACCCAATGGACTGCAGCCCACCAGGCTCCTCCGTCCATGGGATTTTTCCAGGCAAGAGTACTGGAGTGGGGTGCCATCGCCTTCTACAGGATCTAAATATGGAATGTGGCATCTCTCAGCAATTTGTAGATTTAACACCTGTCTGGAAAATGGGATAATTCAGGAAAGATGGGTCAGGGGTCTCATGAAACACAACAGACGTTATTTATACCCAGTAAGGGGCTTCCCTGGTGGCTCAGACAGTAAGGAATCTTCCCTCAACGTGAGAGACCAGAGTTTGATCCTTCAGTCAGGAAGATCCCCTGGAGAAGGGAATGGCTACCCACTCCGTATTCTTGGGCTTCCCTTGTGGTTCAGCTGGTAAAGAATATGCCTGCGATGGGAGAGACCTGGGTTCAATCCCTGGGTCGGGAAAATCCCCTGGAGAGGGGAAAGGCTGCCCACTCCAGTATCCTTGCCTGGAGAATCCCATGGACAGAGGAGCCTGGCGGACGACAGTCCACGTGGTCACAAGGAGTCTGACACGACTGAGTGATTAGCACACACACATCCCCACTGTGGGCCCCACGTTTCTGTTCCAGCTTTGATTTTCTACCTGCTTCCTGACATTTTGATTTAAAGAAGCCAATTAAGAAGTCAGATGTTCCGACTCCGACACATATTCAAATTAAATGAAACTCTGTTTGCATTTCGTAGTAAACAATGGGAGAAGGAAGCCTAGCCTAGTCACTGGGAAAGTGAGATGAGGTTCCGTTGGCTGCTTTACAGATAAAGACATTTGAAATGATCAAACGTGCGCCATCTATTCTGTACAGGTCTGCTCAGGGTGAAAGCCAAAGGGTAAAACCTAGAGAAATGCAACAACCGTTGATTCACTTGTTAAAAAAGAAAAAACCAGCAATCATTCACTGTGGGGCACAGAGAGTATTCTTGAGTGGGGAGCGTGATGAATAAAAATGTCCCCCAAAGAATGGGTGTGTGGGTGGGGGCGGGCACAGAGTGAACAGAGAGGCATGGTGAAGAATCTGCCTGCAATGCAGGAGACCTGGGTTCGATCTCTAGGTCGGGGAGATCCCCTGGAGGAGGGCATGGCAATCCCCTCCAGTATCCCTGCCTGGAGAATCCCATGGACAGAGGAGCCTGGAGGGCTGCAGTCCACGGGGTCGCCAAGAGTGGGACACGACTGAGAGACTCACACTTTCACTTTGTTTCAGAGGCAAGTGTGCGCGGGAGCACAGGGAGGGCTGAACTCACTCTCCTGGAACTGCTTCTGACGGGAGAGATCAGCGGGAATGAAGAAGCTTAAATGCACCTGGGCACGCTTCAAATTCAGGAGGCTTACAAACGAGAGGCAAGTGTCGCTTGACACCTGTCCCCCTTGTCGCCTCTAACCCTGGCAGCCGTATATCCCGCACGTGGCCTGCGCTGGCCTTTATTCTTGACACACACAGGCTATAAATCATCTGGCCTGGCCTTGGTCCCAGGTTCCTGAGCCAGAAAACCCCCCTGGAACTTCCTGAGTGATACAGACGTCTTTGTTATGCTGATGAGGTGACTCTGCAGAGCCTCCAACGTGGACTCAGGAAGGACTCAGCTCACTAGGAAAATCAACTATTGACATGATAAAGAGGCTGGGACTTCCAGCCGCTCCACCACCGGAGACTAAGAAGGGGGTGGAGGCTGAATTCAATCCAGTGTCCAGTCACTGACTGGTGCCCACCCCATTAAAAAAACCTCAGTGAGTAAGTGTTCCATTTTGCTGTATGACTCAGGGTGGGGGCGCGGGGGGGGAGGGACTCAAATCAGGGCTCTGTGACAACCTAGAGACGTGGGATGGGGTGGGAGGGAGGCCCAGGAGGGAGGGGATAAATGTACGTATGGCTGATTCATGTCGATGGATGGCAGAAATGAAGCCACTATTGAAAAGCAATTGCACTTTAATTAAAAATAAATAATTAACACTGACACACACACCTCAGGGAGGGTTCTGGACACGGGGCCGCAGAGGAGCCCCCTGGCTTGTGGTCATTTTGCAGGATGAGGGTTCTGATTCCACGGGGAGAGGCTCAGAAGTGCTGGGTTGACGCCCAGACCTCAGCCTGCGTGCATCTTTTGTAAGAAAACTCTATATATGGTTCTTTCCTGAGTGCTACCTGTCTTTCCAGTGAATGTCAGAACCAGGGGTTCAGGAGAACCTCTGAATTTACAGCAGATAGGTCCAAGGTACAGGTGGTCTGCGGACTCACATGGTGTGGCTAGCATCTGAAATAAGTGTCGTGTCCGTGTGCGGGCTGGAACAGGATTTCCAGACATGAGGCGGAATGAGAGGAGAATAAAGGTTATTAGAGTAGGAGATGCTGTTAGAACAGCGGGCCTGCTCAAAGGAGAGCCGACCCCTTTCGTGGGCTAGCAGCTAATTTTTATAGCCTCAATACAGAGACATTTCCTGCTGGAATGGCAGCGTTAGGTGACCGGTTAGGATGCTATACAGTGGAAGGTTCACTGGGTATTTTGCCTAATACGGAGTCAGGGAATGGGCCTGTTTAGATCCAGAAGCTCATGGCAGCTCTTGCTGTGGGAGTCGGTCCATTCCAGGGATTTTTATCCTGTGACCGTGGTGCGGGGCTCCACGGTAAAGACGGTCTCCTTGGACGGGGGTCTGCCCTAATTCCTGTGGTTAGAGCCAGCGGTGGACAGCAATACACACAGCCGGGGTTGAACACAAGAACACACATTAACACAGCACCCTCTTCGCCGGGACAAGGCAATGGCACCCCACTCCAGTATGCTCCCCTGCAAAATCCCATGGACGGAGGAGCTTAGTAGGCTGCAGTCCATGGGGTTGCTGAGAGTCGGACATGACTGAGCGACTTCACTTTCACTTTTCACTCTCATGCATTGGAGAAGGAAATGGCGACCCACTCCACCGTTCTTGCCTGGAGAATCCCAGGGACGGGGGAGCCTGCTGGGCTGCTATCTATGGGGTTGCACAGAGTCGGACACGACTGAAGCGACTTAGCAGCAGCAGCAGCTCTTTGCCGAGTCAGCGGGACGCGGCCATGAATTCCATTCCATGTGCGTAGTCAAGAAGCTGAGGCACAAGTCCACGCCATCAGCTCAAGGTCGATCCTGGAGTTGAAACCCAGGCAGTTCCTTTTCTTCTTCTTGTTTTTAATTTTTAGGCCATGTCACACGGCGTGTGGGATCTTAGTTCCCCGAGCAGGGCTCAAACCCATGACCCCCTGCGTTGGTAGCATAGAGTCTAAACTGCTGGACCATCAGGGCAATCCCAGGCAGGTCTCACTGTTCCCCAGTGTGTCTTCTAACCACATGCCGATATAGGGGCATATCTTTATCCGGGCTATCCCCACACCTTCGCATAGAGGGAATAATGTTGTTACTTCAACGGCATGCGGTCTATTGTGACAAAGCGTTCAACCCTCAGGAGA
The DNA here is from genome assembly GCF_042477335.2 of Ovis canadensis. Classification (NCBI taxonomy): domain Eukaryota; kingdom Metazoa; phylum Chordata; class Mammalia; order Artiodactyla; family Bovidae; genus Ovis; species Ovis canadensis. The sequence continues at coordinate 4,524,502 of NC_091271.1, forward strand.
GAAAGGCAAGCAAACAAAAATACGGGGACGCTCAGGTACAAGGAATGTACAAGGCCATCTTTCTCGCTGAGGCAAGCAAAGCGCTTCTCCCGGGATCTTCTACAGACAGAATCACGGCTGACTTGAAACCTGCAGTCCTGTTCGCACATCATACACGTTGCCATGGGACCGGAGCCCTGAGGACCCCACCTCTCTGGGTTTTAGTATCGAGACGATGAGAGAGATTCATCCGCTTATGGCCTCCACTTCTCCCACAGCTGGTGCATAACTGATCACCTCCGTGCAGGAGCCAAGAGTCTTCAAGACTTGCAAAGTGACCGACACTACTGAACACGCGTGCGCGCACACACACACACACACCCCTACACACACACGGAGGGGCCAAGTCTGTGGTCTTCACCCTAGAGTTTTGGGGGGAGTCCAAATTCCCCAGGCTGTCCCATCCCCAGTGACTCTGACATTTGAAAAGTTCAAAGTATTAGTCCCTCCGTCACGTCTGACTCTTGGCGGCCCCTGTGGACTGTAACCCTCCAAGTCCCTCCGTCTGTGGGATTCTCCAGACATGAATCCTGGAGTGGGTTGCCATGCCCTCCTCCTCCAGGGGATCTTCCCGACCGGGGGATCGAACCGGAGTCTCACGCCTCCTGCATTGGCAGCTGGGTTCTTTACCCCTAGCGCCACCAGGGAAGCCCCTTTCAGACTACAGGGATACTCGCAATATACAGGAAACTAATACTTATTATTTCCTTTTCATTCTCATCACAGTTTTCTAGCTATTGTCATGAACTAGTATGATTTTTTTACAAGTCTAAAATATTTTTAAAGTAAAACAGCTAGCTTTCTGCTGATAGCAATCATTTATATACTACCATCTTCAACCTTCCCATGAAAATCCTTTTCAGCATGTTTTTTTATAAATTCTCTCTCATTCACAGGCAGGCAAATGTTGCATCTGAGGATTCTTCCCATAGACATATGGGAGAAGAGATGCCAAGAAAGACTGCCACAGCTTTGTTCACTTGGTAAATGTGTCAATTTGGAGAGTAGAACAGTACGCTCAACACTTAACGTTCTCACCATTAGTGACATTTTCTCTGAAGCTTCTGCTATCAGAAAGGCACTTTTTTTTTTTTTAAGATTATGTGAATGGGTCACTGAATTTTAACTGAGAGTGTAACCTGTCTTATAGGGAAAAGAATTAATTGCCATTCGATTGGGAATTCCCTTAGCTACTTCAATTATGCCAGAAATGCAAAGAATGGAAGAAATTTACACATTTCTCAAAAGCAAAAACAGATACATACATACATATATATATATATATATATATATATATATATATATATATATGTAAGCAGTGGAGCTGATTTAGCTCAAAAAGCATTCCACAATTTTTTCCCTTGAGGGGATAGAGGTTAATTAGTAACTAGAAGTCAAATGCGGCAGTCGCTCAGTCGAGTCTGACTCCTTGTGACCCCATAGACTGTAGCCGCCCGGCTCCTCTGTCCATGGGATTCTCCAGGCCAGAATACTGGAGTGGGTTGCCATGCCCTCCTCCCAGGGGATCTTACTGACCCAGGGATTGAACCCAGGTGTTCTGTATTGCAGGTGGATTCTTTACCAGCTGAGCCCCCAGGAAGGCCCTCTTTCAAAACAAATATCCACGGTGATGGGAAGAAAAGTTCATTTTTTCAAAGGAACATTTATGCTTTTGCTTTTTCATGCTAGCCACACTTCTACCACAGAATATGTAGTACATAATTAATAAACTTTAAAAATTTTAGAAAACTAAATTCAAACATTCTTAAGTGTTGTATTAAAAAAAAAAAAAAAGTCAGTGTGCCGTAAGGACAGCACCCTTGCAAAAGCGTATTTTAAAAAAATCTTTTGGCCACACCTTGCAGGAATGTGGCATCTTAGTTCCCAGACCAGGCATCGAACTGGAGTCCCCTATAGCAGAAATACACAGCGTTAACAACTGGACCTCCAGGGAAGTCTCACAAAAGCGTGTTTTAAACAATGAGGAAGGAAAATTCATTCCCCATAGATACTTAGTTCCATCGAGGTTCAGAGAGCCGGGGAAGCTATTTCTTACCAAAAAAAAAAAAAAAAAAAAGAGTTCAAAAAAATGCCACCTGACAAGGTGTGGTGGAGGTGGTGTGATCAGAGGCGGCAGCAGAGGTGATGGAGGTGAAGGCAGAGGTCGTTGGTGAAGGTGAAGTCGGTGGAGACGGAGGCAGTGCTGAGGGCTGCTGCAGTGGGACTGTTGGTGGAGGTGGGCAACAAGTAAAGAAATAAATGTGCCAAGAAGACCAACAGGGGCAGTTAACCACTGCACAGCAAGCGGCATACGTATGCTCTGATGCCCTGAACCCCGGTACCTACTCTGGACGGACACTCAGGAGAGATTTCTTAGAAGCAGTGACGTGTACCCAGCTCTCAAAGCCAAGGGGCCTGGCAAAGGGCACCCCATGCTGCATATTGATGAGGGAGGTCTCACTGGACATGTGCAGAGGCCCAGGCATATCAGCAGCAGAGCAGAGACTTTCAGAAACAACGTTTATGGTCAGAATATGAATGGGCTTTCAGGGACTTGCCTGGTGGTCCAGTGGTTAAGAAGCTGCCTTGTAATGCAGGGGACAAGGGTTCAATCCCTCGTCGGTGGAGTAAGATCTCACATGCTATGGAGCAATTAAGTCTGAGAGCCACAACTACCGAGCCTGCATGCCACAACAAAGATTCTGGGTGATTCAACTAAGACTCATGGCAGACGAATAGATACATAAATGTATATATATACGATTTTAAATGAATGGGCTGTCTCGCCTATCCTCTTATTCTGATATTGTACCAACATTAGGCTTCCCTGGTGGCTCAGATAGTAAAGAATCTGCCGGCAATATGAGAGAGCCAGGTTCGATCCCTGGTTGGGAAGATCCTCTGGAGAAGGGAATGGCAACCTACACCAGTAGTCTTGCCTGGAGAATCCCATGGACTGAGGAGCCTGGGGCCTGGTGGTCTAACAGTCCATGGGGTCGCAAGGAGTCAGACACAGCTGAAAGACTAACACACAGACACACACATTAGAGGATTTCTCATGACAGTGTTTTTCCCATCGTATATGTCACTGAGACTCTAAGGAAGGGAAGAGACTCAGCCTAGCGTTTAGACTTGTGTTAAAGCTCGCTCTATGTCTCTCTACTCCGAAGTCTTTTCTCAGGCCTCTAGAAAGCGCTTTTGTTCCTATTAGCTTGCTTTAAATAGGAAACCTACTTCATGTCTTCTGGTATGTTTGTAGTCTTAAGAATATCTCTGTAAAAATCTATGGCAGCTGCAAAAATAAGTCTTTTCCTAGCAATGTTTGAACTACTGATTTGGCTCTCCTTGTGTTTAAATGAGGAACAGTCCTGGAGAAGACTGACAAATAGGAAAAAAAAAATACAGACTTAGCATTCTCACTCAGAGAAGGGCATGGCAACCCACTCCAGTATCGTGGCCTGGAGAATTCCATGGACTGTATAGGACATGGGGTCGCAAAGAGCTGAACATGACTGAGTGACTCTCACTTTCACCATGACTATACAACTGTTTGAAAGGATGCGGGCACCCCAGCGTTCACTGCACCACTGTTTACGATAGCCAAGACGGGGAAGCCACCTAAACGTCCATTAACAGAGGAATGGAGAAATAAGATGTGATGCGTACATACAGTGGAATATTCCCGGGCCATAAAAAAGATGAACGTAATGCCGTTTTCCACCAACATGGGTGGACCTAGAGATTATCACACTAAGTGAAGTCAGACAGAGAAAGGCAGGTATCATATGATAGACCATCCATGTGAAATCTAAAAAAAAAAAAAAAAAGCCGGGGGAGATAAAGGAACTTCTCTACAAAACAGAAATTGAGCCAGAGATGTAGAGAACAAGCATGAAGATCAGGGGCAGAGGATGGGAGGGATAAATTAGGAGATTGAGATCGACATATGTACACTACTGTATACGAAATCAGTAACCAATAAGAACATATTCTATAGCACAGAGAGCTCTACTCAGCACTCTTATCACGCCCTGTATCGGAAACGAATCTAACAGAGAGTGCATGCGTGTGTAACTGAATCACTGCTGAAAACCTGAAACTCACAAAACATTGTTAAGGCAACCAGGCATGTGTGCTAAGTCGCTCAGTCGTGTCTGACTCTCTGCGACCCCATGGACGGTATAGCCTGCCAGGCTCCTCTGTCCATGGGACTCCCCAGGCAAGAATACTGGAGCGGGTTGCCATGCCCTCCTCCAGGGAAGTCAACTATACTCCAATTAAAAAAGCAATCTCATTTTGTCCTAGGGTCTACCCTATGGAATAAGGTGGGCTGCTGCTGCTGCTGCTAAGTCGCTTCAGTCGTGTCCGACTCTGTGCGACCCCATAGATGGCAGCCCATCAGGCTCCCCCGTCCCTGGGATTCTCCAGGCAAGAACACTGGAGTGGGTTGCCATTTCCTTCTCCAATGCATGAAAGGGAAAAGTGAAAGTGAAGTCGCTCAGTCGTATCTGACTCTTAGCAACCCTGGCAAGTCCACAGAAATGTGGGCAGCAGAGCTCAGCAAAGGATCGAGCAGAGGCGACTTTAGCAGCAATCACCCCCCTCCACCTTGCCCCCCTGCGCCTCTGGCTCCCCTCATTTCCCGGGAAGTTTCTCCTCGGAGACATCCATCAATAAATCACTTGTGCCTGACTCCTCCGACCAGGCTGTGCTCCTAGGGAATCTGAGCTAAAACGGTCTCTGAGACGGAAAATCTATGAAAGCTCAGAAGAGCAGTGGAAACTTAAGGTTATGGCTGGGCCAGGGGGAACATATTTTTGAAACAGGAAGTCTTTTTAGCACCTGATTGGAGTAAGGACTGAAGGATGCCAGCTATTCACAGGACCTGTCCAGATCACTTAGCAGCACTTCACCAAAGGCCATGTCAGCCGCTCTCCCTTCTGATGAGCTGGTCTGAGGATTTAGGGGGCTTCCCTGGTGGCTCAGATGGTAAAGAACCTACCTGCCAAAGCAGAAGACGTAGGTCGGTCCCCGAGTTGGGAAGATCCCCTGGAAGAGGGCATGGCAACCCACTCCAGTATTCTTGCCTGGAGAATCCCATGGACAGAGGAGCCTGGCGGGGCTACATTCCATGGCGTCACAGAGAGCCAGACATGACTGAGTGATTAACGCTTTCGCTTTCGGAGGACTCAGCGGCTTGCTCACAGTTGGTGAACCGCTGAGGGAAGTTTATGTGCCAGCTCAGACCGACCAGCTGTCCTTGTTATCTCAGGAGTCAGAGCTTTCCCTGGACACGAGATTTGCAACATCAATCCCAGGAAAGTTACAAACAAAGCACGCTGTGCTGGGTGACTGACTGACGGCCCGCTTGCTCAGCCCTCCAGGACGCCTAAGATTTTGTAACCCTCACGTTAACACAGTTCTGTAGCCATGACCTTGCTCCTTCTCCAATTTTATACACAGCATGAAAAAGTGAAAAGGGAAGTGAAGCCGCTCAGACTCTTTGCAACTTCCATGGACTGTAGCTCTCCAGAGTCCTCCATCCATGGAATTTTCTAGGCAACGATACTGGAGTGGGTTGCCATTTCCTTCTCCAGGGGATCTTCCAAACCCAGGGATTGAACCCGGATCTCTCACACTGCAAGCAGACGCTTTACTGTCTGATCCACCAGAGAAGCCCTAATATGTAATATTAAATAGGTTTCATCATGCCATCTTCTCTTGAATTTTCCTCACTGAAAAATAGATAGCAAGGGGATCAGTCTTCTTCTTTAGCTCCAGGGTCATGTGGCAAAATGGCAAATGCCAATAGTGTTTATTTTTTAAGGAAAATTAATCCTTTCAGCTTAGCAGATTGCCACCAAGCAAACATTTGCTTCAATAAATGTTGACACGCTGATGGCCTAAAACCATGTATTTGTCATCAAAAATATGAGTAGTTCACCTCCAGTTCATGAGCAGGATTGCATTAACTCTACGTTCCAGTGGCTTATAGGTTTTTTTGTTGTTTTTTTTTTTACCAAGTAAGTCCATTAAAGGAATCAAATAATGAATTGGCAATTATATAATGTCATATCCTATGTATGTTAAAAGGGTGCTGAGAGCTGAAAAATTCATGCATCTATTACACTTACCCTGTACTAGAAATCTGTCAACACCCATGGGCAACAGGCAATTACGGACTTTGTAGGGGCACAGCAAAAGCTGCCTGTCACTCAGATGGATGGAGCAACCAATTTGTTCTTGTACCTTGCCATTACATCAAATTCCATTAAATCCTGACATCACCTAAGAATACACGGCTGTTTTTGCATTAAGCGAAACACTAATAAGAAGAAAACCAACGTTTAAACATCTTGGGCTCAACGACGTCTCAAATGTTTTACGGTTAGAATTCTTACCCCTCACACTGAGCATTTTTTTCATCACAAAAAAATCGCCATTGCTTTCTCCCTCAATTTTCTTTTTTTTGTGGGGGGGGCGGCATTCTATTAAAGGTTTTAAAAATATCATATGTACTTGAGATGGAAGCCAGTTGTCTTAACTACCTGATGGGTATCTAGCCGAAATAGAAACCAAGAACCTTATCTCATGGTATTAATAGCGTTCACTGATCATTGCTTGCTAAATTCCCCATAAACTGTTTCAGGCTAAGTATAGAGGAAACAGGCCATCCATAGATAGGTAAATATTTTGAGAAGATGAGAGGTTGTCTGGCAGACATCTGTGTTATCACTATAGATGTCCACCAGATGACTGTGTAGGGGTCAAAGGCAGCTGCCGGGAGGGATGCTCAAAGTAGGAAACTAGAGGCTGTGTTTACCTGCAGCCAGCGAAGTGTGAAGTTGTACCAACCTGGTGATGCATCCAGATAGATGCCAATCAAATATTCTGAACGGGAAGACAAGTGCCATCATCTCTTCCTAGCACGTAAATTGCCTTTTACGTGGCTGCTTTCCCCCACTGTGTCTGCTCACTTGGTACGCTGGTACCAGTGACTAAACTCCTTCCAGGAGGCTGAAATAATCATCACGTTTCTGTCCGGAAGATTCTGTAGCATCCTTTCCTCTGAGAAACCACACGGGAATGTCAACACCGTAACTAAAACCTCCAAATCTAAGAATACCTTCTCTTGTCAATACCTGTTATGACTCAAAGACTTGGAGGAAAACAACAAAACATACATTGTTGGAGTTTTTAAATTTTTTTCTTTCTTTACTTCCTAGCAGTTCCTGTTCCTTGAACTACAGTTTGAGCGCTGCAAATTCAGTATAAAAAGGAGGCAAGAAATGACGTTCACCAATTGCAACTGCCCCCAACCTCCATCCCCTGCACATCAGTACATATTCATGCAACCGTGATTTTGAGGAAGTGTGTCAGCTGCACTCAGTTGCAGATAACAGGCAGCCTTCTTGGTCTTTTGTGCTGCAAACAATTAACACAGAACAAGTGTTTACAAATCACCAGTCGGGCCACCAGGAAGGCTTCCCAGGCAAAACTAACAAAAGCAGTCCTTGTCCCTGGAACTGTGGGCTCTGCCACAGCTGGGGGACCAGGCGTCTGTCTGCCTGTGTGACTGAACCCAGGACCCCACTTCACCCGCTGGACCGCCCTGACACAACCGTTTTTCTCCCCACGTCTCAGTTCATAACTGTCTTTAAAAGAATGCCTCTTATTGGTGGGTCGAAGTCACGTGCCCCTAACCAAGCTGCAGGGGAGTCTGGGAAATGTAGTTGTTCACAGTTCAGGCTTTACAGTATCAGCTCAGTCGCTCAGTCGTGTCCGACTCTTTGCGACCCCATGGACTGCAGCATGCCAGGCTTCCCTGCTGCTGCTGCTAAGTCACTTCAGTCGTGTCCAACTCTGTGCGACCCCATAGACAGCAGCCCACCAGGCTCCCCTGTCCCTGGGGTTCTCCAGGCAAGAACACTGGAGTGGGTTGCCATTTCCTTCTCCAGTGCTGGCCATCACCAACTCCTGGACTCAAACTCATGTCCATTGACCCAATGATGCCATCCAACCATCTCATCCTCTGTCATCCCCCTCTCCTCCTGCTTTCAATCATTCCCAGCATCAGGGTCTTTTCCAATGAGTCAGTTCTTCACATGAGGTAGACAAATTATTGGAGTTTCAGCTTCAGCATCAGTCCTTCCAGTGAATATTCAGGGTTGATTTCCTGTAGGATGGACTGGTTGGATTTCCTTGCAGTCCAAGGGATTCTCAAGAGTCTTCTCCAACACCACAGTTCAAAAGCATCAATTCTTTGGTGCTCAGCTTTGTTTATGGTCCAACTCTCACATCCATACATGACTACTGGAAAAACCATACCTTTGACTAGACGGACCTTTGTTGGCAAAGTAATGTCTCTGCTTTTTAATATGCTGTCTAGGTTGGCCGTAAAGTTTGCAGTATGGGAAGGCGTATAGTGAAGTACCTTAGTCATGTCAGACTCTCTTTGACCCCATGGACTGTAGACTGCCAGGATCCTCCATCTGTGGGATTTTCCAGGCAAGAACAGTGGAGTGGGCTGCCATTTCCTTCTCCAGGGGAATCTTCCCGACCCAGGGATCGAACCCAGGTCTCCTGCATTGCAGGCAGACTCTTTACCTTCGGAGCCACCAGGGAAGGCCTTGGGAAGGCATAGCTGAAGGATATGAAAGGATGCTGAGAATCCCATGGACAGAGGAGCCTGGCGGGCTATATGGTACATGGGGTCGCGGAGAGTCAGGACGGCGTGACGAACGCTTTCACTGCCGGTTAACCTTACCCTCCTGTGTACCTATGTGTTCTGGCCTATTCTCTACAAAACTGTGCATGTCTTCTCAACAGCACGTGGCTCCTGAGTCGTTTATCCTGCTGTGTGTGTGCCTATCTGGGTGTTCAGCTGCATCCTGGCCACCCCATGGACTCCCCCTGGCCACGCCAGGCTCCTCTGTCCATGGGGTTCTCCAGGCAAGAATGCCGGAGTGAGTTGCCATGCCCTTCTCCATTTGCTCTGAAATCCCTGATCATCCTAACCGGTGGGCCCTCTAAGCTGAGTTGTGCTGAAGAGGGCGGAGCTGCGCAGTGAAGTCCCGACACAATCATATATTCACTTGAACTCCCGTCCCTTTGGGTACTCTTTCACAGGACAGGATGCTGAATGATTCACTCTCACACACACACATACAAAAGAATATGAAGCTATTTCTGTATGAAAAGCCTAGAGCACCAAAAATGGTCTCTGAAGCACATCTTAGGGGTCCCAACGTGGGAGAGGTGTCTGCAGTGCCGCGATAGAGGAGGGCCCACGATGTGAAGAGCTTTCCCATGAGGTCACTGGGGAAGGAGAAGATGGTTGTGAAAGCAGGCTTTGAGGCCAAAGGGGATGAGGTCTCCACGGGCAACTGATGAGGGCCATTGATGTGGGCCAGGTCCACGGGCATCCATCACGAAGCCCCTAATAGAGGGACCCGTCCCAGGGGCTGAAAGATGCTGAAGGAATTCCTCAGCCCAGCCTTCAGAGCGAGGCCAAAGCTCCTTGACAAAAGAAGCTTGTTAAGAGTAAGGGTTTTTAAGCCCTGCTGCCCCCAAATCCTGGGCTCCCAGTCAGAGACCCCACCCCTACCCCCAGCTTCCAAGTGATGCTGCGGAAAATGGTCTGAGCAGCTACACCAGGGAAATCAAACAACGTCATGGGGGACGGGATGGAGGGGGGGAATCAATTAAACTCCTTGCAAAGGGAACAAGAGACCCCTCTCTGGTTTCAGACTTTTTCTCTAGGAGAGAAACCACAGTTGGGTCGACTGTGGCGAAAAAACACATTACCTGCCCCTGGCTTGGGGTGTTAACTCTAACTTAGATAACTTAGAATGTTATCTGCCCCTGGCTTAAAGCTATGGTTTTTCCAGCAGTCATGTATGGATGTGAGAGTTGGATCATAAAGAAGGCTGAGCACTGAAGAATTGATGCTTTTGAACTGTGGTGTTGGAGAAGACTCTTGGGGGTCCCTTGGACTGCAAGGAGATCCAACCAGTCCATCCTAAAGGAGATCAGTCCTGAGTGTTCATTAGAAGGACTGATGCTGAAGCTGAAACTCCAATACTTTGGCCACCTGATGAAAAGATCCGACTCACTGGAACAGACCCTGATGCTGGGAAAGATTGAAGGTGGGAGGAGAAGGAAATGACAGAGGATGAGATGGTTGGATGGCATCATCAACTCAATGGACATGAGTTTGAGCAAACTCCAGGAGTTGGTGATGGACAGGGAGGCCTGGCGTGCTGCAGTCCAGGCGATCACAAAGAGTCAGACACAACTGAGGGACTGAACTGAACTAGAGTGTTAGATTTCAAACTTAAAAGTTATTAAATGGAGTAACTGATAAACCACCGCTTCCTCTTCAGTCTTAACCTAACTACAATAAAGGATTTCCCGTTATTGTTTTGCCTTGATTCTGCCATATCCTTCCCCCAGGCATGTATTATTTTACATGGCTCCAGTTTCAATAAAAGAGCAGCGTTGTTGTGTAAATGAGAGAACACATTAGCGCCTCCCTGAGTCTGTCCATCTTCCATTATCATGAAGAGTGTGGAATTCCCACCCCTCAAGTACCATCTAAGCCATCTGTTGTAGGTTTGCCCGAATTTCACAGCTTGTCTCGATGGAGGAGGCTAGAAATCTTTTCAGCAGGATGAGCTGCCTGGGTTTTAATTAAGGTTGCATCAGATATAATTTAAATCAGCTATCACAAGCAGCAGCCCAGGCCTGCTTCCAAGAGTGCGAAGAGCTGGCGGGTAGAGACAAGAGAGCTTATTTTCCCTCCAGGGTGTTGGAGCGTACGCTTTTCACTAAAGATCAAGGGGTCCTTTGCATTAAATCACTCAATAAGTGAGAGTCGCTCAGCCATGTCTGACTCTTTGCTACCCCATGGAGTGTATGGGATTCTCCAGGCCACAGTCCTGGAGTGGGTAGCCTTTCCCTTCGCCAGGGCAGCTTCCCTACCCAGGGATTGAACCCAAGTCTCCCACATTGCAGGCGGATTCTTTACCAGCTGAGCTATCAGGGAAGCCCAAGAATACTGGAGTGGGTAGCCTGTTCCTTCTCCAGCAGATCTTCCTGACCCAGGAATCGAACCGGGGTCTCCTGAATTTCAGGCAGACTCTTTACCAACTGAGCTATCAGGGAAGCCCAAGGCAATGTCCAAACGCTCACAGCTGTCACTCAACGTCTGATTCTTGGTTCAATCACAGCCCTCTCTCTCGTCAGGGCGTCTCAAGAACCGGGAGCGACGGTAATGAATGGCGAGGTGTGAGGATCTTGAAAATAATTTTCCACGGTCAGCTTCATGGTGCAAAGCGCCTATTGAATGCCTGACTAGGTGGAAAAGGCCTTTTCTACATGAAAACCCAAGGGTGTGTCACACCTACTCTGGATCACGGAGAACGGTCTAAATCCATTCTGCACGGCCAGGGATCACGTCACCCCCACGGCCCCCGCTCTGCATGTGATAAAGTAAGAAAGCGGTGAGCAGACAGGACCACAGCTTGCAGAGAACTCCGCACGGTAGCATTTTGGGAGAGAGCGAGCCGTGAGCCACCTCACTGGGCCAAGACTAGGCAGGGTGATCACGCGTGAGGAGGTGACTTTTCTTGTGGCACTTGCCTTCTCTTCCATGAAGCTTGGCTTCTGGAGCCGAGTGTGTGACAGGAAATAATAACCACACACACACACACACACACACACACACACACATGTATCCCATGTTCAGCCCAACGCAAGGGCATCTTCCGGGACTGAGAAGATGGGTTTCTGTTTAACTCGGCTTGTCACTGTGTCATTTCAGGGTCTCAGCCTTCTCCCGGGAGACGGATGGATCAGAATTCATTTTGAATGATTAAGGTGTGTGTGTGTTTTTTTTAATGTCTTCATCATTTAAATTACCGCCCAGCTCAGAATTTAAGACTGTTCAAACGGCTTCCCTTCATATCTAACTGGCTTTGTTTTATTTTATTTTTTAATGAAACAGTAAAATACACTTTCACATGACTATTTCTTGTTTACTTTTCACTTCCCAAGTAGCTTGGGATGGTTAGACTCTCCTATCATTTAAGTCTGCTACAAACCATTCTCCAAGTCCACACACTCTATTGATGAGAGATTTCCAGAGGAACCGGAACCTTTAAGAAGTCAATTGAAAACAGAAGCTCGTTTGAAATGATGGACATAAAGGGAGAATTTGCAAGTAACACGGGACCCCAGCTAATGTCACGTGACTAGAGGTGCAGTCTCAGCTCTCCCACTTACTGTATGGAATTCTTTCATTCATTGAGCAGATGCAGATTACCTGGTCCTCGGAGAAGGCGATGGCGCCCCACTCCAGTCCTCTTGCCTGGAAAATCCCGTGGCTGGAGGAGCCTGGTGGGCTGCAGTCCATGGAGTCGCGAAGAGTCGGACACGACTGAGCGACGTCAATTTCACTTTTCACTTTCATGCACTGGAGAAGGAAATGGCAACCCACTCCAGTGTTCTTGCCTGGAATCCCAGGCAGTCTATGGGGTCGCGCAGAGTTGGACACAACTGAAGTGACTTAGCAGCAGCAGCAACAGCGGGTATTTACAAGCTTCCCAGGTGCCGCTAGTGGTAAAGAATCTGCCCGTTAATGTGGGAGGTGCTAGCTAGTTCGATTCCTGGGTTGGGAAGATCCCCTAGATAAGGCAATGATAAACCACTTCAGTATTCTTGCCTGGGAAATTCCATGGACAGAGGAGTGTGGCAGGCTACAGTCCACGGGGTCGCAAAGAGTTGGACACGATTGAGTAACTAAGCAACACAAGAACCATGTATTTAAGCTTCTGTGTCATAAACATCTTTGGCGCAAGCCTCTTGGCTGCAAACATCTTTGCCGCAAACATCTGTACCACGTAACTAATTGGCCGTGAGGCAACTCTGCTGTAAGTTGACAGTTTGGTTTCATTTCCACACGGGCAGGCACACCCGTGTTTATATCACATCATCTGAAAGGAGGTCCAGAGCCGAAGCCAGGTTTCCCGTGGAACCCCAGAACATCTGTTGAGAGACATGTCGATAAACCAAGACCACGCAACCGTGCAGAGCCTTGCAGAGGGCAGCGCAGAGCTCAAGTACAAGTCTGCACGCCTCGTGCTCATAAACTATGCTCAGTCGTGCGACCCCATGGACTGCAGCCCGCCGGGCTCCTCTGTCCATGGGATTCTCCAGACAAGGACACTGGAGTGCGTTGCCGTGCCCTCCTCCAGGGGACCTTCCCAACCCAGGGATCGAACCTCTGTCTCCTGTATTGGCAGAGGGATTCTTTACCATCTGAGCGACCTGGGTAGCACTGACACCTCTTGTAATAAAGGAAGGAATTTTTAGCAAAAAAAAAAACTGATGCCCATCGTAGAAATGAATCAATAGGCAAAAAAATTATATGGGTGAATGAAGGACTTGGAACCAGTGCATACCTCCAACCCAGAAAATAAAATCCATTATTTGTGCAGTAGCCACGAGTCTACACACATTTCAGCTCTGTTCAAATATTCTGTACTTTGCCATAAAGTCTTTGTAATTTTGTTATTCGTACAGAGTTAACATGTAACAGAGAAGAACCTATTACTACAGAACAAGACTTTGCTTGTTGGGTTTCGATCTGCCTGAGACATGGCTTGCTTGCAGCTGGCCGGTCTGTCCAGATGCTGAGCCTCAACTTTTTCTAGACACGGGGCCCTTCTCAGGAATCAGAGACTCTCTGCACAACGTGCGGAGTCGTGTGGGCCACGACGCCAGGCTCAGCGGTCTCCTTCAGAGCTTGTGTAAATAAACTCCACATCCTATCGCTGACACTCCATGATTTAAGACAGCACAAGCCAGTCTCTGTAAGGGACAGCTTTCAAGCTGAAGTGGTTAAAAGGATGCCCACACGCACCTCTGCTCATCAGGGAACCTGGGAATGTAGCATCTCACCAGCAGACGGGGGTGTGTTGATTCAGTCCCGACACTCTGCTCCCACGAGATGCTCTGTTTATGATACTTCCGTCGTTGCTTGAGTTATAAATAAATATGCTCTGATCCAGGAGCTTTCTGAGTGTTCCCAGCTCAGGGTGTCTGCAAAGCTATTCCGGGGTGAATGGGAAGAAATGGTAGCATTTCCATTTTGTATCTAACGAGTAGGTTCTAAGTGGAGCTTAGAAAGTGAAAAGTGTTAGCCACCCCCAGGGATTGAACCCAGGTCTCCTGCATGTATGGATGTGAGAGCTGGACCAAAAAGAAAGGTGAGCGCTAAAGAATTGATGCCTTTGAACTGTGGTGTTGGAGAAGACTCTTGAGAGTCCCTTGGACTGCAAGGAGATCAAACCAGTCCATCCTAAAGGAGATCAGCCCTGAAGCTCTGATACTTTGGCCACCTGATGCGAAGAACAGACTCACGGGAAAAGACCCTGATGCTGGGAAAGACTGAAGGCAGGAGGAGAAGGGGACAACAGAGGATGAGATGGTTGGATGGCATCACTGACTCAATGGGCTTGAGTTTTGAGCAAGCTCTGGGAGTTGGTGGACATGGAGCCCTGGCATGCTGCAGTTCATGGGGTCACAAAGAGTCGGACACGGCTGAACAGTTGGACTGGACGGAACTGAACTCCTGCATTGCAGGCAGATTGAACCACCTGAACCACCGGGAAAGTCAGGTAAGTGGAGCTTACTGTCGGCTTAAATCCAGATTATGCACCCAATGTCCTGAAGTTCCACAGATGACCTGGGGACATCCCTGGGTCAGGGACGGCAGTGCGACTCATTTGTCTTTATTTCCAGCCCTTTGCCAGCTACAGGCACCCAGATGAGAGAACTCAGTGATGATGCTACCTGCTGTTAGTGAAGCCAGCCCTCACGAAATGCATGAGGGCCCTAAAGATTGCTGAGGAGACAGCAGGACTGGCCTTGATTAACAAAGAACACCAAGCTGAAGCCAACCACAAAAAGTGCAGCTGCAGACATGATGCCCTGCTCAGCTCAGCACACTCTCAAATTAAAAGCAAAGGCTCTAATGAAGTCTGACCAAATCTGAGCCCCTCCTCTGGATGAGACTCTGAATTTTCAAGAAGGCTACTTAAAAGCCTCACCTGCGTGCACAGTGGTGAATGGTTCTCCCCATGAAGGTACACGGTGTCTGGAGAGGAGGGCATGGGCTGACGCGTATGGTCCTTCAGCTGCTCAGTCGTGTCCGACTCTTTGCGACCCCATGAATCGCAGCACCCCAGGCTTGCCTGTCCATCACCAAGTCCCGCAGTCTACTCAAACTCATGTCCATCTAGTCAATGATGCCATCCAACCATCTCATCCTCTGTCATCCCCTTCTCTTCCTGTCTTCAATCTTTCCCAGCATCGGGGTCTTTTCAAATGAGTCAGTTCTTCACATCAGGTGGCCAGAGGATTGGAGTTTCAACTTCAGCATCAGTCCTTCCAATGAACATTCTGGACTGATCTCCTTTGGGATGGACTGATGGGATCTCCTTGCAGTCCAAGGGACTCTCAAGAGTCTTCTCCAACACCACAGTTCAAAAGCATCAATTCTTCGGCATTCAGCTTTCTTTATAGTCCAAATCTCACAGCCATACACGACCACTGGAAAAACCATAGCCTTGACTAGATGGACCTTTGTTGGCAAAGTATTGTCTCTGCTTTTTAATATGCTGTCTAGGTTGGTCATAGCTTTTCTTCCAAGGAGCAAGTGACTTTTAATTTCATGGGTGCAATCACCATCTGCAGTGATTCTGGAGCCCAAGAAAATAAAGTCTGTCCTTGTTTCCATTGTTTCCCCATCTATTTGCCATGAAGTGATATACATTATATTTGATGCTATACACATTATTAAAAATAAAAATCTGAAAAAAAAAAAAACAGATAAACTCCTGGGGCTTTTCTTGCTTCTCCATGGTGGCATGTGAGCACAAAAGTTTGGAGAATGGGACTTCCCTGGTGGTCTGGTGGCTAAGACTCCAGACTTCCAATGTCAGGGGCCTGGGTTTGATCTCTGGTCAGGGATTTAGATCCCACACGCTGCATCTAAAGATCACTCATGACACAGCAAAGTCCCGGTGCAGCCAAATAAATAAACAGATAAAAGAAGGGACTTAAAAATTTTAAGTTTGGAGAACACTGTTCTAACCATTTCCCGAGATTGCTGGGATGCACGTCACGATAGTTGTCATTTTCTTAATTTCAAAACTGTCTTTGATTTTGGGTTGAACCCTAGGAAAGTAATAGTCTGGAAGCACTTTCAGTCTGCAAAAACAGCAGTTCAGATTAATAAACACAATGCCAGAGTCAAGGTCGATGAATATTTGAAGGTCTTCTTTACAGAGTCCCTGGGCTTGGGTTTGAGTATACAGAGGTTAATAGAACAGGCTGTCCTCATCCTCACAGAGGCTTGACTCTCCTCAGGAAGACATGCAATAAAGATTATGACTTTTTAACATCACCACCTGTCACAACGCGTCAGGAGGAAGTGGATCAAATACTTCCACTCTGGCGGTGGGGATTTTTGCATCTAAGGAGGACCAATTTGAGGCAGGGGCAGACTTTAGCATGTTCAGTACCTACTAGAGCAAGGCTGCTTCCAATTTTAACTGTAAAAGAGTGCCATCAAAATAAAGTCACTCACCAGGCCTCCTCTCCTCCCACACAGCGCAAAACTGAAGAGGGATGATGACACAGATGCTCACTATTTAGATCAGCCTGGAGGCCAGTTCCAGTGTGTCATCTATTTTTGTAAATGAAGTTTTACTATAAGACAACATGGTTGTGCCCACTGGATCGGTAGATGAAGAGTGAAGTTCCCTCTACCCTTATAGGTGCTGTATCGAGGCATGTGAATTAAACTGATCAAAGCTAGCTTAACAGTAGGAAGATTCATGTATGCAGATGGAGGCCTTCACAGAATAGGAATGAACACAAAAAGGAGTTAAACTTTGGGACTTTATGTTCCGTTTTGACAAAAGGGTGATAAATTATGGCACATGAGTAGGAAATATGCTGAGGAAAGTCACAGAACGTGAGGGTTATTTTTAGCAAGGGCCGTTAGTGCAGACTTATCTCGGTATCTTATCTCCAGTGATGAGAGTCATTCTCCTCTTCATGGACCGAGAAAGGCACATCTCTGACAAGAAATCTGGTCCCTGTCAGTTTCCATATTCTCCGTATAGCTTTCACGCTTCATCACAAGTAGCTAAGACAGAGCTCAGATTTAGCCTTTGCTAAATCACTAGTCGCTCAGTCATGTCTGACTCTTTATGACACCGTGGCCTGTAGCCCACCAGGCTCCTCTCTCCATGGGATGCTCCAGGCAAGAACACTGGAGTGGGTTGCCATTCCCTTCTCAAGGGGATCTTCCCAACCCAGGGATCAAACTCGGGTCTTCTGCAGTAGCGGGTGGGTTTTTTAATCTTCTCAGCCACCAGGGAAGCCTTTCAGATAGCCTGCAAAACACAAAATGCCAACTCTCTGGCCCTGCCCTGAAGAAAGACTTGCCAGCTCCTATTTATATGTCAGAGTACATTGCAGGGAAAAAAATAAATAAATAAGGGCAGATGGATTACAAGTAAGGTGCTGATCCAAAACAGAACAAATTGAGCTCAATAAAACATACACTGACACTTTCCTTGAAGTTTTCTCTCACCTTTCTAGGAAGGTACAAAGTGACTTTTCATAATGCATAAATGATCACGTAACATTTTCCAAGATGTGAAGTTCCTAACATCTTTCTGTTGTTAAAAAAGAGAAAAAAATTAATTAATTTAAAAAAAAAAAAAAAACGAGAGTGTCTTGGCCTTCCCGTAAAGCAGAGAAACAAACAGGCATATGGTCCCTGTTAATTATTTCTATCAGGCCTCTCTGGCTATCAGCATCTAACTGTAAAATGAACAGCTCTTCCAAAACACCTATGCAAATATGAACTCATTCTCCTGACGTAATCTGCATTAAGCTGAATCACTTCCCAGAATAAATTCAAAGGGTATTTCTCATTGCACTGGTTCTAGAAATAGGTGGTTACATACAGCGACGGGTCTTTTATTCATTTATACAAAAAATTTTCAACAGGCTGGTAATTGAAGTTCTGAAGGCAATGATTTCAAGTCTTGTGTAGCCTGCCTTGATCATGGAGGAACTTGTTTACTTTGAAAGGAAGAGTAGGAAAACATAAACTTTATTTTTTCAGAGAAATTCTCAAAAGCATGATGGAAGTACAGATATAAACCATTTCCCTCTGAACTCCAATAGGTACTCCTGACCCTAGAAATTCTTGTAATTGGCAGGCTTCTTCCATGCATAAGCTTTATTCCTTACCTTTATTTTTGAAGGGATGGGGTTAGACTTTCTTGACTTATTACAAAGGCTTTCTCACATGTGAGCAATTACTAACTCAAGGGCTCCAGCTCCAAAATTACTGCAGACGGTGACTGCAGCCACGAAATTAAAAGATGCTCGCTCCTTGGAAGAAAAGCTATGACCAACCTAGACAGCATATGAAAAAGCAGAGACATCACTTTTCCGACAAAGGTCTATCCATCAAAGCTATGGTTCTTCCAGTGGTCATGTATGGATGTGAGAGTTGGACTATAAAGAAAGCTGAGCACAAAGAATGGATGCTTTTGAACTGTGGTGTTGGAGAAGACTCTTGGACTGCAGGGAGATCCAACCAGTCCATCCTCAAGGAGATCAGTCCTGGGTGTTCATTGGAAGGACTGATGTTGAAGCTGGAACTCCAATCCTTTGGCCACCTGATGTGAAGAGCTGACTCATTTGGAAAGACCGTGATGCTGGGTAAGGGGACGACAGAGGATGAGATGGTTGGATGGCATCACCGACTCGATGGACATGATTCTGAGTAAGCTCTGGGAGTTGGTGATGGACAGGGAAGCCTGGCGTGCTTCAGTCCATGGGGTCACAAAGAGTCAGAACACCACCAACAAAGACACAGTTAAACAAGGCTGTTGTTTTTGAGAGGGAGCACAATCATTCCAAAATATTAATTGCTGTTGTTTGACAAAAGTTTGAAAAAACTCATTCCTGAAGGAGGAATTTCTCCTTGGAGCAAGCACACCACTAATTCGGAACGCAGTGTGGTACCAGCTGGCCACCTCTCTTTGGTTCCATGTGGGGCAGGGAGATCACCCCGAATGTGATTGCAATGGCCCCAGAAAAGGCAATTTAGCACGTGTGGGTGAGCATTTTGTTACCAAAGCAAGTCCATCTCATGGACACAAGAAGCCACAACAAGAGGGATCCGGGTTGGCAGAATCTGGCGTTGTCATTAAGGACACCCAGATGGCGGCCAGGTCAGAGTGCCGGCTCAGACTTTGGCTGAACGGGACGAGAACTGGCATGGCCTTCCCAGAGATGGTGCTTCCCAACACCGTTCCAAGATGCCCTGCCCTTTTTCAGGTCAGAGCTCAGCCCACGAGAGCCAGCCGCATCCTTAGGAGAGTGCCCTGGAACACGCTCTGGACAGAGGATGGGTCTGGAACTTGGTATTGATTCTGGGAATTCAGCCAGCTAGTAAAGAATCTGTCTGCCGATGCAGACCTGGGTTCGACCCCTGGGTCGGGAAGGTCCCCTGGAGAAGGAAATGGCAACCCACTCCAGTATTCTTGCCTGGAGACTCCCACAGACAGAGGAGCCTGGTGGGGCTACAGTCCATGGGGTTGCAAAGAGTCAGACACCACTGAAGTGACTAACACTTCCGCTGATGCTGGCGAGGAGGGGAGAGCCCGAGGTAGCTTTCGTCTCAGGAAACAGAGCTTTGGAAATACGGGGAAGGACTCAGACGTGACTCACCGGGCTGATGACCCCAGGACGCACACTGAGAGTCATTCATTGCATAAGACACACTCAGGGCCCGGCAAAAAGACCCAGGCTTGCCAGGTGGAAAAGTGACTGTGGCTCAGGACACTCTCGCCTTCTGACGCAGAGCAGCTGCACGCAGAGCCGAGGTGTCTCCTTTCTGCCCGGATGTGAGCGGGAGATCCAAGTGTGTCCTGACTTCCTGTGCATCTGGGATGCGGTCTGGTTCTCTGGCTGGCTGTCTCTCTGTCTTTCCCGCTTCCTGGATTCAGCTACCTTCCTGCGGAGCTTGACATGATTGAGCGTGGCGTCTGTGTTCTTCTCTCCAGCTTGGCGTGAGTGACGTCTTCTCCCTACACTTTAATTAACTCTGTTCTGTGTGTGCTCAACAGATTATTTGCAGCATGGATGCATGAATAAAGCTGTTAGATACATATAGTCTTCTCCCTGCTATCTTTCCAATCTGGTCTACCTTTACTGACCTCATCACCTTGTCCTTTATGTGATTTCTGGACCTTCTTCAAGACTCACACTGGGCTTCCCTGGTGGCCCAGGGGTAAAGAGTGCTACCTGTTCATGCAGGGGACACGGGTTTGATGCCTGGTCTGGGAAGATTCCAGGAAGCTGAGATTCCCTGGTGGCTCAGTTGATTAAGAATCTGCCTGCAATGCGGGAGACCCCGGTTCTATTCCTGGGTCGGGAAGATCCCCTGGAGAAAGGATAGGCTACCCACTCCAGGATTCTGGCCTGGAGAATTCCATGGACCAAGTCCATGGGGTTACAAAGAGTCGGACACAAGTGAGCAACTTTCACTTCACTTCTGGGAAGATCCCACAGGCCACGGGGCAACCTTGCTCCATAGCTACTGAGCCTGTTCTCTGCAGGAGAAGCCAGCGCAATGAGAAGCTTGCCAGTTGGGAGTCTGGGGCATGAGACACCTATCTCCTTGAGCGGCCCTGCGATAGACCTTTCTCTACTGCAGACGCTGGCGTTTCAGTGTGCTCAGCCTCACTGTGTGTCGGGCACACAAGCTTGTGTTCCAGTCACACAGGGGCCCTGGACACAGGGGCACTGGACACAGGGGCCCTGGGGAAGTGAGAGCCGAGGGGAGCGGAGACAGGACTCCCCGAGCTCTGAGGGGATTGCTCAGTAGCCCCGGGAGGCAGCTGGGGGTCAACTGCTAGGGAGCGGGGTTAAGCGAGGAGAAGAACCACCGGCAGGGTGAGGCAAGGCTGGAGACGCAAAAGAGAGATGTGCCATCTGGATAGGGGTGGGCTCAGCGTTGGCCAGAGCTCAGTGGCATAACTCTGCCCGGGGGTGACTCTGCCCCTCACTGGGGCAGACCACGGATGTACTGAGCCTCAAGAAACTGAAAGGCACTCAGTCCTGTCCGACGCTTTGCGACTCGGGGACTGTAGCCCCGCCAGGCTCCTCTGTCCATGGGATTCTCCAGGCAAGAATACCGGAGTGGGCTGCCGCTCCCTTCTCCAGGGGACCTTCCCGACTCAGGGATCAAAGCTGGGTCTCCTGCATTGGCAGGCAGATTCTTTACCGTCTGAGCCACCAGGGAAGCTCGTGCCTAAAGAAACGCACTCGGCAAAATCGTACGCTGCGATTTTCCAGCCTGTGATTCTCTTTACACAGGCAGCAATGACCGCCCGCCGAACAGTCAGGGCTTCTGGAATTTCATCTCCATCCAACACCTCTTGTGAGCCAGGTCTAAAGGCAAAACCCAGCTGGTCCTCATGAGTTTCTGGAGTCTGCATTGCCAAATGTTCTCATCCTTGGTAACACTGACCTGTGACCCCAACGTCAAGACGATGTAACTTTCACAGTCACGTATGGGCGTGAGTACGGTGGTGAAAAGTTCTCGCAACCTGACACACACACACGTTTCTAGCTGAAGTCCAGCGAGACAAAGCTGGGCCTTTTCGTTTCAGCTTTCATGTTACAAACAAGTGTCTTTTCCGAAGTAGACTCAGAAGCACGTTTCTTTTGCTTTTAGTGGGTTTTTTTTTTTTTTTTGCAATTCTTTTTGCACTGCTTTTTTGCAGTGATTTCACTGTTCAAGATGGTCCCCAACTATAGTTGCTAAGCTGTTGTCTGATGTTTCTAAGCATGAGGCAGCTGTGATGTGCCTTCTGGCGAAAATATGTGCATTAGGAAAGCATTATTCATGCAGGGAGCTCAAACCCAGAGCTCTGTGACAACCTAGAGGGGTGGTGTGGAGGTGGGAGGTGGGAGGTGGAAGGGAGGTTCAAGAGCGAGGGGACGTATGCCTACCTCCGGCTGATTCATCCTGATGAACCGCAGAGACCAGTACAGTGTTGTAAAGCAGGAAGCCTCCAATGAGAAATACATTAATTTAAAAAAAAAAAAAGAAAGGTGTCCTTCAGGCACGAACGTTGGCTGTGATTTCACTGTCAAGGAATCAAGCTCATATTAAATGAGGTGTCTTTAGACAGAAGTGAGGTTATGGGTTGATTGGGTGATGACAATGTTAGGACCACGGGCTCTGAGAGCCCAGCTCCTCGTTTGACCTGGGAGTACGGTCAGTACAGCAAGTCCTGTACACACGGACCTTCAAGTTTGGAACTTTGAAAAGATGCAAAGGTGTGTCTGCACGTCCAATGCTGGAACTTAGTTCACGTATCTAGCATGTATTGTCGCGGCGTCCTCTACAAGGGTTGGGCTTCTGTGTGCTTTTCTGCACAGTCCTGCGTAGGGGACGGGAGTTCAGTATCTGTATTTCAAAGCACAAGGTGTCTGGTAGTGAGTGTAAAAGCTGCAGCGATGTCTCTGGTGAAAGTGAAAGTCGCTCAGTCGTGTTGGACTCTTTCCGACCCCATGGACTGTAGCCCACCAGTCTCCCTGGTCCATGGAATTCTCCAGGCAAGAATACTGGAGTGGGTTGCCCTTTCCTTCTCCAGGGGATCTTCCCCACCCAGGGATCGAACCTGCACTGCAGGCGAACTCTTTACCTTCTGACTCGGCAGGGGAACCTTGCCGCCAGGGAAACACAACGTAAATGATACTACTGTACTTCTCAGGGCACTGTGCTATAAGATTAAACACATTTTCTTTGTTTATTGTGTTTTTCATTTGTATATATTATTATTAAAGGAGATCCAACCAGTCCATTCTAAAGGAGATCAGTCCTGGGTGTTCTTTGGA
The DNA here is from genome assembly GCF_042477335.2 of Ovis canadensis. NCBI lineage: Eukaryota > Metazoa > Chordata > Mammalia > Artiodactyla > Bovidae > Ovis > Ovis canadensis. The sequence continues at coordinate 4,547,548 of NC_091271.1, forward strand.
AGGAATGATGCTAAAGCTGAAACTCCAGTACTTTGGCCACCTGATGGGAAGAGCTGACTCATTGGAAAAGACTCTGATGCTGGGAGGGATTGGGGGCAGGAGGAGAAGGGGACGACCGAGGATGAGATGGCTGGATGGCATCATGGACTCGATGGACGTGAGTTTAAGTGAACTCCGGGAGTTGGTGATGGACAGGGAGGGCTGGCGTGCTGCGATTCATGGGTCGCAAAGAGTTGGACACGCCTGAGCGGTGCGACTGATCTGAACTGAACTGATTTGTTTGAATACGTACTATGTAGCCAATTGTGTTAGTTGGGTACCCTGGCTAACTTTGTTGGACTTGTGAACAAATTGGATTTGTGAGCTGTCTGTCAATGGAACTCCTTTCCATAGAACGTCAGCACTAGGAATAATAGGAAGCGTCCACACTTCAGCGTCCCAAGCTTTCTTGGGAAACTTCCCTCTTCCTCCAACCGCCCTCTGTCACTTAAAACCCACACCTCATCGTGACGTCCTCTCATGCACCCAAACGGCCGCCTGCTTCCCACAAGCCTCACTTCAGGATTTCTCTCCTCTGGCTTCTCTCTCCATCCTCAAAGCTCCCTCCCCCGCTCTTCCAGACACTGATTTCACAGCTGAATTGTCACTGTGATACTTTAGCTGTTCTCCCCAGTCCCAGCTGTTTCTGTCCTTTCTGTAGCCTAGACAAGCTACAGGCTCTGCGTCCAACCTCTTCACCTTTCGTTTCTCCCCCTGAGCTGTTACCCCATCTGCAAAATTCAGCTGAAATGCCACCTCCTCCAGGAAGCCCTCTGGGATGCTTACCTTGCAGTGCTGTTCCCCATGATCCAGGAGCCCCAGCAGCCTGAGGCTCTGGTTCGATGAACTCATGGAGCTGACTTCTTTCTTCATTTCCACCAATCGCATGGGCCAAACACTCCTTGAGGGCAAAAGAGTAACCTCATGGCACTTTGTGAGGTCATCCATAGCACTCTGCACAGCTGCTGATTGAACTTTTCACCCGTTTTAAGCACATCAAGACTTCCAACAACAAGGGTTGCCTTCTGTATATACAAAATGCAGGGTGCTTGGTTAAACATCAATTTCAGATAAATGAAGATGGTTTTTTCAGTATAAATCTGTCCTGGATATTTCATGAGATATGTGTGTGCATGCTAAGTCACTTCAGTTCAGTCAGTTCAGTTGCTCAGTCGTGTCCGACTCTTTGCGACCCTATGAATCGCAGCATGCCAGGCCTCCCTGTCCATCACCAACTCCAGGAGTTCACTCAGACCCACGTCCATCCAGTTGGTGATGTTATCCAGCCATCTCATCCTCTGTTGTCCCCTTCTCCTCCTGCCCCCAATCCCTCCCAGCATCAGAGTTTTTTCCAATAAGTCATTTCTTTGCATGAGGTGTCCAAAGTACTGGAGTTTCAGCTTTAGCATCATTCCTTCCAAAGAACACCCAGGGTTGATCTCCTTCAGAATGGACTGGTTGGATCTCCTTGCAGTCCCAGGGACTCTCAAGAGTCTTCTCCAACACCACAGTTCAAAAGCATCAATTCTTCGGTGCTCAGCCTTCTTCACAGTCCAACTCTCACATCCATACATGACCACAGGGAAAACCACAGCCTTGACTAGACGGACCTTAGTTGGCAAAGTAATGTCTCTGCTTTTCGGTTTCTCAGTACCGTCTTTCTAGATTCCATATACATGTGCTAACGTACGATATCTGTCTTTCTCTTTCTGACTTAACTCGCCCTGGCTAACAGGCTCTAGGGCCATCCACCTCATTACGACTGACTCTGCTGTGTTCCTGTTTATGGCTGAGTACCCCTCCATTGTATATATGCACCACAGCTTCTTGATCCATTCACCCAGAAACAGCGTCACCCGAATCTCTGGGTACGCCACGATCCAGCTCCGTTGACCGGGAAAATTAACCGTCGCC